>NC_067399.1:27007917-27695417 GCF_016432865.1 Antechinus flavipes
CCATAGGGAAAGAGACTACAAATTACTTTGGAATGAAGACTATGGCCCAACTTGGGGAAGACGATTTTAGAATGAACAGCAAGTGGCCATTGCCAGTTTGTTTGAGATTTAAGAAGGCTTTTGTAACCTGCCTTGACTGACAATGCTAGTCTTTATTTTCACTGCTCCATAGATATTTCTTCACAACATTCAACAGTTGAGTTTAGTTGTACCAGGGAAGTGGTGGTTCAAGTTCAAATGGGTCATTCTAGACCTGAAATCCCTGGAGGTAGAGGATTAAGAGATGGGATTTAGAAGAAGGACAACACAATGAAATAACTTTGGAAATGTCAATCTATGGCCATGTGAGAGAATAGGAACAATAATACATGGTGTGGAGAAAGAACAGGAATTCTGGATAGGAAAACTGAAGAACCATAATGGGGAGAAATTAATGGTCATTATTATGTTATAGCAGAAAGGAATGTGTCATGAGTCAGAAGATCAGTATTTTAGACTCTAGTTCTAAAATCATTGTGTATGACCTAGTTTCTCCACTAACAATCAAGCACAACTGTATGGTATAATCACTTTTTTCCTTTTCTTTTTAATATACAATTCAACCTGGCATACTTTAAGAGCATTCACCTTGGAGGGGGCCACTGTGCTAAATAGTACAATATTATTTACAATATTGCTTACAAATATTATTTCATTTGATTATTATAATAACCTTGGAAGACAAGTACTATTATTATCCCGATTTTACATTTGGAGAAGTTGAAACAAAAAAGAAAGATTAAGTAAGTTTTTAAGCATCACACAATTAGTAAAGATCTAAGGCAGTATTCAAACTCAACTCTAACTCTAGTAGGGCTATATCAGCTAGGTAGCCTAGCTACCTCAGAGTCAGGGAAATCTCTGACATTCTGACAATGTGTCTCTGGGCAAGTAATTTAACTTTTCAACAAATGCTTTAGAAATACCTCTAAGATTGCAGAGTTATCCTGCATTGTTAGTGTTCCTTATACTAATGAAAGTCTACATTCATTTACTATCCTCGATGTAGAATATTGCACATTTCTTTTGGATAATTTAAACCCATTTAGCTCCACATTCTAATTCAAAGTTTCTTAAACATTTTCTATGTGTGACCCCTTTGTACCTAAAGAAATTTTTACTCAACCTCGAATATATGGGTATATAAAATAGTTATACGAATAACAATATATACCAATAAAGCAATATAACATAAAGAAATTTATTTTAAAACAATTCTTTGGTATAGTTATAAGATTGCCATTTGTTAAAGAGAAAAGCAAGTTTGCATATTAATAAAAAGGATCAGATGGATATGCATGTTTATTTTTACATGAATAATTAAATAGAGGTAGAATATTGCATACTGCAGAATGGAGGAAGCATCTTCATCATTTTTCAAACTTGATTAATATTTTGATTCCATTAATCATCAAGGCTGAGAATGTCGCTTTGCAAAAATATTTAATACAAAATGTTAGAAGTTTGTTTCAGATCATTCCAGAAATTGTTGAAATTCTATCCTAATCTCCAACCAAAATTAGTTTAATGTGTTTTTTTTTTTGTTTGTTTGTTTGTTTTGCTTTGTTTTGTTTAGGAAATTCACAACCTATATGACTTGACAATTCAACAAATTCTTATTGAGCTTTTAATGTCAATTGGCAGATTTTTTTTTTTAAATTGAGTATGGTTTACTAATTCAACTAAGTATTCTAGAATTAAAGAAAAGAAAAGAATCATTTTTGAAACTGTAGTCTCAGGGACTTTAGATGATCAATTAAAACTATTAAAATTAAATTTTGGAAAGGCTTGTTTATAAAATTATAAAATCATCTGTAGCTATAAATATTTCTAAAGAATCATTTCCATTCCATTCTTCCATACTTGTTAACTTTTAAAATAAAATTTTCAATTTTATCTTTTAACATAAATATAAAATAAAGTATTTTTTTTCTTGAAGCAACATGTTTAAATCATTGAGTTTTTCAAAACTATCTGAGAAATTACATGCTTTTGAAAGTCATAAGTCATAATGCAAGAAATAGAAAAATCAGATTTCTTCTGACTCAAAAATATAACACTTTCATCTTTCAACTTCAACAATCTGTTTAAATTTCACCCTCTTGAGAATTATCTTACCTCTGTGTGTAATAATAGGCTTTTGCAAGTGGAGTCTATGTCTTCAAAGATTTGAAAACATATGACTTTTCAGGGCACAGTTTTCAATGAAGTAAATTATTTTGATAGTATTAAGAACCACATTCAACACTAATGATGATAGAAAGAAAGAAAGAAAGAAAGAAGGAAAGAAAGAAAGAAAAGAAAGAAGGAAGGAAGGAGGGAAGGAAGGAAGGAAGGAAAGAAGGAAGGAAGGGAAAGAAAGAAGGAAGGAAGGGAAAGAAAGAAGGAAGAAATAGAAATAGAGATATTTGGTAACTTTTTTGGCATTTGCCTTCTAATGGATAATGCAATGAGTGAAAATGATGTTTTCATTACTTCAAGCTTTAATTTTTGCTACAAATTTAAATTTTTGCGCATCATTGCTTCAGCACCTTCTGTATAGATTTCAATGAATTTTTTCATCAACTTTAAAATATATATCTTCCCCTATGGTATGCCCTTTCTTAAAACAAGAAAACAATAAATAATTCCTTATCTATGTTTCCCTCATAAACATATCTTATATAAAGTAACAACTATGATCTCTTATAAATATCAGTTATTTCATCTAATTGAATTGCAAAATTTGGGTTGTTCTTAAGCTCCTAAGCTGCTAGAATTACTAATTTCAGAAAATCTTTAGAAAACAGTATCATTTGATAAAGGAATTTTACAAATTATGTTTCTATATTTTTCCTATGAACTATTTCTGACATTTTAATAGCAGCAAATATAAATGATCTTCTATATCATAGGGCTTTTTAGTATTTGCAATTAAATAAGAGATTTCATAACTTGCAAGTAAATACTTTTTGTTGATAGTAACAAGTTTCTCAAAACATGTTTTTCCTTTATTTGAATATTTTAAAAGTTATTCAAAATATCACTTTGGTATACTGGAATATATTGCATGCTTGATATTAAGATGTCATTTTAGTTTGGCTGGTTTCATGCTCTCCACAGCCAAAATTTCATTACAAATTAGGCAAAGAGATTTCTTTACACCATTGTCTTTATTAAAAGTAAATCAATATTGCAAAAATGATTCAACATACTTTCTTTTTCTTGTCAATGTAGGTTCACCACAATGTGGTGGCAAAGAGTCTGCTATATTGTCATCAGTATTTTTACATCCTCTGTCTATATTTAGTCACTTATCCTTAACCAAAAATGTTTTCCTAAACTATAAATATATATTGCTAAGAATTTCTCCAATAAATATTAGCTTTAGTTTATGAAATTGCATTTGTTTGTGCTTAATTAAAAAAAATAATGTTCACACTTACATACACACAGCTGTAATGGTGAAAAAATATTATTAAAGTGTTTTTGCTGTAATTAAACACATGTTTCTGTAAAAGAAAAAGATAATTTTTTTAAAAATCAAGAATTCTAGCATAATACAATCAAAAGGCATACTAATTTGATTGTACATAGTAAAGGATGATGATTGAAAAATATTAATAGTTTTTATTTTCTGTAATTAAACTATTGTGTTTCTGTAAGAACAGAAAAAAAAATATATATATAGTAAAAATACTGCACTTTATAACATATGGTAGTCTTAAAACTGAGCTGAGGTGTTTCTGGCATCACTCATTGATGTTGAGTGGTATGATGGCATGTGCAGTGCAAAGTGCATATGTTTGTTCAGAACCAAGACTGTAGTGAAGTTGCATGAAACAAAACATGCAAACACTGCCAGAAATACCTCTGATTCATTATGTATTGGATTTTGAATTAAATTTTGGTTCCAGTCTTGGGTTTTGGTATCTATTAGGTCCAATTTTCCACCTTGACTTAAGAATGCTAGTTATCTCACTGTTGCCTCAGTGTTAGGTATTTGAGCATTAATGTTCAGGGCCAAGGGTACTGCATTTTTAACTCTTTTGCATTTTTAAGTCTTTCAACTCCTTTTGCATTCTTCACTCAAATCCTTTTTCCCTCTAATTATATCATAACTACCATCTATATCCTAGAGTTTATTGGATATTCATATATAGTTTTCACTTTTCCTTATCCTTTTACAGCCTTTAAATTCATGATAAAATGAAAAGTTTGAATGGGATTATCTTTACATTTTTTTAAGTTTCATTTAGTGCAAAGTGAAATTGGACTAGCACAGAGATTCATCAAAAAGGATAAAAAAACAGATACCTCTCATTCTCTCCATGGATCCAAATGAGTTTCAAATCTTTTTTTTTTCTATCTCTCAAACATCTCTCACATACATTCCATTTTATCTAGTCACATAATCACTCTATATTTTGAGCTCTCATGTGCTTCTCACTTGAATTATTGTGATAGTGTTTTCATTATCCTCATTTCAAATCTCTTTACAATTTATCATTCCTTAGAAAAAAATTTTCTTAAAGAATTGATCTGATTCTATACCCTATCCATTCATCCATTTGGAGCTGGAAAGGACCTTAGAAGTTAGCAAGTCCATCTCCTTACTTTTTTTTTTTAATTTAATTTTATTTAATAATAACTTTATATTGACAGAATCCATGCCAGGGTAATTTTTTTTTACAACATTATCCCTTGCACTCGCTTCTGTTCCGATTTTTCCCCTCCCTCCCTTCACCCCCTCCCCAAGATGGCAAGCAGTCCTATACATGTTAGATATGTTGCAGTATATCCTAGATACAATATATGTTTGCAGAACCGAACAGTTCTCTTGTTGCATAGGGAGAATTGGATTCAGAAGGTATAAATAACCCGGGAAGAAAAACAAAAATGCAGATAGTTTACATTCGTTTCCCAGTGTTCTTTCTTTGGGTGTAGCTGTTTCTGTCCATCATTTATCCATTGAAACTCAGTTAGGTCTCTTTGTCAAAGAAATCCACTTCCATCAGAATACATCCTCATACAATATCGTTGTCGAAGTGTATACTGACCTCCTGTTTCTGCTCATCTCACTTAGCATCAGTTCATGTAAGTCTCGCCAGTCCTCTCTGTATTCATCCTGCTGGTCATTCCTTACAGAACAATAATATTCCATAACATTCATATACCACAATTTACCCAGCCATTCTCCAATTGATGGGCATCCATTCATTTTCCAGTTTCTAGCCACTACAAACAGGGCTGCTACAAACATTTTGGCACATACAGGTCCCTTTCCCTTCTTTAGTATCTCTTTGGGATATAAGCCCAATAGAAACACTGCTGGATCAAAGGGTATGCACAATTTGATAATTTTTTGGGCATAATTCCAGATTGCTCTCCAGAATGGTTGGATTCGTTCACAACTCCACCAACAATGCATCAGTGTCCCAGTTTTCCTGCATCCCTTCCAACATTCATCATTATTTTTTCCTGTCATCTTAGCCAATCTGACAGGTGTGTAGTGGTATCTCAGAGTTGTCTTAATTTGCATTTCTCTGATCAATAATGATTTGGAACACTCTTTCATATGAGTGGAAATAGTTTCAATTTCATCCTCTGAAAATTGTCTTTTCATATCCTTTGACCATTTATCAATTGGAAAATGGCTTGGTTTCTTATAAATTAGGGTCAGTTCTCTATATATTTTGGAAATGAGGCCTTTATCAGAACCTTTAACTGTGAAGATGTTTTCCCAGTTTGTTGCTTCCCTTCTAATCTTGTTTGCATTAGTTCTGTTTGTACAGAGGCTTTTTAATTTGATATAATCAAAATTTTCTATTTTGTGATCTGTAATGGTCTCTAGTTCATCTTTGGTCACAAATTTCTTTCTCCTCCACAAGTCTGAGAGATAAACTATCCTATGTTCCTCTAATTTATTTATAATCTCGTTCTTTATGCCTAGGTCATGGACCCATTTTGAGCTTATCTTGGTATATGGTGTTAAGTGTGGGTCCATGCCTAATTTTTGCCATCTTATTTTTTAATATAAAGAAACAATCTCATAGAGTTGATGTGACTTACTCAATGTAAGATACATGTCAGCTGTGGAATTTGCACCTTGGTCTTCTGATTCCAGAGTTGGTGCTCTTTGAGAGACAGTAACCAACAAGTAGAGTAGATATCCAAATGAAAGTTACTTCAGGATATGGATTCTAGTGTGGGTCCTCTAGGGATCTGTGGAGGAGATAGCCAGTGAGGAATTAATATATTCCATTAGTCAAAGGATATGAACAGACAGTTTTCAGATGAAGAAATTGAAACTATTTCTAGTCACATGAAAAACTGCCCCAAGTCATTATTGATCAGAGAAATGCAAATTAAGACAACTCTGAGATCCTACTACATACTTCTCAGATTGGCTAAGAAAACAAGAAAAGATAATGATGAATGTGGAAGGGGATGTGAAAAAAGTGGGACACTGATACATTATTGGTGGAACTGTGAACAGAACCAACCATTCTGGAGAGCAATTTGGAACTATGCTTAAAAAGTTATTAAACTGTGCATACCCTTTGACTCAGCAGTGTTACTACTGGGTTTATATCCCAAAGAGATCTTAAAGAAAGGAAAAGGGATCTGTACATGCAAAAATATTTGTGGCAGCTCTCTTTGTAGTGACCAGAAAATGGAAACTGAGTGGATGCCCATTAGTTGGAGAATGGCAGAATAAATTGTGGTAGATGAATGTTATGGAACATTATTCTTCTGTAGGAAATGACCAGCAGGATGATTTCAGAAAGACCTGGAAAGACTTACATGAACTGATGCTGAGTGAAATGAGCAGAAGCAGGAGATTATACACTTCAACAACAATAATATATGCTGATCAATTCTGATGGAGGTGTCTCTTTTCAACAATGAGATGATTCTAACCAGTTCCAACTGTTCAGTAATGAAGAGAATCAGCTACACCTAGAGAGAGAACTATGGTTTGGACCATAACACAGCATTTCTACTCTTTCTGTTTTATTTGCTTACATTTTTGTTACACCACAAAGCAGACACAAAGATGTGGAGGGACCCAACAACTGGGAGGCTCAGCCAAAATAGAGCTGTTTGATACTCTGTCCTGATTCAGACATCAGCGAATCAGCCAGTTAGCTGTGAGACTTTCAACATAACTGCAGAAGGCAAATAATGAGCCCCTGAACTCCAGCATAACAAGTAGGGCTTGGCCAAACCCACCCAGAATGAGAAGGAAGCTGTCAGCACTGACCCCAGGGCAGTGTGAAACTGTTGTTGTCTGTAGAGGAAGCTTGGAACACTCTTCCCTTTGCCCTAAGATCAATCTCAACCATTACAAATAAGCAAAAAAGACAAAAAGAGCTTTGACCATAGATAGCTATATATGGAGACAGGGAAGAACAGACCTTAAACCTCCAGGACACTGAAGGCAAAACATTTCCATATGATGCCCCAAAAGGTGATATTAATTGATCTCCATCTTACTAGATTGCCTTAGAAGAATTCAAAAAGGATCTTAAAAGAGAGTTAGAAGAAAAATGGGGAAAGGAAATGAGAGCTTAGGAAAAGAAGACTCTGAAATAGTCTGAAAAAAATAACTCCTTAAAAATAAATTTGGTGAAATGGAAAAAAGAAAATAAAATAAAGTATTTTAATTTATTTTGATAGAAAAAAGAATTGAATGAAAATTTGATCTTCAAATACAGAACACAAGAGAAGCAAAAAAGGCAAAAAGGGTAAGGGGGAAAATATATATATATATATATATGGAAGAAAAGGAAAAGGGAGGTAAAATGCGGTTAATCACATCACATGAAGAAACAAAAAAGACCTATTACAATTGAGGGAAAAAAAGGAGTATGAGTATTGTATGAATCCTAATCTCATCAGATTTGGCTCAAAGAAAGAATATCAAACATATTTAGTTTAATAAGAGAGACTTATCCTATAGGGAAGTAAGATGATAAAAGTAGAAGGAAAGGGAATGTAATGGAAGGGAGAAAAGAAGTATAAGGGGGAGAGGATGAAAAAGGGTAAAGGGCTATAAAAGAGGAGGATAGATTAAGAGAGGTGGTAGTCAGAAGCAAAACATTGGTGAGGAGGGAAAGGGAAAGAGGAAAGAGGAAATTGTAAGTTAGGGAAAAAAAGATGGTGGCACATGCAGAGAGTTAGTAATTTTAATTGTGATTGTGAATGAAGATGAAATCTCATAAAACAGAAGCAGATAGCAGATTGGATTAAAAGCCAAAACCCTACAATACGTTGTTTACAAGAAACACATTTAAGCAGATTGATGTATATATATATATATATATATATATATATATATATATATATATATATACACACACACACACACACACACACACACAGAGAATGAGAATAAAGGTAAAAGACTGAGCAAAATCTATCATGCTTCACCTGAAGTTTAAAAAAAGAAAGAAAGAAAAGCAGGGGTAGTGATCCTAATCTGAGATAAAGCAAAAGTAAAAATAAGTCTAATTAAGAGATATAAGGAAGGAAACTTGCTAAAGGACACCATAGATAATGAAGCAATATAGATACTAAGCATATATGCACCAAGTGGTATAGTATCTAAATTCCTAGAAGAGAAGTTGAGAGCTGCAAGAAGAAATAGGTAGCAAAGCTTTACTAGTGGGGCATGTCAACCTTGATATATCAGAACTAGATAAATTGAACCACAAAATAAATTTAAAAAGCAGTTAAGGAAGTAAATAGAATTTTAGAAAAGTTAGGTGTGATAGACCTTTGGAGAAAATGGAATGGGGACAGAGAGGAATGTGTTGCTTCTCAATGGTACATGGAACCTACACAAAAATTGACCATGTATTAGAGCACAAAAGCCTCAAAATCAAATGCAGAAAGGCAGAAATAGTAAATGTGTTTTTTTCAGATCATGATGCAAGAAAAAATTACATGCAATAAAGAGCCAGGGAATAATAGACCAAAAATCAATTGAAAACTAAATAATCTAATCCTAAATAATGATTGGGTGAAACAATAAATGAGATTGACAATAATGAGACAACATACCAAAATTTATGGGATGCAGCCAAGGCAATTCTTATAGAAAATTTTATATTTTTAGATGAATACTTGAATAAAATAGAGAAAGAGATCAATGAATTAATTGGGCATGCAACTAAAAGAACAAATTAAACACCCCCATTAAATATCAATTTTGAAGTTCTGAAAGTAAAAAAAAAAAGAGAGACTAATAAAATTGAAAGTGAGAAATTAGAGCAATGATTAAGACCTATTTTGCCAATTATATGCCAATCGATTTGATAATCTAAGGAAAATGGAAGAATACTTTTAAAAAATATAGATTGTCCAGATTAACAGAACAGAAAATAAATTACTTAAGTAGTGCAATTTTAGAAAAATAAATTGAAGAAGTTATTAATCAACTCCTTAAGAAAAAAATCTCCAGGGCCAGATGCATTTACACATGAATTGTACCAGACATTTAAAGAACAATTATTTTCAATACTGTGCGAACTATTTTAAAAATAGGAAAAGAAAGAGTCCTACCCAATGACACAGATACAATGCTGATAGCTAAATCAGGTAGAGTAAAAGCAGATAAAGAAAATTATAGACCAATTTCTCTAATGAATATTGAAGCAAAAATCTTAAATAAAATATTAGCAAAGAAATTACATGAAGTTATCATGAGGATAATACACCAAGACCTAAGTAGGATTTATAATAAAAATGCAGGGCTAGTTTAAGTTTAGAAAAACTATTAATACAATTGACTATATCAATAACCAAACTAACAGAAATCATATGATATCTAAACAGATGCAGAAAAAGGATTTGAAAAAATCTAACACCCATTCTCATTAAAAAAAAATACTATGCTCCCTACTATGAGGGAGCATAGAGATGAATGGAGTTTTCCTTAAAATGATCTGTAATATCCATTTTAAATCATCAGCAACTATCATATGTAATGGGAATAAACTAGAATCATTCCCCCCAAAATCAGGGGTGAAACAAGGTTGCCTTCTATGAATTGCCTGCTATTCGATATTGTATTAGAATGTTAGCTTTAGCAATTAAAAAAAAAAAGAAATTGAAGGAATTAGAGTAGGTAATGAGGAAACCAAATTATCACCTTTTGCAGATGATATAATGGTATACTTAGAGAATTCTAGAGAATCAACCAAAAAACTATTAGAAACAATTCACAATGTTAGCAAAGTTGCAGGATACAAAATAAATCCACAGAAATCCTCAGCATTCTTATACACCACCAACAAAATCCAAGAGCAAGAGATACAAAGAGAAATTCCATTCAAAATAACTGTTGATAGCATAAAATATTAGGGAATCTACCTACCAAAGGAAAGTCAGGAATTATATGAGCAAAATTACAAAAAAGTTTTCACACAAATAAAGTCAGACTTAAATAATTGGAAAAATATTAAGTGCTCTTGGATAGGCCGAGCAAATATAATAAAGATGACAATACTCCCTAAACTAATCTATTTATTTAGTGCTATACCAATCAGACTTCCAAGAAAATATTTTAATGATTTAGAAAAAATAACAACAAAATTCATATGGAACAATAAAAAGTCGAGAATCTCAAGGGAATTAATGAAAAAAAAATCAAATGAAGGTGGTCTAGCTGTACCTGATCTAAAATTATATTATAAAGCAGCAGTCACCAAAACCATCTGGTATTGGCTTAGAAATAGATTAGTTGATCAGTGGAAAAGGTTAGGTTCACAAGACAGAATAGTCAACTATAGCAATCTAGTGTTTGACAAACCCAAAGATTCTAAATTTTGGGATAAGATTTCATTATTTGATAAAAACTGCTGGGATAACTGGAAATTAGTATGGCAGAAATTAGGCAAGGACCCACACTTAACACCACATACCAAGATAAGATCAAAATGGGTCCATGACCTAGGCATAAAGAACGAGATTATAAATAAATTAGAGGAACATAGGATAGTTTATCTCTCAGACTTGTGGAGGAGAAAGAAATTTGTGACCAAAGATGAACTAGAGACCATTACCAATCACAAAATAGAAAATTTTGATTATATCAAATTAAAAAGCCTTTGTACAAACAGAACGAATGCAAACAAGATTAGTAGGGAAGTAACTAACTGGGAAAACATCTTTACAATTAAAGGTTCTGATAAAGGCCTCATTTCCAAAATATATAGAGAACTGACTCAAATTTATAAAAAATCAAGCCATTCTCCAATTGATGGGCATCCATTCATTTTCCAGTTTCTAGCCACTACAAACAGGGCTGCTACAAACATTTTGGCACATACAGGTCCCTTTCCCTTCTTTAGTATCTCTTTGGGATATAAGCCCAATAGAAACACTGCTGGATCAAAGGGTATGCACAATTTGATAATTTTTTGGGCATAATTCCAGATTGCTCTCCAGAATGGTTGGATTCGTTCACAACTCCACCAACAATGCATCAGTGTCCCAGTTTTCCTGCATCCCTTCCAACATTCATCATTATTTTTTCCTGTCATCTTAGCCAATCTGACAGGTGTGTAGTGGTATCTCAGAGTTGTCTTAATTTGCATTTCTCTGATCAATAATGATTTGGAACACTCTTTCATATGAGTGGAAATAGTTTCAATTTCATCCTCTGAAAATTGTCTTTTCATATCCTTTGACCATTTATCAATTGGAAAATGGCTTGGTTTCTTATAAATTAGGGTCAGTTCTCTATATATTTTGGAAATGAGGCCTTTATCAGAACCTTTAACTGTGAAGATGTTTTCCCAGTTTGTTGCTTCCCTTCTAATCTTGTTTGCATTAGTTCTGTTTGTACAGAGGCTTTTTAATTTGATATAATCAAAATTTTCTATTTTGTGATCAGTAATGGTCTCTAGTTCATCTTTGGTCACAAATTTCTTTCTCCTCCACAAGTCTGAGAGATAAACTATCCTATGTTCCTCTAATTTATTTATAATCTCGTTCTTTATGCCTAGGTCATGGACCCATTTTGAGCTTATCTTGGTATATGGTGTTAAGTGTGGGTCCATGCCTAATTTCTGCCATCTTATTTTTTAATATAAAGAAACAATCTCATAGAGTTGATGTGACTTACTCAATGTAAGATACATGTCAGCTGTGGAATTTGCACCTTGGTCTTCTGATTCCAGAGTTGGTGCTCTTTGAGAGACAGTAACCAACAAGTAGAGTAGATATCCAAATGAAAGTTACTTCAGGATATGGATTCTAGTGTGGGTCCTCTAGGGATCTGTGGAGGAGATAGCCAGTGAGGAATTAATATATTCCATTAGTCAAAGGATATGAACAGACAATTTTCAGATGAAGAAATTGAAACTATTTCTAGTCACATGAAAAACTGCCCCAAGTCATTATTGATCAGAGAAATGCAAATTAAGACAACTCTGAGATCCTACTACATACTTCTCAGATTGGCTAAGAAAACAAGAAAAGATAATGATGAATGTGGAAGGGGATGTGAAAAAAGTGGGACACTGATACATTATTGGTGGAACTGTGAACAGAACCAACCATTCTGGAGAGCAATTTGGAACTATGCTTAAAAAGTTATTAAACTGTGCATACCCTTTGACTCAGCAGTGTTACTACTGGGTTTATATCCCAAAGAGATCTTAAAGAAAGGAAAGGGATCTGTACATGCAAAAATATTTGTGGCAGCCCTCTTTGTAGTGACCAGAAAATGGAAACTGAGTGGATGCCCATTAGTTGGAGAATGGCAGAATAAATTGTGGTAGATGAATGTTATGGAACATTATTCTTCTGTAGGAAATGACCAGCAGGATGATTTCAGAAAGACCTGGAAAGACTTACATGAACTGATGCTGAGTGAAATGAGCAGAAGCAGGAGATCATTATACATTTCAACAACAATAATATATGCTGATCAATTCTGATGGAGGTGTCTCTTTTCAACAATGAGATGATTCTAACCAGTTCCAACTGTTCAGTAATGAAGAGAATCAGCTACACCTAGAGAGAGAACTATGGGTTTGGACCATAATACAGCATTTCTACTCTTTCTGTTTTATTTGCTTACATTTTTGTTACACCACAAAGCAGACACAAAGATGTGGAGAGACCCAACAACTGGGAGGCTCAGCCAAAATAGAGCTGTTTGATACTCTGTCCTGATTCAGACATCAGCGAATCAGCCAGTTAGCTGTGAGACTTTCAACATAACTGCAGAAGGCAAATAATGAGCCCCTGAACTCCAGCATAACAAGTAGGACTTGGCCAAATCCACCCAGAATGAGAAGGAAGCTGTCAGCACTGACCCCAGGGCAGTGTGAAACTGTTGTTGTCTGTAGAGGAAGCTTGGAACACTCTTCCCTTTGCCCTAAGATCAATCTCAACCATTACAAATAAGCAAAAAAGACAAAAAGAGCTTTGACCATAGATAGCTATATATGGAGACAGGGAAGAACAGACCTTAAACCTCCAGGATACTGAAGGCAAAACATTTCCATATGATGCCCCAAAAGGTGATATTAGTTGATCTCCAGCTTACTAGATTGCCTTAGAAGAATTCAAAAAGGATCTTAAAAGAGAGTTAGAAGAAAAATGGGGAAAGGAAATGAGAGCTTAGGAAAAGAAGACTCTGAAATAGTCTGAAAAAAATAACTCCTTAAAAATAAATTTGGTGAAATGGAAAAAAATAAAATAAAATAAAGCATTTTCATTTATTTTGATAGAAAAAAGAATTGAATGAAAATTTGATCTTCAAATACAGAACACAAGAGAAGCAAAAAAGGCAAAAAGGGTAAGGGGGAAAATATATATATATATATATATATATGGAAGAAAAGGAAAAGGGAGGTAAAATGCGGTTAATCACATCACATGAAGAAACAAAAAAGACCTATTACAATTGAGGGAAAAAAGAGGAGTATGAGTATTGTATGAATCCTAATCTCATCAGATTTGGCTCAAAGAAAGAATATCAAACATATTTAGTTTAATAAGAGAGACTTATCCTATAGGGAAGTAAGATGATAAAAGTAGAAGGAAAGGGGAATGTAATGGAAGGGAGAAAAGAAGTATAAGGGGGAGAGGATGAAAAAGGGTAAAGGGCTATAAAAGAGGAGGATAGATTAAGAGAGGTGGTAGTCAGAAGCAAAACATTGGTGAGGAGGGAAAGGGAAAGAGGAAAGAGAAAATTGTAAGTTAGGGAAAAAAAGATGGTGGCAAATGCAGAGAGTTAATAATTTTAATTGTGATTGTGAATGAAGATGAAATCTCTCATAAAACAGAAGCAGATAGCAGATTGGATTAAAAGCCAAAACCCTACAATTTGTTGTTTACAAGAAACACATTTAAGCAGATTGATGTATATATATATATACACACACACACACAGAGAATGAGAATAAAGGTAAAAGACTGAGCAAAATCTATCCTGCTTCACCTGACATTTAAAAAAAGAAAGAAAGAAAAGCAGGGGTAGTGATCCTAATCTGAGATAAAGCAAAAGTAAAAATAGGTCTAATTAAGAGATATAAGGAAGGAAACTTGCTAAAGGACACCATAGATAATGAAGCAATATAGATACTAAGCATATATGCACCAAGTGGTATAGTATCTCAATTCCTAGAAGAGAAGTTGAGAGCTGCAAGAAGAAATAGGTAGCAAAGCTTTACTAGTGGGGCATGTCAACCTTGATATATCAGAACTAGATAAATTGAACCACAAAATAAATTTAAAAAGCAGTTAAGGAAGTAAATAGAATTTTAGAAAAGTTGGGTGTGATAGACCTTTGGAGAAAATGGAATGGGGACAGAGAGGAATGTGTTGCTTCTCAATGGTACATGGAACCTACACAAAAATTGAACATGTATTAGAGCACAAAAGCCTCAAAATCAAATGCAGAAAGGCAGAAATAGTAAATGTGTTTTTTTCAGATCATGATGCAAGAAAAAATTACATGCAATAAAGAGCCAGGGAATAATAGACCAAAAATCAATTGAAAACTAAATAATCTAATCCTAAATAATGATTGGGTGAAACAATAAATGAGATTGACAATAATGAAACAACATACCAAAATTTATGGGATGCAGCCAAGGCAATTCTTATAGAAAATTTTATATCTTTAGATGAATACTTGAATAAAATAGAGAAAGAGATCAATGAATTAATTGGGCATGTAACTAAAAGAATAAATTAAACCCCCCCATTAAATATCAATTTTGAAGTTCTGAAAGTAAAAAAAAAAAAAAAGAGACTAATAAAATTGAAAGTGAGAAATTAGAGCAATGATTAAGACCTATTTTGCCCAATTATATGCCAATCAATTTGATAATCTAAGGAAAATGGAAGAATACTTTTAAAAAATATAGATTGTCCAGATTAACAGAACAGAAAATAAATTACTTAAATAGTGCAATTTTAGAAAAATAAATTGAAGAAGTTATTAATCAACTCCTTAAGAAAAAAATCTCCAGAGCCAGATGCATTTACACATGAATTGTACCAGACATTTAAAGAACAATTATTTTCAATACTGTGCAAACTATTTTAAAAATAGGAAAAGAAAGAGTCCTACCCAATGACACAGATACAATGCTGATAGCTAAATCAGGTAGAGTAAAAGCAGATAAAGAAAATTATAGACCAATTTCTCTAATGAATATTGAAGCAAAAATCTTAAATAAAATATTAGCAAAGAAATTACAGGAAGTTATCATGAGAATAATACACCAAGACCTAAGTAGGATTTATAATAAAAATGCAGGGCTAGTTTAAGTTTAGAAAAACTATTAATACAATTGACTATATCAATAACCAAACTAACAGAAATCATATGATATCTAAACAGATGCAGAAAAAGGATTTGAAAAAATCTAACACCCATTCTCATTAAAAAAAATACTATGCTCCCTACTATGAGGGAGCATAGAGATGAATGGAGTTTTCCTTAAAATGATCTGTAATATCCATTTTAAATCATCAGCAACTATCATATGTAATGGGAATAAACTAGAATCATTCCCCCCAAAATCAGGGGTGAAACAAGGTTGCCTTCTATGAATTGCCTGCTATTCGATATTGTATTAGAATGTTAGCTTTAGCAATTAAAAAAAAAGAAATTGAAGGAATTAGAGTAGGTAATGAGGAAACCAAATTATCACCTTTTGCAGATGATATAATGGTATACTTAGAGAATTCTAGAGAATCAACCAAAAAACTATTAGAAACAATTCACAATGTTAGCAAAGTTGCAGGATACAAAATAAATCCACAGAAATCAAGAGCATTTCTACATGTACCAAAAAAGTCCAGCATTAAGAGATACAAAGGAAAAATCCATTTAAAATTATTATAAATAATATAAAATATTTGGGTATCTACTTGCCAAGATAAAGTCAGGAACTATATGAACATAATTACAAAATTTGTGCTCAAATTAAGCCTGATGTAAACAAATGGAAGAATATCAAGTGCTAATGGATAGGGCAACCTAATGTAATAAAAAAAGAAAAAAAGTAATAATAAATTAATAATAATAATTAATAAAAAACAAAATAGCTAAATTAATCAGTGCCATAAATGACCAAGAAATTACATTAAATAGATAGAAAAATAATAACAAAGTTCATGTGAAAGAATAAAAGGTCAAGAATTCCAAAGGAATTAATGAAAAAATGCAAATGAAGGTGGCCTAGTTGTATCAAACCTAAAACTATATTATAAAGCAGTGGTCATCAAAGCAATTTTGTACTGGCTAAAAAAAAAAGAGTAGTTGATCAGTGGAATACTTTAGGATCACAAAACACAATCGTCAATGACTATAGTATTATAGTGTTTAACAAACTCAAGGACCCCAGCTTCTGGAGGTTTTTGACAAAAATTGCTGCGAAAATTGGAAAACATTATGGCAGAAATTATTCATTGACCAATACCTAACACCCTATACCAAGAAAAAGTTGAAATTGGTTCATGATTAGACATAGTGGTAAATTATATTATAAGTAAATTAGAAGAACAAAGGATACTCTACCTCTCAGGTCTATGGACAATGAAGAAATGAGGGGCCAAAGAAAAGGTAGAGTACGTTATGAAATGCAAAATAGATCATTTTGATTATATTTAGTTAAAAAGTTTTTTTTTTTTAATAAACAAAACCAATGTAGACAAGATTAGAAGGAATCTTAAAACTGGGAAAACAATTTTACATCCAAAGGTTCTGGTGAAGAATTCATTTCTAAAATATAGAGAGAATTATAAGTATAAACCATTCTCCAATTGATAAATGGTCAAAGGATATGAACAGATAATTTTCAGATGAAGAAATAAAAACAATTTCTTGTCATATTAAAAAATGCTTAATCACTATTGATCAGAGAAATGCAAATTAAAACAACACTGTGATACTACTACACAGATTGACTCTCAGATTGACTAAGATGATAGGAAAAGATAATGATGAATTTTGGAGGGAATAGGGGAAAACTGGGACTCTAATACTTTGTTAATGGATTGTAAATTGATCCAACCATTCTGAAGAGAAATATAAAAGTACACCCAAAAGGCTATCAAACTGTGCAGACCTTTTGATGCAACAGTGGCTAAAAAAAAAAAAAAAAAAAAAAAAAAAAAAAAAAAAAAAGAAGGACTCATGTGTGAAAAATGTGTGTGGAAGCTCTTTTTGTAGTGGCAAGGAATTGGAAACTGAATAGATGCCCATCATTTGAAGAATGACTGAATAAGTTATGTTATGCGGTATTTTATATATATATATATATATATATATATATATATATATATATATATATATGTGGCATAATATGGTATAATAAGTAAATAGTATATTAATGTTATGGAATTATTATTTTATAAGAAACAATCAGCAGAATGACTTCAGAAAGGCCTGGAGAGACTTACATGAAATTATATTAAGTGAAGTGAGTAAAAAGAGGAGAACATTGCACACAGCAACAAGAAGATTATATGATGATCAATTCTGGGAGATATGATTCTTTTCAACAGTGCAGGAATGCACTGTTTTCAAACGCAATTTTTTTTGGCAGAGGGAAATAGTGCGTCTTTGAATTAGAAGCCACTGGACAGAAGTTGGCTTTGACACACTGGTACCCTTTAAGACCTCAGAGTACTGGTAGGGAAAATACAGACAAGGAGAGATCAGAACTAAGCAAAAGTAAATTCAAAGTCTTTACAGTTTTGTTTAGTGCTAGTCACTGATAAGCATACATAGAATAGAGGAGATAGAAAATACCTAAAAAATAGAGAAACTTTAGAAACTTTTAAGCAGACTGGGGACTAACAATTTGTTGTACCTTAGTCTATTCCATGCACAAAGGAAGAGGAACATAGTGGAGGGAAGAGAGAGAGCTAATGGTTTACCTAATGGAATGAATTCTGCTTGAGGGGCTTAAATCTTGGAATGAGAATGATTAAGCTATTAATCAAATGGGATAATTAAGATGTAATAATTGAGATATCATTCAAAATCCCTTAATCAGAAGCAATCAGAAAATAACATAGCTTCTGTTAAATCACACAGCTCAGTTTTGTTTTGTTTTGTTTTTTCAAGGCAGCAGTAATATAGTAGAATACACTTCAGCATTGTACTTTGAATCAGAAGACCTGAATTTGATTCAGTATGCTTTGGAAGCAAGAGCAAGGGTCCAGAAAGACTTGCTAAATGGTTTTAAAATGAGGAGCATCATCTGAAGTGAAGCCTCCATCTTCTCAATTGTGAAACAAATGGGTTAAATTAACTGATTCCTAGGTCCTTTAGAACTCTAACAGTGATTGAGAAGTCAGAAAAATCTGAGTTCAAAATCCTGTCTCAGATTCTTACTAGATGTGTGACTCTGGGAAAGTCACTTTACCTTTTTCTGCCTCAGTTTCTTTAATTGTAAAATGAATATAATAATAGCAGAATTGCTCTGAGGATGAAATGAGATCATTTTTTATAAAGTGTTTTGCAAACCTTATAGTGCTATATGAACTTTAGTCATTATCATCATCATCATTATATGAATTCAGTATACTGTTATTCATGAAAGGAAATGTAGAGTTGTGTAGAGAATACTGGTCTGGACTCAGAAAGAATGGCTTCAAATCAAAATTCTAATAAATACTGTCTTGTGACCTTAGTAAGATTTCTTAGAGGTTTATGAGTGCCCCAGGCAACTCTAAGACTAGGTAGCTAAACAAATGCCAATATACTTTCCTAGGATACATTTCTGCCACTGAAATTTCCTATCTTTAAAATTGTACATATGGTGTGTGAGTGTACATACACACACAGACACACAGACACACACAATTACATATACAAGTTATACTGATAAAGAAAACTAGAAAAATAAAGAAAATTAGAACTTCTTTGGTGTCTGTTTTTATTGAATTTAGTACATTATTAGTCATGTGGGAATGTTTAATAAATGTTTAATTTGTTTGATTTTGATATTGGACAAACTAGAAATTAACTTGATACTTGAACTAAAATATTTTATTGATTTTCTTTGTAAATATAATGTAACTATTCTTTGATGATTCAAGATTAATACTATAAAAATCAGTTGTATACATGTATACCTTCATAGATTATTTTTGATCTTATAACTAAAATATAGGAATATAATCTGATCTCACACCTTGTACCTAACTTCAGATATGTGCCTTATACCTGCTTTCTGGAGTTTTATTCAGAAAACTTTCTCTGCATCTTTTGTCTAGTCTCAGGTATTTTTTCCCGACCTATGATCTTTTGATTGATTTCATCCCTGTGTCTCTCCCTGTATCTGATCTCAAGCCTTGTGTTAGACATCATACCTCCTGTCTGATCTCATATAAGTTCTAATAACTAGATCAATAGTGTGTTTTCTTTTATCCCCTTGCATGGGAACTTGTCACAATAACTGAAATCATTTTGAACATAAAGCAATCTTTTCACAGTCTTTTTGTTAGGTTGAAAGATATCTATGTCTATCTAAACAACTCTCTCTCTCTTTTTCTCTTTATCTCTCTCTCTCTCTCTCTCTCTCTCTCTCTCTCTCTCTCTCTTTCTCTCTCTCTCTCTCTCCCTCCCCTCTCTCTCTCTCCTCTCACCTTGATCTATCAATCAATCCCATCCTTCTATTCTGTATCCCTCCCACCCTTCCTCCTTCCATCCATCAATCTACCCATCCATCTGTTGGTCCATCCAACATCTATCTATCTATCTATCTATCTATCTATCTATCTATCTATCTATCTATTT
Source organism: Antechinus flavipes (assembly GCF_016432865.1). Taxonomy (NCBI): domain Eukaryota; kingdom Metazoa; phylum Chordata; class Mammalia; order Dasyuromorphia; family Dasyuridae; genus Antechinus; species Antechinus flavipes. The sequence goes on from NC_067399.1 coordinate 27,028,223, forward strand.
ATCTATCTATATCATCTTATATAGAACTCATTTTATGCTTTTAGACATGAGTCCATGATTTCATTGTCAGGAAGTCAGTAACGTGTTTGATCATCACTTCCCTAGAATTCTAATTGGTCATCACACTGATCAGTTTTGAGACTTTTAAAGGTCTTTTTCTTCACAGCATTGTCTTGTTGTATGTTTTCTACTAGTTTTGCACATGTTTTTCTGTATTAATTCATCCTTAAGTTTCTTTTAAATTATTTCTTCTACCACTTTATAGCATCCAATAAATCCATAAACCATAATTTGTTCACTTTCTCAGTTTACAGGTATTTTTTTAAATTTCTGGTTCTATATTATAACAAATATTTTTGGTAGATATAGGTTCTTTATTTCTTTCTTTGTTCTCTTTTCAATGTAGTGATATCTTTCAATCAAAAGAAAATCCACTATTTAGTGCTTTTTTTAGTTAAGATTTTCTAAACAGATTTCCAAAATGACTTGAGAAATTCATAGCTTTACCAATAATGCATCAGGGTGTCTATTTTTCTAAGGTCCTCCCTTAATTATGTTTTTGTTATGTTTATCAGGCTTCTGGGTCCCAGAAATAAACAGAAGTTTGGGGTAGACATATAAAGAAGCAGTGATATTGTAATAGTTGTGGGGTAATAATCTGGACATCTGTTGAAATATGCTCTCTCTGTATGTGTGTGTGTGTATGTGTGTGTGTGTGTGTGTGTGTGTGTGTGTGTGTCTCTCTCTCTCCCACACATATAAAAAGACACATAATTTCATGTTACTTCCTCTAAGTGGCCTGTTCTAATTATTCTTCTCCTCCAGCTCAGATGATAAGCTCTCCCATACTTTGTATATATTTTGTATTCATTGATTGATCCATTTATTTTAATATTTATTTATTTATTTTCACATGTAGTTTCTACTCAGTGGAAGTTACATGAAAACAGGAACTTTTTTTTTTCCCTTTCCAATTCTCAACATCAGCTGGCACAGTTCCTGGAGCATAGTAGGGACTTAGTTTAATGCTTGCTAAATGAAGGAATTTCATTATACTAAATGAATGGGATTCATCATTTATCTGGGGTGACAGACTAGGTTAAAGACGTAAGTATATGGTTTTATGAATACAGTTTTACGGATGGAGTTGGTGAAACTTCTAAGTTCAAATTATGCCACAGGCAAGTTAGCTACAGTTTTGTGAACAATTCATTAACCTGTCTCAGATTCAGTTTCCTTATATCTAAAATAGTGATAATATTAATACTTGCCTCACATATATATATTAATACTTGCCTCATGTATATATATTAATACTTCCCACATATATATATATATATCATAAATATCACAAAATATATATATATATATACACACACACATATACATAGACATTGATACCCATAATTCGTAATTATTATTGTAGAATTAATGACTTTTCCATTAGTTTCCAGACCCTCTTTCCTGCGGAACCTGAATGCTGATTAGTAAAATAGAGAGTTAACTCATTGGGATGAATCATGAGAATGCCCTCTAGGTACAGAGCACTTGCAAAAAGCAGAAATAAACCCATCTTTTCACTTCATAACTCTCATTTCTCCAGGACTCCCATGGCATGAGCAAAGCAGGTGAAACTAATTTAATGGTCTATTTAAATCCTTCAGGTATTTTTATTCACCTAAGCAAAATATCTCATTTGATAAAGACAGGTCAGGCATTCCAATGTTAGCCAGGTGAAAAGTTTGCCTGCATTGATTATGAAACTGAAAGTATTTTGTTTCTCCCAGGAGATCTGGAGCTGGTTTCAAAGAACAGAAGGAGGTAGGATTCTGGTCAGAATCGATGATCATTTTGAATTCTCCCCCAGGCCCCACCACCCAGAGATCACAAAGTGCTTTGTAAGTGTTTCCCTTCATGCCAGGTCGTCTCAGTTTGAATCTGCACAGGATGACACTGATATAAGCAAGGCTTGTGCTTTTCTGAGGATAGATCTTAAAGGAGGATATTTAGGTATCTTCTATTTAAGTCTCAACTGATTTAGAGAAGGAATATTCCTTTGATATTGTCCAAGATAATGGTTTTAATGAGAAGAGTTGGACCCACTCACTTCTGATTATTAGACTCCCTTCAGCTGGACAAGGTACTTTTGCAAAATCAGGATTAGAAATCCCAGGAGGATGTGCCCCATTGCTGTTGAGAAGAGCGCCTTGCATAGTCAGCTTAGTGAGATCTCGGAGCATGGTCTTCTGAAGCCAAGGTCATAGTTTCCTGTCCCTTTTAGCTTCCATTTGTTCTATAAACAGAAATCATAAATCTAACCTTACTCAGCTCCAATCACTTGTCCAAAAGGGGCTGGGGGTCTGGGAGTTTGAATGAACAGATGCCATCTTTCCACTCTGCTGAGGAAAAGAAGGTAAAATTTATGTTGTGTTAATAGTAAATCAATAAATACCATCTTCATGTATGAGATGACACTTTTTTTGTTTTAATGAGGATAGTAAATGGGAATGATTAATTATAGATGTATTGTGTGGTATGTTGAACTTCATCTGGGTCCCACCTTTCAGGGATATCATATAAAATGTAAATAATTCTTACTCATACTGTACTGGATGGTTCATTCATTCCTTTATTCTGTCCTTCATTTATTAAGTAAAAATTAATTTTTCAATTATTAAAGGAGTGTCACAATGAATAGAGTGCCAGGTCTGGAGCTAGGAAAACCTGAAATCAAATCCAGCTTCAGATGAGTATTAGCAATATAACTCTGGGAAAGTCACTTACTCCTGTTTGCCTCAGTTTCCTCATCTGTAAAATGAGCTGGAGAAGAGAATGATAAATTTCTCCAGTATAGCTGCCAAAAAAAAAATACCCTCAAATGCAGTCAGATATGACTGAAAAAACAATGAAAGTTCATGACAATAGAAATAAGATAGAAGGTATTTGTCTAAATCCTACTTCTGACATATACTTGATAGGAATTTGGATAAGGGTATTGATCAGATGTTATATTACATAGGAACTTCCTGAATGAGGAAACTTCCTAAATACAAGTAGCATACTTTGAGGAGCTTACTGGGTTTTTATTATATCAATAATGTCAGTCTTGTAGGCCTTGATAAGTAATTAAAATTATTCCACATATTCAATACTACTCACAGATAAAGTCCACTTAAATTCAAATCAATTAAAAACTATTGTGTACAAGGCACCATGTCTTGAAAATACAAAGAATAAAAAAGAATAAAAATAAACAGCTCCTGCCCTCAAGAAGCTTACATTCTATTGAAGAGACACAACATGTCTAATACCAACACTCATAACAACCAATGTGGATTAAGGAAAATGAAAGGTAATTTTAAAAGTTGATTTTTTTCTAGATAAGATAAATATAAAAAATATTTAGCTTTACTAATTATATCTGACAGTCATGTAATGCTTTAAGGTTCACAAATTACTTCATATACATTATCCTCATTCCTCTTCTAATTCGGACCAAACAGTCTCTCCATTTAAAGGAATATGTTCATTGCTATAAGTCCTCTACGCTGAACCATGTATAATAATGAATATTAATGACTTGTTGTGATACATAACCTCTTTTGTCCATGTCAGATCTCTAGCTTTTACATTTGTTGTGATCTTGATGGAATGTGTTCACTCATTCAATATTTGCAACATTATATATTCTTAGACATCTACATTTTTTTCTTCTTCAAGCTGTTTGAATGATGGGTGTCTGATTATAGGAATCCCTCTTTCTCTTACTCCCTTCCAATCAGAATAATAAATATTAGGAATATTAGTGGGAATATGGGAAAACTGGGACATTTGCAGTGTTGGTGGAGTCAGAACTAACAATTTTGGAGAGTAATTTTTGGAAATACGTTCAAAGAGTCATAAAACCTTTAATACCTTTGGTCCACTAAAACTCCTATATCTATATCCCAAAGAGATTTAAATAAATGGAGAAGCTATTTGTACAAAAATATTGAAGATACCATGTTTTGTGGTGGCTAAGAATTGGAAATTGAAGGATGCCCATCTATTGATTAATAGTTAAACAAGTTGTGGTAAATGAATGTAATAGAAAATTATTGTACTATAAGAAATGACCAGCAGGATGATTTCAGAAAAGTTTGTAAGGTTATTAAAAACTAAGTTTTAGGAAAATGAGACCCAATACTAACTAGGTAACTGGATTGAAATAGTCATTTTGTGTTTTTTAACACAAAAGGAAGCCTCTGATTTAAAGCCAATTCATCTGTGAAAAGGGAATTAGTCTCATAGCTTGAAATAGAGAATTTATGATATTTCATCCAATTCTCAAAGGGTAGAAGCTGCATTAAACGGAGACTCTAATATATGGCTCAACTAATAAGAATATTAATATTATCTTACATATTTTTTATTTTTCCCAGTTACATGTAAAACAATTTTTTACATTTTTTTAAAACTTTGAATTCCAATTTATCTCCCTTCCTCCTCTCCCTACTGAGAAGGTACATGGAAGTTATGCAAAACATTTCCATGAAAGTCATAATGTGAAAGACAATATAAATTCATCCACTCACCCTTGCCCCCCTAAGAAAAGAAACTTCAAGGAAAATAAAATTAAAAAATCATTCTAAAATCTTTATCCAAACACAACCAGTTCTTTTTCTGGTTATGGATAGTGTCCATTATAAGCCCTTCAGAATTGTCTTGGATCATTGTATTGTTGAGAATAACAAAAGTCATTCACAGCTGATCATCCCTTAGCATTACTATCACTTTGCACACAGTACATTTCATTCAGCTTGAATTCATGGTGGACTTTCCAGGGTTTTATGAGAACATCCTGGTTATCATTTCTTATAGAACAATAATGTTCCGTCATAATCATATACCACAATTTATTCAGCCATTCTCCAATTGGTGAGCCATCCTCTCAATCTCCAATTCTTTGCCCTGAAAAAAGAGCTGCTATAAATAATTTTGTACGTGTAGGTACTTTTCCTTTTTTCTTTTTAATTGCTTTTGGGATTCATGCTTATTAGTGGTATTGTTATATCAAAGGATATGCATGGCTTTGTAGCCCTTTGGTCATAATTCATTTTTGATCATTTATCAATTGGAGAATGACTCTTAAATTTGTTGAATAATTTTGTGTGCCCTCTGTTTATATATACACATTCTAATAATAATAAAAAAGTTCTTACAAATTGCAGGTATCATCCTCCAATGGAGGAATATAAACAGATTAATCTTATTAAGTCCTTTATGATTTTTATGTCTGGATTACCTTTTTATGTTCTTCCTGAATTCTGTATTTGAAAATTCATTTTTTTCTTTCTTGAATTTTTGAAAATTATTTATTTCTTTCAATATTCACCTGTTTGTTTAAAGGATTGTATTCAGTTTTGCTGGTTGGATGATTCTTGGATACTTTCTGGAATATCATATTCCTAACTCTCCTGTTCTTTCTGCTTAATCTTTGATTATCCTAATTGTAGCTCCACTATGCTTGAGTTATTTCTTTCCAGATGCTTGTAATATATTCTCAACCTGGGAGTTCCAAAATGTGGCTGTAATATTTCTGGGAATTTTCATCTTGGGATTTCTTTCAGGAGGTAATTGATGGCTTCTTTCAAATTTTATTTTACCATCTGGTTCTGGAATATCAGGACAGTTTTCTTGATAAAGTCTTGATAGATTATATAAAGGACTTTTTTATCATGAATTTCAGGTAGAACAATATATTATAAATTATCTCTTACATCTGTTTCCAAGTCAGTTGTTTGTTTTGTTTTTTCTTTCCTTCCAATGTGATATTTCAAATTCCCTTTTCCTTTATTCTTTTTGTTTTTTAATTGTTTCTTCTTGATTTCTCATAAAGCAATTAACTTCCATTTACTCACTCCTAATTTTTCAGGAATGATTTTCCTCAGTGAGCTTTTGTACCTCTTTTTCCCCTCATTTGGCCAATTTTGCTTTTTAAGGCATTCTTAGTACATACTTTTGCATTACTGATATTTCTCTTCCCAATTTTCCTTTTACCTCTCTTACTTGATTTTCAAAATCACCTTTGAACTTTCATAGCCTAAGGTTAATTTTTATTGTATTTGGATCTTTGAATGTAGGGAGTTCAAATTTTTTATCTTCTTTGGGGTGTGTGTTTTGATCTTCCTTGTCATCATAATAATTTTTTTATGGTCAAAATCTTTTTCTGTTGTTTGTTCATTTCCCTAGACTATGTTTTAACTTTTAACTCTGTTAAAGTAGGACTTTTTCCTACTTTCCAGGGGAGAGTGTGTAATGTCTTAAGTTTCAGAGATTTTATGCAACTGTTTTCAGAGATTGTTCTAGAGATCTGAATTTTCAGTTCTCCCAAGATGTTATGATTCAAGGAGAAGTGTGTTTAAGTAACCACAATCATTTTTTTCTGTGCTGAAGCTGTGAAGAGGGTTCCTCCTCCACTGTGACTTTAAGTTCTAGTGTGCCTAAGAATAGCGTCCTTCATCAGGGCTAATAAAGAGACCTCCTTCTGACCAATTTGACACATTGCCATCTGTGGACTGAGACTTCTGGAAGCTGCGGCCATCACAATTGTCTCCACTGCTTCCACTGCCATCACTGTTGCTACTACAGATTCAGCGGGTTCCCAAGATCTAGTACTGGTTTGCTGGTTTCCCAGGGCCCTCTCAATCTAGTAAAACAAACCTTCTGTACTGACATTCCTAGTCATCTTTTGTGTCTTTGAACTCAGAGGTCTGTGATTTGCCAGTGATGTTGAAATTGAGATTGTGGAAGAGGAAGGAATTTATGACCAAAGAAGAACTAGAGATCATTATTGATCACAAAATAGAAAATTTTGATTATATCAAATTGAAAAGATTTTGTACAAACAAAACTAATGCAGACAAGATTAGAAAGGAAGCAATAAACTGGGAAAACATTTTTACAATCAAAGGTTCTGATAAAGGACTCATTTTCAAAATATATAGAGAATTGACTCTAATTTATAAGAAATCAAGCCATGCTTCAATTGATAAATGGTCAAAGGATATGAACAGATGAAGAAATTGAAACTATTTCTATCCATATGAAAGGATGCTCCAAGTCATTATTAATCAAAGAAATGCAAATTAAGACAACTCTGAGATACCACTACACACTACACACATTAGGCTAGAATGACAGGGAAAGATAATGTGGAATGTTGGAGGGGATGTGGGAAAACTAGGACACTGATACATTGTTGGTGGAATTGTGAATATATTCAGCCATTCTGGAGAGCGATTTGGAACTGTACTCAAAAAATTATCAAACTGTGCATACCCTTTGATTCTGTAGTGTAACTATTGGACTTATATCCCAAAGAGGTACTAAAGAAGGGAAAGGGACCTGTATGTGCAAGAATGTTTGTGGCAGCCCTCTTTATAGTGGCTAGAAACTGGAAACTGAGTGGATGTCTATCAATTGGAGAATGGCTGAACAAATTGTGGTATATGAATATTATGGAATATTATTGTTCTGTAAGAAATGACCAGCAGGATGATTTCAGAAAGGCCTGGAGAGACTTTCATGAACTGATGCTGAGTGAAATGAGCAGGACCAGGAGATCATTATATACTTCAACAACAATACTACATGATGATCAATTCTGATGGACCTGGACCTCTTCAGCAATGAGATGAACCAAATCAGTTTCATTTGTTTAATAATAAATAGAACCAGCTACACCCAGGGAAAGAACTCTGGGAGATGACTATAAACCACTACATAGAATTCCCAATCCCTCTATTTTTATCCACCTGCATTTTTGATTTCCTTCACAGGCTAACTAAACATTATTCCAAAGTCTGATTCTTTTTGTACAGCAAAATAACTATATGGACAGTATACATATATTATATTTAACTTATACTTTAACATATTTAACATGTATTGGTCAACCTGCCATCTGGGGGAAGGGGTGAGGGGAAGGAGGGGAAAAGTTGGAACAAAAGGTTTTGCAATTGTCAATGCCGAAAAATTACCCATGCATATATCTTGTAAATAAAAAGCTATAATAAAAAAAAAAGATAATTGAGAGGTCACAAGACACAACCCTAGCTTGCTGAGTCTAAAGTTCTGCTGTATGGCCTGCACTGGGACTGTACTGGATTCCCACCCTGGTGGAATATATCTTTTCTACTAATCTAAGTTGTTTTGGCTGGAAAATTATTCTACTCCATCTTTTTAAAGTAATCATTTAAAGGAATTTGCAGGGGTTTGCAAAAGAGCTCAAGCCAGTCCCTGCCTTTATTCCTCTACCTTTATATTTATAAACTTTAAGATTATAAAATACTTTTTACATATTATCCCATCTCTGGTAACTATTATCCTATATCTCTTCAGCCTTTTATAGCCAGATTCTTTAATAAAGCCATTTAAAAAAAAGCCTTCACTTTTTTTCTCTTCTCATGCTTTTCTTAACATCTTACAATCCAGCTTCTGACTTTAGGTGCCACTGAAACAACTACCTCTAAAGTTACTCTCTCTTCCTTTATACTCTCTACTCAACACCCTACATTCTGTTTTTTCTTTACTTATCTGATTATTCTTTCTCTGTATTTTTTTTTGGGGGGGGGCTGGATTCTCCTCTAGATCAAGCTCTGTCATTGCAGGTTTTCCTTAGGTCCCGTCTTGAGCTGTCTTCAATTATCCATAAAGAATGCTTGGTGCTTTCATTAGCTCTTATGTATTTAATGACTGTATCTAGTCTAATGATTCTCAAACCTACCTTTCTTGCCTTAATTTATCTGTTGACCTTCAATATCGCCTCTCCAAATGCTTTAAGAAATCTGAAAATCGATATCCAGTAAACAGTTGAAACTATTTACTATCTACAAATATTTACAAAACGGAGCCCATTATTTTTCCCCATAAATTCTATCCTATCTTTCCTTCTCTATTACTGTAGAAAGCAGTAGAAGGCCATCTCCAATTATTCTGATCTGTATCTTGCCACTGGACCCAGAAAGCTCTGGATGTGAAAGTGAGTCTGGTGATTTTGTACAGCCATCCCTCACCTAAATCCAATTTACTTGCATGTCATGGTATCACTTCCCTGATACCATGGCTCTCTTCAAGAAACAGAGGACAAACAGCAATAAGGCAATAGCGGCAATAGCATCTTCCTACTTCCTCAGTCTCACAGTCTACAAATCATTCTGAATTATTCACTATCTCTCCCTCTCCTATAGCCAATCTATTGTTAAGGCCTATAGATTTTATCTTTAAATCGTATCTCACATGTACCACTTTCTCCCTTCTGACAGTACCATTTCTCTAGTGCAGGCCCCATTACCTCATGTCTTGATTATTGTAATAATCTTCTGGAGGGATTGTGTGACTGGAGCTTTTCCTTACTCCAGTCCATCTTACATTCATCTACTTAAAGCAAGTTTCCTAAAGTGTAGATCCAATCATGACATATCCCCATACATACTCTATAAATTCCAATGGCTTCCTAAGGACTCCAGTATCAAATTCAAAATGTTGTTGTTGTCTATTGACACTCTTGACTATTAACCCCCTCTTACTTTCATCATCTTCATAAATTTTACTTCCCAACATTTAATCTTTAATCCAGTGACACTGACCTCTTGGCTGTCCTACAAGAAAGATGATATGTGTCTGGGTTCTGAGAGTTTTTCTGGTTGTTCCCTATGTCTGTACCTGTCCCTTAACTTTAACTATAGATCTTTTTGGCTTCTTTTAAGTCTCAACTAAAACCTCACCTTCTATAAGCATTCCCCAACCCCTATTATTTCCATTGTCTTTTTTTTTATTTTGTCTATTTCCTATATATTATGTATATATCTTAATTTGTGAATACTTATTGTATGTTATCTACCCCGTTACTCTGCAAACTCTTTGAGAACAAGGACTGTTTTTTGTCCTCTTTTGGTATCCTCAGTGCTTAACACAGTGTCCGGAACATGAGAGGTGCTTATGTGTACTTGATTGATTGATTTGATTTGATTCATAGCAATGCTATAAAGTACTATTAGTAACCTTGTTTTAGATAGATAAAGAAACTGAGGTTGAATTTTATTTAATTTACATAGAGAAATACACATTATAGATGTCAGAACAGGAATTTCACTCTCTGGCTGCAACTCTAGAATTCTATTTTTTATGGTATGCTGGATAGAACAAAAGCAGTATGTGGGAGTAAAAGACTCCGATTCTTCTCAATTTTCCTTTCTTTTATCAGGTGGAGTGAGAATTCCAACCATAAGTGATTCATCTCAACTTTCTTGAATGGATTCTTACTGATTCTTTTACTCATTGATTTTTTGATCATTTATGGTGGTGGTGGGTGGGTATGGGGGCTGCTATTTGGCTTAAAATAGACAATTGCTGCTTCTCCACTTCCATTATTCTTTTAGAAATGCAGCATTGTAGTGAAGAAAGGACATTATTCTGCAGTCAGAGGACAGGAGTTGAAATTATACCAACTCTGACATTTACTAACTGTGAGTTCTCGAATAAGTTACTTGATCTTCATTTGCTGTAATAGATTCTGTATTTGTAAAATTAAAGGAATTGGACTAGATGGTCTTTGAAATCCCTTCCAGTTCTTTATTTGGGATCCCATAGGACTTTTTAAATGTGGTGCTTTTGGACATATAACATCCCTTAATATCCTTTATGATTGATTGACTTTCTGTCTCTGAGTATTTTTCTGTCTCTCCATATATCTCTATCTCTGTCTCTGACTGTCTCTGTCTCAGTAAAAAAGCATAACATTGTATCTCTATCTACACACACATATATAAAGAGAGAAATATTATACTTTTTACACACACATATTTTGTTACATATATGTGTATGTATGTGTGTGTGTGTCTAAAGATAGATACATACAGTATGGCTCTTTTAATTGTGTATCCCTGTATTTATGCTTCTTTAAAGGAAGCATAGAATGTCCTTCCAAAATAGCTCCAAACAGTGTCATCTATTGAATTATGACAAAGCAAAATTAAATAACTTGGTACTAAACTAAGGGATCAAATCCATGCCCTCAGTTTCCCAAGCCTGGAAGCTTCATCTTAAGAGGAGTATGAGAGGCAGTAAGGGAACTACATATACTGAAGTTTGGGGTAAAAGGAAATTGAATGTTTAGGAAAAGTTCCAGGTCCATGGCTCTGAAGAACAATAGGGAATAACCTCTATTCATTAATAGAACACAGAGAATGCCTAATTCCTTTTGGAATTTCCATTTTAAAAGTCAATATTAGTCTAGACACAATAACAAAAAAGCTACACCCAACTGCCTCCTCCAAATAAAAAAAAAAAAAAAGGGAGAAACACAAAGAAGCAGCTCAATCTGGCTGGACATTCACCAATATTTTAGTAGATGGAGATGATAATGGTGATACGTACTCTGCATAGAGCCTTTTTTTTTTTTTTTTTCCTGAACAGATGAAGAAAAGAAAAGAAATAAAATATATCGTGTCTGCATTCAAAGTTCTTAACTGTGTAGCTAGATTTCCCCTAAATGTTTCATGAATACTTTGAATTTAAAAAAATAATTTAGAATCTATTATTCACTGTGATTACTTTTGTATTTCTCCTACCTAGGCTCTTTTTTATGCTCCCTTCGATAGGCCTGTATCTCCCATCTCCATCAAAACCCTGTTCTAAACTTATTTCATTCTGAATGTTTTTCTTAACAAACTACATCCATCTCTGACTATACCTGTATTCTATATTTTTACTCCCCTCCAAATAGTCTCAATAATTTAATAATTCTTACTTTGTTGCTTCTTGCACATATCATTTCATTGCCTAATGAAATTATTTTTCCTGTCCATTTCCTATGACTAGATTATTCTTCCTTATAATGTCTGTTTCTTGGCTTCTTTAAAAATTTAATCCTAATTCAACATGTTGAAAGAGATTTTTTTCCCCTGATGATGGTCTCCTGTTTCACACTTTCTAATTAACTGACAATGTAGTTTCTGAAGTTATCTTCAATTTGCACCATACATATCTATTGAAATGCGTAGGATATTCAGGAAGACTTGCACCTCTGATGTGAGGGCTGGTCAAGCTATTTTCAGTGCTTCTCCTCCACATTTGTTGTCTGATTTCATCATTCACCTGTGGCTCCAAGAAGCCATAACATCACAAATGGCCACATCCAAGTAAAACCATTTCAGAAGAGAGGCTGAACAAGGAAACCAATAAGCCTTGTACCATTGGTGAGTTTGGCGATGTCTACTCCAAGTATATGGCAAACTACCCTGGAAAAATGGACAAAGGGGAACAATTTGTTGTAATGGCCATGAAGGCATCCGAAGGAGGTACTGTGGAGCTTGGTCAAATACCAAGCACATCCAGGCCAACCTCAGAAATCTTGACTTTTGTCTTTCCAATGGACTTGAATGATTCTGCCAGAGAGAGTAAGACTGATGACTTTGAGTAACTCTACATCATAAATCTCCTGCTTTAAGACATCACCCCATGATGTCATTGCTTCTCTTCAAAACAAAGGACCAGCAACACTATATCTGGTGTATACAATTCCTTTAATATCATTTTCACCTATTGGAATGTAAACTACTTGAAGACAGGATCTATATTTTTACAATTCTTTTTTTCTCTACTGCTAAGAACAATGTCAGGCACATAGTAAATTATTAATTCTTTTTGAGTGTCTGGGGGTAATTGGGTTCTAAGTGCCCTTCCAACTCTAAAATTTCATTATATCATTTGATTTCAGTAATCAGTTATCAGGACTGTATTATTGTAAAATGAAATAATTTTGAGATGTTTTGTATTTAGCTTCTAACATATATTTCTCTCCCAACCCTATATTGTTCATATAGCTGCTGTATACTCTAGGTATATGATCTAATTTGTTGATTGAATTCAGAAATCTCTGCATGGAATTTCTACATTTAGATACTTGTAATACTTCAGGTAAAGTCTCAAGTTTCCTATTCTAATGAAAGAACACAAGAAGTCAGAGACTTGAAATGTGTGAAGACACTTAAAGTTGTCATGCATTTAGTTTTATTTTTAAGATGAATTCTCGCCCTTCAGGACATATTGTTCAAGGACACTTCTTCATTCCAGCTAGCACTTTTCTTGTGATTTATATCAAGACTTTCATCTTTATACAACTCATTATGCCTTCTGAGCTCACTTTATACAAGAAATACACCTGATGATTCAAACCAAATCCCAAGATCATCCCAGTAGCAATATAAGAAGATACACCATGTATTTAATCAGTCAACAAACATTTATCGAGTTTTAATTAGGCACTGAGGACTTTGCTAAGCACTGTGACATTTTTTAAAGGTAAAAACACAATTCTTGGCCCCAAGGAGCTCATGTTCTATGGGGGAAGGAACATTTAAATAATAACTATGCATATAATAGATACACACATACATATATACATGTATGTGTGTATACATAATGCATATATAACACACACACACACACACACACACACACACACAAACTCCCAAGAAATGGCATTGTGGGGTAGGGAAGACAACCAGGGAAGGCCTCTTACAGACACTGAGACTTAATTTGATATTAGAAGGAGACTGGAAAGCAAATGAGAAGAGGCAATGAAAAAGAAGACTATTCCAGGTATAACCCAGTTTGAGTACAGGACCAGAGTACTTAAGATAGAGTCCCCTATGTGTGAAATGCTTCTATGAAACATTTCTGAGAGAAGCCATTGGCTATCTCACCCAGTGTGGTTTAGAAGCACCCTCTTCCTATTGGGTGTATGACTGTAATAGACTATATCTTGAAAATTAGCAGAAAAGTGTAAAATTTTTCTTTCTTTCTAATGTGTCCAGAAATGCTCCCCCACAGCATATATAATATTAGCTAAGTTAACCTGAAGAGAAAGGATGCTTTTTCCTTCTGTAGAGGCTCTGTGCTCTTGACAAATAGCCTCTGGGATTTTGGTCTGTTTAGGTTTTTCCTCATTTCTAGATGCAGGCAATGGAAACCCAGATCCAGGAATTCAGGTCATACTTACTTTGGAGCCAGGATTCCAATCTGGATATTGTTGTCAACCTACCAGGGAAGCCCAGGCAAGACATAGTCACCCTTTTGAGTTGTGGGGAGGGAGAGGTATTAAATCTTTGAACTTAGAAATTTGTGAGATTTATAGCAAATAGGATTTGGGCTAAATTGTGAAGATTTCTGGGTCTAAAGTCAGGAAAGCCTGAGTTAAAATACTCTCAGACACTTAATAGCTATGAGATCTTAGATGAATTGCTTAACTTCTGATTGACTCAGTTTCCTCAACTGAAAAATGAAAATAATAATAACACTTACTTCCAAGGTTGTTGTAAGTATCAAATAATATCATATTGAGGAAATGTGTGGCCTAGCAGATAGAGAGCTGAGTCTGGAATGAGGAAACCCTGAGTTAAAATGTGGCCTAAGCTGCTTACTAACTGTGTGACTCTGGGCAACTCACTGTTTCAGTGTCTTTAACTAAAAAGTGGGTATAGTAACATCTACTTTCCAGCGTTTTGTGATGATCAAATAAGATAATATTTATAAAGTACTTAGCATGGAGTATAGCACATATTAGGTATTTATAAATTCTTATTCTTTTTTTTTCTCTCCTTTACTCTTCAGAGACTAAGATGGTTGTAGGGTTTTATGCCTCCAAGGATGTGATATAATGCATGATTGTATGTGTTAAAGTTTTGAAGTAAATACTCCTTTGTAAAATATAATCTAATTACACCTGACCTTGAGGTTGTGGGGATCAAGGTAATAACTATTACATACATACGGAGTTTTTTTTTTTCTGTGAAAATAGTTAGAACAGTATCTATTTAAAACCATCAGTAAGCATTATTTGTAATGAAGAGAAACTGGATGCATTCCCAATAACATCAAGGGTGGAACAAGGATACCCATTATCGCCACTATTATTCAACATTGTACTAGAAATGTTGACCTTACCAATAATAAAAGAAAAATAAATTAAAGGAATTGGAATAGGCAATGAGAAAATATCTTTGCAAATGATACAATGATATACTTAGAGAATCCTAGAAAATCATCCAAAAACCTACTGGAAACAATCCCCAGCTTTAGCAAAGTTGCAGGATATAAAATAAACCCACACAAATCATCAGCATTTCTATATATTATTGACAAAGTACATCAACAAGAGATAGAAAGAGAAATTACATTTAAGTCACTATACACAAAATAAAATACTTAGGGGGTCCACCTGCCAAGACAAACCTAAGAACTATATGAACATAATTACAAAACATCTTAGACAAATAAAGGCAGATCTAAAGAATTGGGAAAAAAAAATCAATTGCTCCTGGGTAAACCAAACTAATATAATAAACAAAAAAAATGAGAATTATGGCTAAAGTGATTTACTTGTTCAGTGCCACACCAATGAACCTGACAAAAATATTTTATAGAGCTAGAAAAAATAATAACAAATATTTTCTAGACGAACAGAAGGTTGAGAATATCAAAGGAATTAAAGAAAAAAATACAAAGGGTGGTGGCTTAGCAGTACCAGATTTAGAAGTATATTCTAAAGCAGCAGTCATCAAAACCATTTGGTACTGGCTAAGAAATAGAATGGTGAATCAGTGGAATAGATTAAATATACATGAAACAATAATCAAGGTCTATAGCAATCTCGTATTTGATAAACTCCCAAACTGCAGGTTCTGGAATAAAAACTCACTACTTGACTAAAATTGCTGTGAAAATTGGAAAATAATGTGTCAGAAACTTGGCATAAGCCTACATTTTACACCCCATACCAAAATAAGTTCAAAATGGGTGCATGATTTGGACAGAAAAGATGATACCATAAACAAATTAGGAGAGCAAGGGATTCCTTTATCTATCAGATCTTTGAAGAAGGGATGAATTTATTAATGTAATGGAATATTATCTTTCTATAAAAATGATGAACTGATTTTAGAAAACCCCTAGAAAAACTTACATGAACTGATGCTGAGCAAAACAAGCAGAACCAGGAATACATCTTACACAATAGCAGCAAGAATATGAGATGATAAACTATAAAAGACTTGGTTCTTTTCAGTGGTTCAGTGACCCAAATCAATCCCAGGCAGGATCTATGGCACATCTACTTAAATATGATCAATATGGGATATGAAATTGGATCTTAAAAGAGAGGGTAGGAATGTCAATCTGCCTATTTATCTCTATTTAAGGATAGTGATAAATGTGAATATATTTTTATACTTATATATAGATAGAGATATAGAGATATAGAGATATGGATGTTAAATGGATGGATAGCTACATAGAGAGACAGATTGAGTAATCATTTTTTATAGGCATGAAAATCCATTATCTACTTTGGGTCAACAATTGTTTTACATGGAACGAATAATGTTTCTGTCCTCAAAATAGGGATAATCTATTTGAGGAGAAAATGGCTATGCATATGGCACTACCAGAAAATTAAACTATAAATGGGAGAGAATCCTTGAGTTTCTCTATTTTTTCCAAAAAATGTAGACAGAAATTGGACTTGTGATTTTACTTTTCTGGAGAACTCTTGGATAAAATAACTTCCTCTATGAAAGTCACTGCTTTCCTTTTATTTTTTAATCTTAGCTTTCAAGACAGCTCAGTGGTTACTGCAGAGTCATACTCAGTATCTGTAAGAAATTTGAACCCAGGATTCCTGGCTTCCAAGTCAGCTCCCAATTCATCAGTAGAACCACTAAGATGACAGAAAATTGAACACTAATCATATGATTTACTTGTTGGAAAAATTCATGACCCAAAAAGGGCTAATAAACATAGAAATAGATAATCTTTAAAGTCCCTTTCATCTCTAGAAATCTATGAATTGGTAAAAATAAAGTTTCTATGCCCAATTCATCTTTCCTTTATGAAACATATCCTCAGTAACCACTTATAGACAAGATGTCTTTTTGATCCCCATTCCATTGAAAGATGAGGCTCCTGGTTACCAATGCCAAAGCAATGATCTCTGAGCAGCAGGAGCAGAAGCTGTTTCTGGTGATTAGCAGCATCTGCACAGGAAATGAGTTGTATTGTTGCAGATGTTGACTGAAGATTGCACTCTTGTATTGGCAGCTGGTTCTCTCATCACACTAATGATAAAGAATTTAATTCTTCAGCTTTTTTTTCTTTTTGAAGAGGGGAGAGAGGTTCACTGGAGCACACGATCTATGCATTTTATTTAGTCATAAAAAAGTTCTTTTTTCCACCTTAAAAGATGATATCACTAAGTTATTGAATTATCTGAATGGGTAGGGTTGAAATTATGTAAGTTAAATGGTAAATGGCAAAGCTAGATGGTACAAAAATGTCTCAGTATTAGAAATGAATTGGATATCAATAGTGTTGACCAAATCCTGGAATACCAGAAGAAGACTGGAAAGTCGCAAATATATATATATATATATGTATATATATATATATACACATATATATATTATTAATATAATATATAAATATATATTAAACTAGAAAGCTACAACCACAGATCTATCCCACAATACCACTGCTTAAGGCCAGTGAATTCTGCTTCTCACTCTCCATCTTCTTCCAAAAAAAGACCAGTTTACACAGGGGATAGTTCTCATGTCTAGTCTTCTCAGTCTTATATAACTCACATTATATCCAGCTATGTTTACTTTCCAAAGAATCAAGACTAAAATCCCAAGACAATGAAGTACTTTGTTGCTCTGACAATGGGCTAAAGATTTGTGGAGTTTTATAGCTGGAAGAAGACTTAGAGCATATACAATCAAACCCCAGCACTTTATATGAAATTAAGGGCCTTCAGTGGTAAAAATGACTTTCTCAAAGTTACATTAGCTAGTCAGAGTGGGAAAGAATCTTAGAGGCCAGACTTTCCAGTCCCCATTGTAGAATAATCAAATTAAGAATTAAAAAAGTAGACAAACTCTGTTCATTGTTAATTTGGGAAAATGAGGGCCAGAGAGTTAAGATGACTTGCACAAAATCACACAGGTATATGTCAGAGGTAATATTTGCAGTCAGGTATTCTAACTCCGGAGACAGTGCTCTTTCCACTACACCCTGATGCCTTCCTATATGTTTTTTGTTTGTTTGTTTGTTTTTTGAAGAAGAGACTTAGTTCATTTTTGACTATTGCTTCTCCAGTTTCTAATATATACATGGCATATAATAAACATTTAATTCTTTATTATACTTCTAATTTTAGAGATGAGGAAACTGGGACTTGGCATAATTTTACAGATAATAGAGAGATATATCGATATATATTTAAATTATGATTTGTCAAAATACTATTCAGATAGCAACTAACAGATGCAAAATTTGAAACCTGATGATTTTTTTTTCCTAATTCAATGACCTTTTTTTCTCTATGAAAATTTGTTTTCGGAATTTTTCATTTCATTGTTCTTTTCCAGCCACTTCCATATTAACTGTACTTTAATGTATAATTTCTTTGTGCATCACCCATCTTCTGAGCATGGAACCAAGAGTAATACTAGAGTAGAGACATACCAATCAAGTCTCTATTAATTAACTGCAACGTGTTAATAATGGGCAGCTAGATGATGTGTTCAAGAAGAATCATCTTTCTGGATTCAAATCCAGCCTCAGACTCTTGCTAGCTGTGTGACCCTGGGCAAATTATTTAATCCTGTTTGCTTCCATTTCCTCATCTATAACAGAGCTGGAGAAGGAAATGGTAACCACTATAGTATCTTTGCCAAGAAAAACTCAAGTAGAGTTGGATATAACTGAAAGAATTTAACAACAATAAAAATTGTAATAATAAATTATGAGAGAGCATTCAAATTCATCATTCAAAATTCAAAGCATTCAATTCAAGCATTCAAAAACATCATTATGCTATATCTACAATGCTTATAGTTTTTTGAATACCTTATATAAATAGATCATTTGAGATTTAAAGGACTTGTGAATTACATACTCTAATAATCATTTATTCTATTTTAAAAATGAATAAACTAAAGTTCACATGATGCAGAAGTGATTTAAATTCACCTCTTTCTGATACAGAATCCATTATTCTATCTGTAAAATGAAGGTATTGTATAAAATGACTAGGTCATTTCCAGATCTAAATCAATGCTTCTATGATGAACTGTAAAAACTAACTTTGACTTCCCATGGACTTCCATTTGTCTTCAATATGTACGTTCCAGATCTCATAGTAGGACTAGGATAGAGCAAGAGGAATATTTAAAGGCAGTGTGCTTCTAATGAAGTACCAGACCAGCACATTTTTACCTAAAGCCTAATGTCTTTTCTGCAGGGAAAGTCTAGTTAGTGACTGCTCTGGCCAAATATACATCAGTGCTTTAACAGAAATTCAGTGACTCCAGGCAGATTGTCTAACAGAGGAACCACACAACCTCTGACTACTATACCTTTGTTCTTTGATTTGCTAATTATATTTTAAAGAACTGCAGACTGCAGTTCTCTGAGGGTTTAAGTCCCTGCTTGAGGGTAAATTAGGTGTTCAGGGAGTTGCATTAACCCTACCAAGACTCTAGGAGGGCACTTAGTGCTCAGCAGGATTAACATAAGCAGTACATTATCTCTTCATTGTTTTGCACTCAGTTTACTGCTGGTTTCCCAAGTAGACAATTCATAACATAGTACAATATCACTGAAAATGCCCATTTGTAGTTAAGAAATCACATGTGAAGAAATCAAAGCAAATTATTTTCCCAAGCAAATTTTCTCTGAAATTTCTCTACCATTTTCTACTTTCATTGATGACAATGTTTGTCAAAAAGAACACAGCAATTTTAAAAATGGTACCTGATTTTTTTCCCTTATTTTCCTCAGTTTCCATATTTGTAAAATGATGGAATATAAGTAGACGATCTTCAACATCTCTCCGAACAATAAAATTCAAGCTCAGGACCATCTCTTGGCCAAAATGTTACTGAAATCAAAGTTTATAGTTGATATTCCCAGTCTTCACTTTTTATACTTTTACTCATTCAGTAAATCATTGTGTGTCCCTACTCCCTATCAAAAAAATACTCTGGATATGACATCGATCACTTGCATTTCAATGCTTACATATGCCATTTGGTTCCCTATCTGAAAGTTTTTGTATTCTCAGCAATCTCTTATTGTGAAAGACTTTCATTGGTATGAAAGAGCATTTAGAGAAGGATAAAGATAGAATAAGATTTTAAGAATTCTGAAAGCACACCATGTTGACAATCACATACTTCAAAATACTGAGGGACCTAGCTTTTGATCCCTAAACCATATATGAATCAGTGTCAGAATCAATCCCAACAAGGAATTTTTCTAAACATCACTAATTTTAGTAAATAATTTACTGTATATCTTTTGATCACAAATATAAACTTTTTTGAACATATTGATATGAATATTTAAAATTGATAGTAGAATAATATGCATCATAAGCTGACTGATGGGCAAAATCAGTAGTTACAGAACCCCAGAAATGGGAAGTACCATCAGTGGTTTAGCTCTTACTTAAAATCTCTACCAAACTTAATAAGGAAGCCCCTCTATATTGGGCAGCTTTAATTGTGGAAAGTCTTTCTTGCCCTCACATCACTGATGATTCAATACCATCTTGGCAAGCATCTAGTGGATTAAATTAGGGACTTTTGTGTTTGGCACTATGGTATTTTGAATCGGTGTCAATTATTTGGATAGAAGCATATATAACACGCTCAACAAATCTGACAGAAAGCTGAGAGGAATAGCTAACACAGTGGATGATAGTATTCATAAAATTCTCAACAAACTAAGGCACTGGGCTGAATTAAATAAGGTTTTTTTGGGGAAGTTTAAGTTATATTTTTAGAGTTGGGCTTAGAAATTTAATTTCACAAAGATTGCATGGGAGAAACATGGCTAAGCAACAGTTTGTTGGAGGGAGGTGGGATTTGGTGGAAGGGGAGAAGTCTAGTACATGGTGATCTCAATCTTTCCTGCCTTCTATGATTCACATTTCTGAACTTTACAAATCATCCATACTGTTCTTCTCTCTGATCCTTACACAAAGCACCCCATTTCCCATGTCAGTTTCATTTATTGGCCATCCTCAATCATGAGGGATGGCCTCTTCTCCTGTGCTTTGTAGACTCTCCGTCTATCTTCTGAATGGAACTGTATGAGGAGCGTAGGGTGAACTATCCTTTCTGGTATGAGGACTTTGCTGAGACCTTTTCAGGCTAATTCATCTATCTCTGTTGTGCATTTGACACGCAGCTTTCACCTGTGGTACCAAAACACTGTGCTCATGCAGCAGTAACACCCCTGTAATATCATCTCAGCTGATGGACTAAACCAGGCTGAGGATAATCCACTGGATTTAAACTCATTAATGAGTCAGAGATATGTCCACCTCAAGAATATACAGACTTTCTCCAGTGGAAGGGTTGAATGAAAATACATTGTTTAAAGGGCCATGAAACCAGTTAAAGCAGGAACTGCAGAATAGACATCAAAGAAGTCAAAGTGATTTATTTTATCCCAGGCTATTTGCAGTCTTCCTGCCTTTTGTCTTGTTACTGAACTTTAATGATTCTGAAAGAGAAAGTGAGGCTGACAACTTTGTGCAGCTCTGATTTACTGAAATCCAATTCACAAACAATTCAACACATCACCCTGTGATTTCATTGGTCCTTGAAAATGAAGGATGAACAACAACTTTTAGATTGTAACTTTGATATTTTTCCTGATTTCCTATTCAACTGCTACTTCTTCCTTTCCTAATTACAAATAACTCATTTTAATTTCTTCTTTTTTTATTTTATGCATTTACTTATTCCATATGTATATATATACATATATGCATATATATGTGTATGTGTGTACATGACTATGTACACATTTTTTTCCTAGTAAATTTATTTGTTTTTAATACACATTGCTTTATGAATCATGTTGGGAAAGAAAAATCAGAGCAAAAGGGAGAGATAAAAACCAAAACAAAAATAAACAACAAGGACAACAATGAAAAACCATGACTGAAATTAAAAAAACAAACAAACAAAAAACAAAAACAAACAGAAAAAAGAAGTAAACATAGCATGCCTTGATTTACATTTGGTCTCTCTCTTTAGTTCTTTTTCTGCATGCAGATGGCAGTTTCTGTCCACAGTCCATTGGGATTGCTTTGGATCACTGAACCACCTAGAAGAACTAAGTCTTTCATAGTTGATCATCACACATTCTTGCTGTAATTGTGTACGATGTATTTCTGATTCTGCTTGTTTCACTCAACATTAGTCCATGTACATCTTTCCAGGTGTTTCTAAAAATCAGCTTAAGCATTTTTTAAAATAGAACAATACCTATTCTATCTCCTATATATACCACAGTTTGTTCAGTCATTCCCTAATTGATGGGCATCTATTCCTTTTCCAATTCTTTGTGTGTGGTTCAGAAATGGTGAGGAGTCACCATTTAATAAAAAAAGTTGGAGAGATCTCTAGAAGCAAAGCAACATTTATTATACATTCTCCAGAGAAGGGCATCCCATCAGTAGAGCAGACTATTGAAGGGAGAAACACCTCCTGTGGGCAGGGTTAACACTTTAATCCCTAATGCAAACACCCCCTCCCACCAATGGCTCATTGGCTGAGGGTCTCACATTCTAAACTCAGGAACTACCCAAGAAATTGAATTTGATCAATAAGTACATGGTTGCCTATATTTGATTGAAATAGGGAGAAAATGATGTCATGGGAGGATAGCAGGAAGGGGATTTAGGTATACCCTTGGATCAATGCTAAAAGTCCTTCAGGCCTGCTCAAACTCTGAAGTAGATGAAGCCTTACTTGATTTTCCCTACTGTCTGGAAAGATCTCACCTCATCTCATTCATTTGCTACCACAAATAAACAAATAAATAAATAAATAAATAAATAAATAAATAAATAAATAAAATAAAATAAAATAAATAAATAAAAGCTGCTGTAAACATTTTTGCACATGTGGGTTCCTTTTCCTACTTCTTGATTCCTTGGGATACAGACCAGTAATGGCACTACTGCGTCAAAGGCTATGCACACTTTGATAGCCCTTTGGACTATCCAGATGAATATGGTTTTAATTTTTTCTAATTCTAGAAAATAATGTTTTGGCAGTTTCATTAGTATGGCACTGAGCAAGCAGACTAATTTAAGCAGAATTGTAACATATTATATTAGCTCAGCCTACCCATGAGCAAATGATATTTTCCCAATGGTTCAGATCTGACTTTATTTGTGTGACAAGTGTTTTGTAATTGTGTTCATATAGTTCCTGGATTTGTCTTGGCAGGAAAACCCCCAAGTATTTTATTTTGTCTACAATAATTTTAAATGGAATTTCTCTTTTTATCTCTTGCTGATGGGCCTGGTCAGTAATATATAGAAATTCTGATAATTTGTGTGGGTTTATTTTATATTCTTTGGTAAATTGTTTCCAGATTTCTGGATGATTTTCTGGGATCCTCTAAGTATACTATTTTTATCAACTTCTAAGAGTGTTAGTCTTATTTATTTCTTCCTTGTCTATTCTAATTCTTTAATTTCTTTTATCTTTTCTTATTGTTAAAACCAACATTCCTAATAATTTTGAATGGTAGTAGTGATAATAGGTATCCTTGTTCCCAACTAACAATATTCAAATCCAGGATTTGAATTTTATCTCAAATCTAAGTTTCATGACCACATACAGGAAGTAAATATATTTCCAGAAGAGACCCCTTAGATTATCTTTCTTAGACACTCTGGCCTAGGATTTGGTTATTCTAGATTCAATTTCTACAAAATGATATGGATTCTTTGGAGAAGAATTCCCCCTTTTCCAATCAGAATATTAAAAAAAAATTAAAACTACCTCTTGGGAGAAGATTGGTTAAATGACGAGTGAGTATTGCTTAAGTTCTGCCTGAGTAAACAGATTGGCGCCATCAGTATTATTTAACGGAGAGAGCCTACAAAATACATTTTTGTCTCATTTTATTTGTAGAAGAATGACACAATTATTTTCAGAATAATTAACTCCTCAGTTTAGTGACAATTACATTCTATTATAATAATTAAAATCACACCCTGCTATTTGGATGAGCTGAATGGAATAATGATTTCTTAGGGGAAGATTTAATCGGATCATTTTTTTCCTCTAGCATCAAAAATAACATCATCTATAAAACTGTTTTAGGCCTGTGCAATGAAGCCTAGGGTTGAGTTTGCTTCTGATCTCATAGGGAGGGTTGTTACTTTCTGGCTGGCAGACTTTAATGCACCATTGACCAGTTATTTGTACCACATTAGGGTACGGTTAAGCAGAGGCCTAGACTAGCCTGGAGGAATAAGTATGAGTAGTCAATAAAATATAAACAGATGGGAGGGTCTGTCCATGAAAGTGAATAAAGTTGAGAGATAGATAAAGAAGCTTGCAGCTTGTCTTTTTTGTTGTTGTTGTTTGTTTGTTTGGTGGAGGACCCTTCTGTGAGAGACATTGCCATGACATATAAGTGAATTGGATTTGTGAGGGTGAGCTATTCTAAGTCACCAATGGGACTTTTTAAACTAGGTCTCAGTTTGACTGAGACAATGTCCATCCAGTGACTAAGGCTAGATGAGAATAGAAGCAAAGAATGGACTCTTATCTAGGCAAAAACAAAAACAAACAAACAAATTAAAAAAAAAAAAAAAACAGTCAGGGAGGGGAAGACCCTTTGGGTTTCTAACCTAAACATAAGCCCTTGCTTTTAAAATTCACTCCTAGTCAATCAGGGCCCAAAGCATGACCAGGTGAAGCTTGGTTTGGGACCTATTATTGGTCAATCAATGAGAGCCAGAGTGATTTGAGTTTAAGTAATGGTTCTTATGAAAGAAATCTACCTTTAAAACCCAAAATATCTTGGGAGGTTTCAGTGATTAAAAAAGAAACAGATCCACCTGCAGGTAAGAATATGACACCCTATGAGGACAAAAGGAAGGAAAAAAGGAAGGAAGGAAGGAAGGAAGAAAAGAAGGAAGGAAGGAAGGAAGGAAGAAGGAAGGAAGGAAGGAACGAAGGAAGGAAGGAAGGAAAGAAGGAAGGAAGGAAGGGAGGGAGAGAGGAAAGGAGGAAGGAAGGAAGGAAGGAAGGAAGGAAGGAAGGAAGGAAGCAAGGAGGGAAGGAAGGAAGGAAGGAAGGAAGGAAGGAAGGAAGGAAGGAAGGAAAGAAGTAAGGAAGGAAGAAAGGAAGGAAGGAAGGAAGGAAGGAAGGATGGAAGGAAGGAAGGAAGGAAGGAAGGAAGGAAGGAAAGGAAGGGAGGGAGAGAGGAAAGGAGGAAGGAAGGAAAGAAGGAAGAAAGGAAGAAAGGAAAGAAGGAAGGAAAGATAAGTTCCAGTTGGATCCCAGGCCTCCATCATATCTAGTCTGCATTACTGAAGTAACTTCTCAATTGGTTTCTCTGTTCCCAGTCTGTTCCTTTGCCAATCCATCCTGAGCACAGCTTCAGAAAACATTTTCCTAAAGCATAGAACCTACAACTGAAAAAAGCAAAAGTTGATTATGTATTTGATTTCACTCTAATTAATTTTAACAGCCTAAATTGTGATCCTTTGCCTCTAAACAGTGCAAAACTTCCCCCTCATCCATAATGAGTTAACATAAATTAGTACTGATCATTGTTCTTTTCTTGCCTCAAGGCATTCTTCTATCTTTGGAGGAAGTGTGATCTACTATCCTTTGTCTAACTTGTGATTCAAAGATGTCTGGCCAAATTGCTTTTGAACTTGCAGGTGGAATCAAACATTCCTCCCCACCATCCCTCTCTCACCCCACCTTTAATCACCAGAAGAAAAAAGGAGACTTGTTGCCACCACTCATTTCCAATTTCCAAACTAGCCATATTGTTCCCCATATTTCAGATGTGTAGTCAATCACGATTTCTTCAACCTCAAAATGTCACCCACCCTGTTTTGTTCCTTATCCTAACCTTGTAAAAGTGAATTAAATCTTCATCTTGAGGTGTTTTGCACAATTTGAGTCATCATCACTTCCTTTAATATCAGGTAAAAGCCCTGTTAATATATTTTTATTTATTTATTTTTTTTTGGAGAATCGACACCCATCTTTGTTGAATTTCACTTCCAACACCGCTAACTTCTGACTCAAGTATTAATGACTCCCTATTAATAGTATAAAACAGATGCTTATAAGGCTGGCCTCTATATCTCTCCTACTTTCTGAATATTATTTTATCATTTTATCTTTTTAAATTCTATATTCTAGTGAAATTTGATTGTTAGTTGTTCCCCAAATCTGATTTTCTGTAGCCCACTTAAATTAATTTGTATAAACCAATCCAATGGCTTAGAATATTATTTTTTCTCCTCATCTCTTTCCCTCAGATATCTTTCATCAAGGAACAACTCTGGCCACTTCTTCCATGGAATTGTGTTTCCCATTTGTTTGTGTCTTCTTCCTCAATCTCCCTGTCCTCTATTTATTTATTGAGAGATCATGTTTTATAGATATGCACACACAGATTATATCAGCTTGAGAAAGTCAATTGTTAAATTTTCAGCATTAATATTTGCACTTCAGAAACTTTCACACACCACAAATTAAGGCTTGATTTAATGTTTCACTGATTGTCTAGACTTAAGAAAATGATGAAGCAATGATTAATAGAATCTATTAGGCTTAGAACTGCTCCATCTGTTGTTAAGGACCATGCCTAGATGAAGGGGCAGGTCAATTCTCCAAAAGCTTCCACAGCTGTGAATCATAACATCGGAAGGAGTTGCAAAGAAACCTTTACTGACACAGGTGTTGCTTGTGGACTGAGAATGAAATAAATTGGAGGCAGAGGGAAGAGGAGAGAGGTTATAGAACACAAGGGCCTCTCAGTCTCCTTAGACCATCATCCATCATCCATCATCCATCATCCATCATCCATCATCCATCATCCATCATCCATCATCCATCATCCATCATCCATCATCCATCATCCATCATCCATCATCATCATCCATCACCATCACTATCACCATGCTCTCATCCATGAAGAGATCCATTCTACAGGTCTGAGTTAGACCTTCAGCAGCCACTGGCAAATGGTTCCCATATCTCAACAATCTATATATCTACTTCCCCTTGGAAAGCTAGTTATTAAACATTCACCAGCACACCCTGGTTCTAAAAGTCTGGGCTTGGTATAAGAAAAGATCTAGGTTCAAACTCTACCTTCAAGACTAATATAAAAATCTGTGGTGATCACAGATAAGACAATTAATGACTATGAGTCTGTTTTTTTCATCTGTAAAATAGTATAGTAATATCTGCAAATTTACCTTTGTAGAGAAATTGTAAGGCAGAAGTGAAGCATTTTTTTAAATTTTTTTTATATATTTTATTTTATTTTATAATAACTTTATATTGACAGAATCCATGCCAAGGTAATTTTTTTTTTGTTACAATATTATCCCTTGCACTTGCTTCTGTTCCGATTTTTCCCCTCTCTACCTTCACCCCCTCCCCTAGCTGGCAAGCAGTCTTATATATGTTAGATATGTTGCAGTATATCCTAGATACAATATGTTTGCAGAACCAAACAGTTCTCTTGTTGCACAGGGAGAATTGGATTCAGAAGGTATAAATAACCCGGGAAGAAAAACAAAAATGCAGATAGTTCACATTCATTTCCCAGTGTTCTTTGTTTGGATATAGCTGCTTCTGTCCATCATTTATCAATTGAAACTGAGTTAGATCTCTTTGTCAAAGAAATCCACTTCCATCAGAATACATCCTCATGCAGTATCATTGTTGCTATATATAATGATCTCCTAGTTCTGCTCATTTCACTTAGAATCAGTTCATGTAAGTCTCTCCAGACCTCTCTGTATTGATCCTGCTGGTCAAAAAATAAAACATTGTACATAGAATACCAGACCTGAAGTCAGAAAGACTCATTTTAATGAGCTTAAACCTGGCCTCAGACATTCTCTAGTTTTGTGTCCCTGGACAAGTCACTTAATCCTCTTTGACTCAGTTTTCTCACATATGCAATGAGTTGGATAAGGAAATGACAAACCACTCCTGTATCTTTGCCAAGAAAATTCCAAATGGGGTCACACAGAATTGGACATAGCTAAAATGAAACAAAAATAAAGTGTTTATGGGCAATGTGATGTAGGGGATACAGGACCTGACTCAGAACTGGGAAAATATTGGGCTGAGTCCTGTTTTTGATTAATTCAGTCAAGTTCTTGACACCTCAGGGTTCTAGGTAACTCTTTAAGTCTATTAATGAAGGAAAAAATGCTACCTGGCATCAGAGAAAGGTATTTCATTAAAGAGGAATTACATATACAAAGGAAATCAGAGAGTCAAACCTGAGTTCTTAAAGTATTAGCACTCCTAGGGATAGATTCATTTTAATAAAATAGATTCCAAGAATCTGAAAAGCCTTGAATAGTTTCTTTTCAATATATACTTAACAGGCTTTTTCAGCTGATCTAAGACTAAAGGGAAGGAGGAAAGAGACAAGCACTTTAAGCACAAAATATGTGTGAAGGACTATGCCAAGGGCTTTGAAATATTCTGTCATTTGATCACAACAGTCCTCTGAGATAGATATTATTACCATTCCCATATTATAGTTGAAAAAACTGAGGCAGAGTTTAAATAATTCACCCAGAGTTAACCAAGTGTCTGAAGCCAATTTAAACTGAGATATTCCTGACTACAGGTCCATTAACACTCAATCTGCATCTGTTTTAGAATTTTCTGATTTACCAAAGCTTTAAGGTAGTTACTCAAAGCTCAGTTCATCTCTTCTGACCAAAGGTGTTTAGAAAGGTTAGCAAACTTACTTTCTAGCCTCATTCCCTTTAGCAGGAATTCGAGGGCCAGAGAGAGAGAAAAAAATGGAAAGCCAGACAGCTCAACTGAGATCAGAATATAAAGTCAGATGAGCATGGAAGTAGCTGACAGATTAATGGACCTAAACCACTATGAGAGTCAACATCCAAGAAATCAAAACCAGAGAGAGAGAGAGAAATGGAAATCCAGGAGATGCAGGCAGAAAAAATATGCTCAGGGCTCCCTGCTAGGTTAAGAACTGGTGGATCAAACCCAGAGCAGAATGTAAAAAAAAACCAAAACCAAAAACAAAAACAAACCACTGGCTGAAAGTGGAGTTGCGGCTTGGGTGCTTGTGGTGGGCATTGGTTTCTCTTGAGTTCCCATTGATAGAATGTTATTTTTAGGTTACTGGCCGTTCTCAGTGCCAGACTCAAGCATGTGGTATTTTTTTTCAAAAGCTTGCTGCTATTTAACATGGCATCCCCCATTCATGATAAGCTGTGGTGCTTCTGCCAAGACCCATCATTAGTCCTCGACTTGCCTCCAGCAAATGAAAGGAAGACGCATTCATTGAATTCAACAAATATTTATTTCACCCCCTAACTATTAAAGAAGCTGAAGACTTGGATCTGAGTTCACTTTGACCTAAGCTCCTCATTTTTAAGACAAAGACATGAGTACCCTAAGGAATATGTGCTTTGTCCAATGTCACATGGGTAGGGATGAGCAGAACAGGAATACATCACCTAAATCTTTTGTGTACTATTCCAATGTTCTTTCTGCTATACCAATGTACAGGCTGAGAACCTGGGCTAATTCCCCATGGCGGCTGTTGTTGTGTGATATTGAGATCAAGTAACTTGATGTCTTTGGGCCATATTTATAAAACAATGCAGTTGGACCAGACAGCTTTGTAAGACTCCTTTTATAGTGTCTTTCAGTATCAAATCTGGAATATTAAATTGTATCTTAACAAAATAAAATCAAGCAGAAATGAATGTGAAATTTTGTGTTTTAAAATAATGCATAACAGGAAAAAGAAAGAGGAAAAAGCAAATAAGAGTTTATCTGAAAAAACAAAACAAAACAAAACAACAACAATAACAACAACAAAAACAACAACAACAACAAAATAAAGCTCTTGTGGCTTTTAGTGTTTTGCAAGATTCCATAGTAGCCAGAAATATAATATGGCAACCAGCTCATGTAATTTTAAAATATATTTAGTGTAATAGATTACGCTCTTATTATCCTCTCCTTGGCAATCAAAGCCCTTCTTAACCTGATTCTCTCCTAGAATTCCAGTTTTCTTAGGCCTTAACCCTCAGTATTCTGAAATCTAGTGATATTGACTTCCTTGCTTTTACCCACACAAGAAGCTCTGTTTCCAGATTACAGACATTTCCCCTGCCCCTCCCTCTTGCCGAGAATTTTATCCTCTTCCCTTTTGCCTCCTGCCTTTCCTGATTTTCTTACAATTCCACCTAAAGACTCACTTTATACAAGAATCCTTTCTTAATCTTCCTTAATGTAAGTTCCTGCTCTCTGTTGATTACTTTCATTTTGTTTGTCTGTACAAAGTTATCCGCTTGTTGACTCTTCCTTGAGTTCTTTGAGATAAGAGATTGTCTTTTACCTTTCTTTCTGTTTACAAGACTTAGTTCAATTTCTGACATATGATAGGTGCTTAATGATTGCTTATTAAATGACTGTTAGTAAGCATCTACCAAATACAAAGAATTGTACTAGGTGCTAGTGATAAAGGCAATGATTTTTGGTAAATTATCTCCTCAAAATATTTAAACTAATCATTGTCAACAGTACTAGGGATGAGATAGCATTCTAATCTTCCCTGCCCTATATAACTAAAATCTATTATATTGTGTTTCATTATGGTTGCCATATTTTAAGAATGGTATTGAAGAGCTGAGAGCAGTTTGGGGAAAATAACCAGAATGGTAAAGCTCTTCCAAATTGTGCTATCATCCAGAGAAGGAAAGACTTGGGGAGAAGCAAAAGTTGTCTTTAAATAATTGAAGGGCTGGTACACTATATTCTCTACTTAGCCCCGGAGAACAGAACCATTTTGCAAAGAGGCACAATTGGAACTTTTAATAACAAGAGCTATCATAAAACAAATAAACAAACAAACAAAAAAAGGATTCAAGGAAAATCTGTTTATCTACTTCACAGAGATGTTACATACATATTGTTCTGTGATAAGGTAGGCTAGAGATAGTCTTCTAAATATAATATTTTGTGATTGTAAATTCTGAGTCTTTCATGATATGATGGACATAATTTGATCTAAGATATAAATTGAATGATCTAAGAACCAATCTGATCAAAGAATGGTCCATGATGACCCATATATGGGGTAAACTAAGAAATGATTAACAACTGGAAATTAAAAAAAAAAAAGTAATTGTGTTCTACTTTTAACTTTAATTTGAATTTTCAACATTTCACCCATCACTTTCTTAAATCAACAGAACAATAAGTCAAGCCCTGACTTGTGGGTTTTTTTTTCTTCTTTCTGCTATTTAATGGTTCCATTGGTTTTACCATCTTAGTGACACAAGCCTTCTTCTGCAGGTGAGCCTAATCATTGAATATCAGATTTGTTCGTCTTACAAAAAGTATGTTGATATTAAAGGACCTCAGAAGTTATTGAGCCCAACTGGTTTCCTTTATTGATGAAAAAACTAAGTCCAGAGAGTTTAAATAGATGTATTCAAAGTCACACAGCAAGAAGCAGAACAGGAATTAAATCCTAGATGCTCTACCTACAATTCCAAAATTTTCTCTTCTTAATAATGTAAATTCTTTAATAAGCATCTCCTAAGTGCCAGAATGAAGGAGGAAATGGAAAATCACTCCAGTATCTTTGCCAAGAAAATCTCATGGACAACATGTCCCATGAAATCACAAAAAGTTGGACAAGACTGAACATCTGAATATGTAAAAGGAACTAAGATAAGCTAAGAGTTGATTATGTAAAGACAAAGACAATCTTTATACTCAAGGAGCTTATATTCTATTTTGGGAAATTCAAGTCAGCAAACATTTAAATTAAGTTCCTCCTGTGTGCCTGGAACTATATAGAGCACAGGAGTTCAGTTCTTAAAGAGTTCACAATCTAATGGCGGAGACTACATGTAAATCACTATGAATAGATAAAATATAATGGATGATTTCAGAGGTTCTCTGATTTGGTTTTCTTGGGGTCTCTGGAAGCAGCCTTCGTTTCAGTTCAGTAATTACCACAAGAGTAGCAAGGGGTTAAAGTCCAAATCCTTTATTATCTCTTTTAAAATCTTGTCTCCTTTCCTGGGGCCCCATTAGCTTTCTTAGAGGCCTTCTCTCTCCTTGGTTCTGAGAGCTTGAGCCTGTCTTCTCTGCCCTCTGAATCTCTCCGAATAAATCCTGGCTGAGGCTCCTAGCTTTTATACTCTGAGTATAAACCAGTCATTATATCACTATTATTTGTTGTAACATTAAGTCAGTCATACTGAACCATGCTAAAGTAGATAAACAATGTCTCTATCAATTCCACTGACTTAGCACCTTGTAAGAATCCTTTGTTTCAAATTCAGAGTTCTGGCCCATAACACAGAAGGAACCTAAAATGGAAAGACATTTACAAAAACTATGAAAGGCATTTTGCAGAACATGAGGCTCAACCACTTTCAGCCTTTTTCTCATCTATAAAATGGGATTAATAAAAATACCTATTTCACAGGATTGTTGTAAAGACCAAAGGACACAATATTTGTAAAATACTTTACAAAACAAAATGTCATCTACAAATTTTAAGCAGAGTGATGATGGTGATGATGATGATGATGATGACCATGATGACCATGATGATATTGATGTTGCTATGTTTAAACAAAAACAGGAAAGCTAGCCATGACAGGGTTTGAAGGAAAAAGAAATAATTCTGGAATCTGGTTCTGGGATTTCAGAGGTGATTCTGGGAAAATCACTTAATGTCTTGGGATCTGTTGCCCACTCTGCAAATGAGGGGATTGGAGTAGATAACTTTCAATGCAATTTCTTGAAAGCTAGGTCATTAATGTAATTTCCCATAAGTGCCAGACCTAGATCCAAGAAAACCTGATTTCAAATTTGGTCTCAAAAACTTAATTATGTGACTCTGGGCAAGTCACTTCACACTGTTTGCCTCACTTTTCTCATCTATAAAATAGACTGCCGAAGGAAATATCAAACCATTCTAGTATCTATGCAAAGAAAATCCCAATGGGGTCACAAAGAATCAGACTACTGGAAAATGACTAAATAAACTATCACTTCTAGTTTTAAGTCCATGATCTTATCATTCCTTTCCTTTTCCCTTCCTCAAACTCACAAAAAATTATTTAATGCAAATGTAACAAGATCATCTGGGAAAGAAAAAAAAATGCCCTTGCCTATCACATTTGTGTCTGATGTCAGAGACCACAGCCCTAGTAGGCATTAGAGCAGCAAGTTATGAAATATTCGACACATTAGATTTGTATTTCAGCATTGGAGCTTTGTCACAAGTTTTGCACTTCAGGATCTGGGCATAAACAGCTAAGACAATGATATATTGTCTCCTGGCTGTCGTATTTGTTATGCCTCTGGTGTAAGTGCCGGTCAAGCGAATCAATAAGCCCAGAATACATTAGCCATTGTATGAGGAATATGACATTGGCCGCTATTTGAGCAGAATCACCACTGCTTCTGACCTCCCTGACCCCCTCTTTTTCTCTCTCTCACTTAATCACTTCGGCACATGTTATCTGTCTAGGATTTATATAGAAATCCTATCTAGGGAATGGACCAACGCTGAGAATCCACTTACTGAGTATTCAAAAGTCCCCATGCTTAGTTCCAGTCTTTGACACAGAGGAGGAAGAGGGGAACAAAAAAATTATTTAGTTCATGCAGATATACATGGATATCTTCTACTGCCATCAGCTAATCTACTTGCAATCCTCTTTAGGAGGTTCTATAGGACCTCAGTGCCTTCTGGAAGGAAGAGTATATACAGTAATTTGAAAGTATTAAGTTCATTTCAACTTAATCTAATGGATTTTTCTTACTTCTTTACCACTTGTAGGCCTGAAACATAGATACTAAATAGCTTGTTTTTGAAGGTATGTGATCTAACCACACATGTATGTACGTTTACACATATATATACCCACGTATGGTTATATATATGTGTATATTTACATACACATAAATGTACATATTTATCTCTATAGGTTTATCTATATTTCTATTTCTGTCTTTATATATATTGTTTTATCTATCCATGTACCACGTATTCATGATGAGGGAGGAGCTGAGGGAGTACACAATGAGGTTTGATGTGTCTGAAATGAATTCCAACCTCACTTCTATGTTTTAAATCCCCTGATTTCCCAAAGCTCTGCTCATTTGCCAAACCATGCATAGGTATTAGCATTCTCTCTCTTCAAATAATCCTGTATGTTTTTTTTTTTAAATCCAATATTTACCTGACTCTATTTTTAGGTTTACAACTTATTTTAAATACATTTCATCATTTGAACTTCATAATAACTTAGTGTAGAGGGCTGAAACTATTGAATTCAATGCACTGAGGTCAGGACTGCTGAGTGCTTGAGGATAATTACTGATTGGACAATACTCTATGGGCATATGCTTGGAAAATGGTCCTTTCCACTATCCGTACTGGCTCAATGATTGATGTCTAGAGGACTGTAGGAGGGACTAAGGGGTGGAGTAAAGCTAGCCAGACACACACTCTTGGTAGATGAGGGAAGGTGGTCCCAGAGATTCTGCTTCCATCCTGTTCAATCCTGAGTCTGGGGACCAAGAATAAAGATTGAGGACTTTTGCTTATCCTGACTCCGGCTGATTCTGGGGTGTCCTGGGTGTGAGCGTGGTCTTTACAACTTAGGGTTGAAGTTACTGAAATGAGATTATACCTGTGATTTCAATGTATAAGGAACTCCCAACTGATGAAACTCCATTCACCCATGAAGCTAAGAATTTGTTCTACAATACACACTCTAGAATAGTAACTCTCAAAATGTGAGTTCAAGAACTCTTGGTGGTCCCCATGACATTTTTTTGTGGGTCTACAAAATCAAACTTTTCACAATAATACTTATTTTTAATTTTAATTCTTAAAATGTTGACAGCTATAACCCACATAAGTAAAGGTTCCTTAGTATATTCAGTAATTTGCAAGAATATAAAATTCTAGAGACCAGCCCTGAAGTCAGGAGGACCTGAGTTCAAATCTATTCTCAGACACTTAGTACTTCCTAGTTGTGTAACCCTGGGCAAATCACTTTACCCCAATTGCCTCAGCTACATATCTATATATCTATATCTATATAAAGTTCTAAGAGTAAAAATTTTAAATTTTAAAAAGCTACTGCTGTTGGGGTCCTCAGCTAGTGCAGACCTGCTGACACCAGTTGGTGTCTGAGCACTTACCCACAATTATCGTCGCCTCTATGACCTTTGGAAGATGGGACATCTCCATCTCCAGATATGACAGAGCAGTTCTGACACCCTTCATGCAGTTAAAGAAGCTTTATTGCTTGGTTACATCATCTTGTCTCTCCTCTTGCTTCCCTGCTTCCCTGTTTCCTCTCTCTCCCTCTGCTGTCCTGTTCTTGTACCCCTCTCATCTTCCTTGCCACCGTGCCCCAAGAACAAGTATGTATTTAGCTTGTTTTTCCAGGAGCCCACGTCCTGAGACGGTGGGGGTAATCTTAACTTGGTGCATGCTCGATGCCGTCCTGGCATGTTTACCATGTTAGCCAATGAGCAGAACTCACACCTAAAGCCTCCAACATCCATTCCCAAGAGTGAGATGACTGGGATCCAACCAGCCAAAGACCACAAGGGTCAAGTTTACAGAAGACTTGTCTTTGCACAAACTTGTTGCCTATGCAAACGGGGCATTGTGTGCAAGGTACACGATGAAGGGTCTCAACATAATGCAGACTCTTTTTATTCTGTTCCCTAGCATTCTTGTTGCTAGGTACTCTAGCATACTGCTTCACAATTTTGTCTATGGTGCCTGATATGAATTCTATCCTCGCTAGTTCGTTTTACAGCCCTGACTTATCAGCACCCTTTGTTCATATGTTAACTCATGCAGATGATGCTTATTTAATAGTATTTTTCCCTTCTCAAATAATCTTGCACTTTAAAAAAAATCTGTTTCGATATGGCTTAACCATAGCAGAATAGGGACTTCCCAAGGAGGTCAATTTTTATCATTTTTTCTTTTAAATTTGTATATCTATCCCCTAACATGTTATCTTGAACAGTGAAGAAGTTCAACCATGGAACCAGTTCCATGGAAAGTTGGAGCCCTATCTTATATATGAAAATGAAATAAATGGAAAACAGATTTGAGACTTGACCATGGTCAATAGACAGCAAGAGATGAACGCCTCATCTTCCCAAATAATCTTCAAAATTGTTTGCAGTACTGTCTAAGGAAAGTATGCTTTCATTTCAGGGATTCAGCCTCCTGAGTAATAATTAAGTAACACATTATAAGGGACATAGTAGTTACTTAATTGCTCCTTATTGAATAGATGGATTCACAATTTTAATGTTAGTAGCACTCTCTCCAAACTCTCCTCGGAGTGTTGTTAGTCACCTCTTGGAAACAGATCTCTAGAGAATGACATTTCACGGTTTACTAAGATAATATATCCCAGTCAGTTCTATACTTGGTGATCTTCAAAGACACACAAGCAGATTGTGGTGATGTAGAAGTGATTCATAGAAATTAGAGAGAAAACAGAACTCAAGGTATCATCTAGTACATAGAGTGTTTGGCTTGGAGTCAGGAAATCTCATCTTTTTGACTTAAAAACTCAGACATTTAGCACCTAGGTAACCCTAGGCAAGTCACTTCATTCTATTTGCCTTAGTTTCTTCATCTGTAAAGTGAACTGGAGAAGGTATTGGCAAACTACCTCAGGATCATTGTTAAGAAAACCCAAATGGGACCATGGAGAGTCATAACTAAAATGGCTGAATGATAACAACAAATTCTCTCATTTTATAGATTAGGAAATTGATACTCAATGACGTTGTCACTTGCCTAAGGCTACATTTGTAGTAAGTAATAGTACAAGGATGTGAACCCAGTTCTTTTGATTTCCTTTTAAACTATGCCATTGGACAGAGTGTTAGGAGTAGAGCCAGAGGACTTGGCTTTTATTCCCAGCTTTTCTATTAAATAATTGGCCAAGTCATTTACTTAAAGTCTCAGTTTTCATAGCTGTAATATGAAGGGTTTGGACTAGGTCACCTATGAGGTATCTTCCAGCTCTGGAAATCTGATCCTATTATTTATGGGGGAAGATAGACCCATTGGCTTCTAATGTCTTTTCCAAAAATAAGATTCTAGCAAAATCATGTTAGCATTGTTCTGACAGTTCTTCTATGTCTGCTTTCATTCATATTCCTCATAAGCAGTTCTAGATTCTTTCTGCAAATTTCCAACTATCAACCATACATAACACAATGGTCTCTAAAACAGAATCTGTGCACCCTGAAATGGTCAAACATAGAGACACACAAATACATATATAGACTTATTCTTAGACACAAACATACACTCTTCATTTTTTAACCTGATTAAACATCACTCAAAAGACTCTTTAAAATTATGACTAGCCACTTGAAATTAATTTGGAGGAGGCAGTGGGACAGCAGAAAATACCTTGGCATTGGAGTCAGAGACACTTACTGTGAATTCTAGCTCTGCCAACGGGTGGATTTAGGTGAGTCACTTTAACTCTTTGGATTTTAGGAGGAAGGGAAGATAGGAAAAGGGAAGGAAGAAAGGAAGGAAAAGAAAGAAAATCAGAAAGAAAGAAGAGATGAGAGGGAGGATGAGAGGAAAAAAGGCAGGGAGAGAGGGATGGCAGGAGAGAGAGAGGAAGGAATGGAGAAAAAGAGAGAAGGAGGGAGGGAGGGAGAGTGAGAAGGAGGAAGGGAAGGAAGAAAGAAGGAAGAAATGAAGGAAGGGAGGGAGGGAGGAAACAAGGAAGTAAGTAGGAGGAGTAGAGGAAGGGAGGGAAGAAGGAAGGAAGGAAAAAAGGAAGGGAGGGAGGGAGAAAAAAAGGAATAGAGGAATTGAGGAAGGGAGAAAGGAAGGAAGAAAATAAGTGATTATTAATTATATACCGTGTACCAGGATCTTCAGAGATATTATTTCATTTGATGCTCACAACATTCTAGAGAGGTAGATACTATTAATATCCTCATTTTATAGTTAAGGAAATTGAGGCAGAAAAAAAGATTAATTGACTTTTTCAGGATCACATAGCTAGTAGCACTTATAATATGAAAGCTTCCCAAGCCCTTTATAGAGCTACTCATCTACCTTTTGTGTCCACCTTCACCCAACTCCTACCAGTGGTTCCAAGAACATGTAGCATGTACAACTGACACTGTCTTGGCAAATGGGATTAACTAGGTTGAGGATAGCTGTCTACATCCCAGGTCATAGGTGATCATCTTTCCTTTTGTCTTACTACTGGACTTCTATGACTTAAGAAGAGTCTGCTGACTTTATGCAGCTCTGCATCATTTAAATCTAAGTGATATGCAAGTCAAGATATCATCCTATGATGTCCTTGGTCCTCTTTGAAAATGAAGGACAAATAACAATATGATTTGAACTCAGCTCTTCCAGATTTCATTTTTATACACTGTGCCATCTAGCTGTCTTTAAGTTTTCTCATCTGTAAAATGGAAGGGTTATTTTTAAGAGAAATTATCCAAGAATAAATTCAGTTCTAAGTTTATGATCGCATGGCCTTACTTAAACCATATAGTTCAAGACACATTGATAAAAACAGAAATTCTAGTTATTTTTGAGAAAGAGAAAGAATAAGTTCATGGTTGGAAATTTTGCTTTACAATAATGGATTTAGAGCTAGTAGGGACTACAGAATCAATACCATTGTTGGGCTTTGTGGCAGCAAAGGTCCCTTCCATTTGTAGAATTCTTTGTGTAATTTATCTAGTCCAACCCTTTCATTTTATAGTGTAAAAAAAAAGTGAGACCAATAAATGTGATGTAATTTGTCCAAGGCCACCAAGAGAGTAAATAGCAAAGCTAAGATTCAAACCCAAATCTAAAATAATAGACAGCATTCTTTCACTGTACCTCACTGTTGTAGTGAGATTTCAAAAGGAGGGAGAGGAATTGCTCGATTCACATGGGAGTGAGTCTCCAGCTATGCCTGAGAGAAGACAAATGATGTTTTAATGTGCTGTGTACAGTACATTTGTAGTACAGTACCCTATAAATAATGAATACCTAGCAGTACTTCCATCAGCAATGTAATTATAATCCTGGAGGCCAAAGGAAATTATGGAGGACTGCCTTTGTAGAAGTAAGGCGAGTCTCATAAATGGCTCTAAAAGGAATGGGTGGGGGGAGGCAGAGCTGTGCCAGAGTGAGCTTTAAAATCCATATAAACCCATTAATCGGCCCACAAGTACACATTAGTTTGGGCTTCTGACTCAGAGATCAATTTTGAAGTAAAAGCCCTTGGCTCCATTCCCTTATTGGAGGGAATGTGCAAATGGGCATATGTGTACATGTTGAAGCATTAGGGATGGGTAAGATCTCCAGTTTTTGGAGGTCAGCAAGCATTAAAAAGGCCCTGTTCCAATGTTTGGGGGCCAGCAGACCTTCAGGTATTTTTGCCAAGAATCAATTCCCTAGGTGGGCAAGGGGAAATGTTGGCTGAAGACAATGAAAACCTTTTTGGATTACAGGGGCAGTTTATGTCTAGACTATTCATGGCTTGGCTCTGGAGATGCCTTCCAGATGATCCTTTTAAAGTTTGCCCTATTATAGTGACCTTGATAAAGTCAGACTATTTCTAAAAACACCATTTGGAATAAATTGACTTCATTAATCCATTCCAAAATCCAATTAATTCAGTCAAAGATAATTTCCCATATTTCTCTTTCATTTGTATCAAAATCATTTATTGAACAATTATTCACTCTGTAAAAGGCCTTAATCAAAGTGCTAAAGGAATATAGAGAAAAAGACCTGTTCTTCAACATGGTAGATCACAGGATCTCATAGTTGGAATGCTTCTCAATGGTCACCTACTCTAACCCTTAGTTGAGAAAATAATCTCTAGTATAATACCCCAGACAAATCTTTGTTCCTCTATTCTATGCTTGACAACTTCCAGTGAACGATAGCCATTGACTCTGAAAGCAGGTTTTTTTAATTATAGCTTTTTATTTACAAGATATATGCATGGGGACTTCCGGTTAAGATGGCGGAGAGGAGGCTCACAGTTGCATAAGCTCCGCGCTTTCTCTCACTATCCACTTCATTACAAGCCTCTGAATCAATGCTTGACTGAAAAAAACCCACAAATAGTTACCAAGAGAAGCCATCCTTGAGATCCGCCAAGAAAGGTCTGTCTTTACTGGAGGGCTGGGGCGGTTTTAGATCGGGCGCAGGCTGAGGGCAGCGGCAGTGAGAGCACGGGAGCAGAGCTGAGAGGGGGTGGGGAGTGATCGTAGCCGTCTCTGCGGGGAGAGCTTCGCTACAGGTTTGGAACCTGCAGCAAGTCAACAGCCCAGCAGAGAAGCTAAAAACACCGGGGCTGAAGAATACAACCGCAAACAGCTGGACTCTCTCAGGACCTGGCCCCCCCCCCTTCCCCCCCCTCAGTGACTCAGCACGCTTTGGGATCTCAGAGCGCAGGCGCAGCACAGTCCTGCTAGTGCCTCACTGCTGCCACCTGCAGTCTGTAGAGGAAGCTCGATAACACACCCAGCCCCCCCCCCCCCGCCAAAGAAAGACTCCAGTTTTTTCTGTTTTTCTTTGGTAGTTTATCTCTGATTAATAGACAGAATGAGCAAGAAGCTGAAGAGGACTTTAACCCTTGACAGCTTCTATACAGATAGAGAGCAGACTCTAAATCCTGAGGAGACTAAAAACAGGCAGTCCCCAGGTGATTCCCCAAAGGAGGAAATCATCTGTTCCTCAGCACAGATGAACCTCATAGAAGTGATTAAAAAGGCTCTCACAAGGGAGCTAGAAGAAAAATGGGAAAAGAGTCTGGAGAAGTCAGTTAAAGAGAGAGTGGATAAAGAAGTAAAATCCTTGAAAAATAGGATTAGTGAACTGGAAACAGAAAACAGCTCTCTAAAAAACAAAATTGGCGAAATGGAAAAAAATTCCACAGAACAAAAGAACTCAATTGGACAATTAGAGAAAGATTTTAAAAAAGTGAGTGAAGAGAATACTTCACTGAAAATCAGAATTGAACAAGTGGAATTGAATGACTCGAGGAGACAAGAAGAATCAGTCAAGCAAATCCAAAAAAATCAAACAATGGAGAAAAATGTGAAATACCTTCTGGGGAAGACAACAGACCTGGAAAACAGATCCAGGAGAGACAATCTGAGAATCATTGGACTCCCAGAAAAACATGATGAAAAAAAGAGCCTGGACACTGTCTTCCAGGAAATCATCAAAGAGAACTGCCCAGAAGTCATAGGAACAGAGGAAAAAATAAACATTGAAAGGATTCATCGATCACCCACTGAAAGGGATCCTAAAATCAAAACACCAAGGAATATAGTGGCCAAATGCCAGAACCCTCAGGTGAAAGAAAAAATATTGCAAGCGGCTAGAAAAACCCAATTCAAGTATCAAGGAGCCACAATAAGGATCACCCAGGATCTGGCAGCATCCACATTAAAAGATCGAAGGGCCTGGAATATGATATTCCGAAAGGCTAAGGAACTTGGTATGCAACCAAAAATAACTTACCCAGCAAGAATGAGCATCTTTTTCCAGGGAAGAAGATGGACATTCAACGAAGTAAGCGAATTTCATCTATTTCTGATGAAAAAACCAGAACTTAACAAAAAGTTTGATCTACAAATATAGAACTCAAGAGAAATCTAAAAAGGTAAAGATTAATCTTGGGAACTATATTTTGACTATATAGATGTATAAAGAATACATGTATACTTTGTTCTAGAAATTGATGTGGAAAGGACATTGTACCAGAAAAAGGGTAAAGTGGGGGTAGTACATCTCATGAAGAGGCATAGGAAACCTATTATATCTGAGAGAAAGAATGGAGGGGGATGAATATAGTGGGTATCTTACTGCCTTCAGAATTGGCTTTAAGTGAAAAATCTTAAGACATATTCAATCTATGGTGAAACTTCTCCCATCTCATTGAAAAGTGAGAAGGGAAAAGTGGAAAGGGAAGGAATAAGCTAAGCGGAAGGGAATACGGGAACTGGGAGGGAAAGGGGTAAGATAGGGGGAGGAACTCTAAGGCGGGGGGAGGGACACTAAAAAGGGAGGGCTGTGAGAAGCAAGGGGTGCTCACAAGCTTATTACTTGGAAGGGGGGAAAGGGGAAAGAAGGGAGGAAAGCATAAACCGGGGTTAACAAGATGGCAAGTAATACAGAATTGGTCATTCTAACCATAAACGTGAACGGGGTAAACTCCCCCATAAAGAGGAAGCGGTTAGCAGAATGGATTAAAAGCCAGAATCCTACAATATGTTGTTTACAGGAAACACACCTGAAGCGGGGAGATACATGCAGGTTAAAGGTAAAAGGTTGGAGCAAAATCTACTATGCTTCAGGTGAAGTCAAAAAAGCAGGGGTAGCCATCCTGATCTCAGATCAAGCTAAAGCAAAAATTGACCTAATTAAAAGAGATAAGGAAGGACACTATATCTTGCTAAAGGGTAGCATGGATAATGAAGCACTATCTATATTAAACATATATGCACCAAGTGGGGTAGCATCTAAATTCTTAAAAGAGAAACTAAGAGAGCTGCAAGAAGAAATAGACAGTAAAACTATAATAATGGGAGATCTTAACCTTGCACTCTCAGAATTAGATAAATCAAACCAGAAAATAAATAAGAAAGAAGTCAAAGAGGTAAACAGAATACTAGAAAAGCTAGACATGATAGATCTCTGGAGAAAATGTAATGGAGACAGAAGGGAATACACTTTCTTTTCAGCAGTTCATGGAACCTATACAAAAATTGACCATATATTAGGACATAAAAACCTCAAACTCAAATGTAGTAAGGCAGAAATAGTAAATGCATCCTTTTCAGACCACGATGCAATGAAAATTACATTCAACAAAAAAGCAGGGGGAAGTAGAC
This sequence comes from Antechinus flavipes, assembly GCF_016432865.1. Taxonomy (NCBI): domain Eukaryota; kingdom Metazoa; phylum Chordata; class Mammalia; order Dasyuromorphia; family Dasyuridae; genus Antechinus; species Antechinus flavipes. The sequence goes on from NC_067399.1 coordinate 27,071,314, forward strand.
CAAAAAATAATTGGAAACTAAATAATCTCATACTAAAGAATGATTGGGTAAAACAGCAAATCATAGACATAATTAATAACTTCACCCAAGAAAACGATAATAATGAGACATCATACCAAAATGTATGGGATGCAGCCAAAGCGGTAATAAGGGGAAATTTCATATCTCTAGAGGCCTATTTGTATAAAATAGAGAAAGAGAAGGTCAATGAATTGGGTTTGCAATTAAAAATGCTAGAAAAGGAACAAATTAAAAACCCCCAGTCAAACACTAAACTTGAAATTCTAAAAGTAAAAGGTGAGATCAATAAAATTGAAAGTAAAAAAACTATTGAATTGATTAATAAAACTAAGAGTTGGTTCTATGAAAAAACCAACAAAATAGACAAACCCTTAGTAAATCTGATTAAAAAAAGGAAAGAGGAAAATCAAATTGTTAGTCTTAAAAATGAAAAGGGAGAACTCACCACTAACGAAGAGGAAATTAGAGCAATAATTAGGAGTTACTTTGCCCAACTTTATGCCAATAAATTCGACAACTTAAATGAAATAGAAAAATACCTCCAAAAATACAGCTTGCCCAAACTAACAGAGGAAGAAGTAAATATCCTAAACAGTCCCATCTCAGAAAAAGAAATAGAACAAACTATCAATCAACTCCCTAAGAAAAAATCCCCAGGACCAGATGGATTTACATGTGAATTCTACCAAACATTTAAAGAACAATTAACTCCAATGTTATATAAACTATTTGAAAAAATAGGGATTGAAGGAGTCCTACCAAACTCCTTTTATGACACAGATATGGTACTGATACCTAAACCAGGTAGGCTGAAAACAGAGAAAGAAAATTATAGACCAATCTCCCTAATGAATATTGATGCTAAAATCTTAAATAAAATATTAGCAAAAAGATTACAGAAAATTGTCACCAGGATAATACACTATGACCAAGTAGGATTTATACCAGGAATGCAGGGCTGGTTCAATATTAGGAAAACTATTAACATAATTGACTATATCAATAACCAAACAAACAAAAACCACATGATCATCTCAATAGATGCAGAAAAAGCATTTGATAAAATCCAACATCCATTCCTAATAAAAACACTTGAGAGCATAGGAATAAATGGACTTTTCCTTAAAATAGTCAGGAGCATATATTTAAAACCATCAGTAAGCATCATATGCAATGGGGAAAAACTGGAACCTTTCCCAGTAAGATCTGGAGTGAAGCAAGGTTGCCCACTATCACCATTATTATTTAATATCGTATTAGAAACACTAGCCTCGGCAATAAGAGTCGAGAAAGATATAAAAGGAATTAGAGTAGGCAATGAGGAAACCAAACTATCACTCTTTGCAGATGATATGATGGTATACCTAGAGAACCCCAGAGATTCTACCAAAAAGCTATTGGAAATAATTCATAATTTTAGCAAAGTAGCTGGCTACAAAATAAATCCCCATAAATCCTCAGCATTTTTATACATCACCAACAAAACCCAACAGCAAGAGATACAAAGAGAAATTCCATTCAGAATAACTGTTGATACCATAAAATATTTGGGAATCTATCTACCAAAGGAAAGTCAGGAATTATATGAGCAAAATTATAAAAAGTCTCCACACAAATAAAGTCAGACTTAAATAATTGGAAAAATATTAAGTGCTCTTGGATCGGCCGAGCGAACATAATAAAGATGACAATACTCCCTAAACTAATCTATTTATTTAGTGCTATACCAATCAGACTTCCAAGAAAATATTTTATTGATCTAGAAAAAATAACAACAAAATTCATATGGAACAATAAAAAGTCAAGAATCTCAAGGGAATTAATGAAAAAAAAATCAAATGAAGGTGGCCTAGCTGTACCTGATCTAAAATTATATTATAAAGCAGCAGTCACCAAAACCATTTGGTATTGGCTAAGAAATAGATTAGTGGATCAGTGGAAAAGGCTAGGCTCACAAGACAGAATAGTCAACTATAGCAATCTAGTGTTTGACAAACCCAAAGCCCCTAACTTCTGGGAAAAGAATTCAATATTTGATAAAAACTGCTGGGATAATTGGAAATTAGTATGGCAGAAATTAGGCATGGACCCACACTTAACACCATATACCAAGATAAGATCAAAATGGGTCTATGACCTAGGCATAAAGAACGAGACTATAAATAAATTAGAGGAACATAGAATAGTTTATCTCTCAGACTTGTGGAGGAGAAAGAAATTTGTGACCAAAGATGAACTAGAGACCATTACTGATCACAGAATAGAAAATTTCGATTACATCAAATTAAAAAGCCTTTGTACAAATAAAACTAATGCAAACAAGATTAGAAGGGAAGCAACAAACTGGGAAAACATTTTCACAGTTAAAGGTTCTGATAAAGGCCTCATTTCCAAAATATATAGAGAACTGACTCAAATTTATAAGAAATCAAGCCATTCTCCAATTGATAAATGGTCAAAGGATATGAACAGACAATTTTCAGAGGATGAGATTGAAACTATTACCACTCATATGAAAGAGTGTTCCAAATCATTATTGATCAGAGAAATGCAAATTAAGACAACTCTGAGATACCACTACACACCTGTCAGATTGGCTAAGATGACAGGAAAAAATAATGATGAATGTTGGAGGGGATGCGGGAAAACTGGGACACTAATGCATTGTTGGTGGAGTTGTGAACGAATCCAACCATTCTGGAGAGCAATCTGGAATTATGCCCAAAAAATTATCAAAATGTGCATATCCTTTGATCCAGCAGTGTTTCTATTGGGCTTATATCCCAAAGAAATACTAAAGAAGGGAAAGGGACCTGTATGTGCCAAAATGTTTGTAGCAGCCCTGTTTGTAGTGGCTAGAAACTGGAAAATGAATGGATGCCCATCAATTGGAGAATGGCTGGGTAAATTGTGGTATATGAATGTTATGGAATATTATTGTTCTGTAAGAAATGACCAGCAGGATGAATACAGAGAGGCTTGGAGAGACCTACATGAACTGATGCTAAGTGAAATGAGCAGAACCAGGAGATCATTATACACTTCGACAACGATATTGTATGAGGACATATTTTGATGGAAGTGGATTTCTTTGACAAAGAGACCTGAGTTTCAATTGATAAATGACGGACAAAAGCAGCTACACCCAAAGAAAGAACACTGGGAAACGAATGTGAACTATCTGCATTTTTGTTTCTCTTCCCGGATTATTTATACCTTCTGAATCCAATTCTCCCTACGCAACAAGAGAACTGTTCGGTTCTGCAAACATATATTGTATCTAGGATATACTGCAACATATCCAACATATAAAGGACTGCTTGCCATCTAGGGGAGGGGGTGGAGGGAGGGAGGGGAAAAAAAATCGGAACAGAAATGAGTGTAAATATAATGTAATTATTAAATAAAAAAATTTATAAAAAAAAAAAAAAAAAAAAAAAAAAGATATATGCATGGGTAATTTTTCAGCATTGACAATTGCAAAACCTTTTGTTCCAATTTTTCCCTTCCACCCCATCCTCTCCCCTGGGGATGGGTTTCCCCAGGTAGACCCATACCTGTGTTAAAGTATATGTTAAATACAATATATGTATACATGTCCATACTTTTTTTTTTTTTTTGGCTGCACAAGAAGAATCAGACTTTGAAATAATGTACAATTAACCTGTGAAGGAAATCAGAAATGCAAGAAGACAAAAACAGAGGGATTGGAAATGCTATGTAGTGGTTCAAACTCATTTCCCATAGTTCTTTCACTGGGTGTAGTTGGTTCTATTTATTACTGAACAATTGGAATCGATTTGGTTCATCTCATTGTTGAAGAGGGCCACGTCCATCAGAATTGATCATCATATAGTATTGTTGTTGAGGTATATAATGATCTTCTGGTCCTGCTCATTTCACTTAGCATCAGTTCATGTAAGTCTCTCCAGGCCTCTCTGAAACCATCCTACTGGTCATTTCTTACAGAATAATAATATTCCATAACATTCATATACTACAATTTATTCAGCCATTCTCCAATTGATGGGCATCCACTCAGTTTCCAGTTTCTGGCCACTACAAACAGGGCTGCCACAAACATTCTTGCACATTCAAGTCCCTTTCCCTTCTTTAAGATTTTTTTGGGATATAAGTTCAGTAGTAACACTAAGGCAGGTTTTTTTTTTTTGTTTTTTTTTTTTTTTTTTCCAATTCACAATTCAGGACAGCTCTATATTTTAGGAAACTATCCTGATATTCTCCCTATTTTTTTTTTTTAATGTTTGTTCCCCCAGACAAAAAATTATCTACCATTTACATGCCTTTCATACTATCCATGACTTGGCTCTGAAGATTACTTCCCGGTGATCCCAATATAAGTTTATCTTAATACAGGCACCTTGATAAAGTCAGGCTGTTTCTAAAATCACCATTTGGAATTTTCTTATCACTCAGACATATTTGTGTTAGGAGAATAGATTTAAATCTGAATGGGACTTTATCTTTTGATAGGGGTGGGAGGCTCACATATGTTGTATATTGCACATGTGTTTATACTTGGTTATATTGATCAATTATGATGATCCCTCCTTTCAGTTCATTGTCTTTAAAAATATTATTTGCAGAGTACCAGCCCTGAAGACAGGAGGATTTGAGTTCAAATCTGGTCTCAGACGTATAATACTTCCTACTTGTGTGACCCTGGGCAAGTCATTTAACCCTAATTGCCTCAGGGGAAAAAAAAGGAAAAAAAAAATATATATATATATATATATATATATATATGGAATAAAGGAAAAAAAAAATATATATATATATGGAATAGCTGGTATATAGAGGGAGAGGGATACTTGACTAAGTTAAGGTGATGCACACAAAAAAAATCCAGACAAAAATTTAATTTTTTAAATAAAATAATTTTTGAAATTTTAAATGGCAGAGGCCAAGAGAGAGTACATCCAAAGGCTCAAGGACACTGTACAAAAACAAAAAGACTGGAAAATCAGTCTTCATTATAAGCATTAGAAAGAAGGCCAATTTGGCTGGATTATAGAGAGAGACAATGTATAATATGACCGCAAAAATAAGTTGGAGCCAGGGTGTGAAAGGCTTAGTCCAAAACTCTTTTCTCAGCACTTTCTATGTCTCGGGCACTGTTGGAAGCACTGAGGACAAAACAAACACAAACATTTTCTCCACCCTTCCAGCCCATTAAGCAATGACTCCATCTCATTTTCCTTTCTAAATTTCTATTGAAAAGTGCTGTTTGTCCCAATTCTCCATTTAATTATTTCCTACTTGCCCTTCAGTGTTTTGCAGTTGGAAGTGTTTCACCCATTCTTTAGCTGAAACTCCTATCTCATAGTTCATCAGACTTGTCTTTTCCTCAATCCAATCAAATTTCTTCATGATGACTCACTGAGGCTATTGTCATTTCTTTGTATTTAATTCTTTTGCTTCTCTTATTTCTTCTTGAACCTTATCCCTTTAACTTCTGTTTTCTTCATTGGTTTCCCTTCTTTATCATGGCAATTTTTAGTTTCTCTCACTATTTTGCTCTCACTATTTCTTTCCTTTTCAGTCTTAATATTTCCCCATGACTATCCCCTGACTATATTTCTTTGAATGAAATTATTACCCCTGTGAACAAGGACTCTCAAGTCTATATTATAATCTAGTCTAGACGACCACACTAATACTCTGGATACCTTAGAATCAGCTGGAGTCAGGATAAACAAAAGTCCTTAGTCTTTATTCTTGGTCTTTAGGGCTAGAAGTGGCGGGGATGGAAGCAGGATCTCCACCACCTCCTTCTTCCTCATCTACCGCCAAAGTGACCCTGGCTAGTCTTACTCCACCCCCTCGTCCCTCCTACAATTCTCTGCATACACCAATTATCGAGCCAGCACAGAAGAGTGGGAAGGGCCCTTTTCCAAGCGTATGCTTATAGAGTATTGCCCAATTGGTAGTTAGCCTCAAGTGCTTGAACCAACCTCAGTGCAATGACTCAAGAGTTCCAGCCCTCTACATAGTCTCTCATTTCCAAATTCAAGTCTGTCATTACAGTTTCATTTACTTTAATGCCATTGTAACATCTCAAGCCAAATATGTCTGAAATGTAGTCTGAAAGTTGATCCTCCTAACTTTCTGATTTCTGTCAATAGTCCTTCCAGTAATTGGATCATTCATTTCGAAAATCTCTACCTTATCTTTGAGTCTTCCTTCTTTTCCACAAACTATAGCCAATAACTAAGTAATTACTGTTAATTGAACTTTTGGAGTGTAGGTCTGTTCAGGGAAGATTACCTCTGGTATAAGTGTTGCTAACTTTTATAGCATAGCTTTCCACCTTTGGTATTTATCTGATATATTTAATTCTCACCTGCAGATCCTAGCATTTCAGCAGACCCAGGTTAAAAGGTAACAGGGATCTCAAACTCATCGATGGGTTGGGATGGGGAGGGGTTTCTACCCTCAGCATGTGAAGACATCTGCTGGAATATATAGATGAGAGCACATTGCTCCAATGGCCATAAAGGTACTAAAACGGGCACCATGGAGCCCCTATGAGCTTGATTAGACATTGAAGACCTAAAGTTTCTTCACTTCATATTGTATTATGAGCAATCATCTTGACTCTGTTCTGCCTCTGGACTGTGATGACTCTGGAACACAGACGGAAGAATTTGTGCAACTCTGCCTCCCTTATGTCCAATTTCTGTGTGAATAAAAATACATCACCCAGGCCATTTTTATTTATCTCAAGGTCATGGGGCAAAAGGCAAGTGATGAAGCAGCAGGTGTGGCTCCAGTGAGAGCTACATTCACACCCCTGCACAGAGATTGTCCAGGTCACAGAGTTGTCTTCTCAGCGAAAGAAGCAGTGGAATTTGGCCGCCCTTGAGTGTCTGAGAAGCTTTTTAAAGAATATGCTACCCACCTTCTGCCAGACTGTGAGAAAGGGCTGGTAAAGATGCCTTACAATTGTCTGCTTACCCAACTCTGGGTCTGTTTCCTGCATGAGTTGAGGATCCCATCCGGTGTCAAAACACACACACACACACACACACACACACACACACACACACACTTCTCTGAAAAATGATTCCACTCACCATTGGTACATGGAATGTGCTCACTCTTGTGGGAAAAATAAATCTAAACAACAAGTTTATATTCCTGTGAAAATGAGTGAATGACAGGCTGACAATAGCAATGCAATTGCCACTTGCAGGAAAGCAGCCTGCTACCATCATCAATGTATATGCTCCCAATGTATATGTGCTAGGTGGCGTAGTGGATAGAACACCTGCTCTGAAGTCAGGAGGAACTGAATTCAAAACTGGTCTCAGACACTTAATACTTCTTAGCTGTGTGACCTTGAGCAAGTCACTTAACCCCAATTGCCTCAGCAAAAAACAAACAAAATGTATATGCTCCCACCATGACAAACTTGATGAGATGAAAAAACAAAATATTATGAAGATATAGGCACCCTCATGATCAGTGTGGAAAAAAAAGCAGACAAGCTTATAATTTGAGGTGACTTTAATGCTAGAGTTTTCTCAAACTAACAGATATGGCCGTGAGTCCTAGGTGGGGCATATGGGGGATGTAGTTGGACATAGCAGCAACGATGGCCACTTACTATTGAAGATTTGTGCATCTTATAACATTTTTACCACTAACACTGTCTTCTATTTACCTAAATTTAATAAAATGTCATGGATCCATCCACCCTTGCAGCAACCATCTACATTTAATAAACCATGGCAATGTAATGAAAAGAGACAGACAGTGAGTAAGAGTGACAAGGACAATGTTTGGCCCAGAGTCCTGGACTGATTATAGAATATACTCTAATTAAATATCCAAATCCAATAAAAGCAGCGAGTCCAATTCAAGATGACTACCAGAAGACTTAAAGTCAAAGATTAGAGAATTTCTCTAAGAGGGAAGAGTTTGGAGGGAAACATAACTTGGAGAAAAAGTTGAGCTAACACAGAATTGGCAACAATAGAGTAGAAGAGTGGGTAGTTTTTAGAGATTTAGTGAACAGCAATGTCATCAGAATACTGGCAAACTTCATATCTGGTATGGTGAAAATGGTGTGGAAATTCACAAGTTTTTAAGTGAAAAATGACAACTTTCCAGGGCTTAAAAGCAGAATGGTGCATCAGACTCTTAAAAGGCATCATTTAACTTTATCAAAAGTAAAATACAAGCAAAGCTTAGAGAGATGCAAGATTCTTGGCTCAGTAAAAAAGGCAGATGAAATTCAGTTTTACACTGGTAGCAACAATCCAAAGCTCTTTTATGATGCCCTGAAGACTATATATGAGCCAAAGACATATGTTGTATTTCACTTACTCAGGAATAATGGAACCACTGTGACTTATGATCCTGGAGAGGTAGTCTGCACAGTTCCATAGTTTCCTCAATAGATGATCAATCAGTGCTGATACCATTGCCCATTTATCTCAGGTTGAAATCAATCCCTCTCTAGACAAACTTCCAAATGAAGAGATTTTGAATATCACTAGACTCCTTACTTGTGGCAAAGCACCTGGTGATGATTTGATTCCATTTGAGATTACAAAATGGAAGGTCTACTACTCATTCAAAAGTTTCTGAAATTTTCTAGTTTATATGATAAAGGAACTAACTTGTTCTGTGACAATCAAAAGGGAGTCTCTCTCTTTATCACTGATGGCAATACTCTTACCAGAGTTCTCCTTAATAGATAGATTAATCACCTGGAAGATAATGGCATGTACCTTATTGGCTAAGATGACAGGAAAAAAAATGATAAATATTGGAAGGGATATGGGGGAAATTGGGACACTAATGAGTGATTGGTGGAGTTCTGAAATGATTCAGCCATTCTGGAGAGCAATTTGGAACTATGCTCAAAAGGCCATAAAACTAACACACCCTTTGATCCAACAGTGTCGCTACTAGGTCTGCATCCCAAGAGATAATAAAAGAGGGAAAAGGATCCACATGTGTAAAAATGTTTGCAATATCCCCTTATGTAGTGGTGAGGAACTGGAAATTGAGGGGCTACCTGAGAGGCAATAAGGCTTCAGGAAGGGCCAAACAATGGATGATATAATGTTTTGTTGTCCAATAAACTCAAGGAGAAGTGTTAAGAGCAGGACAGAGGCTTGTTCAAAATGTTCATTGATCTGAACAAGGTCTTTCACATGATCACCAAGGGAATGACTCTGTGATTGCTCCCATGCTTTTTAGATGATGTTTTCAGTAATGTTGTCAGACACTTTCAAGGAAGATGAAAACAATATCAAGGTTACTTTCCACACTGATCAATTATTTGACTTGAAAAGATACAAGTCAAGACTAAAGAGGAGGGAGAATTGATGCATGATTTTTTTTTTAATTGCAAATGATTGTGTATTTAATGCAGTTTCTGAAGCTGAGATACAAGAAGGAATGGATCAATTCTTAGCTGCTTGTGCTAATTTTGACCTAACAATTAACACCAAGAAAATGCAAGTGCTTTATCAACCAGCACCGCATCATCAGTATGTGAAACCATTAGTTCCAGAAAATAGAGAAGTTTTTTATTATTGTGGATAAATTCATTTACCTTAGCTAGATCCTCTCCAGGGATATACATATTGATAAAGAGGTTGACACACACATTGCCAGAACTAGCTCAGTGTTTGAGAGGGTACAGTGGCTACAGCCACTGAGGCTACAAAAGAAAGTGTAGAAAAGGAAAAAAATACATACATATACATATATGTATATGTATATGTATATATCGACTACCAAACTGAAGGTACTTTTTTTTTTTTTTGTGAAATCAGCCTCTCATCATTTCTTAGAGAACAATAATATTCCATTAAATTCACATACTAAAACTTATTTAACCATTCTCCTACTGATGGACACCCACTCAATGTCTAGTTCCTTGCCACTACAAAAGGGACTACTACAAACATTTTTGCACATATGAGTCCCTTTCTCTCTTATGATCTCTTTGGGATGCAGACCTAGTAGTGAGATGGATGGATGAAAGGGTATGTTAGTTTTATGGCCTTTTGATCATAGTTACAAATTGCTCTCCAGAATGGTTGGCTCATTTGAGAACTCCACCAATCATGCATTAGTGTCCCATTTTCCCCACATCCCTTCCAGTATTTATCATTTTCTTCTTGTCATGTTAGCCAATAAACTAGATGTGAAATTGCACCTCAGAATTGTCTTAATTTGTATTTCTGTAATCAAAAGTGATTTAGAGTATTTTTTCATATAGCTTTAATTTCTTTACATGAAAATTATTTGTTCATATCCTTTAACCATTGATCAATTGGGGAACAGCTTGTATTCTTATAAATTTGATTTAGATCTTTATATATTTTAGAAACGAGGCCTTGATTTACTGGCTATAAAAATTGTTTCCCAGATTTCTGCTAACCTTTTAATCTTGGCTGCATTGATTTTTGTTTGTGCAAAAACATTTTAAATTTAATGTGCTCAAATTTACCCATTTTGCATTTCATAATGTTCTCTAGCTCTTTTAAAGCATGCATTCTTCATTTTTCCAAAGGTCTAACAGATAGACTATTCCATGGTCTTCTAATTTGGTAGAGAGTATGAAATGTTCATCTATCTATGCCTCATTTATGTCATGCTGTTTTGTAATTTTCCCAGCATTTTTTTTTTCAAATAGTGAAGCTGGAGTCTTTGGGTTCATCAAGTAGTAGATAACTGTAATCATTGACTACTGTGTCTTGGGTACCTAATTTATTCTATTGATTGATAGTTCTATTTCTTAGCCAGTTCCAAATGGTTTTGATGATTGCTGCTTTATAATAAAGTTTAGATCTGGTATGGCTAGGCCACCTTTCTTTGCATTTTTTTCATCAATTCCCTTCATATTCTTGACATTTTGTATTTCCAGATAAATTCAGTTATTATTTTTTCCATCTCTACAAAGTAATTTTGGGGCAATTTGAATGGTATGATATTGAATAGGTAGATTAATGTAAGTAGAACTATCATTTTTATTAGATTAGCTCAGCCTACCTATGAGCAATTGAAAATTTTCCATTTGTTTAAATCCAACTTTCTTGTGTAAAAACCGTTTTGTAATTTTCTTCACGTATTTTCTGGCTTTTTCTTTACAAGTAGACTCCAAAATATTTTATATTGTCTTGATTGTTGTTCTTTTTTCTCAAAGAGAATCAAAATTCTGGACAAAAAGAATCCTTTGAACAATTGGGATATTTTTGCTAACTGCACATCGAAGGTTTTCTTTTTATTTGTTTGTTTTTGTATTATTTTTCTTTTAGCTAATTCAATTCAGTTTTGCTCATAGAGCTCAGGATTTTCTCTGGTGAGGGCAATTTTGTGCCATTGTCTCTCATGTCATACAATCAATTCTAAAGTTCTTAAGCGTGTCTTTGTTTCACTTTTTTTCTGACAACTTTGTGAGTACTTGCCCTGTATGAGTTCTCCATAAAATAGTCTCTTTTGGCAAGAGTACATTTCACATTCAAAAATGTGATCAGCCCTTAGGAATTATGCTTTTTGAAGTAGTTGAGATGCTTAGTATTTTAGTTTGAGAAAGAACCTCAGCGTCTGGTCACTTATGCTGCCAGGTAGAATTGGAATATCCTGATTTCCTAAGTGTACAACAATGAAGTCACCACAACAGCTTTGCAGATCTTTAGCTTGGTAATCAGTACAATATATCTCCTCTCCCACCCTTTCTTTCAGAGCCTCTTAAACATTGAGCTAGCTCTAACACTTAGTGTCATATGGACATTATATCCATATATATATGACTATCAATGGAAGTGAAATTATCCACAATGTTCAAAACTTCTACATTTATTGATTCCACATATGGCTAGTGTGGTGCTGATTGATGAAGCGCCTGTGTTTTTTTGGTTTTGATTGTTAGGCCAAAATTAGCACAAGCAGCAGAAGAATGATCCATATTTTTTTGGCATCTCAGCTTCAGAGGCTGCACTGAGTGCACAATGAGCTTACCCATAGCATTTAAAACTTCATGATTTGTTAGAGCCAATGGTTACACATATGGATGGCGTGGTGCTGGATGATGGAACACCTGTGTTTTGTTGATATTGTTAGTCCAAATTTAACACAAACAGCAGATAACTGAACTATAATTTATTGTGTTTCAGGTTCAGAGGCTGCATTGGGTACACAATCACCTGCAAATTTATAAAATAATTTATTAAAAAAATACTCTCTCCATTTTTGTTTAGCCTTTCAAAGTTGAGAGAAACTTACCAGCAATATTAGAGTTGATGTTGATTCTGTGTTTGTCTCCGTTGAAGACATTTTAAAATATGGCTGAAAACATTATGCTAAAGCACACAACTTTGTTTCACTCTACTGGTGAAAGGTCAAGAGCATTGTTCATTGTCCAGAAGCTGGAAAAGACTTCCACCATGAAACTGATATACTGTACTGATGAACTTCCTCTGGCAAACAAATTTTGACATAATTTTCCTTAAGCCCTCATGACCGACAGTGTCAAAGGCCTTGGTCCTATCTATGAATGTTATATACAGACCTCTGTTCTGTTCCTGGCATTTATCCTAAATATTGGGCAGCAAACATTATATCAGTTGTTTCTCGGCCTTTTCTGAAACCCCACTGACTCTCAAGTATATGATATCCTTCTAAGTATAGCATCAGTTTATTAATAAAGATTCTGGAAAGACTATTGCTAACAATGACTAAGATCCTCTCCTTCCCCCACACCACCTCTGTGATTGTCACAGGGCAATGTATTCCCTTTACTTTTATAGAAATGAACAATGGAGGGCAAGATGGATCAAATCATGAAGAAGTTTCAAAGATTAGGGCGGGGAGAAATCATTGGATTTAATGAAAATGATGTCATTCATTAACCCTTGCAATATGAGAATGAGGCTTGAAGGATCTATGAACTGGAAAAAACATTTTGGAAAGCAAACAGGAACTATGCCCTCAATTTTTTTTGAATTTTGTAGAGCTTCTGATCCAATGAACCAAAACAAAACAAATGAACAAAAAACTAGTTCTATTCTACAAAGAAAATAAAGAGGAAAATGACCCTTATGTGCCAAAAAAATGTAATAGCCTTTTTTGTAGTGGCAAAATATTGGAAATTAAAGAACTGTTTATCAATAGAGGAATACCTGAACAAATTATGTAATTTAAGTATAATGAAATACTAACAATCTATATGAAATAATGATGATGATTTCAGAGAAGTTAAAGAAGACACATATGAACAAATGCAGAGTAAAAATAATATAACCATGAGAGTGTTACAGCAATGGGAAAATGAAAATCTTTGACAAATTTAAGAAATCTGATCAATATAATGGTCAATTATGATTCCAGAGCTCCATTAAGGAAGCATGTGCCTTACCTTTTTTTTTTAATAGCTTTTTATTTACAAGTTATATGCATGGGTAATTTTACAGCATTGACAATTGCCAAACCTTTTGTTCCAATGTTTTCCCTCCTTCCTCTCATCCCCTCCCTGCAATGGCAGGTTGACCAATACATATTAAACATGTTAAAGTATAAATTAAATACTATAGAAGTATACATGTCCTAACAGTTATTTTGCTATGCAAAAAGAATCGGACTTTGAAATAGTGTACTATTAGCCTGTGAATGAAATAAAAAATGCAGGCAGACAAAAATAAAGGGATTGGGAATTCTATGTAATGATTCATAGTCATCTCCCAGAATTCATTTTCTGAGTGTAGCTGGCTCAATTCATTACTGCTCTATTGGAACTGATTTGGTTCATCTCATTACTAGAGATGGCCACATCCATCAGAATTGATCATCACATAGTATTGTTGTTGAAATATATAATGATCTCCTGGCCCTGCTCATTTCACTCAGCATCAGTTCATGAAAGTCTCTCCAGGCCTTTCTGAAATCATCCTATTGGTCATTTTTTACAGAACAATAATATTCCATAACATTCATATCCCACAACTTATTCAGCCATTCCCCACTGATGAGCATCCACTCAGTTTCCAGTTTCTGGCCACTACAAAGAGGGCTGCCACAAACATTCATATGTGCCTTGCCTTCTGATAAATAGATGATGGATGAAATATGAAGAGTGAGATACACAATTTTTTTCTTTTCTTTTCTTTTTTTTGGCTAAAGCAATTGGGGTTAAGTGATTTGCCCAAGATTACACAGCTAGGAAGTGTTATGTGTCTGAGGCCATATTTGAACTCAGGATCTCCTGACTTCAGGCCTGGTACTCTATCCACTGTGCCACCTGGCTGCCCCAGAATACACATTTTTTTTTATCTTGGACATTTATGTTGCTGAGTTGTGCATATTTGTTACAGGTTTTTATATTTCCTCCCCACCTCCAGCTGTGGAGGGAAGACATTGAGAGAACTGTGTCCCTAAAGATTACTAAATGACATATACCTTTTTACACAGCAAACTGGGCTTCTTCCTATTATTTCTATTTTTGTCCAAGGAGAGAAAGATAAGAAATGCTTGTTAATTGAAAATGAAAAATTCATGATAATGTTTATAAAAGCTACTAGTTATTTTTCTTAATCTGGGGAGATTTATTTTGAGAGGTTGTGAAGAAGAGACTTTCATAATCCAGTTAAGATTTGAACTCCTTGGTTAGTCATTCAAGCCCACTTACAATATGTACAGATATACCTCTCAAGAACTTTTTTATGCTGTGGCTCTAGCCAAACTGAAATATTTACTATCCTTGATAGATAGGATTTCCCAGACATCATGAATTTATTTGCTTCTACTCTTCTGTGTTTTTCTTTGGCCCTTCTCCCCACTCAAATCCTGTTATTCTTTTCTTGCATGTCCAAATACTACCTGATTTGCAAGATTTAGCTACCTCCAAAATCAGAAAACCTTTTCAGAAATGGGGTTTTCTTCCTGAGACCTTCCATAGGATTTGACATCGTTCTTATGTTCTTTCTTTATTGTGTTTTATTTTTTAGCTAGCTCTTGACAAACAGGTGACAGACTAAACATGAAGAATGAGAGATGCAAATTTCCATGAAAACTACATACTAATTTTTGTGTGTTTGTAATTAAACAGGGCAAATTTTGTGTCTCAGTTATCTCTGTCTTTCCTCTCAATCCCCTACCCAGTATTTAATATAGTATCTAAGTGACCTAGCAGATAGAATTCTATCTTATAGAAGTCTATGACCTGTAGCCTCAGACAGTCACTATGTGAAGCTAGGGAAATAACTTAGGTGCTCAGCATGTATTTCTTCATTAGTAAAATGATGATAATAATGGTATCTATATCTCACAGGGTTGTTGTGAGAACCAGAATATTCCACATTTAAGTTACCAATGATCTGGAATCATAGTTAACCACTGTTGTAATAATTATTTTGTCTAGTCATACCTCTATTGGTGGGCAATTCCTTAATTCCACTTTTTGCTACTATAAAAACTACCTTGTGGGTACATAAGGGTTCTTTTCTTCCTTAATTCTATTGTAGAATATGAGAGTAGTTTTCTGTTTCCTTGAATTGGGTACTTAGTATAATAAAATATCAAAGTTAGAAAGTACTTCTGAAGGAGGCTATCTTGACAAAACCTTTCTCAACCTGGAGTTCTCATTATGCTAAATTCAATACAAGGTTATTTTGTTTCTACTTGAAAGCCTCCATATTGAAGGATTTTTCCTGACATGCAACAGCCCAAATTGAAAGAACTAATTTTGGGGCAGATTTTCATCAAATTGAGCACATTTTCTTCTTTGTAACTTCTATCTTTTCATTTTTTCTTTTGTCCCTTGAGGTAAGACAAAATCTGATCTCTCTTCCATGTGACAAGTCTTTCAAATATTTAAGACTTTTAGTGTGTGTCCACTATCCCTTCTTTTCCCCAGGCAAAATATGCCCAATTTTATTTTTCCCCTACTGGTCCTAGTGTGATTTTCCTAATACTTGATTCCCTACTTTCTTTGGTTATTGTGACTTGGTTAAGCCTGTAGAAAGGCATGTAGAGAGATACTGAAATGTTTACTTTTTTTCCCCCCAACAGTTAGTATTCTAATGAAGTTATCAGCTCAAATTCATTTTATTCATGTAAAGCCTTTTTAGATAACTTTCC
The DNA here is from genome assembly GCF_016432865.1 of Antechinus flavipes. NCBI lineage: Eukaryota > Metazoa > Chordata > Mammalia > Dasyuromorphia > Dasyuridae > Antechinus > Antechinus flavipes. The sequence continues at coordinate 27,087,454 of NC_067399.1, forward strand.
TGAAAAGTTATTGCAATATGCTCACTAACTACCAGATAGTTGAACCTCACTCTGAAGATGCCCTCCTGAAGATGGCTTACAAACTGCCCAGTTTCATGGTTTTAGGAAATTACCTACAGCCAGAATCTTCCATATTGATTACAATATAAAATCAAAATATATCCAAAAAAGGGCTCTAATCTACCTTCCATGTTGTAATTTAAATGGTATGTTAGTTTGCAATTATATATAAAGACAATTTTTAGCACTCATTTTTTAAAAATAAATTTTTGAGTTCCAAAATATTCCCCTCCCTCCCTAGCCTCCTTTCTCCCAAAGATGGCACGCAATTTGATAGAGGTTATATTTATGCAATCATGTAAAACCTATTTTCATATTATTCATGTTGTAAAAGAAAAAAAATCACCAAACAATTATAGTTTGTAAAAGGGACAACTATGAAAAAATGAAGATAAAATAGAATCCAGATTGTGCTTATATAGAAATTCCTTCATATGATCTATGCTATCAAACATAAAACTCTTTGAGCAAATTTTATGGACTTTCAATTCCACTCCTTTGTTCACATTCTATGGACTTTCATTCCCACTACTTTGTTTTCATTCCTCCTTGCACATTAAATGTAATCATAACTTCTCTTAGTAAAATTCATTCGTTTTTCAAGGCCCTGTTCAGGTGTAACCTCCTCAAGTATTCTTCTCTAATCCAATAAATGAAAAGTGATCTTTTCCCCCAATATGCATAAGCTACTGTTTCTACCTTTTATAATCCTTTCCCATTCTATTATCTATTAAAATCATATATAGATCCTTCTACTAGATTGGAGTTCCTTAAGAGCAGAGGTCAAGTTTTATTGACTTTTGATTTACTAAGGCTTTTACCAAGAGATTTCATGATAATAGCCACATTTTACAAAATTCCCTTTATGGAATGCTGTGAAAATAGGATTTTTTTAAAAATTAGAAGAAATAATAGAAAAAATATACAAAGATTTGAAGCTGAGATTAAGATTATCACCAAATCTTGATATTATTCTATAACAAAAATAAGGGAAAGCATTAAAAAAAAATTCTTCAAATATAGCTCCCAATAACTAACTCATTTTTGCACCTAGAAGAAAAAGAGTCTGTATACACCTCTGGATTTTATAATCCTCATTTTTCATCTGTGACATGAGTTGATTATCTGTACTTTTCTGGAATTGGATTTCAAATGGCCCACACAGATAACCTCTACGGAGTGCCTTCTGACCTCAACAGGAAAAGAAGATAGTATTTGTCAAGAATTAATTCGAAGTCAACAGAAGAAGGGGAGTATTTTGTGTAGCTTGAGTGTAAATAAGACAGATTTCCCTAGAGATTTTTGTGATTCAAATCTGGCCCAATTTCAGAGAAGCTTTTACACTGGTCTTTTCATCTCCAAGGAGCTGATCTGGGCAGCAAACTCTCAATAACTTGAAAGGAGCTGAGAGTTTGGGTCAGGTCTACAGGGATCTTGAACAAGTGAAGCTGCCTCTGTGTTGTATGGAGTAGTGAACTTGGAACTCAATCACAGGAGTGCATATGGGAGGAAAGCAGAAAGCAGTGGAAAGCTTCTTCAAAAGTTGGTGTGTTACATTTGAGTTGGATCCAACAATCCTGAATCTGGCTGAGATAATGATTTGAATTTCCCTTGGTCATAACATCATATCTCTAAGAGCAAAAAGGGATCACAGAGATCATTTTTACAACTGAAGACACTAAGGTGAAGAGGCTCAATGATTTGCCTAATAGTACTCAAATAATACATGACAGAAAGGGGATTTGAACCCAAAACTTTTGTTTTTGGAGTCACTGCAGATTCCAGTGAACCAGAATAATTGTTGGGTGTGGGCTTTCATTGGGTTATTCAGTACAACAAGTGTCACACCTGCTATGCACTATGCTAATCATACAGAATTTGCATTTTACTATGTGAGCAACATGTTCATAATCACATAAAAATACATACAAAGTATGAATACACATACACACAAAGGTTTTTTGTGGTTGTTGTTTTTTAAATAAGACAGAGAACAAAATCTTGAGGCAGTGCAAACAAGGACTTCTATAGGAGACAGCACCTGAGTTCAATACTAACGGACTCCAAAGAAAGTAGAGAAATAGAGATGATGATGATTCCTTATTGGTAGAATTTGGTGCTGGCTGTCTCCCATTCCTGGGATATTCATTTTCTTTCCTTTGAAAATTGGGAAAGGTGTTCAGAAGATTAGGATGGTGGCAGGGAATGGGGTGAAAGAGGGAGCTTATGCTAGATGATCTTTAGTTTTTAATTTTTATTTTTTAAGTAGAGTGTGAAATCATCAGCTGAGAAACAGAATAGAAACATCACATCATGATCTGTTTTTATTATTTCTGAGTGTGCTTAGCTTTAGGAATTTTGATATCTAAGGGCAAAGCTTCAATGATCTCATATTTGTTTTGGCTCTAGCAGTAAATGATAGTCAGAATTTAAACCTAAGTTATCTATCTTCAGACCCAAGGACTTACTTTTAGACGTCAGCTTATTGGACAACATGATCCCTCATTACAGATCGTTGAAGTTTCCTTTTTTACCTTGTCTCCTGTGTCTTCTCAGTCAAAAGGAGGTAAGACTCAATTCATGGATAGTTTTCTTGCTCTAGACTTAAGACTAAAATCAACTCTTGCTCCACATGAGTTACTGAGAGGCTGTCAGCTTTTAGTTACATCTAACTAGAGGAAGATTGTTGTTTTAATTGCTATTGGGTATCAGTAAATCAGTTAGAACCCCCAAAAGAGTACAAGAGGACAAGTTGGGGTGAATTGGGCCTCTGGATGGAACCATAAATCTAGAATTGTCATGCTTGTACTTGGAAAGCTAAGAAATTACTTGCTTTTCTTTTAACACGGGAAAACTATTTAAAGCAATTATATTTTCTCTTTTTTTTTCTACTTGACATAACTTTTGGCCAAGCAAGTATCATTTTAGTAAAGATACTTTAGGGATTTTGATATCTAAGGGCAAAGCTTCAATGATCTCATATTTGTTTTGGCTCTAGCAGTAAATGATAGTCAGAATTTAAACCTAAGTTATCTATCTTCAGACCCAAGGACTTACTTTTAGACGTCAGCTTATTGGATCAACATGATCCCTCATATTGAAATTCTAGATTGTTTCTCCACATTCAGTACTTTGAGTTTCATAGTGATATTTAAAGAAACAAACAATAAGTAAGATTGAAGGCAACATTGAAAGAAACAGAGGTGAAACCTTACTTCTCTAGGGACTTTGGGAAGTGATAGAATGTCATAGCAGAAAGAGAGAAAGGAAGAGGGAAAGAGAAAGGAAGAACTAGTGAGTGTATAGAACAAACCTCCTAAAAGAGATCAAGCTTGTGATGATTACTAAAGAGACAGGAGATATATGTCTTATCCTCAAAAGAATGATCAAGAAGGTAGTTACTTTCAGGAAAGAGAATACACAATGAGAGAAAGAAAAGAAGAGAAGAGTAACAGTACTACTGAGAGAAGAGTAAACCATGGGGCTAACTGTTGCCCACTAATAATAGAAAATTATTGTCTTTCAAAAACACTTGTCTAAGGCAACTTCCAAAGACTTGACAAAGAAGATTAAATTAATTCCTTCTAGTGACTGATATGGGCACAAATGATGACTGTATTTGGAAGGGAGGGATAGCAAAGAATTTAAAATCTTGATCAAGAAACTGAAAACCCTGGGACACAGGTGTTGTCATCATTGATTCCTTTTAAGGATAAAAAACAGTATTTGTTTTCCTGTTATCAATCAATCAAACAAGCATCTACTTTGTTCCAGATACTTTTGTGAGGCATGAGGGAGCATATATGATAAATGAGACAATATCTAACCAAAAAAAGCTTGACATTCTAATGGAAGAGACAACAAGGACAAACACACAAAGGTTTTTTGTGGTTGTTGTTTTTTAAATAAGACAGAGAACAAAATCTTGAGGCAGTGCAAACAAGGACTTCTATAGGAGACAGCACCTGAGTTCAATACTAACGGACTCCAAAGAAAGTAGAGAAATAGAGATGATGATGATTCCTTATTGGTAGAATTTGGTGCTGGCTGTCTCCCATTCCTGGGATATTCATTTTCTTTCCTTTGAAAATTGGGAAAGGTGTTCAGAAGATTAGGATGGTGGCAGGGAATGGGGTGAAAGAGGGAGCTTATGCTAGATGATCTTTAGTTTTTAATTTTTATTTTTTAAGTACAGGGTGAAATCATAAGCTGAGAAATAGAATAGAAACATCACATCATGATCTGTTTTTATTATTTCTGAGTGTGCTTAGATTTAGGAATTTTGATATCTAAGGGCAAAGCTTCAATGATCTCATATTTGTTTTGGCTCTAGCAGTAAATGATAGTCAGAATTTAAACCTAAGTTATCTATCTTCAGACCCAAGGACTTACTTTTAGACGTCAGCTTATTGGACAACATGATCCCTCATTACAGATCGTTGAGGTTTCCTTTTTTACCTTGTCTCCTGTGTCTTCTCAGTCAAAAGGAGGTAAGACTCAATTCATGGATAGTTTTCTTGCTCTAGACTTAAGACTAAAATCAACTCTTGCTCCACATGAGTTACTGAGAGGCTGTCAGCTTTTAGTTACATCTAACTAGAGGAAGATTGTTGTTTTAATTGCTATTGGGTATCAGTAAATCAGTTAGAACCCCAAAAAGAGTACAAGAGGACAAGTTGGGGTGAATTGGGCCTCTGGATGGAACCATAAATCTAGAATTGTCATGCTTGTACTTGGAAAGCTAAGAAATTACTTGCTTTTCTTTTAATACGGGAAAACTATTTAAAGCAATTATATTTTCTCTTTTTTTTTTTCTACTTGACATAACTTTTGGCTAAGCAAGTATCATTTTAGTAAAGATACTTTAGGGATTTTGATATCTTAAGGGCAAAGCTTCAATGATCTCATATTTGTTTTGGCTCTAGCAGTAAATGATAGTCAGAATTTAAACCTAAGTTATCTATCTTCAGACCCAAGGACTTACTTTTAGACGTCAGCTTATTGGACAACATGATCCCTCATATTGAAATTCTAGATTGTCTCTCCACATTCAATACTTTGAGTTTCATAGTGATATTTAAAGAAACAAACAATAAGTAAGATTGAAGGCAACATTGAAAGAAACAGAGGTGAAACCTTACTTCTCTAGGGACTTTGGGAAGTGATAGAATGTTATAGCAGAAAGAGAAAAAGGAAGAGGGAAAGAGAAAGGAAGAACTAGTGAGTGTATTAGAACAAACCTCCTAAAAGAGATCAAGCTTGTGATGATTACTAAAGAGACAGGAGATATATGTCTTATCCTCAAAAGAATGATCAAGAAGGTAGTTACTTTCAGGAAAGAGAATACACAATGAGAGAAAGAAAAGAAGAGAAGAGTAACAGTACTACTGAGAGAAGAGTAAACCATGGGGCTAGCTGTTGCCCAATAATAATAGAAAATTATTGTCTTTCAAAAACACGTGTCTAAGGCAACTTCCAAAGACTTGACAAAGAAGATTAAATTAATTCCTTCTAGTGACTGATATGGGCACAAATGATGACTGCATTTGGAAGGGAGGGATAGCAAAGAATTTAAAATCTTGATCAAGAAACTGAAAACCCTGGGATACAGGTGTTTTCATCATTGATTCCTTTTAAGGATAAAAAACAGTATTTGTTTTCCTGTTATCAATCAATCAAACAAGCATCTACTTTGTTCCAGATACTTTTGTGAGGCATGAGGGAGCATATATGATAAATGAGACAATATCTAACCAAAAAAAGCTTGACATTCTAATGGAAGAGACAACAAGGACAAACACACATATACGTGTATGAAATAACACATATAAAGAGAATGCATTCAAATAATTGCAAATCAGTTAATCTAAGAGAGTTCAAGACTCAGGGTTGTAGAATGTGAAGGAATAAGGGATGTTTTCAAAAGGAGAATATTATTTCAGTTGGTCTTCAAGGAAAAGAAGGATTCTGTGACACGGATGTGAGAAGAAAGTAAATTTACGCATGGGGTACAGACACATTGAAAATGTGCAGATAGAGTAGTAGCATATGGGAAGGACAGAGAGAGGTTACTTTCTCTAGATCACAGTTTGGAAATCAGAGGTAATGTATAGTGAGGCTAGACTGACAAGTTGGAACAAGGCTGCATCTTGCAAATATTATTATTATTGCTTGAAAATAAAAAGGAAAGGGAGTTTGTTGCTAACATATATTCACTAGGCTAGATACCATAAAGCTACAGTTTCAATGTAGAAAAACAGGATTTGAAAGACCTAGAAATCTATAAGACACAATCTCCCTCCCTCCCTCCTTCCCTCTCTCTCTCTTTCTCTCTCTCTTTTTTCTGTCTCTCTCTGTCTTTCTCTCTCTCTCTCTCTCTCTCTCTCTCTCTCTCTCTCTCTCCTCTGTATATAGATATAGATAGGTGTAGATATAGATAGATTGATATAGATATAGATAGGTAGATAGATATAGAAGATTGACATAAATATACCTCGATAGGTATAGATAGATTGATATGGATATACATATATATGTTATATATATATTCAAACACCTAGAGGAAAGGAAGCAATTTGTTTTCATAATTATCACTGAAACTTAGCGAGGGGAAAGCCATACATGGAATTTGGCTTTGAATGAATACACCTTATTCAAAATACAAGAATAGGGTAACATATGTTAAAAAAGCATGCCTATATGAGGAAATTCAGGAATCAGAGGAGAAATGTATGGTAGGGAGCATTTAACTAAAGGCTAATGGGGGAATTCATTTGAGATTATCTGAGATTATTTACGGCAGCTAGATGTCTCAGTGGATAGTAGGACTTGGAATATTCTGACTCATCTTATTGAGTTAAAATATGACTTCAGACAATTATTAGCTGCGTGACCCTGAACAAGTTATTTTACTGTTTCAGTTTCTTCATCTGTAAAATAACTTGGAGAAATAAATGACAAACCATTCCAGTATCTTTGTCAAGAAAATCCTACATGTGGTCAGGAAGAGTGTGTCACAAATTTAAAAAAAAAAAAAAAAAAACAAGAAGAAGACAATCTAGAAGGGAAAAAGGAAATATTGAATAGATTTGGGAAACATCATATTCCTCTTATTATACCAAGAAGAATAATGATCATTTCAAAGTTTACAAGATTCTTTATATATACTATATAATTTGTTTCTCACAACAACCTTGTGAGGAAGATGAAACTTGAGAACTTCATAGAGAAGCAACAATTATTTACTAGAGATGATTCAGAAGGGGAAAAACTATATAATGTGGTATACATTTAATGTAAGAAGGGCAGATTTCAAAGAGGTTGGAGAAAGGGTAGGTAGAATTAATTGTCTAAAATAAAGAGGGGAATTGATAAAAGGGATGATAAACTCTAAAGTAATTAAATTATGAAATACAAAAGAACATAAATTTGAAGGAAAAGTTGTAATTGTTTTAAGAGATTAGTATAACTGTACAGGGAAGTCACCACAGAACTTAAAATCATAAGAACACATGCACAGAAAGGAGAAATAAGACAGGTAAGAAAAGATAAGTATAAAAAATACAATACCACCTATAATGACCAAAAGCAGAAGCTTAATAGGAAAACTAAGGACAACAAAAAGTTCCACCTCCTTCTGATATTTTTGGGAAAGGGGAATCTTCAATAAAGGTTAGGATAGACCCATCATTAAATGGTCCAGTGGATGGAGCTCTGGGCTTTAGTTTCTACACAGACCACTTCCTTTTCCTCAGCCTAATTTCTTGTCTTTGAAAAAAGTAAATCTGTGATCTTATAAACTTTATGAGAGATGTGGGCCAGGTGATAATAAAATTAGATACATTCACTTCCTCAATGGTTCCCTAAATTTAGGGAGAGCTTTTCAGTGAAGTTCCTCTAAGAAGTTATGTTCCATGTTGATTAGCATTTTAAACAATGATTTGAATGAGGGCATAGATGGCACAGATATCAATTTGCCAAAGTCATAAAGCACATCAAAGTTTGACAGACAACAAATATTAAGTGCTTAAACTGTTGAAAGTGCTTAGAATACAAATGGAAGCCAAAAAAATAACTAACAGGAAGTCTTTGAACTTGAGTTATTTATATTTTAGTGGAGGAAGTTGACACATTAAAGGAAGTAGACAGAAGTAAACTTCATGGGGGCATATTAGCAAAATCTGGAGAGGGGATTGAATGAAGTGTGACCAGCCTCCATTTAGCAGCTCCTAGAAAGATCCCATTAATGGGAAAATAGAGGCTGGTTTGGTTAGAGGGATGTTTCAGAGTTAGAAGACTCTAGCCATCCTAGGATGTTTTAGGTTGAACTGAGTCTTGGAAGCAAATGTGCTAAGTAAGAAGCAAGAAGGGGAATTAATCATTTCTAGGGTTTTTTTGTTTGTAGAAAGGAAGACATTTGTAGAGAGTGACAATTATCTTTGAATACTGTAAAATCTACATGGACAGTTCTATCCAGATTTAGTCCCAGAGAACAATATTTAAAGAAATAAATAGAGTGAAGTTGCAAAAATTCAAGTTCCTAACAATCAGAACTGGTCAAAAGAAGAATGGGTTGTTTTTAAGATGTTATAAGTTTCCTATAATTGAATATCTTTAATCAGAGAGTGGATCGCCACTTGTTAGGTATATTGCAGAGTCTTTTTGTTTAAGACTAAATAACCCCTGAGGATCCTTCTAATTATGAGGTTCTGTGTGATAATTCTTGGAAATTGATTACCTATACAAAGAGATGGATAATATTGCAATGATTTCAAGGCAAAGAGACTGGAGCAGCCTCATGCAACTTACTAGAACAGGAAGTTAGTAGAAGAACAAATCTTTATTTGGGAAAATGAATGAGTTTGGTGTTCAAATTTGATCCTCTGATGCAAAATTCAGGCAGAGGACATGCTAGTGAAACAGGTTGCTAGAAATGAAATATTATCTCAATTATCAATTTTTTGGGAGATGATGAATTTTTCTATAGAGTGAAGTGTTGGGTTGAGTCTTAGTAAAATTGTGTAATGCATTAATAGAATGGTTTGTGAGCATTTGCAGAGGCAAAACAATAATGTTTCTTCTTAAGCCAGGAGAGCTTCCATAAGAATAAATAATACCAGAATAATGTCATTCACCTTTATTTTTGTGCATTTTACCACAATGAAGGGTACGGGGAATTTTATAAATCTATCATAATTAACTTTAAGCAAGTTATTTAATAAATCTTCATGATATTGTGCGGATAAATTAGTTGATGAGCTGTAATCTAGTTGATAGCAAAACCAGGTGTTTTTTTTTTCAATTTTTTTTTTCAAATTCCAGGTGGAATTTGAATTGGTTGAATAACTATCTCCAAAAGTAGTGACTAATATCTACACACTACCCTGAAAGTAAATCACTGATGGCCTACCATAGAGGTCTTTTCTTGTCCTTATTTCAGTCAATATTTTAAATCACTGAATGACTTGAATGAAGGGACACTGTGGTTTGGTTATGAATCTTCAAAAATACCAAATGATATCAATTATTCTTGAATTGAAATCAGTGAAACTCATTTATTTCTATACTTCTGAGTGCTATGATCTTATTTGTATATAGTCTTTCCACTGAGCGAGATTGCAATTCTTTACTCCTTAAAAGATAGTCTTTGTAAGCTTTTTAGACCAAAACTGGTCAAGGGACATTTAAATACTTGTTTTCCAGCCTACTCAAAGTAGTTACTGAGGACCAAGGATACAAAGAATCTAGAATATATCTAGATGTAGTACACATATATGTATGGCTATATTAGTCACTATTTTTGGAACCATTCATTCATTCAGGTCAACCTCCAATTGTGGCTTTTTTTTTTTTTTTAATATTAACCAGCCCATATCTGACCAACCAATTTGTACATTACAATTTATAATATCCATGGATGTACATATGTTTAGCCGCTAGGTGGCACAGTGGATAGAGTAATGATTCTGAAGTTCTAATCTGGCCTCAGACACTTAATATAAACAGGAATTAAACACTTTACTCTGTTTGATCAGTTTATTTATTTACAAAATTAGACGAAGAAGGAAATGGCAAAGAGCTCATTACATTAAAAAAAAATCTTTAACCAGTTCATGAAAAATCAGACACGACTGAAAGGAATGAACTACAGAACATACACATATATAAATGTACATATATACATTATTCATTTATTTAAATATGTGTATGTTATGGGTAGAGTTCCTTTTGGCTCTAGTGTCTCCCATCTAGAATTATGTTATAAAATAGTTTTCATAATCCATAAGCCTAACTATGCTACTTGATGGCTCTAAAATGAATAAATAAATAAAATTAGATTTTTTTTTAGTATTATGCTATGTAGTATGCTTATTTCTTAATATACTCCTCCTTTCATTCTTTATGAATGGGCAAGTTCCTTGATGACTGAAACTCCTTAAATTTTGACATTGTAACTCCATGCCTGGAAGAATCTCATATATGGTAGGGGATTTACACACACACACACACACACACACACACACACACACACACACACACAAAATAGACATCTTTCTGTGTAATTATTATTGAATATCATGAGATGGTAAAAGGATTAGGAGAAATGTGTATATTGTGTTTGTGTTTATATGTGTTTTTGTAGGAAAGAGGTATAGTCATATTTGTAAGAAGCAAGAAAGGAACCAATAGATTTGAAAATATTATAGATTCAACAAAGGAATATGAATGGGTGGGAAATGGTTCAGGAGGAAAATGGGAAGGCGGAACAAGTGAAAGCTATTCCTTAGCAAAAGAATTTGTATTAGGTATTGAAGGAATCTATGAAAGGATGAATGGCATTTTATTAAAACCTTACAAAGTATTGAGCTAAGTGCTGAGGATACAAAAAGGAAAACAGAAAAAGCCTTTCCTATTTGAGAAACATATTCTAATGGAGAAGATAATGTTATAAAAGGGGGTCAACTACAAGTCAGCTGGGAAGGCCCTATAGTTTTTTTGGGTGCAGTGACAAAGCAGATAGTAATATACCTTCTTTACTATATTCCTACTGATTTCTCTATCCATTTCTAATATTGAATCACTTGACAAGGCCAAGGATTTTGGTGGTGAGGGAGTCATGAAGTACAGTCAGGAGGGGGAACTGGGTATCGTCAGGAGTTAGGATGTTTTGTGTGAGAAACACAGAGGTCAGTGTCACTAGATCCCGGACTATGTGAAGGTGAGTAAACTGGGAAGGTGGCAGGTAATGAGAGGCTTTGAATACAAAGGAGAACAGATCAGATAATGGCCTTTTGTAGAAAATAATGCATGAGGTAGGCTTTGAAATCATTAAAGAACTAGATAAATGGCAGCTATAATTAGACCATGTCATTCAAGGTTTGCTTGAAGATATTAGAAAGGGTCCTTGCTGTGAATCCCAACTCTTGAACTATCTCTCAGACCTTAGCAAACCTTATTGTGTCCTCATCAGTAAGATGGGAGTGTTGAATTGAATACTCTTTGTGTTCTCTTTCCTCTTTTGATCTATGAACTTGTGACATTAAAGGAGGGAAAGAGAAGAAGCATTCACAAGCACCTATTATCTTATTTGATCTTCACAACAACCCTATGAAGTAGTAAGTGTTATGTCCTCATTTTACAGTTGAGGAAACTGAGATAAAGTGAGATTCATTGACTTACTCAAGATCACACAGGTAGTAGATATCTACTTGATATTTGAACTCAGGTCTTTACCTTTATTATGTAGTTTATTTCTTTATTTCTTTTTTTTTTCTATTTCTATTTTCTAATTTGCATGCAAACTTTCTCTTCCAATTCACTTACCACTGGTCCAAGTATTTGGGCTAAACATAACTTTCATGAATGATGGAAAGCCAAGTGCTAATGACGCGGATGGCTCTTATCTCACACAAAGTTTGCTATGCAGTAGTCACAGGCAACTCCATTCTTCTGTCGGCATTCGGTGCTTTCTCTGCCTCAATCATTCATCACTTGAGTAATTAATTAATTGCACTTTCTAAACTTCTAGTCATTAATTATGTGGCAGCCTTATTTCTTTTGCTGTGACAAAAGAGGGCCATTTTCCAGCTATATGGAAGGCTAAGCTCATTAGTCACCCCCTTCATCCCCCACCATGATGGGACTCAGAAAGATTTGCATTCTAGATTTTTTTTTTGGTAATACCTGTCAATCTGAAACTATGAGATGAATTCAAATCACATGGAATACACGCTCCAGCCTGTCAGAGAGAGACTCCCGGCCTCAATCAAGCAGTGGGCTGACCCCGGTCTTATTTGATGCTCTCAGATTTATCTTTCCTCTTAGACCATGAGTTTCTGGAAGGAGCGGTCTTTCCATGGAGTATATACTTAGTCTGCAGTGATGTAGGTATGTAAGAATGAATAATAGCTGACATTTTAAAGTATGAAAATAGCTGACATTTCTATACTAGCAATTGAAATTATATGTAGCATATTTCTTGAGTGTCTTAACATAATAATTTACAATAATAGGTGACATTTGCAGACACATGAGGATCTGTGATTTTGTCAGCCTTGAGGACTCCTGGTATGGGCATTCCCTTCACCGGAACAGATTACAATCGCTCAACCATCTGGTAGGTAGAACCTTCAAAATTGCCTGAGGTTTCTAGAGGTTAACTCACTTATCCAGAGTTAGAGAGGGGCGGTTTCAATTTCAGCTTTCCTCCTCACAATATGCTATGCTATTTTTGTAGCTGACATGCATGCAAAGGGAAGAACTAATAATTAAATGGTGCCATAATGCATTTTCCCATTTATTTATCTCAAGAACCCAGTAGGATAGTTAGTGTGGGGCAATTAGTTGGCACAGTGGATAGAGAACCAAATCTGGAATGAGGAGAACATGAGTTAAAATTCAGCCTCAAACACTTGCTAGCTGTGGGATCCTAGACAAGTCACCTAATCCGGATTATCTCCATAACATTAACAACAAAATAATAAAAATAGTGACCAAATAGATAGTTACTATATACATTCTCCCCATTTCACAGATGAGGAAAACTAAGGGGATGAGAGGTTAAATAACTTGCTAAGGAACACATTGCTATTACCAGCCAGCTGCTGATTTAGAACCCAGGAATCTTTGATTACAATCTAGCGTTCTTCCCAGTATGCCATTTTGCTTTCCCAAGGGATGAACAGCTATGAAAAGTGGCTGCACTCTATGTCTTTTTAATGTTTTCTCCTTTAAGGTCCCATAAAAGATGGATGATCAGCATGGAAGTAATTACACTGTTTTGTATGATTGTTGTGGTTAAATAATAAATGTTATGGGATCCAGGTATAATTAATCATAAGAATATTGTAAGACTAATATCCCGAGAGTGGATTGTATAATCTTTTACTCTGGCGAAACTACAAGTGAACTCCCTATAGATAATAAATGTAATTAGTTTCTAGCATTGGTAAGCAACAAGATGCATTCGAGAGCATTAAGGGGGAAAATGTTTAAATAAGTCTGTGGTATGGTTGAGTTAATGAAAACATGTTGTCCCTTTGTCTAAGGAATATGATGCCAGCTGTCATTAACCTGTAAGCTCTGAATTCTCTCTGAGGGCATGTGCATGGGTCACCCTGAGCTGTTCATACCCTCTGTCTATCCTCACAGCTTTTTACTCTCAATTTTTTCCCCACTTTTCTTTCTTTTTGAGAAGGAATTATGGGTACAGCAAAAAGACTGGGTCTGCATTGTCGGCTTCAAAACTTCTTGGACCAGGGATCCAATCAAGAATTCATCTGTTACTTAGTCTTATAGTGTTACCATAGGAAGGCGAAGTCAGGGGAAGCACTTGAACTCTTCCTCCAGTGTACTACATCCTGCTTCTTTAGTCTCTCTACAAGTGGATTGTGGCAAATCAGCTTTCTGAATAACTTCTTTGCTCAACACACTTTTAAATTGAATGTGCATGATTAACATATTCCCCATTACTTTCTTCAATTTATATAATCATTTAAAACAACAAATCAATTCCTGATTTGTAGTGTTTGCCAATTATTGAGGTTTAAAAGCTGACCTTGAACATTTAATAACTGGCTCTCGCTTTAGGTTCCAAAACACTTCCCACTGCCTGTTTTGATTTTAACAGTTACTAGGGATGGGAACAGGTTGTAGAGAAGGGATTAAGATTCTGATTTATCAGCTGATAGCTTCCTTCATCTTCTAAGTGATCTACTCAGCTATACTCTTTTTTTTTTTTTCCTCCTAGCTATGTTTTTAAGTGTAGGACAAATGTTAGCTTTTAGAAAAAGGATGATAAAAGGATTCTTACAAAAGGAAGCAACGATCCCTGAGGGCTATTTTAGAATTGTTAAAATCAAGTCTTGCCAGACATATTTCATTTCCTCATTTCCTTATTGGATAAGATTCATGAATAACAGTACCAGAGATAAAAATATTTGTTGATTTTAACTGGGCTTAAATGAAATATATCATAAGGCCCATGTACCATGTAGGCCGGTTATAAACATATTGGCCAGTTTAGAATCTACTACCCTTTTTGATCTCCAAAAACCTTGGCTTTCTATAAACCTTCCGGTAACTTTTATTTAATATGAAAATAATTTTTTTAATAGTTTAACTAAAGAGATTATTTATTTTCCATTGGATAAGATCCCTACTTGTCAAATATTACACAGATTTTATTTTTATATTTTCATACCCACTGAAGGTAGATTGTAATAGAATGAGTTGAATTCAGAACTGGTAGGATAATCAGGTAAAATAAGTGGTAATTAATAGATCAGTGTCACATGGAAGGAGGTTTCTAAATTATATGCTCTAGAGATCACTTCTCTTCATCATTTGATTGTTCATTTATTTATTCATTTGTTTGTTTATTATCAGTGACTTGAGTGGTCATAGATAGGAGACATGTCAATTTTATGGATGACATGACCCTGTAAAGTATAGTTTTTAAAGTGTATGGCAGGGGCAGCTAGTTTGTGTAATGTATAGAGCACCAGCCCTGAAGTCAGGAGGATCTGAGTTCAAACCTGGCCTCAGACACTTAACATTTCATGGCTGTACGACCTTAGGCAAGTCACTTAACCCCAATCGCCTGGGGGGGGGGAAGAAGAAGAAGAAGAAGAAGTATAAACAGAACTAATATGTTCTGTTTAACATATTAGAATTAGTAAGAATGTAGGATAAAAATTAATAGTAATGAGAGAGAAATAGTTAAGTTAGATTTCAGTAGTGTTGTTGATTCATTTTTCAGTCATGTCTGACTGTTCACAACTTTTCATTTGGCGTACTCTTGACAAAGATTCTGGAGTGGTTGACTTTTATTCTCCAGCTAATTTTAGACATTGAAAAAGTGAATTAAATAAGGTTAAGCGATTTTTCCAGGGTGATAGCTAGTAAGTGTCTGAATCCATATTTGAAGTCACAAAGGGAGATTACATGATTCCAGGGTCATGAATATTCTATATACAGGCCTGTTTAACTTCTTAAAGGATAGATAGTTGTTCTTTAACCAGTAAAACATGGATTGACAGTCCACCTCTAACATGTTCTGGCTGAGTTGACCTAAATAAAGAAAGTAAGCCTCTAAAGGCCCCAGTCTACTTCATAATTCTGTATTTCATCTGCATTAGAAGAGGGAGTTTCCTTATCTAAAATTCTCTGCTATCAATGAAGTCATGAGTCCAGTCCAAGCCCTCACACAAATGTCACGCCCTATTCTTTGATCCAAAAAATCAGTTAAAGAGGTAACTAGATGGTACAGTGGATAGAGCACTAGCATTCAATTCCTGAAGATCTGAGTTCAAATTCAGTTTCAGCTACTTAACATTTCCTATCTGTCACCCTGGGCAAGCCCCTTAATCCCAATCACCCCACTCTATTAAAAATTAATTGTACCAGAAAAATATTTCAAAAGAAGAAAATATTCTTTAACAGGATCATGGAACCACTGAGTTAGATACCTTTAATAAATGATCAGATTCTAGTTGTAAAATCAATTCTGAGTCTTTCAATGTGCTATAGGTTGAAGTTACCTAATAATCATTGAGATTTTTTCCTACTCTGAGAATCTAATAATCTGAAAAACCCAGGGGTTTTAGGAGACTAAATCCTCAGAAGATATAGTTGTTTCCTGCAAAGGGCAACAAAATCTTCGATAAGAAACATTGATCCTTGATAGATTCTAGCCCCTTTCAAGATTTAACTTCTTATCACCTCAGTTTTTCTCATGTGTGAAATGGGGATAACAACACCTACAGTAGGTAGGTGTTCCTGCTCCAAGAACTGTTTGGAGAAGGTATATGTGTCCCTTTCATCTTTGAGACTATATAGTCCTTTAATTAGTGATACTAGTTAAAAGGAAAAAAAAATGGACTTTGAAGTTTGATAGAAAAAAAAAAAATCTCTCATTTCCCAGAGTTAATATTAATCTTTTATGGAAGGGAATCCAGTGATTTAATCAACAGATTATGGAGACAGACAATGAAGGCATTTTAAATGTCATCTAGTCCAACCTCCTTATTCTGTAGATTAGTGAAATGAAGTCTAGAGGTTAAGTAATTTCATCAAATCATTGAGACAAGATCCTTGGTCAGATTTGATCTATACCAAGCTAGAAATCAGTCAGTCACTTAGCATTCATAAAACAGTGGTTTTATTCCTTGAATTGTGCTGGCACTGGGGATACAAAGATATACAAAAGACAGTGTTTATTTTTAATGACATTATCTTCCAGTAGGGGCCACAGCAAGTCCACAGGTGAGCAAATATAGTAGAGTTGTGGAGTCAGTTTTCCCCTTGGTTCTACTTATATAGATAACTGAAAACTTGCGCGTTCTTTTCCTGAGTGTGTTTTGGTGAGGGACACGTGAGGAGCTATTGCAAGGGGGAAGTCAGAACAAGAAGACTGGGGCTGCTGAAGGCCAATGTGATATTTGTTGCACCTATGTTGGATTGAATCCTACTCCATGAAGTTTCCACAATCCTAGATGGTTCCGATGGCCCATTGATCCTCCTATGTAATGTCTATATAGTACATTTGAACCTGACTCCTAGGCTGCCTCCTCAAATAACAATGTTTTGTACGGAGTCCTTTAAGAAAAGAGAGAGATACATTGAGAAAAACATATACACAAAGACAGAGACAGAGAGACAGAGAGAGAGGGAGACTAAGAGACAAAAAGAGAGACAGAGAGACATAAAGAAATGACAGAAACAGACACAGAGAGAAAGAGAGAGAAAAAGAGAGAGAGATAGACTGAGAGAGAAACAGATACAGTCAAAGAAACAGACACACATAGAGACAGAGAAAGAAAGAGAGACACTGAGTCAGAGAGAAACACAGAGATAGACAGAAGAGAGGGAAAAAGAAGAAAGAAGAAGAGAAAAGAGAAGAAAAGAGAAAATGACAACTTTTAAGGAATATAGAGTAGCAACAGGCTCTGGGGAGATTTCCATCTTGGTATCAGTTAAGGGTGAGTCTTACATGTAGTTTTACAGCATGATGAATCACTGGACATCCAGTTTTACATCATAAATGCTGCAACAAATATTCTCCTAGCGTGATGCTAATTTGATAGGTGTGCAATAAACTTGCTGTGGACTTCTTTTACATCAAATTATTGCAGTCAGGAAATAGAGTTCCTCGCCAGTAGGTCTCAATAAGCAGGGGGAGGGCACAAGTTTGCCATAATTTATGACAGAAATGTAAAGTACTATAAGCATAATAACTCTAAATGGGTGAGCTGAGGCCTAATTTGCTGACAATTGGGTTTTCTGCTGTGTAACTAACTATGTCCTGCCAAAATAAGCTATTCCAAGTAGAGGATCTCTCTACTTTTTTTTTTGAAAGATTAATATAGTCATAAAACGGGAGAAGAACCAAATTTCTATTTTAGCTCCATTGTCTTCATAAAGGAGCACAATCTTATTAAGAGGAAGAGAAAAGATCATAGTGGCTGAGACTTCAAAGCAAGAGATAAGAGTCAAGACTATGGAAGATAATTACTTTACAGTGAAAAGAACACAACATTTGCAGTCAAAGTAACTAGATTCAAATACTGGCTCTATCTGTTATCATATGTGCAATCCAAGGCCAGGTACTTAAGCTGTCTGAATCTTAGTTTTGTCCTTTGTAGAATGAAGTAGTTGGATCCCATGGACCCTAAGATACCCTCTAACACTTTTGCTCTCTTCTCCTCTCCCAGTTTTCATAGACCTTGCATCTTTCATACATTCTACATCTAAATACTTTTTTCTATTTGTTATTTCCTTCATATTCCGTGAACTCCAATTTCTGACTCAGCGTCTCTGTTGTAATTGTCCCCTTGTTGAAAGTGTTCCTTCTCTGCACCCTGACTACTGATTTCCTTAGCTGACTTGAAGAGCCATCTCATAGCCCATCTTCACCAAAAGGCCTTTCCAAGGACCTTTCTTCTGATATTACCTTCTATTAAATTTGTATATAAGTTGTGGAACAGCTAGGAGTTACAGTGGACAGAGAGAATTATCCTAAAAACAGGAAGCTCTGAGTTTAAACTAGCCTCAGACACTTATCTGTTATAAAACTCTGGACAAGTTATTTATTTCCTATTTGTCTCAATTCCTCATCTGTAAAATAGGCACATACTGGAGAAAGAAAAACAAAACAAAACAGAAAGAATCCATGGTCAAAAATCCTTATGGCCATGCAGATTTGGACGTGATAGACAGAACAACAGTAAAATATAACTTGCATGTATATATATATGCAGTTACATGTTGTATGCTCTATTAGGAAATGAGCTCCTATAAGAAAGAAACTATTTTAGCTTTCTTTATAGTGGCTAGAATAGCATAAGTAATGGATAAGTAGCTTTAGAGCTACTAGCACCACAGGTTACTAAAAGTACTCACAAATATGTCTGAGGGAATATTGGAAATAATTAGCCCCCTATCTCTATTTGTAAATCCTAGTGTCTCTTCATGGTCACCAAAAGGAAGATGAAGAAGAAGGAGGGGAAGGAGAAAGAGGAAGAGGAAGAAGAAGAAGAGGAGGAGGAGGAGGATGAGGAGGAGAAAACAAAACAACAACAAATCATAAGTCTTTGTCCTAGAATTCAAATCCTATTTAACTAGGACTATCCTTAGCTCACATCCTTCCCATTTACATTATCTATGTTTTTGATAAAATACACTTTCCTCTGGTAAAAATATCTAACCTGATTCTCTTCTTTCTCTGTCCCTTGTCCTTTCATCTACAAAAGCCAGAATGAACCACACAATCTTGTCTCTATCTCGAGGAGATTGCCCCCCCCATGTACATTAGACCATTTATATCTTTTTTCCCCTAAGCCAGTCAAGAAGGAAAGACAAATTGTATTACTCTCATTTTGCAGATTAGAACAAAATAAATAAAAGGAGAAGAAGGTTAACCCATCTAAGGATACACAACATTAAAACAGAGAGGCTACGACCCATGTCCATATCATAGAATAATAATTTCATAATTGGGAATGACTACAGGGGCCATTCAATCCTTCTCATCTCCCCAAAAGAATCCCTACTATTTTATTAGTTTGAAAAATGAAATGAGGGGACCCCTAACACTATGATCCACTTTTCCTGCTTAGAAATTCATAGGCTAATAATAATAAATTCAGAACTGGAAGGATTCTTGAAGACCATTGAGTTCAATTCTTTTATGTTATAGATGAGCTAATTGTGACTAAGAGCTCTAAGAAATTATCTCAGGGTCACATTACAATGAAATGTGTGAGAAAGGATTTAAACTCACATCATTCTGATTCCAAGCCCAGAGCCCTATTTGCTGTGCCAGCTAGATGCTAAAGTTTCTCCAACCTCTGCAATTAAACAAATATTTATTTTCAACTTCTACTTATCATTTCTTGTTTTGCCTTCTTTTCTATCTTTTAAATAGCCTTTTGTTTTTCCAAATACATGTAGAGATAGTTTTCAAAATTCATCTTTGCAAAATCTTGTGTTCTAATTTTTTTCCTTCTTCCTCCTCCCTCTCCTCTTCTCCCTCTCCTCTTCCCCCTCCAGTGTGATTCTTCTAAACATATTTTCATATACATCATGCTACACTAGAAAAATCAGATCAAAATGGAAAAAAAAAACAAAGATGAATAAAAAAGCAAACAACAACAAACTGTGAAAATATGTTTTCATCCACATTCAATCTTCATATTCCTCTTTCTCTCTATGTATCGAATGGTTCTTTCCATCACAAATCTATGGGAATTGCCAGAAATCACCTCATTGTTGCTAGTTTTGCTTTCTTTGACTGAGCGCGCGCACGCACACACACACACACACACACACACACACACTATCACTCTTTATTCCAATGAGCCTTTCAAATACTCAAAGATGAGCAACATCTCACCTAAGCACCTTCACTCCCAACCCCTTCCAGCCTTCACAAAGATAAAACAAACAATATTTAGAGATTTTCATCTTCAATCATACTCTATCCCAAGCTCTCAGGCTGCCATCTAGATGTCTTAGAGTCAATTTGCTTTTCCTCTCTCAGGTGTCACTGAGTTTAAATTGTTTTTAGCCTGTCTACAAGATTTCTTTCCCTTCACATTGTAGTGGAAGTTGAACTATTCCCATCTATTTGACAAAGGTAAAAGGGAAAATAATTCCAAAATAATCTATGTATTTGCTATATATATATATATATAAAATATAAAAAGATATGCCAATCTCTAAAAACTAAGTCATCTCCTGGGGTTGCTTTAATACTTCTTGGCTCTCATATCTGGGGACAAATGTCAAGGTTAGTTATAACTATTTCTAATCTCTGAGGGTCTGTCCTCAGCATGATTAGTTGACATAGCCTCCTGCCGGGTTCATATTCAAAACTATAAATAGCTTGATTATTTTATAGACTATGAAAATCTGAGAGAGAAAATGGACTTCTGCAGTTGCCCAATCCAAGCCATATGTATACACAATCCTCACTACCACATACTAATCGGAGCAGTAGTTTTTTAGAATTCACAAGTCACTAACTGTAAGGGTCAGGGCAATGAGAGTGGAGCTCAATAGAGCTTTGACAAAGTCAGGAATAAATAGTAAAAGTAAATACAATTTGAATTTTTTTTTAATTTCAGAAAATACTTGAAAAAGAATGTCTTATTTAACCCTTTCAGTAATCCTATGAAACAGGCACTTTATGCATTATTATGGATACAATCAAATAGGATTTATTAAGCATTTACTATATGCTAGGCACTGTGCTAAGTGCTGGAGGTACAAATACAAATGTAGGAAAAGACAATCCTTGATTTCAAGGAGCTGATAGTCTAATAGGGGAAAAGTAACATGGACAATGAAGACTCTTATCATGATTTCGAAGTCTGTAAATTAGAACTAGAGCCCCTACCCCAAGGGGAACTCACCAATAGAAAAAGAAGGTTGCTTTCTGGCATTAAGATATTCCATTTTTTCCAAGATATAAAAGCCAAGAATAAATATGTTCTGGGATAGGGAAGGGATGAGGGGAAATAAACACTTAATAAGCTCCTACTATGTGACAGTCACTGTACTAGATACTTTATATAAACTATAAAAAATTAATTCATTTTATCCACACAGAATCCCTCAGAGGGAGATGCTATTATTAGCCTCATTATTACAATTAAGGAAACTAAGACAGGTCAAGGTTAAGGGACTTACCCAGTGTTACACAGCTAGTAAGTGTTTGTGGTCTGACTTATACTCAAGTTTTACTTGAGTTACAGGCTTTATTATAGTTTACTTGCTATAGCTTGCTGTATCCTCTGCCACCTAAGCAGTGGACATGCTTGAATATTCTAGGTTGAGCAAACTTCAGGGACTGAAGGAAGTTCATGATAAGATATATGGTAATACTTTTATTGTGTAGTAGGCACATTCCAAGACAGATTAAGGGGGCTTACAGTTAAGAAAATGAGGCTCAGAGAATTGTATGACTTGTTCTTGGTGATGTGGCTCGTTAATACAGGAGGTAAATAGACTAAATTTTTGCCAACTTCAGTTGAAGTTGAAGTTCTCAGTCAATTTCACCAAATTCTCTTTCAGAAAAATGAAAAAAAAAAGTATTTTGTTGACAATAGCAGCACTACCTAGTCCTTATGTTCCATCCCCATACCTTGGAGTCCATTGATTTTTATGGCTGGAATGCCCTCCTTCCTCTCTATTAATTCTCAGAATCCCTGGTTTCCTTCAAGACTTGATTCAAGTTCTACTTTCTGCATGGACCTTTTCCCAATCCCGTCACTTGTGCATCCCAAGTTGGAAAACAATTTTTATGAACCCTTTATTTGTGTCAATGCTTTCTGCTTGTTGAATGTCAGTGTCCTGAGAATAGTGACTTTTAATTGGATTTTATATCCCCAAGACCTAATGTTAGCTCATATCCCATTTTCTGCATGAAACCTTTATCATATCTACTTCCCTGTTCTCATGCCTTCTCTCTGAGATTTCCTTCAATTTATACTTTCTATGTCTTGTATGTACATAGGTTTTGCATATTATCTCCTCCTTAGAATTGGGCTTTTTGAGTTTACAGACTTTTTTTTTTTACTATTTTTTAAATCCTCAGAGTTTTACATAATAAACACATAAAATGTGGATAATGGATTTGCACACACTAGATATTTAAAAAATGCTAATTGTATGACCGTAGCAATTTTATTACAAGTAAATATGAATTTCAGACTCCATATTTCTTAAGCATCTCTTTTCCTTTCCTTTCTCTTCCTTTTCCTTCTCTTTCTTTCCCCCTTCCCCTTTTCTTGACCTCTTGTTTCCTTTTACCTTTCCCCCTTCCTTTCCTTTCTCCTTCCCTTTCCTCTTCCTTAAATATCTTTACCTTGTTTATAGAATGTGGTACTTTATCCAATAGGCAAGGGGAAGGCTGTTATTCTTCATCTGAATGGGCCCTGAAATGATGCTATGAAAGATATTCTGCCTCATTGGAAATCTGGTCCTGCTCTATTGGTTCTGGCCCAATTTTACTATTGCGTGTGGCCAGAATTGACCAATTCCCTTGCAATGGTCCTTTAAAACCTAAACGCTTGTTGCTGCATCTCAAATAAATAGTTGGTTCATTTCTCAGAGCCTGTTGGATCATCTCCCATCCTCTGGAAACATGACAAGAGCTCTCCTGCTAGCATCCCCATTTGACAGTCTACCACACAATATTAACTGCAGGAGTGGGCAGAACCTTAATCAATTTCACAGGAAGTTAAGTTGTGTAGAATCATACGTCAAAAATCTGGATGGAAGAGGGATAACTCATTTAAACCATCCAGGTGAGGCATCTATGGTTTAAAATAGGCATGTGTTTCCAACCATTTGGAGTGGGCAGAGAACAGATTTTGACAAGCACAACATTGGAAAGGACCTCAGAATACATCTATTTATTACAACCTATAGCTGTACAGGGATGCCATGTTTCATTGGCCATGATAAATAACCTACCAGCTACTGTCATAATCATAATATTTATATCAATAATTATGATGATGATAATTTTCACTAATATAGTTTTTTCATAAAGTGTTTTACAAATATCTCATTTTATCCTCACACCAAACCTGGAAGATATCTGCTAATGTGATCATCATTTTACAGGTGAGGAAACTGAGGCAAATAAAGGTTAAATAAAAGAAGGGAGTAAGCATTTATACAGCATTTACCATTGATCAGATATTGTTCTAAGCCTTTTTTTTGCCCCAATTTTAAGCATTTTTTTTATTTCAACTTTGGAATTCCAAAATCTACCCCCATCTAAAGACTTAACAATCAAATATAAATATTGTGCAATTATGTAAAACATTTCCACATCAGTCATTTTTTTCAAGAAGACTTAAATAAAAGTAAAAATTAAAGTAAAACATTCAGTCAATATCAGTTCTTTCTCTAGAGCAGATAGTTTGCTTTATCAAGTGATCTTTGGGGTTATCTTGGATCATTGTTTTGCTAACAAAAGTTAAATCATTCATTATTTGTCATACAATATTGCTGTTACTATGTAAAACATTCACTTCATTAAGCATAAGTTCATAGAAGTATTCCTAAGATTTTCTGAAATTATCCTGTTTTTCATTTTTATAGTACTATAATATCCCATTGCAATCATATACCACATGTGCTAATTATTTTACAAAAATTTCACTTTATCTCACAAAAAGAGGAAGGTTCTGTATATTATCCCCTTTTTCAGTCAAAGAAACTGAGGCAAACAAGATTAAGAGTTACAAAGGTAGTATCTATGTATATATTTAAACTCTGATTTTCCTTACTTTAGGTGTGGTAAACTGTCCATTGCACATCTTAGCTTTCTCCAGTGAATGAGTAAGATGCTGTCTCCTTAGGCACACCTTTCCAATTTAGGATAGCTCAAATGTTGGGGAAACATCATTTTCTCAAGGGTAAATTGGACACATAAAGCCTTATTCATGTCTTACAAATTCATTGCTTTTCTTTCTGCCTACTAAGGCCAAGCATAGTAAATCTAATCTTATTTCCTTGTGTCCATGTCTCAAATAATTGAAGAAAGCCACTACATTTCTACTATCACTAAGAGGCAAAACTCTTCAACATTGTATTTCTATATTGTGTAAAATCTCTCACAGATGAAGATTCTGTCATCACAGTGGGAAGCCAAAAACAATGTAAGTGTGAAATGATTCTAATGAATGGGAGTCCCTTGTATATCATGGTCCCAAATATTCCATTATTTTTCCTTCCCTCATTTCACTAAGTGTTTAATTCTCCTTTTACCTATTATATTTGTGTATAAGCCCCAATGTTTAAAACAATCTGGATGTGTGTGGTCAAGAGTGGGTGGTTTCAGTAAGTTCATTTACCTTTTCTGGACCTCCATCATTCCTGATTGTATTAAGCTCATGGCTTTCCACATCATTAGGTGAATAAAAAAAAAATCCACCTGCAAATTCAATCTGAGTAAGACCTTCAAGTGCAGTACCATACAAATTAATATTTTAATTGGGTTGACAAAGCTCTAATGAAAATGACTACCACTAACATTTTAATTATGTATGCAGAATTAAGAACGTGTTTCAAATATCAAGTTTTTAATTTTTTTGGATGAATCAAAACAAAAGATAAGTTCAATAGTAGACAAGGGAAAAAAAACCTTAAAATATTTCAGATATTGTATGTTCATTTTGTGTGTTACAGGGAAGAGAGTCTGAAATTGAGAAGACCTGAGTTCACATATGGTTTCAATTCTTACAAGCTGTATGATGCTGGGCATCTCACTTATCCTCCATTTGTCTCAGTTTTTTTTTTTTCTCAACCAGGAAAGGATGATAATAATAGAACTTATCTCATAGCATTTTTGTGTCAAATGAGGTCATACTCATAAGAAGAGATTTGCATAGTAGATGTCTCACAGAAGACATTATGTAAATACTTATTCCCTTCTCTTCTCACACTTTCCATTGCCCTTCCCTTGCTCTTCCCCTTCCTTTTCCCTTCTCTTCCCTTCCATCCTTGATCCTCCTTTTCCTTCTCCCAACCTTCTTTTTCATTTCTCTTGGTTCTTGGCAGTAAGAAAAGTTGTAGGAATACATTTTCTTGTGTCAACTCAATCCAATGAATATTTATCAAGTATCATAGAACGAGGTGCTAAGGAGGCTAAATAGAAATAGAAAACATCTCCCTTTTTCTCAAAGATCTTATGGTCTGGGAGAAATGAAAGTTTAGACTTACAAAGTATGTAGTATAAAATAGACAAATGGTTAAATTTTGCTTTCCAGATTATAAGCACTATAGAAATTTAGAGAGAGAAAACCGTATGAGCACTGGCACTGGCCAGTGGTAGAAGTGGTACATCTGTGCTATAAGTGGATTTGGTTTTGGGAGACCAAATTGGTTTTGCTTAGGCAGAAGGGAAATATGGAACCTTTTCAAGAATGGAGGCCCTTAAGAGAACACATTGTGATGGAAAACAGAACAAATAAACCAAAGAAAATGTGTAAGGAAAACAGAATTGTGAAGAGAACTGTCTGATTAGTGCAGGAGCTGTTTACTGGGGATGAATGGGATAATATATAAGTAATACTAAGGACAACTAACTTTCTCTTCTTTCTTTTCCCTTGTATCTATATGAACTGTGTCAATCCATCTTCTCTATCTCTGTTTCTTTGTCTCTGTCTTTATTTCTCTGTCCTTTGCTTCTCTCTCTGTCTCTGCCCCTCCATCTGTCTCTCTCTCTCTCTCTCTCTCTCTCTCTCTCTCTCTCTCTCACCTGTTTCCATGATTTCCTTGGTGTAGAGAGATTCTCTGGTGAGGAAATTTCCTCTATCAATGCAGATCACTTAGAATGATCAACTTATAGTCTTAATGATGTTTCCTGGTAGTATTGAGAGGTTAAATGATTTGTTCAAGGTCATTTAGTCAGTATGTGTTAGTGATGAGATTTG
Source organism: Antechinus flavipes (assembly GCF_016432865.1). Classification (NCBI taxonomy): domain Eukaryota; kingdom Metazoa; phylum Chordata; class Mammalia; order Dasyuromorphia; family Dasyuridae; genus Antechinus; species Antechinus flavipes. The sequence goes on from NC_067399.1 coordinate 27,113,964, forward strand.
AGCTAAGATTTCCTTGACTCAGATCAGATTTATATTCACTATGACCTGCTACCTCTCCCTATATTTACATATTGCTATCAAATGTCCAAATATTTTTCATTCATTATTCCTTTTGGCTCTCTGTGAAATAGATACTATTAGGTTTTAGGTTGATCTTATTATTATCATTTTTAAGATGAAGAGACTGAATTTTACAGTGATAAATAAAGTTACTTGTAACTAGTAATGTGGCAAGTGAATTGGAATTTTAATTCAGGGCTTTATTATAGAATAATATTTAATATGCTTTTGTCTTTCACCATGTTTTCCTATGTTTGGGATGGAGTCAGATTTTGAAGGATCCAAGGTAGAGAGAGGGGATAAAGATTTTTGTTAGACACTACTTCTTTGAAGAGTTTTACAGTTAAATAAAGGAGAAAAAAACAAATATTACTCAAATTTAAGTTATTAGAAGCTGTTAGAAAGACTGTTTCCTGAATTAAACCATGAAATGACCCTCTGCTATTTTGTTTTCATCTTTCTGGAAGGTCATGGGTAAACTTTATCTCATCAGCCAGAGAGCAAAATGATTTCTAAGTTTCCATTTTCTCTAGTTCCCAGAGGAACTAGAGACAAGTTAAACTAACCTGATTTTTGTATGCAAAACTAAACTAAAGTTGCTTTCACATCTCTCATCATTGCTCATTCTGACACTGCTCTATGCTTTTTTCCTCTAGTATATGCTTTATAAGAGTATTAATATATTCAGACATAAAATATTACCAAGACACATATCCCCTAAACATACACTGTTCACCATGGTGATGAAGTAGGAAAATGAAACTCAGTGCCAAAGTGGGCCTCCGAGCCATTCTATCTTCTCACAAGAATAAAACTTCTTATATTCCCTTATATATTCCCTTATAGTGTACCATGATCAACTGTGAAAGACTTAGGTACTCTTATCAAGACAATGGTCAAATATAATTCCAAAGAACCATCGAAGAAAAATATTATCTACCCACAGAGAGAGAACTTAAGAATTCTGAATCTAGATTAAGACATACTTTTTAAATTTTGTTTTTATTCTTTAATTTTGCTTGTGTTTAGTTTTTAAACATGGCTAAAATAAAAACATTTTTGTATGACTTTACATGTATAACCATTTACTTTCTCATGGAAGGGTAGGGGAAAAAGGATAAAAATCAGACTTCAAAATTAAAATGAAAAATTATTATTTACACATGATTGAGGAATATTTAGCAAAATAAAAACTATTTAAAATTACTTCTCTCATTTATAGTCCCTTTAATCTTCTTGAAAAGGGGACATAAAAAGTGCCTTTATCTTCTTGCATGCTGTTTTACTCTCTTCAAAGAACCTAGTGTATACAACCAATCTTTTTCAGCACATAACAGTGACTTGCCTGTTTCCTAGCTCCTAGTGAAGAGTCTAAAAAAGATAATCAATTACCCTTGTCCTACTCTACTCACTCAACTGCTTTGAGGCTTTGAGAACTATGGGAGAATCGTTTCTGTCCAAAGGACGCTTGTATTTCTTTCTTTTCCCAAGCTTCAGTATATTTTATCCATTTGACATAATTTGACAACAATATGACATCTTATCCCCATCAGAAGCCTTCTCCTATATAATTTTCTTTAAGAAATGCTTTCTCTAAGATTCTCTCATTCCATTAAATGCTGCCTGAAAACTTTTCCAATGACCATCACTTTCAGTTTCATGTGACTATATAGCCCTCACTGGGGGTTGAATGAGCTCCTTAAAGGTAGGGATTTTCAGACTTCTCTTTTTGTATCTTCATAATCCAGAACAGTGCCTAATAGATAGTAGGTAAGTGCATGACCTAGACTTTTTGATGGTTATGAACATATATGTAGGGCTTTAACTATTATGACAGTAATACTAGAATGCCAGAATTCAAGAAAAGATTAAATGTCTTTCTGGGAAAGGGTATGATTATTCTGCTGAGTGGGGCTACCTTTCTTTCCCTAGATAGTTTGCCTGGGAATTTTCTACTAGCTTGTATCATCTGTTATTAATATCTCCCTCCACACATACATATCGCCATCTCTTGTGTCTAATAGCTTTGTTGTGCATTTGGGAATGTATTCTCTCCAACAAGATGATAGAAGATAGACTCTTTAAGACATGTGTCATCCCTTCATGAGACTTGTGACAAGTTTAACAATATTTTCTTAACTGTCCCTGGAAAGATGAATTTTTTTGTAGCCATTGCTTATTTTTTTTTATTTGTTTTGTATCTATTTTCTAATTGGATGGAAATAGATCCCTATAAGGAAAATAGCCAGGACAGTAAAAAATATCCCAAAATAATTGGGATATGGTCATATTAGATAGAGTGAGAGATAGTGATAGGACTGAGTTAGTGGAGAGTTGAAGCTATACCATGTTGATCTCCTGTGATCCTATGAAGGTGAACTCTCCTCCTTGAGGATATTTATATTTATATGGAAATAATTTCAAAATTTATTGGTGAATGCTATACATTTTTATTATGGTACTATTTCATAAAATATTTCACTTTTAATTAAGTAGGTATTTTTATTGATTTTTAATTAAAACTTATTTGTGGGGCTCATGGCCCATTATTTGGAACCTCCACATCTGTAATAGACTTTCTAGTACACTAAGTACTGAAAATCTGGAATATATATTTTGGAAGGATATGGGTGAGAATCAGCTACATGTTAACAGAAAAGTCAAAAGTCCTCCTCTAGGGAAAGGGGCTGACGTGCAAAATGATTATGGCAGCCCTTTTTGAAGTGGCAAGAAACTGGAAACTGAGGAGCTGTCCATCAATTGGACAATAGCTGAATAAGTTATATACGAGAATTTTATGGACTATTATTATTCTGTAAGAAACGATCAGTAGAATGATTTCAAAGAGGCCAGAGACTTATGTGAACTGATGCTAAGGGAAATGAGCAGAACCAGAAGATCATTGTACAAGGAAACAACAAGATTATACAATGATCAATGCTGATGAAGGTGACTCTTTCCAACAATGAGAGATTGATGCCAATTCCAATGACCTTCTGATGAAGAGAGCTACCTAGATCCAGAAAGGACACTGTGGGAACTGACTATGAATCACAACATAGAATTCTCACTTTTTTTGTTGTTGTTTGGTTGCATTTTGTTTTCTTACTCATTTTTCCCTTTTTGATCTAATTTTTCTTGTGCAGCAAGCTAATTGTATAAATATGTATGCCTAAATTGGATTTAACATATATCTTTACCACGTTTATCATATACTGGATTACTTGCTAACTAGGGTAGTCGGTGGGGAGAAGGGGGAAGAAATTGGAAGGCAAGGTTTTGTAAGGGCTAATGTTGAAAAATTATCCATGCATATTTTTGAAAATTAAAATGCTTTAATATTAAGAAAGTTCTCTTCTTAAAATTTTTCTTTTCCTAGTTGTCCAAGTTAACTTTTCTTTTTATCTTCAAATAATGCTCACATGAGAGCAAATTTTTTTTCGGAGTTAATAATTTACTTCTAATATGGATGGATTTAAATTAATGGTGTATGGATTCATTTTCATTAGACCACTCAATCAAAAGTAGAAAATGGCAGACACACAGTATGGAGGATTCAACCAATGTGAGTGAGGAAAAAAAAGAAAAATGTTATGAGATCTTGTTCCAATTCTAATGACTGTAATTTTAAGAATATATATAGCAGAGAATATTGAAATGATTGTGTATAAATACAGTGAGGTAGTGTTTCTAGATGCAGAGATGGCTTTTTGACATTAATGTTCTGCTCTAGTTAACTACAAGGAGACATTATATAAATAGAAAATTGACATCTGTGTTGAGATGTCCATGTCCCATACAATTATTGTATTATGGCATCATTGAAGAATTCTTCAGTCTGCAGTAGGCTCATTCTTTAATGATACATCATATAAAAATGGCATAAGGTAACAAAAGACTTTTTTCTTGGACCACCCACTAGGATGGAAAAATAGCTTCATTATGTGGAGCCTTTCTGTGCAATGGTATTTCTGAAGAATGCATTTGGAAAGTGAGAATCCAGACATTCTTCTGTGGGGCAAGTATCAAATAATTTTGGTTAAAGATGATAATTTTTTTTCCAATATGGTTACAACTAAAGTATAGGAAAATAGTTCATGAATTTCTTCTATTCATCCTCAAGCACTTTAGGAATGTATAAAACGTGTTAGGAAAAATAACAAACAATGGCAAGTAATTTATCATCATCTGGATGGAATTCAAACAATGGGGAGACAAGCCTTTATACTACTATAATAAATTTGCTATACATTTAATGTTTGCAAGAATTGTATAACTAAAGTATTTTTTAATAGTTAAATAAAAGTGTCGGAGAACAAGGTCATCTACACACTCACTGTAAGGGCCTTTGGATTATAGGGGCAGCTAGGGGATGCAGTAGAGAGAGTATTGGACATGAAGTCTTCAAATTGGTCTCTGACACTTCCTAGATGTTTGATCTTAAGCAAGTCACTAAATCATATTTCCCTCAGTCTTCTCATGTATAGAATGAGATAGAGAAGGAAATGGCAAACCATTTCAGTGTCTTTGCCAAGAAAGTTCCAAATGGTGTCACAAAGAATTGGACACAATTAAAATTACTGAGCAACAATAGCAATAAAATTATAATTACATTTGTTATATTATTATTAATTATTATGATCTTTATTAACCACAATATTTGTATAATTCTTTTTGTTATGCAAACTATTTTATATATCATCTCACTTGATCATTACAACAAACAAAGTGAGATAAGAACATAGGCATCAAACTATCTTTATTTACAGGTAAGAAAGTTGCATATAAGAAAGATTCATTTGATCACAGATGTATTCAATTTGAAAGGACCTCTGACCCCCCACCTACTCCATTCACATCCTTTGGAAGATGAGTATATCAAGAATGAAGAAATATTAATAACTCAACCAATGTCCTGCTGGTAATAAAAAGCAAACCTGGGATTTGAACCTAGGCCCTGTAATTATAAATCTAGATTTCATTCCATTCCCCTAAGAGGTTAAGTGAAATTGCCTAAAGCTAACCCACTAGCAGGTATTTGAGATAGGAGTGATCCCTCTGGAGGAAACACAGTATGCCAATATGTCTCTCAAGAAAGCAAAGGATGCTTCCTTCTTTCCTCATTATGTACCCTGGTAGAAGGCTGGGTAGGGAAGAAGGTTGAAACTAATGGTTGAAATGGGGTTTGGGGATTAACTGTGCATTTCAAAATTGCATGTTCTCCTTCTGAGATCCATGGAGCACTTCAATGGAAACGTGCTATAAAACTCCCATAAATGCAAAAATAAATTAGCACAGATATAGGGAAAGTAAAAATAGCCAGACCCATCATCACGAGGATAATATTCCAAACAGTGTAAATCATTCTAATTCACTGTCTAATTTCAGGACTCGACTTTCAGTAACTGAGCAGAAACTCTTGGAAATAAGTTTTATTTTCCTATATTAGACCCGGCCAGAGAATGCAGCTGAAACCATTGCAACTGATTTGCTCGCTAATTTGCTGAAGGCAAACTAACATAGAGGGAAATAAAACTTCATAGACACTTTAAGTATGGTGTGCTGCAAAAAAAATTCTTGTCTAAGGGGACAGGTGATTTTGAGATCCAACTCTGACATTGACCAGCTAAATTAATTTTATCCTTGACTTTTTATAGTTAAATAAGACTATTGAAGTATAAGGTCATCGTATTTCCACTGTAAGGATCTTTGGATTATAGAGGCAGTGAAGGGGTACAGTGGGTAGAGTGCTGGCTCTGGAGTCAGGAAAGCCTGAATTCAAATCGGGTTCAGATACTTATATTAATTCCAATAGGCAAATATTATTCAATTTTTTGGGTCTAATTTTAGGGCTCGGCTTTCAGCAACTCAGTCAAACCAAGTTGTGGATAAAAAATTGCTATGAGAGTTCTGAAGATGCGAGTTAAAGTTGTTCTGTCTTGTTAACTGTAAATCTGCACAAGTACCTTCCTATTTTAATTCCTCAAACAGTGCTCTAAAACCATAAGCTATTAAGGAAGCATTTAATTGCATTGAAAGAAGAACTTACTCACAGTAAGTTGAAAAACTTACCAGTCTCTGCCAATATTATAAAAATGAGGCATACTTTTACTCTTATTTACAGATTTGTTTTGAATAAAGTGTTTTTATAAAACTTAAAGAATTACATAAGTTAAATGTAGTCAACATCCTGATTTTATAGAATTGTTATTATATCAATACAGAGAACTTTCAGTGAAGAAACTTCCCCCACTGATTTAAGTATGCAATTTGTTTATAGCTCATAAACTGAGAGTTTCCTCAAAGACTAAGAAAATTAATGATTTGTCCAAGTCGACACAACAAGACAGAAGCAGACCCCATTTTTTCAAATCCTCCTCCTGTTCCTCCTGTTTCTCCTGTTCCTTCTCCTCCAACTCCTCTTCCTCCTTCTCCTCTTTCTCTTTCTCCTCCTCTTCCTCCTCCTTCTTCATTCTTCTTCTCCTTCCTTCTTCTTCTTCTTCTTCTTCTTCTTCTTCTTCTTCTTCTTCTTCTTCTTCTTCTTCTTCTTCTTCTTCTTTTTCGTTTTTTTCTTCTTATTCTTTTGCCTTCTTTTATCTTCTGCCTTCTTGTTCCTTCTTCTTTTTCTCCTTCTCCTGTAGCTGCTCTTCCTCTTCCTTTTTCTCCTCCTCCTCCTTTCCCTGTAAGTGCTGAGATGTCCAGAATCTGCTGTGAGATGTAGAGTTTGCATAAATTGGGATGTACAAGTCAAAAATAGATTCTTGCAAAAGTCCATACACAATGGTTGAACAGGTTGACTGACTTATGGAATTCTTGCCCTATCTATACCTATGACCCTATGAATAACCATTGTGGTTGGAAAGAATGTACTCACTTCTTTTCCTCTAGTCAGCATCCCTATGACTTTTCAAGCCAAAATATCATTCTCTTCAAACCATTCTTTTACATTTTGCTTCTACCAAATAGATTAAAGTTTCTTCAGGGTAGCAGCTCTTTTTCAGTTCTATTTATATTTCCAGAGCTTAACATATTTCTGGGAATTTTGTTAGCTCTTAATAAATTATTATTTTTTAACTCATTCACTCATTCATATATTTTTCCATGTTCAACAGTGAAGATACACCATCTATGGAGGAATATTGCAACCCTTTTTAGGTCCAATTTTCTTGGGTTACTATTGTCCACATTCCCTGATAAATTCTACATTGGAAGTCAACCCAAGATGCTAGCATCCATTCCCTTGGCATTGTATCATTTTCAGTGAAATATAAAGATAGTTCTTGTACTAAAGAATGATAATTCATAGGATAAAAAAATCTGAATGATCATCTAACACAACTCCTTCATTTTATATTTTTTAATTAAAACTTTTTATTTATAAAACATATTAATGGATAATTTTTCAACACTGAAAAATTTCTGTTCCAAATTTTTCTCTCCTCTAGATGGCTAGTAGTCTAATGCATGTTGTATATCAAAATATATATTAAATCCAACATGTGTATATATATTTATACAGTTTTCTTATTTTTACAAGAAAAATTGGATCTAGAAAGAAAAATAAAAACCTGAGAAGGAAAACAAAATGCAAGCAAATATCAACAGAAAGTATGAAAATGTTATATTGTGGTCCACAATCAGTTTCCACAATCTTCTCTCTGGGCATTGATGGCTCTCTTCATCACTGAACAATTGGAAGTGGTTTGAATCATCTGATTGTTGAAGAGAGCCATGTTTATCAGAATTAATCATCATATAATAGTGTTGTTGCCATATATAATGATCTGATTCTGCTCACTTCACTCAGCATCAGTTCACATAAGTCTCTCCAAGCCTCTCTGAAATCATCCTCCGGGTCATTCCTTACAGAACAATAATATTCCATAACATTCATATACCATAATTTATTCAGCCATTCCCCAAATGATGGGCTCCACTCAGTGTCTAGTTCCTTGCCACTACAAAAAGGTTGCCACAAACATTTTTGCAAATGTAGGTCCCTTTCCCTCCTTTAAGATCTCTTTGGTATATAAGTCAGTGGAAAGACTGCTGGATCAAAGGGTATGCACAGTTTGATAACTTTTCGAGCATAGTTTCAAATTGCTCTCCAAAATGGTTGGATGCATTCAGAATTCCACCAATAAATCACTGTCCCAGTTTTCCCACATCCCCTCCAAAATTCATCATTATCTTTTCCCATCATCTTAGCCAATCTGAGAGATGTATAGTGGTATCTCAGAGTTGTCTTAATTTGTATTTCTCTTATCAATAATGATTTGGAATATCTCTTCATATGACTAGAAATTGTTTCAATTTCTTCATCTGAAAATTGTCTGTTCATATCCTTTGACCATTTATCCATTGGAAAATGGCTTAAGTTCTTACAAATTTGAGTTAATTTTAACTATATATTTTAGAAATGAGGCCTTTATCATAAACTTTGAATGTAAATTTTCGTGCTTTCTTGCTTCCCAACTCCTTTATTTTATAAATGGAAAAACTGGGACATGAGTCTGTGAAGTAAATTATACAAAGCACATTAGTAGCAAATGTTAAAAGCAGGATCTGAATTCAGGTATCCTAAGTAGTTGTTCTTTTTTACCATAAGTGTATTGAGTCATAGAAAGAAAATGTTATGTGAGAATCAGTTGGAAAAATCCATTAAAGACAGAAGGAATCAGGAAAAAACTTTACTTAGGAAATGATATATTAGGCTCCAAGTGATAGTTAGATTTTGCAATGGGCAGGATTTGAATGAATAAAAATATACTTGCCAAGGGGAAGCCATTGTGCCAAGTTCTGGGGATTAAATTACTAAAGATCTGGGACAGCCAGAAGTACTGAGCTCTCATGAATCAATAAAAAACTCAGAAAAGGCAGTTGGAGATGTAGTTAGTAGGGGAAATGGGAGAGTGGCAGAAGGCTTAGGAAGGAGGATGGGATTGTGGCTTAGCTGGGGTTAGAGAGATGAAGTGGGCTCCACCAATGAGGATGGAAAAGGCTATTTCAGCAATAAGGAATAATGAAAACAGATAATAACAAATTTTGGAAGACCCTGAATTCCAGTTTAAAGCTTGTCTTGTCAAATCATAGGCAGAGAAGGGTTTTGACTAAAAGCACTATTTAAGATCTTTGCACAAGTAAGATTAATCTGGGACAAGGATAAATATTGGTAAATAGTATTGATATATTAACAGAGTGATTTAAGGCTGACATGTTGATCGATAAGTGAGAATTTATTAAATGATAAATATCATGCTCAGAAGGAAACAGCAATAAAATAATGGGATAATAAAATGGAACAATAAAAGTTTTAAAGTTCTTATATTTTAAAGGAGAGGGTAAATTCTCATTTTAGCCTTTCAACAGCTCAGTAAAATAAGTGTTGTAGTTAATATTATCATGATTTTATGAAAACAGAAATTCATACTCAGATATATACATGACATGCCCATAATTATACAGCTATTAACCAATAGCTATGCATTAAATGTGGCACAGTGGGCAGAACTCGGGGTCTGAAGTCAGGAAGATTCATCTTTCTGAGATCAGATCTGTCCTCAGACAGTAAACTGAGAGATCCTGAAGAAGTCACTTAATGCCGTTGCTACATTTTCCTCATCTGTAAAATCATCTGGAGAAGGAAATGACAAACCATTCTAGTATCTCTGCCAAGAAAACACCACATGAAGATTAAAAAGGGTCAGAAACAGCTGCTAAGAAAAATGACTGAACAACAATAATATATCAGATACTGTGCTGGGTGCTGAATGTGGGGTGTGGAGTTGGGAAGACAAGCTAGCTTTCCTGAGGAAACTTGTTACCTCGTTGTTTTTTATATAAAAGATTTTTTATTTTATCACTTCAATTCTCCTGGAATACTGATAGATACCACCTTTTTAACTTAGATTTTTAACATGTCTAAAGCTCTAAAGGTAGGCAACCAACACATGAACATGTGTGTTTATTTGTGTGCAGGTACGCACACATGTAAATTGACACACATCTTCATGTATGTGTACATGTATGTACATGATAAAGGTTTACTGAAGAAGATGGGATGTTATTATTTTGATGTTGTTCATCCTTCATTCCCCAAGAGGACCAATGACATCAGTAGGGTTTTTTTTTTCTTGACTTGCAGTTGGTTTGGATTTAAGTGAGGCAGGGATGTGCAGAGTCATCATCCTCAATCTCTCCTCCAGAGTTGTCTGAGTCCAATGGCAAGACATAGATCAAGATGACTGGCAATAGCTCCAGATGCAATGGGCAACCTTGGTCTTTTTAAACTAAGGTTCCTCCCAAGTCTCAGTTTGTCTAAGACATTGTCCACTCAATAATTAAAGGTCATATAAGAATTGAGGCAAAAGATGGCCCGGTTTGCCTTCATAAAAGAATCAGTAGGGAGAAGTAGACTTTCAGAATTTGTGGTCAGAACAGACACAATTGCTATTTATACTCACACTGAACCACAAAAACCCAAACAATGAGCAAGTAAGGCTTTGCCATGGGCCCATCATTAGACAACCAGTGAAAGCCAGATTGAATTAGATTTAAAAGCAAAGTAGAATTTGAATGAAATGAGGAAAATCAATAAATTTATATGTGAAGAAAAGCATCCTAAGTATCAAGGACAGGCAGAGAAAATGCCTATTTCCAAGAATTTCTTTTTCAAGGAACAAGGACATGTATCACTGGATCAAAAAGAAAATATATTGTGGGATCAAGCTAAGAAAAGACTTGGAAAGGTAGGAGGGATAGATTCTGAAAGGTTTAGAATGCCAATTTTAGCATTTTTGCTTTTGATCTTGGTAACATTAAGGAGCCACTGGTGTTTGTTGTTGAAAAGAATGACCAGAGCTTTAGCAAACTTACTTAGTGATTCAATGGAAAATGGCTGAAATAACATAACAACAAAAATAATGTTTGACCCAGACACTGCTACACACTTTACAATTGACATCTTATTTAATCTTGTGCTTTTAGTATAACCCTTTTATAGATGGAATAACTGAGGCAAATTCCCAAAGATGTAATTATTATGTTTGTGTTATCCTGATTCTCAGATCTATCTCTTTTCTCCCCATCTCATTACAAACTCTATTCAATGACTTTTTACTTTCTGGGGCAGTTCAACTCCCTTGTTTACAGATGTGGAAAAAAGATCTTAAAGTTTTGTATCTTATTAAATGTACTGCAAATAAGATAATGGAAGATGATATATTTAAATTTATTTAACTACACTGCTTAAATATAAGCTTTTTTATAAGGTAATATTATTTGAACTCAAATGGACAACTTTTTAGATTTAGATTCTATAGGATTGCAATCTATATCTTTAAAAGGGAACAATTAACCTTTATTCTTATCTCGTTAGACAATTTTTATTCCATTTGGATTATTTTGCTCATTAGCTTTAATTTTAATCACTGCAAGCATTCCTGCATGATCAGCTCTTGACATATTCTATTTGTTTGGTTCTTTACCATCATAGAAAATATGGCTAGTTATCCTTTATTAAGGTGGTAATTTTTGCTAAATTTGATCTCAATGGCCTCTCTTCTCTTTGATTCCAATGGTTGATGATTGATGATCATATTTAATATGATGATGCTCCCATAGTGAGATGGGATCATACCATATTGAAATATAAATCTTGTGTCCCCCCAAAAAAAGAAAGATCAGAACACCGAGACTCAGAGAATAGGAAAAAAAATTAACTAAGGTTCCATGGGTATAGAGGAAATATTAGAATTCAATTCTTTTGCAATCAGTTCCAACGTTTTCCACAGTTTCCTGAAGCTGTAAATATTCATCTGGAGAGGTCTGCATTTGACTTTCATGTGTCAGTGCACAGCCATCCCTTCATTCCCCTACTGGTGTTTGAGCAGAATCCATGGATGTTAGCTATAGGAGGGATTTCTGCAATTTTCAGTATTGGTGCTGGACTAGAAACTGAGTTGCCTTTCATTTCTGGAATTTCACATCCAATAGCAGGCAATCAATATGTATTTATAAATGTCGATCATGTGCCAGACATTGTGCTAAGTGATGGGAATAATAAGAATCACCAAAAAAAATTAAGTGCTCTCTGCCTTCAAGGACTTTTTTTGGCAACTTACAATTTTATTTTATTTTTAAAGTCTTCAATAGTATTTTATTTTTTCCAAGGACATGTAAAGATAGTTTCCAACATTCATTTTTGTAACAATCTGTGTTCCACATTTTTCTCCTTCCTTTCTTTACCTCCCCAAAACAGCAAATAATCTGATATAGTTTAAATATGTGCAATTCTTTTAAACATATTTCTATATTTGTCATGACAAATTTGGTCAAAATCTGACCAAAAGGAGGAAAAGATGTAAGAAAAATAGAGGTGAAAATACTATGCTTCAATGCATATTCATAAGGACTTCACATTCTAATGGCAGAAACAGCATACTAATAATCACACCAGATTAAAAAAAGAGAATGAAAAAATGTGTATATGTAAATATATGCATTATGCATATATGAATATATAATACACGTGCATACTATATGCGTGTATCTATATAAATACATATATAATCATATATATTTATGCATGTGTATACATATATATTTATACACATTTATTTACACATATATTTATATCTCTTCTATTTCTCTACATATATACACACATATATACATAATCACATGTATAAAGAGATACATATATACTTATAGATATACACGTGCATATATGTATATTTCTGTGTATAGTACAATAGAATCGGCAACAAATGTGATCTTCTGTTTGATGATCCCTAGATGTAAGAAAGAGAAGGATACACTGCTTTTCCTATTCTTATCATCCATTCTTCAAGTCCTGTCACTAAAAGGCTTTTGTGATGGGGCTACTGGGTAGCCGTGGGTGAGCTAATTTAATTCAGTTCAACACATGGTTATTGAGCTACTAATGGGCTTGGGTGTTGCAGTTGATAAGAAGTATAGGACTTGGTCCCTGTCCACAAAGAAAATATAGTCCTCAAAGCCACTATTATAGTTCAGGAACTTATTACATCTTTCCTGGACGACTGTGATAATCTCCTAATGAGGATCCATGAGAAAAGGATTTTCTAAGACAATGGTGGCAAAAGCCAAAAGAAACAGAGGCAATCATTAAATCACACATAAAGATTCTGGTCATCCTCAGTTTAGAAAACTGCAAATATTTGCATATTTTTAAAAATAATACATATTTGAATTAAATAATATTGGAATTACATGTTATTTTTATTCTAGATGCATCTGGGAGTGTTGTGGTATACATTATGTTTTTGATGCCAGTGTTTTAAGGGATTTCTTTTCTTTATGTGTTATACAATTTTCCCAGACAACAGAGGCAATTTGGTGTTGTAATGGATATACTGAATTTAATATAAAGGTCATTTGAGCTAGACTCCTGCCTCAATCACTGGCACACAATCACTTGTACTTGTATAAGTGTATACATGTGTGTGTGACTGTGAATGTGTCTGTGTAGGTGGGGAAGTGAATACAGCACTGGGCCAGTATACACTTACAACCCATGTGACCCTTGCCATGTCAATTAACCTGTTTGCCTTAGCTCCCTGTAATGTAAAACAGGAACTAATTTCCCTTACTTTACAAGGTTGTTTTCAGCATCAAATGAAAAAAAAAAAAGTTTGTAAAAATGCAGAGAGGAGGTCAAGATAACAATACCTAGTTCCCAATAAACATGTGACAAATTTTCAATGGCCAATTTCGTTGCCAAAAGGAAGGTTTATTTAGGAGAAGGGTATATAGACAAAAAAGAACTGAAATAGACAGCAGGAACGGCAAATTTGAAATAGAGTTGAGAGAGCTTATAGTTAGTGAGGATAAAAGGCAACTTCCCAAGGGAACTCACAATTAATCAGAGGAAAGGAAATACTCTATGAGGTGGGAGAAAGCCATTGGCTGGCAGGTTAGACTAACCAAGATTAACTAAAGTAAGCAGAAAAGTACCATTAAAGGGAAAGCACTATGAGGGAAAGAAAGAGAATACTTTATGTGGGCTTAGTCCTGAAGGTAACTTAGCAAAGACTTTCATCATAAGCAGATCTTTTACAGGGGAAATATAGCCTTGGGGTTTCCCCAGGCTCACACTGAAGAGGGAGGATCAGGGAGCCAGGTGTCAGACCAGGCTCCAGACCTGCCTAAATAGTTGCCAATCAAGATAGTCTGGGAAAGCTTAACTTCTTTACTGATGGTCATAAGACATTCTGGGAATGATAAATTCCCAACAAGGTTATGACTGTCTTTAAAGATCCTAACTAGATTGGAGACAGATTGAAGGAATTAACAATATACTAATTTTACATTATTCTATAAAAATAGGATTTGGCAGTTTACATCAATAGCACAGTATTCAGTACATAGCAAATACTATATAAACATTCCATTTCCTTTCCTTTCCTTCCTATCGTTCCTCTCCCTCCCCTTGTCTGTCAGAGGAGTCTATCATTAAAACAAAAGGAAGAAAGGAAGGAAGGAAGGGAGGAAAGAAGGAAGGAAGGAACAGAGAGAAGGAAAGAAAAATTGTGTTAGCCAGATCAGGAAAGGTAAATCGATTAGTGACTTCTTGGCACTTTCATCCAAAAAGAGTAGATAACATTTGCATGCATATTTAAATAACAATCAGCGATTATTTTGGCAGCAGCTAAATGAGTTGAATAACTAGTAATATTTTTTTTGGATGTATTATGCTGTTCAACATTTTTGTCAATGACCTGGATCAAAGCATTGATGACACGTACATTAAAACTGAAAATTATAGAAACATGATAAGGGGAATAATCATTAGATGACAGAATAGTGAACGCTACCATTCATCCATCAGAAAATAAACATTTGTCAAGAGGTACTTTTCAGTGCTTATAATACAAATTACAATTAGTGTGTACTCTCAAGAAGGTTAGATTCTAATAAAGGAAGACAATATATAAGAGGGGGGTGAAAAGGAGAGAGAGACTTTAAACAGGAATATATAAAGTCTGAAGTTTGTCTTGGATAGAAATGAGACATGGTTGGATTAGGACTCTTCAAATGGAGGTTTGGGGAGGAATAATCAGAGAGAAATAGGGATGTCACAGGGTTTTGATCCTCAAAACAAGCATGCAAGTGCTAGGCTATGGGATTCTACTGAGAGGAAGTACCCAGGCTACCTGATCTTTGGTGCACAATAAGTTTTCTGCCACAAGTTGTCCTTGTTGAGCAAGGAACAATGATTTGTGATCATGGGAATGAGTGTAAGCCAGAGGGTCATAGTCACTGACTACATAAGCAAGGATGCCTGAACAGGGTCAGTGAGTTGCTGAATTGCTGAATTTCTTCTCCCATTGGCAGATACCATAAATACACAAAGCCCAAAAGCTACTTCTCTGAACAGTGATTGGAGATTGTCTACCGTTCCTGTTTAAAATGTATATCAACAAGCCTGTATGGCATAATAAACTGGAGCTCTATGATTCTCCCGCCTCATTCATCTGGCCTCTGAGATCAAAGGGCTCGTATGCTTTGAGCTCTTAAAGACTGCTGCAACATGCAAGGTAAGAGAAATTATTATCCCCATTTTGCAATGGAGGAAAATAAGACAAATAGAGATTAAATGACATCATCCAATGTCAAACTTCCAATGTGTAAATTCCAGGGCTAATGTGAGCTTCCAGGTTGAATAAATTTTCAGGGTTTGGAGAAGAAAGTTTGGAGTACTACCTGGAGAAGAATGAGGACTTTAGCGAGTTAGAACATTGGGCTGAATTTAACTAAAATTTATTACAGAAAACTATAAAGAATTGTTCTTGTATACAGAAAAAAAAGCTTTACAAGTATAAGATAGGAAAGCATGGCTAGGTATTAGTTATTCTGGAATAAATCTGGAGATTTTAGTGGATTGTAATATCAATATCAATTAACAGCATGATGTGGCAGCTAAAAAGGATAATATGTTCTTGGGCTATACTAACAGGGCCACTAATTTTAGAAACAGGGAGGAGAAAGAATTACTCTGAACTCTGACACTGTGAGACGTTAGCTGCAGGATTATGTTCAGTATTTATTTAGTGTATTAAAACAAGTACCTTGTTTTAAGAGGAAACATGAAAAAGAAGCTAGTGATCCAGAATGCTAAAGGAAGAGTTGAATCCATGACATATGAGAAACAATTGAAGGCAATGGGTATGCTTTACCTGGAAGAAAGAAGACTCAGTGGCACATTATAGTTGCCTCAAAGTATTTAAGGTATGAAGAAGAAAAACTAGATTTGGTCTCAAATGGCAGAATTAGGAGAAATTGATTAGAGCTTTAATGAAATAAATCTAGGCATACTGTCATAAGAAAACAAAAACAAAAACAACTTCCCAATAGTTAGCGTTGTTTTGGAATGGGATATATTGCCTAAAGAGGTGGTTGGTTCCCCTTGGCTAGCCATCTTTAAGCAAAGAAAGGACCATTATTTGCTGCGTATTGGAATGAGGATTCAATTTGTATAAGATTTGAACTAGAAGGTTGAAAAGGTACTTTCCAACTCATAAGATTTGTGATTCTGAGAGAATATTGTCCTTTCTAAACTTTTTTGAATGAGATGAAACTTAGATTAGGCTTGAGAGGGAGGTCAGTATTTAGAGGCATACAGAATTCAAGAGAAAAATAGATATAAACAGAACATCATTTCAGAAAGATTTGGGGGTGGATTTGTATGTATTGTATTTCAGGGGAAAATGTATAAACAACTTAGTTCAACTACAGATTATGTAGGGGAGTCACAGGAAACAGGAGACACATAAAGATAGGATAGATTTTTGCCAAACAATATATTTTGGTGAATCAATTTCATAAAAGTGAAACAATAGAAAAGCCAGCAACTCCCTGTGAGCTCTCAGAGTCATTGATTTGCACATGAACTTCTTGGAATCCCATTTCCTGTTATTAGCATCTTTGCTCCATGGACCCTTGTCTAACTAATCAGATTAACCCTTGTCATCTCTCACTTGGAATTTGCTCCTATTTCCCCCATGTCTTTTCTCCCAGTAAAGGGTCTACTGGATGTTGGCCCTGTTAGGCAAACTATGGCATTCCTTCCAAATCCTTCCTCTCTTTTTTTCCCTGACTCAGGCCAAGAACACTTTATGTCTATTGTAGGCAGTGGGGGTGAGTTAAGCTGGGGGACTTTTAGATTTGAGAAGTGATTGTAGAAAGGGAAAGACAAATTAGATTTTTGGCTTTAGATGCCAAGTCTTGTTAAAGAGAATAGCATTATCAGAGAAGGAAGATTAAATTGAAGTCAGGATGTTCAGAGGATTGTCTATTAATGGGAATATTTTATCAGCCCAATCAACCAATAATATTCAAGATAATTTTGGATATTGATTATTCATTAACATAGAATATACTTTAATCAATAAATCATTTAAAATATAAATTTAAATATAATATAATATAAATTCAAAATATACAAGAACCGGTCCTGTGGTTTTACTAAGAGAAAAGGGAGCTTTACCTATTCAATTTTTTTTTTTTGTTCAATTGTTTTTCTTTTGTTGTTTTTTTTCCCCATGTCTCATGATCTTAGAAATGCTTCAACACAGAGTTATTGAGAGGGATCAAATAAGAAAACTTAGGTGGAAGATTTAAAGAATGAGAGAGCTAGGAACTGTACATAGTAGAGTCAAGATAAGGGATAGAGATGAGATTAGTGATTTCATTTGTTTTAGGAACTTCTAGATGAGAAAAATCTAATAGGAAGTGTTAGCATCTTCTCTGAACTTATTTTTTAAAATTACTTTTAATTTAACAAGAATTTCTAAAACATAGATGATTGTACATGACACTTCAAATCTACTATGCAATAATTGCTATAAATTTCAAATGTACAACAAAATTATCATGCATTTTTCTCCCCCCCCTCATTTTAAAGATGGCTAACATTAGACACAGATGGAACTCACTCTCTCCCTTTCTTTCTCTCTCTCTTGCTCTCTGTATAAAATTATTTTGTACATACTTCTATTTATCAGTTCTCTCTTTGAATTCAGATCACACCTTGCTTCATTTGTTCTTTATAATTAATTCAGATATTTATGATTCACAACAAAGTTATTCCCTCAAAGTCATTCTTCAAGTTATATTGCTGTTACTGCATACAATGTTGTCTTGTTTCTTCCCATTTTGCTCTTCATTGTTTTGTGTCAGCATTCCCATTTTTCTTTCTTCTTTTTTTTTTTTTTTTTAGAATTAGATTACTTAACTTCCAATTGCTTTTTACTCTATCTTTTCCTGGCCTTTTATTAAATATTATGTTTATTGAATTGTAGTCTGAAAAGTAAGCATTTATTATTTCTGCCTTTCTGCATTTGACTGAGGTTTTTATGACCTAATACATGGTCCATGGTTAATTTTTGTGTAGGTTCCATGTACTACCCCCAAAAAGGTGTATTCCTTTGTTCCCTATTCAGTTTTCTCCAGAGGTCTATCATATCTACATTTTCTAAGATCCTATTAATCTCCCTAGTTTCTTTCTTGCTTATTTTGTGGTTATATTTGTATGATTCTGAGAGGGGCAGGTTGAGATACCCCACCATTATAGTTTTGCTATCTATTTCTTCCTGGAACTAGCTTAAAATCTTTTCTAGGAATTTGCCTGCTCTACCACTTGGTGCTTACATATTTAGTATCATTATTACTTCATTGTTTACAGTACTCTTTATCAAGATGTACTTATGAAGAGATTGACCAAGGTTGATTTAATTCAGAGTATCTATTGAGTTCTAGAAAGTATAATAACAGAAATTCCTGGAATTCATATTTCAGAGAGACAATCAGTATCTTTTAAACCTGAGAAACATTTTGGATTATCATGATCTTTGATATGGAAAGTGGCACATTGGGAATTTCTAGAGATTCACATCGTCTGAGAGAGAAAGGGAATTAGAAGTGTTGAGAACTGCAAGAGTTAAATATTAGCAACAGTGTGGAAGAAGGGGGGCTCTGGTCCTCTTTTGGATTTAATGAACCAGGATGTAAAGAATTCATGGCACAGAAACAACAAATAAACTGAGCAATTGAAAAGATCATTTAGCTTTGGCAGAGGAGACAGAGATCAAGGTGAGCTTAAAGGTGCCTTTAGGCATCTAAGAGAAAGAACTCAGACTAATGTTTCCAGTCAAACTTACCCTTTCAATGACTAAAGAGTTATTCTTTCCAATTTCCACTCTCTTCCAGTTCAGTAGTAGGAACAGTAATATATTCTACTAGTTTTTATTTAGACATTTCCTGTATCTGGATTTTGCCTTAAATAGAAAGAAATTAAAAAAAATAGCCAGAAAGTCACATAATATAATTAGAGCTTGGAACAAAGTTTCTAGGCTATTCATGTCAATTATTTAACTGGAGGAACCAAGTTAGTATAGTTATAAGAATAGAAAGATAGGTGATAGATAGATGATAGGAATATATTGATCCATCTTGATTATTATTCATGTTATATATTATATTTATGCATATATATGCATTGGTATATTTATCTTTACTTAATGCAAACTTTATATATAGAAGGTCCTAAGGGTCATTACATTATTCCCAGACTAAAAGAAAAATGATTTTTATAACTGAGTGTTTTTGAATAAATCAAAGATAAGAGAGAGGCAGAAAAGAGAAAGCAATGACCTTAAAAAATAATACCCTAAACCACATTCCCAAGATCCTGAAATGGATTCAATTATTTTTATTCTTTCAAAAAAGGGAGAAAAAGTATTAAGTACTGACCAGCCAATCTTAATCTCCACCGTAAAAATCAATATATTATAATAGAATGGATCTAGCTGATTTTCCCTATATGTTGCTGTTTTAAATAAAGTTAAACTTCCTATAGGCACACATGATTACTCTCTAAGTCACAGGAAACTTAGAATCAGAGAAGTTAGAAAGTAGAGGTCATTAATCTATAATTTCTCAAATTATTTTGACCTTGGAGAAAGGGATAAGACAAAGATGGGCAGCTATCTCCAGAGATCTATAAATTTATTGATAATACACCAAACATTGTTTTTTTGATCTACTTTTTAGCTTCAACAAAAAAGTGTGGATTGTATTAATAATTGTGTATTATTGATACTTCATTTATATCGAATAGGGTTTTTGACCTTTGAAAATGAAATATCACCTTTGCTTTTAATAGTGTGACTATTAAAATACACACTGTCTTAAAGGATCTACTAAGTTTCTTCTGACTTATCTCTGTTACATATTTTCTGAATCAGTGGACACTTATACTTCATCTGAGACACTCACAAAAGTTAAGGACTTTCCAGAGGAGTCCTTGTACTTTAAAATTTGGGAACATGACTATCCTAGTACAATCTCCTCATGAAACTGAGAATTAGAGGACTTACATGAGTAAGTCACAAGGGTAGACAGTATTGGTTCCCACCTTCTGAAGTCATGAAGTTCAGGACAAAATGCCTTTGCTCAGGTTAGAGAAAATATGAATTTATGTATGTCCTTAATAGAGATTAAATGTTCAGTTAAAAGACAATGAGACTTCTGTGTTTGCTTATTCCATTATTTGAATGCAGGATATTAAATGTGATAAATTATATTTCACTTCTCACCCTTTCCCTGATGTTCAAAGTTATTTCCTTCAATAATCCCCACATAGCAAATGCCATTCAGTCACCTTTCATCTATACATTATGCTTGCATTGGGGTTTAAAAAAGAAAAAATAATAATGAAAGAAGACAGTTTCTTCACTAAAGGAGTTTACATTCTTATAAGCACACAAAACATTCTTCCTTGTAGATAGTTAGGATGGTGGAAATTGTAAAATAAAAGAATATATTTCATTTCCTCATTCCATCTTCCTTTCCATAATGGATATTTTCTAAAATAATGTGAGTTTAGAACTAATTAATATGCTTTCCAAAGCTATAAATGTTCTGCAAAGCCATAATCTGCCTCCTGCCTGTCTGGCTAGTCTTCTCTCACCTTAATTTTCCTCACCCTATCTTACACTTCAGTTTATTTTTCAAAGAAGTCACTATATGGATTCTTTGCTTTAAGGAATATAAATTTTGATCACCAAAATTTCTGAAGATATTTGGAGTTTATGAGGTAGATTTCTTTCTTAAGGATCATGTCTTAAACACAAATCACTCTGGCACTCATTTATTGGCCCCAAATGGGTGCCAACTCAGTGATCACTTGATCACTGTTTGATTCTGGATGGTTCAGAGTGAGTATAAATAGCAGTTGTTTCTGTTTTATACAGAAAACTGGAACATTTCTCATTGTTTTTGTTTTTGTTTTTTAATTAGGTAAAAGAGGTCTTTCTTTGCCTCATTTCTTACCTATCCTTAATCACAGAATGGACACTGCCTCAGTCAATTTGAGTCCTGGGAAAGACCTTAACTAAAAAAAGACAGTTTCTCTCATTGCATCCAGAACTCTTTCTCATCATCCTGATCTCTATCTTTCTGCTAGACCCAGATGACTCTGGAGGAATGAATAAGACTAGTGACATTGCACAATCCTCCTTCACTTAAAATCCAGTTGAAATTCATGGTATTACCTTCCTCCTGCCACAGAACTCTTACAGAATAAATGATAAACACTAATACCTTCTAAGTCTAACCATTTTCACCAGATGTCTAACTTTCCTGAAATTTTCTCCCTCCTCATATTTGCCTCCTAAATTTCAAGTTCCAGGTAAAATTTCCCAATTTCCCTTAAGTCTAATGCCTTCCTTTGTTGACTTTCCAATTTCTCTTGAATTTATCTTATTTGTACATAGTTCTTTGCATATCGTCAACATTAGCCTACATACAAATTGAGACAAGGAAACTGTCCTTTATCTTTCTTTGTATTTCAGTGCTCAGTACAGTCATTGACATAGAGTCGGTGCTACATTTAATAAATGTGTCTAGGGTTCCTATCCTTTATATGTCAAGTCAAGTACAATCTTGTGTTCAAGTATTTTGTTGCTTAGCAGAGGATGACTAGGCCAGGATTTCAGTCTAGAAATGGTAATTCAAAATTCAATTCTCATTCCATGGAATTACATTACTTTTTTTTTTTTTTTTTGGTATTCCAAAAGCTTATTTTTTCACTCTCCTTAGTATAGGTTCAGGGGTCATAAATGGAACTAATGGAAGAAAATAGATTCACATCATAGAGAGAAAAGTTGACATCAATTAATCAAAAGATTGGTATCAGTCACTTGCTAGCTTTAATTTTTTTGCTCTAAGTTAAACATATCTAGTTTTTCCAACTTATTCTGATTTTGAAATGGTTTCCAGTCTCTTTGCTAACTTGATTGTCCCCTTTACAACATAGTCCAGCTTCTCTATTCTTCTTCTTAAGAAAAACTTTTGTATTGACTGTCAAAACATTTTTATGCAGGATTTTAAACAAAGAATCCTAGAAATTAAAGGAAACAGGATATTGATTATTACTTAATATAAGTTTTTTATTTTTGTCTTTTCCTTTTACATGAGGTAACCAAGGCTTAGAAAGGTGACATGGTATGTACAAAATTGTTTCATTAAGTAGAGTTAAAAGACTAGAGTCAAGTTTTTTTTTTTAAGTTCTTTCTTTTTTTATTTTTTGCTATATTAATGCTAAAATTTCAACTCATACACTCTCATTTTCTTTATATTTGCCATATTTCTAGGGTACAAAATTGGAGAAATCACCATATAATTGCTATTACTGAATCTTATACCGTAAAACTGAAATGACATTTGAAGTTATTGAGAGCTATTTTTCCCCTTTCCCTTTAAGGCATCACACAGTGTTGATTCAGGAAGTGTCTGCCTCCATCAGGAATAGACTCAGTTGGCACTGGTTTATGTAGGTCATCTGTTTAGTGGGTTGTGAATAACAGTTAATAATAACAGCTTCCATCTCAGAAATGGTGTGAAAAATATCTAATTAAGGAAAATTATGTTGAAAAAATAATGTCAAGTTTAGGAAAGGTGTTAGTCTTAGGTAATCTTAAATTTGGACAGGCATGAAAGCTTGATCACCTAGCATTCATTCGTGGGAAAACAGATATCTTTTCATTGGTCTTTCTGTTCACTTGGATAAATTCATTCTTTGGATGTAGTTTTATGGACATCAGAATTATTTCTCTTTTCAGTTTGCAGTGATTGTCATTCAAATAATTGTGAAAGAGCAATCTCCATCACCTCTCTCCCTTTGCTCTTCCTACCTAAAGTTGTCATATCTGCATAGAGACAAACATTGGAGGAATTGTGAAAGAACAAAACAGAACAAATTAGTCATTCACATTTGCTAGAACATTCAGATTTTGAAAACCGTTTTTACATTCTGATGAACATGAAGAATTTAATAGGAATGAGTTTAAAATTGTTCTCTTGGATGCAAAAGTAAACTTCACAAGTACAAGATTGGAGCTGTTTTGATAGAGGATTTGATAATTTGGAGAAACTCCAGAAAAAAGCCAATTAAGATGGTTGATGGTTTATTGTGATAGGTTAAAGCAACTTAAATTTAGCCTGAATTAAAAAAAAAAAGTACCTAGCATAGTGCTAAGTATACAATAAGCACATATGAAATTCTATGTGTTACTGATTAATTGAAAAAAAAAAGAGACTTAGAGGATATGTGTAAAATGGTCAAGCATTTGAAGAGCTGGCACAAGCAAAAAGGGATAAGTTATGACTCTAGAAGATTAAGAACAAAGGCTTCTTCTGTTGTTAAGAATTTCAATCACTTTATAACTTAGTCAATGGTCTATGTGTGTCACCATAGTTAAATAATCATACTCTCTCCTCACAAGGGACCATCTTGTTGATAAACCTCTGAATTTAATTAGACTATTATTCAGAAAACAGATTTACAAGATACTATCACATAACATTTAAAAATGTAAATAGAATTTTATTTTTCCTAATTACATATAAAGGTAGTTTTCAATATTACTTTTTTTTAAGATTTTGAGTTCCACATCCTTTGCTCCATCCTTCCCCTCCCTCTTCTTCAACATGGCAAACAATCTCCTATATGTTAGACATGTGCAATCATATTAAGTTTATTTCCAAATTAGTCACTACATCACAAATCTGAAGCTTTCCAGCTTCAGAAAAGTTTATTCTTTATTGCTTTCAGTGCTCCATGATCACTATTCTAATCATAACATCTAGTTATCTTTTATTATTTTCTTTTTTTTCTGACTCTATTTATATGGCAGAATGGTCAATGTGCCAGACTTCCTTGTGGTAAGCATATTAGTTTGTGTAAGGACAAGACTTGAGAACAATAAAACAATAACTTACTTATAAAAAGACAAATCGAACACCAGCTATTTTAGAATCTCAAACTTAGATGTTTTACTTAATAGTAACCAGATACCTCTCTCTTCTCTTTATTTATTTAGTACCTCTTATTTTGAGTTTTTTATGACTTATGCTGGTGACAGGTATAATAAGATTATCAGTTTGGAAGGGGTCAAAGAAACCCTCCCAATATGTAATCCCCTTATTTTACATTAAAGGAAATAAAGTACCAGAGAAGATAAATTATTTGCCAAGATTACACAGGAAGTCAATAAACAATATATAATTTTACTATAGGATCTGGGAAATTAAAAAAAAAAAAGGCATGAGTCCTAATTTCTTGATACTTAACAATCACTTAAAGTGAGCTGAAGCAAATAAATCCAAATAATATAATGTATAAAGAGTCTTGTCTGTGGTATTGTCTCAGTTTAAATGTCTTTTTCTATTTTATTCTGAGATCTCTAACTGGCTATCCCAGATAATTAACTGATTTCTGATGCTTTTGACTTTGTCTTATTCTTTGGTACTTTTTTTTTTTCCTTACTGACAACCATTTGCTTTCCTAGGTTATTACCTCCTGTTTTCAATTTACCCTTTAGCTTTCTGATATGTTCTGGGCCTTGCTTACTTCTAAGCCTGGCTCCTATCTTTGGTTTCCAATCTCACTTGTTTTAGTTTTCTAGGTTCTGGCTTTTCATTCTGCTTCCATGATCTCTTGCTATTTATTCAGTCAACGTTTATTGAGCACATAGCTCATATGGCAGTGTGCTAAATCCCAAAGGAGACACACACATGCAGAAGGCTTAGTTCATACTCTCAAGGAGCTGATCATCCCATGGGGAATCTGTGAGTAGACACAAGGCCACCCCTAGACAAAATTACAAAGTAGGAATTGAAAGACTTATATTCTTTCTTTCAGTGCACCTCTCTTCAAAAACCTAATGTCAGCTACACCCTTTAATTATATGCCCTAATAGAGTTCTACCTACAGTCAGAGTAGAAAGTCCCAATAGCAGATGTGTATAGATCCTTCACATGCCTTTGGAAAGCCATGTTCTATGAAGAAAATGTAATATTTCCTCATTTCCATATTTAGAATTTAAGATTCAGACAGATTTTATGTCTATTTTCTTTGTTTAAGATAACAATAAAAGACATTTTAAAAATTACAAGTTTAAAAACATAAAATACAAACATTTCCATGTATATAGAATAAAAAGAGGATTGTGCTTGAATCTCTGATTCTCTATTTTATAGATTGCTCATATACTTTGCATGCAATTTAATACAATAATAATAACATTACCCTGACTCTCTTGGTTCATTTATGAATTTTCTTTTTTTCTATGGATTAAAAATGAATCTTTCTTGTTCATTCTTTTTCCTTTTTTTCTTCATGATTGTTAATATTTTCTTAATCTACCTTCATAACTTTTCTGAATCCTGCCCTTCCCCAAAAGTCCTCAATTTAAACAAATACCTATAATTATTTTTACATTAGTTATATCCAAGAGTATAATGAGATATCACTAATTTTTCATTGCCAAGATATGGGATGAATGTCTTCCCAATAGATATTTTTTTTTGATCCAGTTAAAAGTGACTTTCTAGCCTTTCAAAAATAATAATAAAAAAAAACCCTCTCATCTCTGGACTTTTTTCTGTACCCCATTATCTGGAGTGCTCTCCTTCATCTGTGCCAACTACAGACCTCTCTGGCTTCCCTTAAGTCTACTTTAGTCTACTAAACTAATTAAATTCCCACAACTAACTAAACTAACTAAAATCCCACCTTTTGTGAGCAATGAATATGATTATTGATAATCACCATGTTTGTTGTACTTTAATATTTACAAAGAACTTTATAAATATTAAATTTGATCCAAAATTCTCTCCATTTTACACATCAAGAAGCTGGATTAGATCAAGGTAGAGTGATTTGCTCAGGCTCACAAAATTAGTGTCTGAGGCTGAATTTGAACTTAGAATTTTCTGACTTCAGTTTTAATATTCTGTCTTTGTTCCATTTAGCTTTATTACAGTGGAAGTATTTCAATTACATAATGGTCTTCTATGTAGTTTTTTTTTTTATTATTTGATCCCTTCAACAATCTCACATTGTAGCTAGAGCAAGTTCAATTATCAATTATCAGTGCAAAGCCTTTATACTTTCATTATGTGAATGTGCTGTCAATCAGTCATAGATGTAAAAATCCTCTGAATTAGGGTGATATGTGATTCTTGTACACAAATCACTTTTGGATATGTAAAGAATTTTGTTGATGTTCAAGAGCTGGTTATAAAACAGCAAACAATTTGAGGAAGATTCCACTACTTAAAATTAAGCAAATATAGACTTCAAGTAAAATATTTGATCAAGAAATATCTGGGAGCAGAGAGACCTTGTCTTCTGTCTTAACCATGAGTCAGATCTTTAGTGAAGCAAACTTTTTTGATGAAAGGAGAGACTTGTCATTCAGATAATTAAGAATTACCCATTTTTTCAATTGGTGCCCTAGAAGTCTTTCCAGATTAGTTGATAGTAATGTCTATGTAGAGACAAGAATGGACTGGATGTAAACTCTACATAAAGGACATATAGTTTTTGAGGGAGAAAATATGTCATTTCCAAAAGGAATTATAGAATTACAGAAAAAGACTTCCAGCAACCATGAGTTCTGATTTGCTTTTCGCTAGAAGTGTTTGCTTAACTATAATCCAATCTTTGCTAGATTCTATATGATTTCATAAATATTACAACTATTTTTAAGAGGCTGAGGAAAGAGGGTTGCTTTGTAGAAGTTATTTATTTTTATTGTACTACTTTCAAAAACTATTCAAAGCTATTTCATTAAATTTATTCTTAACTGGTAATCTTGGTGGAAAAACACACTGGTTGGGGTTTAAGTCAGTGCCATTAAAAAGGCACTTTCAGGGGGTAATGGGTAATTTAAAAGTATAAAACAGAAATGTTGCTTTGTTCCTGGATGCTGGTCTTGTATACAAGAGTAGGAATAGGGATAAGTTCATTCAGAGTGATATAAGGAAAATCACTTATAGGGATAAACTTGAGGGCAGAAAATTGGTATTCAGAAAGGGTAAATTACTTGGACAAGCTCATATAGCGAATAAAAATCATAGCTAAGACTAACATTTTTTTTGTCTCAGTCTAGTATAATTTATATTATAAAATTATGGTTCTTTCTCATAGAATAATTCTAAGATGTATTCCTTTAGGAAGATTTTTGCATACAAAAACAAACAGAGAGAGCCACAAACACCTAGAAAGATAATACTTAAGTTTGTCTATCAAGTGATTATACAGAAAGCACAGCTTGACTGCAGAAAATTCCAAAGAGAAGAATAAGAAATATTAGTCATTTTTTGGACTCTCTAATTTAGATAAAGAAAATTTTATTGTTTGTAAAAACCCTTTTTGTGGTAACAAGGAACAGGAAACTGAGTGGATTCCCATCAGTTGGGGAATGGCTGAATAAATTATGGTATGGGAATGTTATGGGATATTATTTTAGAAGAAATAGTTAGCAGGATGATTGCAGAAAGATCTGGAGAGACTTAAATGAACTGACACTGAGTGAAATGAGTAAAACGAAGAGACTTGTGATGGAGGGAGACATCTGCATCTAGAAAGAGAATTATGGGAACTGAAGGTAGATCACAAAATATTTTTTTTCATTTTTTTTGTTGTTGTTTGCTTGCTTTTTGTTTTCTTTCTCATTTTTTTACCTTTTTGATCTGATTTTTCTTGTGCAGCATGATAAATGTGGAAATATGTGCAGAAGAATTGTACATTTTTGACCTATATTAGATTACTTTGCTGTTTAAGGAGAGGGGAGAGGGGAAAGAGGGAGAGAAATATAGAACTCAAGGTTTTGCAAGAGTGAGTGCTGAAAATTATCTTTGCATGTATTTTGAAAATAAAAGGCTATCATTTAAATTAATTTTATGCAGTTCAGTGAAGAAAAGGCTAAAGAAATATATAATCACCTCCAAAGATTTGAAAATCATGAAGAACAAGGAAAGAGAAGAGAAATTTAAAGTAGTACAAAGCAAACTGAAGAAAAATTAAGATTGTCATATTGGAATGAATGTCAGGATCTTGGGTGGTGAGCATCTTACCTAAGAAGAGGACTGAATGGAAACCATTATTCCAGGAAAAAAAGAAAAAAAAAACTTTCCCAAAGATATACTATGGGACTTAGACAATTATAGATTTATATCATCATTTTCTAATTACTGAGTTATGTTGATAAGCATAATTTTTTTAATCTCTTGAAAAATATAGTTGTTACTTTTGTTCTTGCTCATAATTGGGAGTTAAAATAATGGTAAGTTTAGTTAATAAGAGGATATGATTTGAAGGACAACCTCACATCCAGAGAGTACGACATGGAGAACTATGTCAGGTGGAAGGGGAAAAAAGAATTTAAGATGATACTGATATTAAATCAAATTAGCAATAGCATGTATTCATTATTCTCTCAGGAAAAAATAGAACAGCAGTATGTAACAGTGTAAGTGATTGCAATTGGAATTATGAAAAACCTGTGTTCAAATCACTGCTCAGATCCTTACAATTTGACTCTAGGAAAGTCATTTAAAATCTCTCAGTCTCAGTTTCTTCATCTCTGAAATAAAGACAAGAAGCCCCAGGAAACCTCAGGGAACACCCACATTAAATAGTTGTGACTCGAATGAATCTTTATTAAAGGAAATTGAAAAGAAGCATCCAGATCCACAGGAAGAGACACAAGGGAGTAGTATCATAAAAATCAAGAGAAAAATATCTAGGAGATTCGAATGTGTGGTAGGCTGTTGACATGTTGGAATGAGTCAATAAATTATAACAAATTTATTAAGCTCCAATTGTGTACATTGAGGTTACAGAGAAATGCAAAACCATAGCACTACTTTCAAGGAACTCACAGTCTACTGGGAAAGATCACATATAAACAACTATGAATACACAAAATATAACCAATGCAAATAGAAGGTAATTTTAGACGTAAAGAACCCAGTATGAGGAAGTGGTTGGGTCATCACAAAAGAGATCTTTTGACAGAAGATGTGACTTGTATTGAGCTTTGAAAAAAAGTCAGGAAAAGTGGGTGGTAGAGGTGAGAAGTAAGAGGATTCCAGGCACAAGAGATCCCCAATAAAAAAAAGAGAAAGAAAATTTTTGCATGTGAAATATCTATCACTAGATCCACGATTACTAGATGTCATTGGTTTTATTTAGAAGGAAAATGATCAGGGTGCAAATTGGTATACAAAACGAGTCATAAGAATTGCACATGTTTAACCTATATTTGTTTGTTTACCATCTTGGGGAGAAGGGAGGTGGGAAAGGGAGGAAGAAAAATTTGGAACACAAAGTTTTGCAAAGGTAAATGTTGAACACTATCTTTGCATGTATTTGGGAAAAAAATAATATTGGGAATAAAAGGCTTATAATGGTTGGTGTGTAATTTGTTACCACTGATGGCCATAGAATTTATACTATTGATATACTTTAATGTTATAGGGGAATAGATTTAGTCATAGTTCCTGGGACTGATTTAGACTGTCTCAGCTGGAAGGAATCTTAGAACATACATCTTTTCTTCTCTAAGGACCTTTTGAACAGAAAACTGAAGTTCCCAGGCATTCATAGAATTAGCCCTATTTCCTAGATGATTAACACAAGAGAATAAAGGACAACTGCTCATTATATGTGGCAATTAAGAGATTTGAATGACTATGAAGAGGATGATTCAGTAAAATTATCAGGGAATCCCTGGTTTCAAGGGATTAAAAAATGGCTGGAAAGAGAGAAAGGAAGTCAATGGTTATGTGGAACTTATTGGTGATAAGGAAAATAGAAAAAAAAAAGATTTGAAAATGTTAAGAGACAAATAAAAGAATTTCAGAGATGTAGGAGGTATAGGTATTCTTATATCCATCTGAGAAAAAGCCAGTAGATGGAAAAAAAAAATAAAGATTAGAGACAAAATTAATGGGTATGAGAGTATTCCCTTGAGGGAAAAAAAAGGTGAAGATGTGTTCAATGTCCAAGATTTAATTTTTGCCTTAGTGAAAAAAGTCTGAAGCAAGTTCACATTGGGAATTATCATAAGTGGCTAGCTTCCTTTACCTTCTCTAAATTAATCTATTAGTCACACAACATCTTTAAATTTATTGGCATCTTTAACATATAATATCTCTTGGAAAAAGTTCTATATGCTTAGTCTTCACTATATATGTCATTTTGGCCTTCTCTTTGTCTGAAAACAATTTCCTTTAATTTCCGTTAATTACTTCTGGTGAACAAGTCTATATTTCTCTTCTTTGATTCTATCTCTCTTTCTCTCTATTTGTCTCTGTCTCTCAGTCTTTGTCTCTTCCTTTGTCTCTGTTACTGTCTATATCTCTGCCTCTGATTCCATCTATCTGTCTCTGTCTCTCCCTATCTCTCTTTCTCCGTCTTTTAGTACATTTCTCGTTCTTCATTTGGAAGTATGAAATTCAATTACCTATCTCTTTAACATGAATATTCTTTGGGTTTTGGTTTATTTCTTTTGATTATGGAATATCACAATATCAGACATCTGGAGTCTTCCAAAGGTGTAAGGAGAAATTGTGGGTGTTACCAGGCTTAGCATGTCACTTAGGAAACAAAGTGCAAGGGAATCTTCATTAAGGATTTCAGCAGGGGACTTCCGGCCAAGATGGCGGAGAGGAAATACACTTCTGTGTAACCTCCGTGTTTTTCTCTCACTATTCATTTCATTTCATGCCTCTGAATTAATGCTCGACTGAAAAAAAACCATACAATTACTTACCAAGAGAAACCATCCTTGAGACTCGTCAAGAAAGGTCTGTTTTTGCGCGAGGGCGGGGACGGTATTTGGAAGCAGTCTGCGGGCAGCAGCTGCAACCAGAGCACAGAGAGCAGCTCAGAACCGGGTGGAGCGGAGAGGGGGCAGGGCGCGATCGCAGCCGTCTCTGCGGCGAGAGCTTTGCTTTAGGAGCAAGTCAGCAGCCCAGCAGAGAAGCTAAAAACACCGGGGGTGAAGAATACAGCCCCAAACAGCTGGAGTCTCTCGGGACCTGGCCACCCCTCCCCCACAGTGTCTTAGCCCGCTCGGATCTCAGAGCGCTCGGATCTCAGTGCGCAGGCGCCATAGCACAGTAGGACCTGTGCCTCACGAATACCCTGCCCCTCCCCCAAAGAAAGCAGCCTCCATTCAAGGGGTTTTTTTTCCTTCTGTTTCTTTGATAGTTTGTCTTTGATAAATAGACAGAATGAGCAAGAAACTGAAAAAGAATTTAACCCTGGACAGCTTTTATACAGATAAAGAGCAGACTCCAAACCCTGAGGAGACTAAAAACAAACAGTCCCCAGGTGAATCCCCGAAGGAGGAGACCTTATGTCCCTCAGCACAGATGAATCTCATGGAGGAAATTAAAAAGGCTCTCACAAGGGAGCTAGAAGAAAAATGGGAAAAGGAGAGGGAGGCTCTGCAAAAGGAGAGGGAGGCTTGGCAAAAGAGCCTGGAGAAGTCAGTTAAAGAGAGAGTGGATAAAGAAACCAAATCCTTGAAAAATAGGATTAGTGAACTGGAAACAGAAAACAGCTCTCTAAAAAACAAAATTGGCAAAATGGAAAAAAATTCCACAGAACAAAAGAACTCAATTGGACAATTAGAAAAAGATCTTAAAAAAGTGAGTGAAGAAAATACCTCACTGAAAATCAGGGTCGAACAATTGGAATTGAATGACTCGAGGAGACAAGAAGAATCAGTCAAGCAAATCCAAAAAAATCAAACAATGGAAAAGGATGTGAAATACCTTCTGGGGAAGACAACAGACCTGGAAAACAGATCCAGGAGAGACAACCTGAGAATCATCGGACTTCCAGAAAAGTATGATGAAAAAAAAAGCCTGAACACTATCTTCCAGGAAATTATCAAAGAGAACTGCCCAGAAGTCATAGAAACAGAAGGTAAAATAGACATTGAAAGAATTCATCGATCCCCTACTGAAAGGGATCCTAAAATCAAAACACCAAGAAATATAGTGGCCAAATGCCAGAACCCTCAGGCAAAGGAAAAAATACTGCAAGCGGCTAGAAAAACCCAATTCAAGTATCAAGGAGCCACAATAAGGATCACCCAGGATCTGGCAGCATCCACATTAAAAGATTGAAGGGCCTGGAATATGATATTCCGAAAGGCTAAGGAACTTGGTATGCAACCAAAAATAACTTACCCAGCGAGATTGAGCATCTTTTTCCAGGGAAGAAGATGGACATTCAACGAAATAAGCGAATTTCATCTATTTCTGATGAAAAAGCCAGAACTTAACAAAAAATTGATCTACAAGCACAGAACTCAAGAGAAATCTAAAAAGGTAAAGATTAATCTTGGGAACTATATTTCGGCTGTAAAGATGTATAAAGAATACATGTATACCTTGTTCTAGAAACTAGTTGTGGAAAGGACATTGTACTAGAAAAAAGGGAAAGTGGGGGTACTACATTTCATGAAGAGGCAAAGAAAACCTAGTAAATCTGAGAGAAAGAATGGAGAGGAATGAAAATAGTGAGTATTTTACTGCTTTCAGAATTGGCAGTAAGAGAAGAATTTTAGACATATTCAATCTATGGTGAAACTTCTCCCACCTCATTGAAAAGTGAGAAGGGAAAAGTGAAAAAGGAAGGAATAAGCTAAGTGGAAGGGAATACGGTAACTGGGAGGGAAAGGGGTAAGTTGGGGGGGGGGAACTCTAAGGGGGGGGAGGGATACTGAAAAAGGGAGGGCTGTGAGAAGCAAGGGGAGCTCACAAGCTTAATACTGGGAAGGGGGATAAGGGAGGGGGTAAGGGAGTAAGAAGGGAGAAAAGCATAAACCGGGGTTAACAAGATGGCAAGTAATACAGAATTGGTCATTTTAACCATAAATGTGACCGGGGTAAACTCCTCTATAAAGAGGAAGCGGTTAGCAGAATGGATTAAAAGCCAGAATCCTACAATATGTTGTATACAGGAAACACACCTGAAGCGGGGTGATACATGCAGGTTAAAGGTAAAAGGTTGGAGCAAAATCTACTATGCTTCAGGTGAAGCCAAAAAAGCAGGGGTAGCCATCCTGATCTCAGATCAAGCTAAAGCAAAAATTGATCTAATCAAAAGAGATAAGGAAGGGCACTATATCTTGCTAAAGGGTAGAATGAATAATGAAGAAGTATCTATATTAAATATATATGCACCAAGTAGTGTAGCATCTAAATTCCTAAAAGAGAAATTAAGAGAGCTGCAAGAAGAAATAGACAGTAAAACTATAATAGTGGGAGATCTCAACCTTGCACTCTCAGAATTAGATAAATCAAACCACAAAATAAATAAGAAAGAAGTCAAAGAGATAAATAGAATACTAGAAAAATTAGATATGATAGATCTCTGGAGAAAATGTAATGGGGACAGAAAGGAGTACACCTTCTTTTCAGCAGTTCATGGAACTTATACAAAAATTGATCATATATTAGGACATAAAAACCTCAAACTCAAATGCAGTAAGGCAGAAATAGTGAATGCATCCTTTTCAGACCATGATGCATTGAAAATTACATTCAATAAAAAGCCACAGGAAAGTAGACCAAAAAATAATTGGAAACTAAATAATCTCATACTAAAGAATGATTGGGTGAAACAGCAAATTATAGACATAATTAATAACTTCATCCAAGAAAATGATAATAATGAGACATCATACCAAAATGTATGGGATGCAGCCAAAGCGGTAATAAGGGGAAATCTCATATCTCTAGAGGCCTATTTGTATAAAATAGAGAAAGAGAAGGTCAATGAATTGGGCTTGCAACTAAAAATGCTAGAAAAGGAACAAATTAAAAACCCCCAATCAAACACTAAACTTGAAATTCAAAAAATAAAAGGAGAGATCAATAAAATTGAAAGTAAAAAAACTATTGAATTGATTAATAAAACTAAGAGTTGGTTCTATGAAAAAACCAACAAAATAGACAAACCCTTAGTAAATCTGATTAAAAAAAGGAAAGAGGAAAATCAAATTGTTAGTCTTAAAAATGAAAAGGGAGAACTCACCACTAACGAAGAGGAAATTAGAGCAATAATTAGGAGTTACTTTGCCCAACTTTACGCCAATAAATTCGACAACTTAAATGAAATAGAAGAATACCTCCAAAAATATAGCTTACCTAAACTAACAGAGGAAGAAGTAAATATCCTAAACACTCCTATCTCAGAAAAAGAAATAGAACAAACTATCAATCAACTCCCTAAGAAAAAAACCCCAGGACCAGATGGATTTACATCTGAATTCTATCAAACATTTAAAGATCAATTAACTCCAATGCTAAATAAACTATTTGAAGAAGTAGGGATTGAAGGAGTCCTACCAAACTCCTTTTATGACACAGATATGGTACTGATACCTAAACCAGGTAGGCTGAAAACAGAGAAAGAAAATTATAGACCAATCTCCCTAATGAATATTGATGCTAAAATCTTAAATAAAATATTAGCAAAAAGATTACAGAAAATCATCCCCAGGATAATACACTATGACCAAGTAGGATTTATACCAGGAATGCAGGGCTGGTTCAATATTAGGAAAACTATTAACATAATTGACTATATCAACAACCAACCAAACAAAAACCATATGATCATTTCAATAGATGCAGAAAAAGCATTTGATAAAATCCAACAGCCATTCCTAATAAAAACACTTGAGAGCATAGGAATAAAAGGACTTTTCCTTAAAATAGTTAGGAGCATATATTTTAAACCTTCAGTAAGCATCATATGCAATGGGGAAAAACTGGAACCTTTCCCGGTAAGATCTGGAGTGAAGCAAGGTTGCCCACTATCACCATTATTATTCAATATTGTATTAGAAACACTGGCCTCTGCAATAAGAGTCGAGAAAGAGATTAAAGGAATTAGAGTAGGCAATGAGGAAACCAAACTATCACTCTTTGCAGATGATATGATGGTATACCTAGAAAACCCCAAAGATTCTACTAAAAAGCTATTAGAAATAATTCATAATTTTAGCAAAGTAGCAGGATACAAAATAAATCCCCATAAATCCTCAGCATTCTTATACACCACCAACAAAATCCAAGAGCAAGAGATACAAAGAGAAATTCCATTCAAAATAACTGTTGATAGCATAAAATATTTGGGAATCTACCTACCAAAGGAAAGTCAGGAATTATATGAGCAAAATTACAAAAAAGTTTTCACACAAATAAAGTCAGACTTAAATAATTGGAAAAATATTAAGTGCTCTTGGATAGGCCGAGCAAATATAATAAAGATGACAATACTCCCTAAACTAATCTATTTATTTAGTGCTATACCAATCAGACTTCCAAGAAAATATTTTAATGATTTAGAAAAAATAACAACAAAATTCATATGGAACAATAAAAAGTCGAGAATCTCAAGGGAATTAATGAAAAAAAAATCAAATGAAGGTGGTCTAGCTGTACCTGATCTAAAATTATATTATAAAGCAGCAGTCACCAAAACCATCTGGTATTGGCTTAGAAATAGATTAGTTGATCAGTGGAAAAGGTTAGGTTCACAAGACAGAATAGTCAACTATAGCAATCTAGTGTTTGACAAACCCAAAGATTCTAAATTTTGGGATAAGATTTCATTATTTGATAAAAACTGCTGGGATAACTGGAAATTAGTATGGCAGAAATTAGGCAAGGACCCACACTTAACACCACATACCAAGATAAGATCAAAATGGGTCCATGACCTAGGCATAAAGAACGAGATTATAAATAAATTAGAGGAACATAGGATAGTTTATCTCTCAGACTTGTGGAGGAGAAAGAAATTTGTGACCAAAGATGAACTAGAGACCATTACCAATCACAAAATAGAAAATTTTGATTATATCAAATTAAAAAGCCTTTGTACAAACAGAACGAATGCAAACAAGATTAGTAGGGAAGTAACTAACTGGGAAAACATCTTTACAATTAAAGGTTCTGATAAAGGCCTCATTTCCAAAATATATAGAGAACTGACTCAAATTTATAAAAAATCAAGCCATTCTCCAATTGATAAATGGTCAAAGGATATGAACAGACAATTTTCAGATGAAGAAATTGAAACTATTACCACTCACATGAAAGAGTGTTCCAAATCACTATTGATCAGAGAAATGCAAATTAAGACAACTCTGAGATATCACTACACTCCTGTCAGATTGGCTAAGATGACAGGAAAAAACAATGATGAATGTTGGAGGGGATGCGGGAAAACGGGGACATTGATGCATTGTTGGTGGAGTTGTGAACGAATCCAGCCATTCTGGAGAGCGATCTGGAATTATGCCCAAAAAGTTATCAAACTGTGCATACCCTTTGATCCAACAGTGTTTCTATTGGGCTTATACCCCAAAGAGATACTAAAAAAGGGAAGGGGACCTGTATGTGCCAAAATGTTTGTAGCAGCCCTGTTTGTAGTGGCTAGAAACTGGAAAATGAATGGATGCCCATCAATTGGAGAATGGCTGGGTAAATTGTGGTATATGAATGTTATGGAATATTATTGCTCTGTAAGGAATGACCAGCAGGATGAATACAGAGAGGCTTGGAGAGACCTACATGGACTGATGCTAAGTGAGATGAGCAGAACCAGGAGATCATTATACACTTCGACAACGATATTGTATGAGGATGTATTCTGATGGAAGTGGATTTCCCTGACAAAGAGACTTAACTGAGTTTCATTGGAGAAATGATGGACAGAAACAGCTACACCCAAAGAAGGAATACTGGGAAATGAATGTGAACTATTTGCATTTTTGATTTTCTTCCCGAGTTATTTTTACCTTCTGAATCCAATTCTCCCTGTGCAACA
Organism: Antechinus flavipes; assembly: GCF_016432865.1. NCBI lineage: Eukaryota > Metazoa > Chordata > Mammalia > Dasyuromorphia > Dasyuridae > Antechinus > Antechinus flavipes. Next base: position 27,151,276 of record NC_067399.1, read on the forward strand.
AGAGAACTGTTTGGTTCTGCAAATATGTATTGTATCTAGGATATACTGCAACATGTTTAGCATATATAGGACTGCTTGCCATCCTGGGGGGGGGGAGGAGGGAGGGAGGGGAAAAAACGAAACATAAGTGATTGCAAGGGATAATGTCGTGTAGAAATTATCCTGGCATGGATTCTGTCAATGCGAAATTATTATTAAATAAAATAAAATTTATTATAAAAAAAAAAAAAAAAAAAAAAAGGGAGAAAATGAGTTGAAGAGAGATTGAATTGTTTTCCCAGTATCACAGAGACAGAGCTGGGAAATGAAACCAAGTAATCAGATTTCAAGACTAGTGCTCTTTGGATGACACCATATCAACACAGAAGCAATGGATCAAAGTTATGGAATCAACAGAATTAAACAAAGGACTCCCCTATGTGACCTCTCTAGGAGTATGGCTATTCCTGGGAGTGGGATGGGTCTATTTGGTTCTAATAATAATAGTTCTGTTTGTAGAGTTCTTAGGTTTAAAAATTCTTTTTCATGACAAATGAGGGAGAAGGTATAAATGGTATTATTTATTTTCAAGCACTGAAGAAGCACCTGCTCTGTAATAGGATTTAGAAGATTGACCGATGTCACCTAGCCTCCAAGCTATGGAGACAAACCTTTTTCTCTCACTTTCCTGACTCTCAACCAGCTCTTCATCTAGTTATGCCATGATGAGATAAGTGTCTAAGACTATGGGATATAAAATAGTTGCTAATCTGCATGAATATATCTACTGGCAGTTTTACAAAGCAACAGGTTTAGATCTCTCCAAAATGCCCCCCTCAAACATGTTTTAAGGAAGTAAAAATACAAAAACAAAGTCAATCCCATACTCTGAGGGAATTTACATTTCACTACTCTAATATTTCATTTTACAGATAAACAAACTGAGGCTCATAGTTTTGGCAAAATTGCACTGTTGTATTTATTCTGTAAATTGCTGGCATAAAAGATTTCAATCCTGCTGGTAATTTATGTTATGAGTTCAGATTGGCTCTTCATATTATTAAAAGACACATCTACTAAGTGTTCTGTTTGCTTTATAAAACTGAAACTAGCTGTACAAAGACGAAGGCAGTTCCACATCCTGAGAGTGTTTATATTTTATTACTCTATTATTTCATTTTACAGATGAAGACACTGAGGATCATAGATCTGGTTAGTATGAAGATATATGGCATGAACTGAAAATTCTGGAATCAATCTTTACTCAGGATTTAAACAATATTTTAAGAACCTAGGTTAAAAAATATTACAGTCATTAAATCCTAATACCAAGACATGGAAGGAAGCCACCCCCAAATGCTCCTTCCATGTGTTCCCTTCTTTCAATAGATAGTCATTGTAAAATATATATATAAATGCTCCTTATCCCCTCTCTATTTCCCATTTCTGAGAGGGCTATAGAGCTATCTACCACATATTAGTACCTCTAGTGTACTAGCTGTATGATCTTGGGCAAGTCACTTAGTCCTCTTTCAATTTCTTCATCTAAAAGATGAGCTAGAGAAGGACATGGCAAACACTCAGTTATCTTTGCCAGTATCTCTCTTTGTACTGGCAAGAAACTGGAAACTGAGCGGATGCCCATCAGTTAGAGAATGACTGAATAAGTTATAGTATATGAATGTTATGGAATATTATTTTTCGATTAGAAATGATCAACAGGATGATTTCAGAGAGATCTGGAGAGATTTACAGGAACTGATGCTGAGTGACATAGCAGAACCAGGAGATCATTGTACATGGCAACAGCAAGATTATATGATGATCAATTTTGATGAATATGGCTCTTTTTCAACAATGAGATGATCTAGGAGAGTTCTGAAAATCTTGTGATGAAGAGAACCATCTATACCCAGAGAGAGGACTGTGGGAACTGAGTGTGGATCACAACATAACATTTTTACTCTTTTTGTTGTTGCTTGATTGCATTTTATTTTCTTTCTCTCTTTTTTCCCTTTTTGATTTATTTTCTTATGCAAGATAATTGTATAAATATGTGTGCATGTTACATGTATATATATAATATATATATTTACCATGTTTAGCATATACTAGACTACATGCTACATAAAGTATGGGGTAGGAAAAGGGGGGGGGAAATTGGAACAAAAAATTTTGCAAGGCTTAATGTTAAAAACTTATCCATTCATATCTTTTGAAAATTTAAAAGCTTTAATCAAAAAAAAATCAGCTAACACACATATAATGCCTTATTTTTTGCAAAATACCACATATGTATGTGCATATTTATATTACTTTTTTAGATACAATAATAAGGAAATACAACAGAAATTTAGAAAACACAGGAACCAAATAAAGTTATAGGTAAAATATGATATAGGGTGTTAACTTATTTAATCTATAATATTTGAATGCATAATATTGTTCTGTTGAAAATTGCCTCTAGTATGTAATATACACATATAGGTTTATGCAGAATTAATAAATTTTTGATAAAGAAAAAAATATCTTTGCCTAGAAAACCCTAAGTGGACACATGAAAAGTAATACATGACTGAAACAACTGAATAACAACAAAAGTATATGATAAAATGGTGAGATTAAAAGCTGATTTTCCTGATTACTCTTCCAGGAAAGGGTAAAAGCCTATACTTGCCAGCATATTTTTGGTGTGCTTCTGACTACACAAACGATAATCAAAGGAGATTATACCTGTTTCAAAAAAATAATAATAAGCAAAATATTGGATAGACAAAATAGTACAGAATAAAACATGAACTTTTTAATTTAGAAGAAATAAAGCCTCAGCTTAACCAAGGAATAAATGATTTCAATGGATATAAGAGTGCCTGACACATAGTAGTCACTTAATATTAGAGGCGTTCCATTAAGTATTTATTCAATGAATGAACAAAGGAAAGAAAACAAAGGAAGGAAAGGGAAGGAAAGGTGAGGGTTAGTAAAGATGGGGTGACTTCATGAGAAGATTGACTTGATGTGGCCCCATGAAAGTGACAAGACTTTTTTGAATAATTTCTTGTTTTGTTGATTGATTAATTATAGTAAGAGGAATGTAGTCTTAGCAGACTCAATGGTTGAAGGTGCTGAGAATAACTAAACCAAACAATATAAACAAATAAGAGCAACAAAATAATAACAGAACAAAAGAAAAACATACATTTGGATGCTTTGCTTTCCCATTTGGGGAGATTTGGGGAGATCTCCAATCTTCTTTTCATGTTTTTTATGATTTCTGTGGAATACATCTTCAACATCAAACTTCTCTTCCACAGTGTCTGTCTCTACAAAGGAAAATTGTCAGTTCAGAGGTTGCTTGACAAATCATTATTTATAGCTTCCTCCAAATACCTATTGCAAACAATTACAGGAGTGTTCCATGTAAAAATTGCTCCAGGACTAGAAGGAAAGTTATGATAATGTTTACAATGTCTACACAAAGTGTAAGTTCTTATAGTGAAGGGATTGTTTCAGTTTGGACTTTGTAGTTTTAATATCTAATAAAATGGCTGTCAACAGATAGGTTCAAGTATTGATTGTTGATTGAACAACATATTGCTCTGATCTGGGTGGCTATGTAATTTGACCATGTTGAAACATCATATATATGTGTCAGAATAAAAATTCTGAAATAGAGATATTTTTCTTACTAGATAACATTTCTTTCACTTTCCCCACTATTGAAAAGTTGAAAATGATACCATTTATCCCATTGTTAGAAATAGAGATATAATGACACATTGGAGCAACTTCTCTCACTTTTTGATGCTTCTTATTTTAAAAAAGGTAAATTTGTGACATGTTGCATGCTCTCCCTCACCCCTCTTTCTCTTGCTGTTACTTCTTCTTGTTTCAGAAAAGACAGTTGTTGTTTTTGTTTGTAATATGTGTATTTTTTCCCTTTCTTTTATTTCTCAGAAAAAACTTTCTCTTTACAAAATCAAAATTGCTTCCTATTTTTGAAGACTCTGAGTCTAAAGCACATTCTACTTTTTTTTTCCTGCAGAGAGAGGTGTTTCAAAACACCTCATCAGAAACAGTCCAATAAGACTCTAGCTAAAGGATCTTTATTGTTATGTTCTATCTTTCCAGAGACACTAACAAGACATAAATGTCACTTCTGACTTTCTATCTTAGATGTTGATGTTTGCCTTTTCTTCCTTATGAACTTTCATGTTCAGAACCAGCTGACTTCCTATGCTGTGAATATCACTATAGACTACTGTCCTCCATTCAACTTAGATTAGTTTTAGACCAGATTCTTTCCCTATTTTCACTTTAGTTATGCTCTGTTGGTATCACCCATCCCACAGAGAATCAGGTAAGAAAGAGTGCACTAAGGCAAGTGGTCATGTGATCTTCCCCAGTTTGAGGCCATATGGTTTGAGAGGAAAAAAATAAAAAAAAACAACAAACAAAAACACCAGAAACAAAAGAAAGCAACTTAATCCATATACCCAATGGAGTACAGAATTTCAGATAACAGAAAGGAGAGAAAAGAAAGTTTTCTTGGATGAGCACCATCAAAAAAGAAAGTAAAACAATCGAATGGGAAAGATCTCTTCAACAAAATTAAGGATGTCAAAAGATTATTTCCTGCAAAAATGGGCATGATAAAAGACAAAAATGATAGGAAGTTAACAGAACCAGTAAAGATTAAGAAGAATTAGCAAAAACATATGCATATATATATATATATGTAGATACATAAACACATAGACATACACATATTTCTGTGAATGTGCGTGTATGTGTATGTGTGTGTGTATGTGTGTGTTGTGCTTACTGATCTAGAGCCAGAATTCCTGGAGAATTAAGTTCAGTGGGCCTGAGGAAGCATTGAGAACAATAAGGCTAGTGGAGGTGATGGGATTCCAGCCGAGGTATTCAAAATCTTAAATGATAGTGCTATTAAAGTGCTGCATTCAATATGCCAGGAAATTTGAAAAACTGAACAATCACCAGTGGTTTGGAAAATAGAACTTTATGTCCCAATCCAAAAGAAGAGCAATGCCAAAAATTGTTCAAATTACTCTCATTTCACAAGCCAGCAAGGTTAGTTTTACTATTTTGTAAGTGAGGCTTCAACAATATATAAAATAAGAATCACTAGAAAAGCTGATTGGTATTTGGAGAAGCAGGGACCAATTTTGCCAGCATTCAGTGGGTTATGGAGAAAGCGACAACATTCCAGGAAAAAAAAAATCTACTTTTACTTCATTGATCACAATAAATTCTTTGTGTGGATCACAACAAATTATATGAAAATCCTCAAAGTGATGGTAATACCATATCATTTTGTTTTCTAAAGAACCTGTATGCATGTCAAAAAACAACAGTTAGAACCAAATCTTGGTTTAAGATTGGAAAAGTAGTGTGATAAGGCTATATATTACCACTTTCTTTATTTAACTTATTCCAGAATATATCATGTGAAATGTCAGACTGGATAAATCAAAAGCCAGATTTAAAATGTCCAGGAGAAATGTAAAAAAGAAAAATCTCAGATATGTAAATGTTAACCACCCTGATGGCAGAAAGTAAAAGAAAAAATAATTAAGAACTATTTTGAGGAGTGTGAAAGAAAAGACTATAAAAGCTGACTTAAAACTAAAAGAAAAAAAAGACTAAAATCATGTCAATGGATCTTATCACTCCCGGCTTAGAAAAAGAGATGTCACTTTGCTGAGAAAGGTCTATATAATCAATGCTATGGTTTTTCCAAAAAACAATGTACAGCTGGAAGAGTTGGACTCTACAGAAAGCCAACCATTATAGAATTAAAATTTTGGAATTGCGCTGCTGGAGAATTTAAGAGTTCTGGAGACAGAAGAAGTATTTCAGTCAATACTTAAAGAAATTAATTCATATTACTCAGAGGAAGGAGAAATACTAAAGCAGAAGTTTAAACACTTATGCCAAGTAATGAGAAGCCTGGACTCATCAGAAAATACCTTGATATTGGGAAAGATTGTAGGCAAAAGAAGAAAGGTTCAGCAAAGGGTGAGATGGATAGATAGTGTCATGAAAATAACAAATATAAGTATGGGCACACTTCAAGAGATGTGGAGGATACAAGAGTCTGGTATAATGCATAAAGTCATTAACATTTGGGCATGACTGAACTACTGAACAACTATAGAGCACTAGCATTTACTGTCAAATACCTGACCGATTACTTCATTTCTAAAGTTGTTTCAAATTTTTGTATTATTATTATTGTTATATTTGTGTAACTTGCTAGATTTAATTCTTTTTATTTTATTTCGCTTCAGTTTAGATAATTCCAAATTGTTTGAATTTATATATCTATAAAAAATCAGAGCCATAATTTCAATCACACAGGAAATGCACCTGAAAACATTCCTGCTACCAAAGCAGTTCTGGAACTTTTATTTCATTTATCTTCTATGGATGTTATGTGGGACAATGAGAGTTTTACTGCTAGTAGTAATAATGATAGCAGCTAACATTATGAACTTTTATTATTCGTCAGACATTGTGCTAAACACTTTATAATTATAATCTCATTTGATCCTCACAATAACCCTCATAGGTAAGTGCTATTATCCTTATGTTCCAATAGAGAAAACTGTTACAACCACGTAGTAAATGACTTGCTCAGGATGACAGAGCTAGGAAGTTTAAGATGATATCTGAACTCAAGTCTTTCTGATGTTAAGATCAGAGCTCTCTGGCACCCTACTTGCCATTTCTTATAGTGCAATTATATTTGATTGTATCCCTGTATCCCTTGTATGGAGTCTTATAATAATCAGTGAGAAGCTATTTTGTTTACAATTCTTTGAAACCAGGAGAAATGCATTATAGCTTTGTTCTATACTTTCTCCCATTTTGGTGAATTCTTATGCTGTATGATCAGCAACTTCTTCTTGTCAAATAAAGATCCATAAGCTTGGAGATTTGGGATGGAATTTACTGAGAAAACCATTAGCAAGATAAAAAAATCCAAATTCTGGAAACATTTATAAAAGAGACTCACGCACATGGGAAGATTTTAACTCTTGCAAAAGTCCTATATATTAATCAAGTGGATGTCAACAAGCCCCAAAAGATGAAAAAATAAAGGTCAGTACTCAGTTATAAAAGATCAGAGCCCTTCAAAGAAACAGCATGGCATCAAAAGAAAGAAATAAGAGGGTATGAAGACTTCAATAATAACCTCAAATAATTAGAACGATTAGCTTAGAGAATGGCATTTTCTGACAGATTTTGAGTAGCCATTAATAGTGCATTGCAAAGAGGGTGATAGAAAATACTGGAAGGCAGAATAGAAAATAAATTTAACTTAAAGAAAGATTTTACTTAGATGAAGAGGAGACTTTTAAAAGTCCCCATTGAATTTGTTGAATATTGACCAGAACACTCATGGAAATGTAGATCATATCTAACCAAAAGAGTAGTTATAATCTTCTGAAGTGAGCTGAGCTAAAAATTGTAAAAACAGGTTCCAAGGTAACAAATGTGTCCAATAGTCCATATGTTAAGAATATCCTATGGCTTCATATAGATAGAAGGGGTTAAGGATAAATGTAAGTATAGGGTTATAGGATTATGATTAATTTGTTAATTCATTTTTTTCTCTATTCAGGGTCATAAGGTTTCTAGGATAGTTATTATTTTTCTTTTTTCTCCTTCAATAATATTCCTATATAAATATTCATGAGGAAATAAGGGATGGCCTTAATATTTAACTTCTTCCTTTTCCAAACTCTTTAAAACATATTTTTCTCTCATTGTTCAGGTATACCACTTGCATGTTGTACCATAAATCATTGAACAAACAGTTATTACTTGTTGATTCTTGGTGTAAGGCAAAAAGATATGAATAGGAACAAATTGGGGCAAAATAATTTATAAGAAAATGCCCTCTAACACTGCAGGCTTTTAATTTCTTTACCCCTTATTACTTTAGAAAGCTTGTCTACTACATTAAAATTTTAAACATCATGAAGAGAGTAACATAACAAATATGTGCCAAAATGACATATTGAACTCAGGTCTTCCTCATTATGGGATGGAGCTCTGGTCACAACATTTTCATGCTACCTCTCTCCAAGAGGACTGTTAAGTTTAAAAAAAATACCATGTTATCTTATTGAAAATTATTTTTAACTCATTGTATTAAAGAGAATCCTCAGTTTTCATAGGTTATAGAAATGGCTCCCAAGTTGAGAGAAGAAAAGTTGCCATGATAGCCACACAAACACATTGTGTCTTATGTACAAGAACCAGTCTATTTAAGTGCAAAGAGATTCACTTAAAATGTTAGGGTTTAGAAAATAGTGTCTTGGGCTACCTGGCCTCCTCCACCCCGCACCTACCACCAAATGATAGGACTCAAGTTAGCACATTGCTTTAAGGAATTAATACCTGTGCCTTAACATAAGAACCAACCATAAGTCTCAGCTTAAAAAAAATGACCATCCAACAATCTTGGATTGTGACAGGGTGCAGCCTCAAATAAAATTAAAGTATTATGAAGCAGAGAGAAAAAACTAAGAGGATTGAGTCTTGTATCAAGAGAAGCATCGTGTCCAGAAATAACACACTATTTTTAATAAAATCTGCTTTCGTCATATGCCTTCTGGAGGTCGTTAATTTGTTGTATTGTATTTTGAGAAAAACATCGAGAGCTTAAGATTGTGCAAAGATGGGGAATTAAGAATGTGGATGTTTAGTCTTAAAATGACTTGTTGGGGACATGATAATTTTCTTCTCACAGAGCAAAAAAAAAATGAAAAACATGTTTTGTTGTTGTTGTTTGTTTGTTTGTTTGTTTGTTTTTTTGTTTTTTTTAAGTAAACATCGTGGGGCAACTAAATGATGCAGTGGATAGAATACTAGCCCTGAAGTCAGGAGGACCTGAGTTTAAATGTGACTTCAGACACTTAATACTTCCTATCTGTGTGGCCCTAGGCAAGTCACTTAATCCCAAAAGCCTCAGCAATAAATAAATAAACAAACAAATAAGCAAATAAATAAAATTGTACTTGTCCTGTTTGTCTCTTAAAGAGTTGTCTAATGGATTGAGATTTTCTGTGTTGGCAAGAGGGACATAAAAACAATTGGGCCAAAGTGGACTTAAACCAAGGCCTCTTCATTTGCCTCTAAAGAGCAAGACTAAAAGCATTGAGGGACAATTTCAAATAGGCAAATTTAGGCTTGATTACAGAAAATCGTTCCTAAACAAAAGAGGCATCTCCAAGTAGAATGGACTGCATTGAGAGTCAATGAGTTCTCTGTCATTGTAAGATTTTAATTAAAGGTTGGATGACCACTTTGGGGGTATGTTGGAGTAAGGATTCTTGTTTAAACTAGATTAAATTGTTTCTCTGAAGTCCTCTTCAACTGTTATATCCTTTGATTCTATACAACACATAACACACACACAAAACTCCTGGGGACACAAATCTCCTTGTCTTTGAAGCTCCTACTTTAAATCCCAACTGTCTTAATAAGTGAATAAGTGAATATAAATTAACCTACTTAGTTCCCTAAATCTTCTATATGAGTAGTGTGTAACAAAAAATAAATGATGGCTGTTAATTCATAGAAATGAATCTTTGCAGATTGCATATTGAATCAATTTGAAAATAAAAAAAAATATTAGCTATGTTTATCATAGATTTACTTATTTTGTTAAACATTTCCCATTTACAGTTTAATCTGATTCAAATAAGTGTACTCAGGAGTATCCTTTCATGATATATTGACACATGACTCCAAATTCTGGGTCCTCCTCTTCCCACCACAATTTCAATTTTTCCTCTGGACACAGTCATCAACTCAGTACTATCATTGCTTCTAGAAAGGACAATCTGATTGTTATATGTATCATTTTAACCTTTCTGTGACTTTCTAAACCAAAACTCCCTCCCCTGACTAGTATATATTGATTCCTACCTCTTTGACTTCTTTCTCCCTACATATAATATTTGAAACCCAAATGCTCCTCCCAGATTATATCTCTATCTATCCATCTATCTATCTATCTATCTATCTATCTATCTATCTGTCTGTCTGTCTGTCTTTCTATCTGTCTGTCTGTCTATGTTTATGTATAATCTATGTATAGATATAGACCCATATCTATATCTATTTATCTTTATATTTAATGTGCTGTCTTTACTTATGGAAATATAAGCTCTTTGAATGAAAAACTGTCTTGCTTTCTGTATTTGTATTTTCAGAGTTTAACTTAGATGTTTGACAAATTGGAAATGCTTAAAATGTTTTTATTCTTTTATTCATTAATTTATATATGATTGCTTTTTTCTACAGACACAAGCACAAAGTGATCAAATAAGCAAATGAAAAAAGGGCTTATGTTAAAAAACATTTATTTTTTTTAATCTATCTGTCAAACATGAATGTAATCACAGAAATTCTAAATGTGAAATCCTTGTAAAACAATCAGTGAATTTTGATATTATTGGAAGATCTGAACTATAGTGTAAATCATAGTTTCCTAAAAATGAAACTAATATACAAATAGTACTTCTAGTTAAATAGAAAGGTGGCTTATAAGTGGTTTTGACATTTTAAAAGAGGAATGAAGAGATAGTGATGTTCAATGAAAATGAACAAATACTTAATGAAATAGTTAAATCCTGGCACAAATATGGGAAGGGATGGATTGATTTCCACTAGCATCCATATCATACTATGGAGGAAAACCTTCATTTCCAGTAGAAAAATAATTATAACTCATGCATTTCTGTTATTTATTAGATTATTTAAAAATGTCTTCCACATTCATTTACTTGTTTGGGTTTAACACCTAGTTTTCTTTCAACTCTTCTCTGGCTCCTTCTGTGATTGTGCTACTTTTCATCATAATATTTTATGAATAGCTTTATTGTGATATGGAGCCAGAATGACTGAGAAAAAGAAGATACTCACCTAAATTCCCCCAAAACACCTATTCATATCACAAAATGATGTGGGATTAAATCATCCCAGACAAGAATAAGGTGAAAAAAATTCTCAGCCAAAGAAAATTTAGTTTAGGTGAGATTGAAGCACAGTTCAACTCAGATTGAACCAACACCAATCAGGTTCCTGAAAATCAGCATCAGGTCTTGATAGCCACTGAATCAGCAGCAGCAGCAGCTGCATATGCTAAGGGAGTTGAACAAAGGACACAAATGAAATTACAGGTTTTATTTTTTTTTTTCTGGCACCGAGGGCAGCACTCTGTTGCTTTGCCTACGCTCATATCTAGGTCCCAATACTTGGTACCAGTCACAGGGTGGGAAGGGACAATAGCACACCAGAGCTTGCAGCCAGAGTGGAGTAGGAACTCTTGTTACAGTTCCAATGCAGAAAAAAAAATAGTGGCTCACAGAACAGAGCAAAGGAAAGGAGAACCATTCCTTAGATCATACCACTTTGGAAGAACTGAAAACCTACAGGTCCCTGGAAGTAACTGAAAATAGTGGCATAAAAGCCCTGAAGCTTGAGATAGTGAGTGCATCACTCTGAAAGTACAGCCTTGCATTAATAAAAACTTAAAAATCAACTCCAAATCTATGATCTTAATGAAAAATACTGGAAGCTGCCAGATAAAAACAATTCAAATATAAAAGACCAAAAGTCAGGATTACTCAGAATCTGGCAGCTTCTCCAATAAAGGATTGGAAGCCTGGAATACCATATTGTTGAAGACAAAACACCTGGGGTTACAACCAAGAATTAACTACCCAGAGAAATTCAGTATCCTCTTTCATGGAAGGAGATGAAGCTACAATGAAGTAAGGTACTTTCAATCATTTCTATTGAAAAAAAAACAAGAACAGAACAGAAAATTTAATCTACAAATACAGGGCTCAAGAGAATCATAGAAAGGTAAACAGGGGGAAACTATATACTTAAAATAAACTCTCTAGATACTTAGATGGTTTTTAGCAATAAGAAAAGAAAGAAACATTAAAGGAATTAGAATAGGCAATGAGGAAATAAAATTATCACTCCTTGCAGATGATATGATGATATATCTAGAGAATACTAGAAAATCATCCAATAGCCTACTGGATACGATTAACAACTTTAGCAAAGAGGAAGTATATAAAATAAACCCACACAAATCATCAGCATTTCTATATATTACTGTCAATTCCCATCAACAAGAGATAAAAAGAGAAATTCCATTTAAAATTACAGAAAACCAAAAAAACAAAGTATTTGAGATTCTCCCTGCCAAGACAAACCCAAGAACTATATGTACACAATTACAAGACACTATTCACACAAATAAACCCAGATCTAAACAGTTGGAAAAATATCAATTGTTCATGGCTCTAAATTATTCTACTTTTTCAGTGCCATACCAATCAAACTGCCAAAATATTATTTTACAGAGCTAGAAAAAATAACATAATTCATCTGGAAGAACATAAAATCAAGAATACCAAGGGAATTAATGAAAACAAAATACAAAGAATTGTCACTTAGCATTTCCAAACCTAAACTTATATTATAAAGCAGCAGTAATTAAAAACCATTTGGTACTGGGCTAAGAAATTAAGTGTTGGATCAATGGAATAGATTAGATGCACATGACACAATAATCAAGGCCTATAGCAATCTAATATTAATAAATCCCCAAATTCTAGCTTCTGAAATAAGAACTCACTATTTGATAAAAAATTACTTGGAAAACTGGAAAATAATGTCAGAAAATTTTCATAGATATACATCTCACACCCCATACCAAAATAAGGTTAAAGTAGATACATGGCTTGAGCATAAAGGATGAAACCATAAATAAATTAAAACAAAAGATAATTTACCTATCATATCTTTAGAAAAAGGAGAAATAGTTAACTAAAAAAGAACCAGAGAACATTATGAAAGACAAAATGAACAACTTTGATTATATTAATTAAAAAGTAATTGCATGAAACAACAGAAACAAGATTAAAATGTAAGTACAAAACTAAAAGATCTTTACAGTTTTTCATTTCTAAATATATAAAGAACTGTGTCAAATTATAAAAATACAAATTATTCTTCAATTAATAAATTGTCAAAGTATATGAACAGACAACGTTCAGATGGCAAAATTAAAGTCATTTATAGTTATATGAAAAAATGTTCTAAATCTCTTTTGATTAGAAAAATGAAAATTAAAAAAAAAAACCTCTGAGTTAACCACATAACACTTTTCAGATTGGCTAAGATGGCAGGAAAAAGATAATGATAAATGTGGAAAGGATGTGAGAAAACTAGTGTACTAATGCATTGTTGGTGGCACTTTAAAATAATCCAACCATTATAGAGAGCCATCTGAAATTATACCCAAAGAACCATAAAACTGTGCATACCATTTGACCAAGCAGTGCCATTAATGGGTCTGTATCTCAAGGAAATTATAAAGGAAGGGAAAGGACCCATATGTTCAAGCTCTTTTTGTGTTAGCAAAGACTTGGAAAAGAAATGGATGCCTATCAGTTGGGGTATGGCTGAACAAGGCATTGTTTGTGAAGATAATGGAATATTATTGTTATATAAAAATGGATGAACAAGCTGATTAAAAAAGGCCAGGATATATTTACATGAACTGGTGATAAATGAAACAAGCCAAATCAGGAATACATTATAAACAGTAACACCAAGAACGTGTGATGATCAGATATGAATGGCTTGATTCTTCTCAGTGATTCAGTGATCCAAAGCAATCCTAATAGACTTTGGACAGAAAATGACATCTACATCTAGAAAAAGATCTAAGGAGACTGAATGTAACTCAACACATAAGATGTACACTTCTTTTTTTCTGTTTTTTTTTTAAATCTCTCCCATGGTTTTTGCTTTGATTTTTCCCTCCCAACATAATTCATTGTTTTATGGATAGCAATATGTATTAAAAGTAAATAAATTTACTACCAAAAAAAAAAAACAGAATTAAAAGTCAAAGAATAAATGTGGAAAATGAACAAGTGAGGAAAAAATAACCACAGAAGTTAATATGGTGATAAGAAATGTCAAAACACACAATCAGAAGATAAAAATCTAAGGTGCAATGCACTGATAAAAATGATTTAATCTCAGATTATGGAGCTCAAAAATAATTTTGATAATCAAGTGAAAGAAGTAGAAAAAAAAATTGGGAAGAGGAATGAGAGTGATAAAAGAAAACGTAAAAGAGTTAACAGCTTGATAAAAGAGACAATTTTTTTTTTCAGAAGTAGATAAGACCTTAAATATCATACTAGGCCAAAATGAAATAGCATAAGGTAGTGAGATGAATAATCCCTTAAAATTTACTCAAATGGAAAATGAAGCACCAATATTCACTGAAAAAAAAAAAAAAACTTCCTATAGAATTGCATAAATAGAAAAAAGATCTACCAAAGCTCACTGAAGAAAATGATTTCTTGGGCAGTTAGTTGGTGTAGTGGATAGAGCACCAGCCCTGAAGTCAGGAGGACTTGAATTCAAATTTGGCCTTAGACACTTTACATTTCCTGACTGTGTCACCTGGGTAAGTCACTTAACTCCAATTGTCTCAGAAAAAAAAAATCTTAAAAATTAGAATTGACCAAATGGAAGCTGAAGACTTTTTCAGAAATTAGAAAACAATAAAACATAATGAAAAGAAGGAGGAAATGTTAAATATCTAATTAGATGAACAACCAACCTGGAAAATAGATACAGGAGAGATAATTTAAAAATCTACCTGAAAAGACATGGTCCAAAAAATAGCCTAGACATCACCTTTCAAGATATTTTCAAGGAAAAATGCTTTTATATCCTAATACCAGATTGTAAAAGAAAAATTGAAACAGTCCATCAGTGACCCCTGAAAGAGAGCCCGAGATGAAAACTCTCAAGAATATTAACAGCAAATTTCAGAATTCTAGGTCATTTGCTAATATTGCAAGCAGTCAAAAAGGAAAAGAAAAATTAAATACTGCAAAGCCACAATCAAGATAGTACAATATTTAGCAGTTTTTACATTAATGTATTAGAGGGCTTCAACTATGATGTTATGGAAGGCAAAAAGGTAGAATTGCAATGCAGACTCCCTTATTCAGCAAAATAGAATAATCCTTAAAGGAAAAAAAAATGATATTCAATGAAATAGAGCACTTTAACAAATTCTGGATGAAAAGACCACAGCTGAATAGACAATTTGACTTTCAAATACAAGACTCAAGAGAAACATAAAAATGTTTGAAAAAGAGGAAAGGGAAATAATAAGAAAGTTAATAAGTTTAAACTGCTTACATTTCTACAAGGGAATTTGATAATTGTAACTCATTAAAAAGTTCTAATTATTAAGGCAGTTAGAAAGAGGGGGCACACATATGAGTTGAATATATAGGAGTGACACTGGAAAAAACAAAATTAAGGAGTAAGTGGAATGCACTGATAGAAAGGGAAAGGATGAAGTAGAATGCTCTCACATAAAACAGGCAAGACAAAAATTTTACATTGGAGGGTAAAGAGTGAGAGGTGATGGACACAGTGAATGAACTCTCATCTGAATTGGCTCAAAGAGGGCATAGCATACACACTCATATGTACCTTGCCCTTTAGGAAAGTAGGAGGCAAATGGGATAAGAGAAGGGAGGGTGATCAAAGGTAGGACAGATTGGGGAAAGAAGGAGTCAGAAACAAAACACTTTTAAAAATGTACAAGGTCAAAGGATAGAGAATATAGAATAAATGGGAGGAATAGAATGGAAAGAAATAAAGTTAGCAATAGTAACTATGGGAAAAATGAAGCAATTTGGTCTGATAAAGATCTTATTTCTCAACTATATAGGCAACTGAATCAAAATATGTTTTACTTTGTTGCAAATATATCTATATCAAATTTCTCAGCTTCTCAGTGAAGGTAGCAGAGTGGGAAAGGAGGAAAGAAAAAAATTTGCAACTCAAAGTTTTGGATATGAACTTTAAAATTACTTTCATATATAATTGGGGAAATATGAAGATGTTCTTTTCATGTGTTGAAAGAAGGAAACTTTAGGAATAGCTTATGTGATATCCTTGAGGGGAAAAATCTCCAGGATTCTGGGTAGATTAGTAGTGTAAATTTATGAGACATAAACAAGGGTCACCCAATATGAACAAATACGGTTAGGTCAAGAGCTAAATAACTGGAACAACTATTCAAACTGATAAGTTCTATTTGCACATGTAATTATTATACTATGTCTCAAGATCAATGTATTATGTATAATATTTACAAAAGTGAGCCTACCTTACTGATGTGAATGCTATCATAACCATTCACAAAGGAAGATTTTTTGATTCAGAGATTTTAATTTATTTCTTCAAGGTCATCCAGCTGGTCTATGGATACAACCACAATGTAAACTTTGTTGTTCTTAAGCCAAATCAGTGATTTATTATATTTATTTATTGTTGTTGTTGTTGTTGCTGTTTTCCCATTATCGTTGAAATTAATGTCCCAGTTGGTACTTTTGTACATTGGTTCTCAAATCACATCAGCATATTTAGTAGTATATCCTTCAATTTTGAGAAGTTATGAAGCAGATTTTCTCCCTTTTGTTCCATGAGGTAGATTTTAAAGTTTTTATTACAAACTGTCAGCAAATCAATGGATAGTTAGTCACACTGATAAAAACTGATAAACTATAAAGAACATGATGGTCCCCAAGGAATTTCTTTAAAGTAATAGGAATAACTTCTTGAGAACATTTTCATCCTCAAGGACAGAGTAAGTAATTGCATTCATGGATAATCTTTTTCCCCATTCAGTAAGGGGAAATTTTCTTATAAGCTTATCCTGCAAGATATCGCCAACAAAATCCTGGAAAGGTCTTAAAGGTCTTTGTTTTATCCTCCTACGTCAAGAGAGAAATTGAATAAGAACTATGGGGAGCCATCTGCATCCTGTCATTTTAAACCTTTCTCATTTTAGCTCCTTTGACTGCAGGCAGCCCTTAGCAAATCAGAAGTCAGTGAGAATCTTTAATACCTCAAGTCTCTTCTCTTGCACCTTGGGATCATTGGCTCACAGATTTAGAGCTGAATTTATATTGTGCAAAGTAAATGTAAACTATTATTTAAATTATTTATTTAATTTTAACTTTTAAAAACATTTCATTTTCTCACTCTATCTTTAGACCTCTCCCCTTCATCCACTGAAGAAGTAAAGATTATATTAATGACATGAGTGAAATCATACTTACATGTATTTCCATACTAGTAATTTTGCAAAGAAAGTAAGTAAAACAAAGCCATAATTATATCTGGTTTATACCCAGAGATCATTAGTTATCTCTCTGGAGATGGATAATATTTTTCATTATATTGATTAAAGTAGATAAATCTTTCACATTTGATATCTTTACAATATTTTTATGTATAATGTTCTAGTTCTCATTTCACTTAGCATAAATCCATGTACGTTTTCTCAAGATTTTTTATTGCCTAATTATTTGAGATTTTAGCATGTTTTTTCCTGAAAAATTCTCCTCATTTTTTATTAATGTTAGTATTCCTTCACAATTATACATCACAACTTGTTCAGCTATTGGCCAATTAATGGAAATCTCTTCAATTTCCAACTCTCTGTCATCAGAAAAAATTGCTATGTGTTTTTATACACATACATTTTTTTCTTTTCATCTCTTTAGAAAAATGATCTAGTAATGATATTATTGAATCAAAAGGCATGTTCCACTTCATAACTTTTGGTTATAGTTCCAAATTGTTCTTCAGAATATTTGAATCAAGTCAAAATGTTACCAACAGTGCATTAGTGTCTCTTTTTTTCCCACATGCCAGTTCATCATTTTCCTTTCGGTGTTTCACTCTCATCTATCCAGGAATCTTGGAACTATCTCCCCTTTCCCCAAAGACGAGACTTCAATTTTGAAAAATGAGCAAAAAGGGCATGTAAGTGGTGCAATGAATAGAGCATGAGCCCTGAAGTAAGGATGACCTGAGTTCAAATCTGTTCTGGTCTCAGACATTTAACACTCCCTAGATACATTATCCTGGACAAGTCACTTAATCCCAATTGCCTCAGGGAAAAAAAAAAAACAAACAAACTCAAATGGAGTTTTGATCATAGATAATTATTGTGGAAACAGGGTAGAACAGACATCAAACCATCAAAACTTTAAAAGGCAAAACATCTCCAGGTGAAGCCTTAAAGAGTGATTTGGTTTCCAACTCAAAAGGTTATCCTGGAAGAATTTAAAAAGAAAGTTAGAAGGAAATTGGAGAAAGGAAATGAAAGCTTTTTCTGGCCTTTATTGAATATATATTTTTATTGCATTGTGGTCTGAATTTTTTTTATGAGGTATTTGTACCTTAATACATAGTCAGATTTTGTTTAATTGCCATAGACTGCTGAGAAAAAGGTGTATTCTTTTCTGTCTCTATTAAATTTTCTCCAAAAAACTTTCTCCTATCATATCTAGGTTTTACAGCATACTATTAACCTCCCAGTTTCTTTCTTGTTAATTTTGTGTTTAAATTTGTCTGACTGAGAGGGGAAAATTGAAGTCTCCCACCAATATAGGTTTCCTGTCTTTTTCTTCCTGTAACTGGCTTAAAATCTTCTTTAGGAATTTGCCTTCTCTACCATTTGGTGCATACATATTTAGTATGGTCACTACTTCATTATTTACTGTACCCTTTATCAAAATATAGTTTCCTTCATTATCTCTTTTAATTAGATTTTTTTTTCTTTTGCTTTGAGATCAAAATTGCTAACCTTGTTTTTTTTTATTTTATTTCAACTGGGGCATAATCAATTCTGTCCCAGTCATTTACCTTTATTCTGTATGTGTCTCTCTATGTCAAATGTGTTTCTTGTAAACAATGTATTGTAGGATTCTATTTAATATACTCTACCATCCATTTTATGAGAGAGTTCATCCCATTTATATTCCCAGTTATGATTTCCAGCACTGCATTTCTCTCCACACAATTTCCCCCCATATATACTTTTGTTTTTTCTTTCCACCCTATCCTTAGTAGTGTATTGTTTTTTTTTTTTTTTGATACATCCCACCAACTATCTTATATTCTATCATCTCTCTTCCCTTCTCTTAGTTGTGTTTTTTTAACCCATCTTATCCAATATCTTATCTTCTATCACCCATCCCTCCTTCTCTTATTCCACCCCCCTACTTTGTCTGTCCTTTCTATTCTACCCCTCCCTTTCCTTTCCTCTTTCTTGTCAGTCTTCTTTATAGGATTAGATAAATTTACACACCCAAGTGAATTATTAAGTTATTCCTTCTTAAAGCCAAAACGGATGAGATTAGGCTTCAGATAATGTTCATCTCCCATCCCCTTGATCGGGGTAGCTCGTTTGTGCCTCTTCATGTAATTGAATTTGTCCCATTATATCTCCCCTTTCCTCTTCTCCCAGTACAATTCTTTTCCCACCCTTTAATGCCTTTTCCTTTAATATCATTATAGCAGAGTCATTCACAACAACACCATCTATGTGATGGCACCCTATTTCTATTACAGTAACAGATGCCAGTGTCAAGATTTACAGATATCATTTCTTCATCTAAGAATGTAAACAGTTTTCATGGATGAATTCTTTCAATGACTATTTTCCTCTCGGTTTCTAGAATATCTAGGTAGTTTTTCTTAATGATCTCTTGATGAATCCTATCCAAGCTCTTTTTTGGTCATGGCCTTCAGGTAGATCAATAAATTTTAAATGGTGACTTCTAGATCTATTTTCCAGGTCACCCCATTTTCCAATGAAGTATTTTACATTTTCTTCCATGTTTTCATTCTTTTTAGTTTGTTTGAATGCTTCTTGATGTCTCATAGAGTCATTAGCTTCCATTTGTCCCATTATAATTTTTAATTTATGATTTTTTTCAGTTAGCTTTTATATCTCTTTTTCCTTATGATTATTTCTACTTTTAAAGATGGTGTTTTTTTTTTTTTGTTTTGTTTTGTTTTGTTTTGTTTTTTGTTTTTTTACATTTGGCCAATTTTAAGGAATTGCCTTTCCTTTTCATACTGTTGTTTTGTTTTGTTTTGTTTTGTTTTGTTTTTGCATATCTCTCACTTCTCATTTTTCTTCCATCTTTCTTAGTTGCCTTTAAATTACTTTATTAGGATATGCAAGAAGCCTATTAGGACTTCAGAATAATTCATATCAATCTTTGAGATTTCCTCTTTGGACATTTTATCCTTATCTGAGTTGGTGTTTTGGTTTTCCATGTCACCATAGTTGCTTTCTATGATTAAGGATTTTTTTCTCCCTGTTTCTCCCTCCTGTTCTTTCTTTCTTTCTTTTTTTCTTTTTATTTCCTTTTTTTTTTTTTTTTTTTTTTTTTTTTTTTTTTTTTTTTTACTTTAATGTTTCAGCTCTGCTCCTGGTGTAAAGGGGTACTTTCCCAAGCTTCCTGTGCAGCTCTAAACCTTGGTTTTGAGCACAGGAGCTCTTGTGTTTACAGGAGATAGATTTATCTGATTTTCCAGAAAGTACCTTGGTTTCACAGAATTTGCCTTCTGAGCTAGGATTGGAAACTGCTCTACTAGTTTGCTTTTACTGAATCAGGTATTAGTGTCTCAGTTGCTGATCTGCTGTGAATAAGGTCCTCTCACTGTTTTTTTTTTTCCCAGAATTTGTCTTAGTTGGGCTGAACATCCCTTTCACCTCAGTGAGACTGACCTTTCTTTGAAGTTTTTTCTAATCTATCTTTAGCTGGAGAATGGCTTCATTCCACAAAACATTGTTCAGAGGCTTGATTTCATGTGGTTTTCATGGGAAATTGGGAGAGCTTGAGCAACTTCCTGGCTTCATGCTGCTATCTTTACTCCACTCCCAGAAATCCTCTCTACCATATATTTAAAGAACAACTAATTCCAATACTAAGCAAACTATTTGGAAAAATAGGGGAAGAAGGAGTCCTACCAAATTACTTTTATAACACAAATATGATGTTGATACTTAAACTAGGTAGTGTCAAAATAGAAAAAGAATATTATAGATTAATTCCCCTAATAAATATCAATGCAAAAACCTTAGAAATTTAAAGTTAAGTTATGGAATAACCAACACATAGTATCTCTTTGAATAGTGACAGGGAATAGGGATAAAAACAGCATTTGATCTGGAGTGTCTAGAATCAGACTATCTGGTTTTTATACTCATTTTTATTATTTTTAAATCTGTGTGGATTTGGACCATGTATTTATTTTTTTTTAGGTCTCAGTTATCTTCCAGAATGTTTTTTTTTTTTTTTTTAAGTTAGAGGTTGCATTAGAAGATCAAAAGTCCCATCTTGGTGTTTAGCTCATTCTCCTTCTGTCAATAAATTGTCACAGGATGAGAGCTTTAATCTCAACTAATCTTGCTATAATGAATGAATTTGTACTTTTTCTGATTTAGCTATGTGGAGTAGTGGATAGAATGTTGGGCTTGAATTTATGGATTCTCTTCTTGAGTTCAAGTCAGGCCTTAGTAGCTGTGTGAACCAGTGGAAAACACTTTTCATTTTTTTTCTTGAAGTTTCCTCAATATAAAATGAGCTGGAGAAAGAAATGGCAAACTACTCAACTATTTTAGCCAAAGAAACCCAAATGAGCTCAGGAATAGTTGAATGTGACTGAAATAATTAAACAACAAGAACAATAGAGTGTCATCATAGACAGAAAATATTCGCTCTGCTAAATGAACTCAATTAGTAAAAGAAATGAATTTTAGTTCTTTTCTTTCTCCCCCAGTGGTTAAGGGGGAAGTCGTATTTTTTATTGTTATTTTATCTAAGGCTTAAAATATTAAACTAAGTTGCACAATGGATAGTCACACTCAAGTTTTACTATTATCATCTGCAAAGGAAATATAATCTGGCTCTTTCCTTCTTTGGCTTTGAGGGGAGAATGGGCTCTGGGAAGGGATGGACTAGTAAATGTTTAACAACCATTTCCCATTTATGCAGAATACTATTTAAGTTTTGTCTTCATTATTAAAACAATCTAAAATTTAGATAATCAATAACACAATAAATTAAATTCTAAGTTTTAGCATTTGTGATTTCTATGGTCCAAATACTCATACTGAAAATTTAACAACTACAAAACCTAGCAACAAGAGATAAGAAGAGAAATTATATTTAAAATAAATGTAGGAAAAAGAAAATATTTGGGCACCTACCTGCCAAGACAAACTCAGGAATATGAACAAAATTTTAAAAAGCACTTTTCACAAAAATAGTCAGATCTAAACAATTGGAAAAATATCAATTATTCATAGATAGGCTGAGCTCATATAGGAAAAAATGATAAGTGTACCTAAATTAGTCTATTTGTATAGTGCCATATCAATCAATCTGAGAAAATTATTTTATAGAACTAGAAAAAATAATAACAAAATTCATACGGAAAAATAAAAGATTAAAAATGTTAAAGGAATTAGGGAAAAAATGTGGTAGCCTAGCAATACCAGATCTAAAACTTCATAATAAAGCAGTAATCATCAAAACTATTTGGTAATAGTTAATAGATAGAGTGGTAGATCAGTGGAACATGTTAGATACACATGACACAATAATAAGAACGATAGTAATTTTTTTGTGTGATAAACTTAAAGACTCCAGGTTCTGGGATTAGAACTCACTTTTTGAGAAAAAAATTCTTAAAAATCTAGAAAATAATATGTCAGAAATTCAACATAGACCCCTTTCTCATACCTCATACCAAAATAAGGTATAAATGGGTACATAATTTAGGTATTATTATAAGCAAATTAGGAGAGCAAGGGGTAGTTTAAATATCAGATCTTTGGAGAAGGGAGGAAATTTATTAAAATCAAATAAGAATTAGAGAACATTATGAAATGCAAAAGTGGATAACTTTTATTACATTAAATTTTAAAAGATTGTGAGCAGACAAAAGTAATACAACCAAGATGAGAAGGAAAACAGAAAGCTGGCTTTTTTTTTTCTTTTATTTTTATAGCAAGTGTTTCTAATAAAGTCATTTCTAAAATGTATAAAAAAGTTGACTTAAATTAATAAAATCTACAAGCCATTCCCCAATTGATAAATGGTCAAAAGATAGGAACAATTTTCAGATGAAGAAATCAAAACCATCAATAGTCATATGAAAAAATTCTCTACATCACTATTGATTAGAGAAATGCAAATTAAAACCTTTGAGATATCACCTCATACCTCATAAATTGGCTAAGAGGACAGGAATTTTATCAGATAAAATGATATTTTATCATCTTGGAGGGGATATGGGAAAATTGCAACACGAATGCAATGTTGGTACAATTGGAGAACAATTTGGTACTATGCCCAAAAGGCTTTTAAACTGCATACTGTTTGATCCAACTATCCCACTACTGAGGCTGTATCCCAAGGAAATTATAGAGGGAAAAATCTACATTGGAACAATGTTTGAAGAAACTCTCTTTTGTGTAGCAAAGAATTGGAAAAATTAATAGATGCCCATAAATTAGTATAAGGTTAAATAAGTTTTGGAAATTAAATTGATGTACTATTATTTTTTTTAAATGATTTTAAAAATGATAAAAACAGAGTGATTTTTGAAAAGCCTGAAAACATTTACACAAACTGATGATGAGCAAAACAAGTAGAACCAGGAACACAATGTACACAATAACAGCAAATACTTATGATGATCCACCATGAAAGACAGACATGATTCTACCCAGTGGATCAGTGATCCAAGACAATCTCAATAAACTTTGGATAGAAAATGTCATTTGAATCTAGAAAAATACTTGTGGCAATTGAATGTAAATCAACACATGCTATGTTCACTTCTTTTTTTCTGTTTTTTTTTTTCTCTCTCCCATTGTTTTTCCTTTCTGTTCTTATTGTAAATGTTCACTTTTTTACTTTTGCTTGTTTTCCATTTGTTCTGATTTTTCTGTCCCAATATGATTCATATAAAAATATGTAAAAATGTATACATATAACAAAAAAAGTTTTATATATAACTAGGAAAAGTAAAAAAAAAAAAGAAAAAAAAATAGTAACTGGCTTTTCTGCTGGCCTGAACTGGTTCCACCATATACCCAGCCCTAGTTATGTGATACTAAGGTCATATGTCTTAGAGGACTGATGACTTGCTTCTAGGATGTGCTTCCCATAAATAGGGGCCTGATTTGTTCACTCTTCTGGGATGATAGCCCCTACTGATATGTCCCAGAAGAAGACTATGTGCCAAGTTTCAGGTACTGTAGTCACTATGGAAAGGGGAAAAAAAAAACAAAAAACTAAGAAAGCTTAGAAATAGCCCACAACTCAAGATTTGAATCGTAGTAAATTTTCTTATTTGTCGAGATCTGATTATAACTCTAAGGGAGAAGAAAAAGGGTTTCCTAAAGTAATATGTCATCTTGATAAGTGGATACCTATGTTAACTATAAGAGAATGAAAGAATGCTGTGTAACAATGGCTGAGAAAAATCTCCTCTCTCAACTCAGTTTTCTCAATTATAAACTAAAAGCACATACTATTGGGTTTGTTGTATCAAAGATTATATATAGATATACACAAATATCATGTGTAAATCTTTAAGTTATACAATGATATTAAACAATAATATTAATGGTTATTTTTCCTGCTATTGCTGTAATTGTTGTTAAGACCTAGTCATGATTTTTCTTTTGGAGTTCATCCAGAATTAAATTATATGTCAATTACAGGGTAAAGTAGATATGTTCTTGCAGTAGGAGACATGATAAACAGAGTTTAAATTATATTTGAAATATTCGTATGCTGTGTCATTCAGGAAAAGCAACTTAATTTCTAAGCTTTATTTTTTTTTATCTGTAAGGAGGCAGGAAGGAAAAAAAAAACAAGCCTTTATTGAGTGTTTATTATATAGTAGAAATTGTACTAGGCAATGATGACATAAGTACAGAGAATACAACAATCTAATCTCAAACCTCTCAAAATAGTTTATAGTGTAATGAGGGAGAGACCAAATGCACATAAAATGCATGTGGTTTAATTATGTGAATAAATATAAATATACACAAATTGTTAAAAACAAGGAAATTTGGGAGGGAGAGAATGAGCAGTTAGTAGGGGAAGGCTTCATGTATAAGATGCTATTTGAACAGCTATCTTATTTCCATTTTATTATTTTTTTATTTATATGTAAAAACAATTTTTAGCATTTTTTTAAAGATTGGAATTCTGAATTTTCTCCCTCTCTCACTTTCCCTGTCATTGATAGGTAAGCAGTTTTATATAGATTATAAATATGTAATCATGCAAAACATTTCTATGCAAGTCATATAACAACAACAACAAGATAAACACAAACACAAGAAATAGAAAGTAAAACAGTACAAACTTTAATTTACATTCAGACTCCATCAGTTGTCTGTGGAAGTGAATAACATGCTTCATCCTATATATATATATATATATATATATTTTTTAAAATATTGTCTTGGATCATTATGTTTCTGAGAATAGCTAAGTCATTTACATTTGATCATCATATAATATTACAAGTAACTATTCTGCTTCTACTCACTTCAATTTGTAATTTCTTTACATCTTTCTAGTTTTTTTTTTCCTGAAAACATCTTGCTTGTTATTTACTATAGCACAATAGTATCCAATCACAATTAGATATGCAAACTTATTTCATATGATCTAATTACACCCACAAAAAGGTACATACATACATACATATATATATATATATTTTAAAATATTGTCTTGGATCATTATGTCTCTGAGAATAGCTAAGTCATTTACATTTGATCATCATATAATATTATGAGTAACTATTCTGCTTCTGCTCACTTCAATTTGTAGTTCCTTTCCATCTTCCTAGATTTTTTTTTTCCTGAAAACATCTTGCTTGTTATTTACTATAGCATAATAGTATCCAATCACAATTAGATATGCAAACTTATTTCACATGATCTAATTACACCCACAAAAAGATATATATATGTATGTATACATATATATACACAAATAGAATTTGATAAATATAGATATAAATTTAGACACATTTTTAAAATGGAGTCATAATTGCAGAAGTACTGAGTCAACAACAAACTTTTTAAAGATGTAAATTTTCAAATTGCTTTTCAGAATGTTTGGATCAGTTCACAACTCCACAACTCCACCAAAAATTCACAAATGTCCTACTTTTCCCACATCTCAAACATTTCACATTTTTTTTCTAATTTATATTAGACAATTTGATGGGTGTGAATTTGTACTGCAATGCATTCTACTTTGTATTTTTTTGATCGGTAGTGATTTAAAGACATTTTGTATAACTATAGAAAGTTTTGATTTTTTCATCTGCAGACTCTGTTTACTATTTACACCCTCTCATGATTTATCAATTAGAAAATCATTTATATTATTATAAATTTGATTCAGTTGTCTATATTTAATGAGAACTTTATCAGAGAAAGCTAATCTAATCCTCCCTTCCCACACAGTTTTAATTACTACGTAGGTATTTCCCTCCATCCTATTGATTCTCCTCTATCCTTCTCTCTCTCATTTCAACCTGTTTTTCCTAAAAAAAGTCTAGTCCTTCTTACCATCAAACTCCCTCAAGTACCCTCCTTTCTATTGGTCCCTTTTCCTCTCATCCTCTTATCTTCTTAGTCCTCTCTTATGCTCTACCTCTAACCCTTTAGAATTAGATAGGTTTCTATATGAGAGGAAGGTGTCTGTTATACTTATCATATTGTCTTGCATTATAAGAGCAATTGCATGCTTGTTTATGTGAGATAATTTATCCTATTCTCATCCCCCCCTTTCCCAGTGATTCTTATTTTCACCCCTTTATTTTATTTTTAGATATCATTACATCATAATCATTCTTCTTTCACACCCCTTAATTTAATTTGTTCTAAGTCTCATTCCATCATAATCAATTCAATCCATGTCTTCCTTCTAATTGCTGTATTAATGAGAAAGTCTTGAAAAGTTACAAGTATCATTTTCCCATGTAGCAATATAAATAGTTTAACCTTACTGAATTCTTCATGATTTCTCTTTCCTGTTTTTTATACTTCTCTTGAATCTTGTATTTGAAGGTCAAATTGTCTTTTCAGGAATGCTTGAAAGTTTTAAATTTCATTAAAATTCAATTTTCTCCCAGAAGAATTATATTCAGTTTTTTTGAGGTAAGTAATTATTATGATTCTGGCACTTTTGCCCTCTGGAATATCATATTCCAAGCCCTTTGATTCCTTAATGTAGAAACTGTTAATTTGCACTGTTTCTGACAGCCAGTAATATGTATTCCTTGATTAGGGAGCTCTGGAATTTAGTTATAATATTCCTGGGAGTTTTCTTTTGGGATCTCTTTCAAAAGGTGATTGGTCATTTTTTTTTCCCCTTCTCCACTCTGGATTTAACATATTAGTGAAGGTTTCCTTGATAATTTCTTATATTCTGATTTGTTTTAATAATGGCTTTCACAATGGTTTTAAAGTGATTTCTCCTCAGCCTATTATTCAACTGTTTTTTTTTCTTCTTCTAATGAGATATTTCACTTCTATTAATTCCATTCTTTTGATTTATTTATTAATATCTTTCACTCACCAATTCTTATTTGCCCAACCTTAATTTTTAAGGAATCATTTTCTTCTATGACTTTTGTTTTACTCTTTTCTCCTTCATCAATTCAATTTTTCTACATTTGAAGGAGTTATCCTCTTAATTTTTATTTTATTTTACTATTTGATTTTTCAGCTACATGTAATATATTAAAAAAAAAAACTCTTTAAAACTTTGAGTTCCATACCTCCCTTAAGAGGGCAAGTGTGAATTATGGAAAACACTTCTATAAAAGTCACGTTGAAAAAGAAAACATAGATCCTATCTGCAAAAACAAATCAAGAGAAATAAAATTTTAAAAGTATATTATAATCTAATTCAGACACAATCAGTTCTTTGTCTGGTTATTGATAGAATTTTCCATTATGAGTGCTTCATAGTAGTTTTGGATCATTGCATTGCTGAGAACAGCAAAGTCATTCACAGTTATCATTCTACAATATTGCTGTTACTTTGTACATAGTACATTTCATTTTGCATAAAGTTATAAAGGATCTTCCAGGTTTTTCAGAGAATTCTTGTAGAACAATTGTATTCTGTAACATCCACAACTCACAGTTTCTTCAGCCATTCCCCAATTGAGGGGCATCCTTCAATTTCCACTTCTTTGCCCTTAGAAAAGATTTGCTATAAATATTTTTTGTGCATAGTTTTTTTCCTTTAAAAAAATCTCTTTTAGCATATGTGACTAGTAGAGATATTTTTACATCAAAGTATATGCATGACTTTTTGTAACCCTTTGTCCATAGATCATATTTTTAATCATTTATTAATTGCAGAATTTTTTAAAATTAGACTCAGTTTTTTATAGGCCTTTAATGGATAATTCTATTGAAAATTATTTTCACATTACATTTGAAAACTGTATTTTCCCCTGGTTCTATTCTCTCCCTACTTTCACCCAGTCCCTCCTCAAAAATGTTTTGTGTCTGATTATCACCTTCCCCAATATTCTCTCTCTTCTATCACCCTTCCCTTTCTTGGATTCTTTTCCCATTCTACTTTCTTGCAGGTTAAAATAGATTTCTATACCCCTATTGAGTGTCTATGTTATTTCTTCTTTGAGCCAGTTCTGGTAGGAATGAGGTTCATTCACTCCCCTTCATATTCAACTCACACCTGTGCCATCTATGTATCTATGTATCTATGTATCTATCTATCTATCTATCTATCTATCTATCTATCTATCTATACTTGTTCTAACTACCCTAATAATGAGAAAATTAGATATCATCCTCCATATAGGAATGTAAACAGATAAATTTCATTAAGAGGGCATCTAGATGGCATAGTAGATAGAGTACCATCCCTGAAGTCAGAAGGACTTGAGTTCAAATATGACCTCAGGCACTTAACACTTCCTTGCTTTGTGACCCTGGGCAAGTCACTTAATCTCAATTGCCTCAGCAAAAAATAATAATAGATGTTGGAATCTTTACAAACTGCTAACTCATTAGAGTTGATAGATTATTGATCTGCTCTTACAAGAAGATGTTTTGAGCCAGAACCTGAAACAAGGTACTAAGTAGAACTAATTGATACAATGCTTGTGTTTGCACCTTTACTCATTGGAGTTCACACGTTTGGGAAATTTCAGGGTTTAGTATGAGATATCTGAATTCACACCTCCCTTGAGGCTCTTAGGGCCAGAGAGCACTACGGGAGAAAACCCATAATCCCATTCTCTCAGAAGAGTCATATATAAGCCAGCGAAGAGTGATTCATTCCAGAATATTTTCCACTTGGTTGGCTGGTGGCGGAAAAAGAGTTTTCAGAGGAAGAAGCTACGAGTCGAGAGCTCAGTGAAGATTGAGAAGGTTCTCTCAGAGACAAGACAGATTCAACTTGGTGCTAGCTCTGTAGGCTGAAGAAAGCAGAGGCAGAGGCTGAAGGACAAAACCTTTGGATTTGGAGACATTCAGAGGGAGTTCTTGGAACCAAGCAGAGAGAGAAGCCTCAACAGACTAGGCTACTTTGGAAGGAGAAAATAAACGTTTATATTTTTACCAGCTGGCTGCATTTGGGGTAATTATTGATCTGAACGGATACTAAGGCTGCCCCCAAGAAAACCTCCCCCGAGAAACCTATCCTCTCCCCCAGAGAGAACTATTCTACTTATTTTAAAAGAAGATCACCACAAATAATTAATAATAATAATAAATAATAAACATTATCACTTTTCTGATTACCTCCTTATGCTTTTCCAGATTCCTATATTTGAAAATTAAATTTTCTATTCAGCACTGGTCTTTTCATCATGGACAATTGAATATCCTCTATTGTACATTCACCTTTTCCTCTGAAAAATTATACTCAATTTTGCTGGGTAGGTAATTTTTGTTTGTGAGCCTAGTCCCTTTGCTCTCTAAAATGCCAAAACCTTTGATCCTCTAATGTAAAAACAAAAACAAAAACAAAAACAAAACAAAACAAAAAAACCCTGCTAAATCTTATGTTATCCTGACTTTGGCTCCAGATACATGAATTATTTATTTCTGCATACTTGCAATATTTTCTCCTTAAGTTGGGAGTTTTAGAATTTGACTATAATATCCCTGGAAGTTTTCATCTTAGGATATCTTTCAGGAGGTATTGACCAGATTCTTTTAATTTCTATTTTACCCTCTGATTCTAGAATATCAAAGCAGTTTCCTTGATAATTTCTTTTTCTTTCTTTCTTTTTTTTTTGATAAGGAATTTCAGGTAAACCAATAATTTTAGAATTATCTCTCCAGAATCTATTTTCCAGATCAATTATTTTTCCAATGAAATTTCACATTGATTTTTTTTTAATTTTTTGCTTTTGTGTTATTGTTCTTTTTTTTTTTTTTTTTTTGATTTCTCATTTGCTCAGTTCTAAATTTTAAGGAAATTTTTTCCTCAATAAGCTTTTGTACTTCCTTTCCCCTTTGGGCAGTTTTGCTTTTTGAGTCATCCTTCTTATTAGCTTTTGTATTTCCTTTTGCACCACTCAATTATTTTCCTAATTTTTCCTCCATCTCTCTTTCTTGATTTCTTGAATCTCTTTTGAGCTCTTATGTGGCCTGAGACCAATTCTTAATTATTTTGGAGGCTTTAGATATAGAAACTTTGACTTTATTATCTTTTTCTGAGTGTGTGCTTTGATCTTCCTTGTCACCATAGTAATTTTCAATGGTTAGAACCTGTGTTGTTGTTGTTGTTATTGTTGTTTGTTGTTATTGTTGCCTGCTCATTTTCCTAGCCTATTACTTTTAAGTCTTTGTTAAACTAGTGTTCTGCTTTCAGAATGAAGAGCAAACTGTCCCATACTTCAGGGACTTTGTGCAGCTATTTTCTGAGATTATTCTAGAGATCTGACACAAGCACTCTTTTCAGTTCTGGTACTATTAGGATTTTCTCCTTCTCCATTGTAGCTGTAAGATCTAGTGTGATAAAGTAGCAGAGTGGATAATTATGCTTTTTAATTTTTTCTTTTGGGTGGATTTTGTACTTCCTTTTTTTTCCCATTTGGGATATTCTGTTTCTTAGTATTTAGTACTTCTGTGACCTTTTTGCTAGTAATTCTTTTTTTTTCATTGTTTTCTTACATCATTTTTATTTCCTGAAATATTTTCAATCTTTCTTGCATAATACTTAAAATACTTTTAGAGCTCTTATAGGAATACCTTTTTGGGACTGAGACCAATTCACATTTGTTGCGATGTTTAGGAAATAATTTTTGGATTTCTTTGTCATCTTCTGAATTTATTTTAATCTTTCCCTGTCACCATAATCAGTTACTATGGGCAGGAGATTTCATTGTTGTTTGCTCATTTTCCAACCTACTTATTGACTTTTAACTTTATTTTAAAGTTGAGCTGTGTTCCCACTGTGGAGCATGCATTATGCATTCCTTTGGGCTATTTGCGGTACTATTTTCAATGATCTTTTTGGGGATCTGTGACTTTTTAGTTCTTCCAATTTAGTATTACCCAAGACAAGCCTGGTCATTATTCTCTTGGCCTGTGCTTTGTTGGTGACCACATATAATGTCCAGGCTAGCTTTCTGCAGGATCTCTGGATGGGCCTTGGTCTTTAGGTGGAGAAGTGATGGAGGCAGAAGAGCCACCACAGAGGCTGGTCAAAGATGGAATCCAGAGTGTGGAATCTGTAGTCTCCAGTCTTCTCTGTGTCTGTGGCTGAGAGACTTCTTCTTTATCTCTGTGTGAGAGATTCCTCTGTGTCTGAGACTCCTTTAAATACTTCAGTATGATTCCATCACTACAGCACACTGAACATGTACCAACTGTTCATTACATCACCATCACATTAAGTATGAAAAATTATCTCACACTGAGTAGGTGCTTAACTATAAGCGCCATGCTGTCCTTTATTCAAGTACATCTTTTCAGAGTTCTGGCTCTCTACAACCATATACCTTTTTCTACCAAGGAATTGTGACCATCATTCCCATTTCCTTGTGGTTATATATTTTTGTGTGCTAATGATTTTTTTTTTTTTTGCCTGAGATTGTGACTAAGAATTAACAATGTTGACAAAGGGATCCTTGCAATCTCCTGACCAGTTGTCTGACCCTCTTACCACCTGTTGTCTGAGATACAACCATGGATTCAGTCATTGCCATGTCTTGCTGCTGACTTATGGATTGTACCATGGATTGACGTGGCCATTTACTAGACTTCACTCTACTTTCCCTCGACTGAAATAGACCTTTCTTGTCACCATTCTAAATTGTTTTGGGCTGAAAAAAAATTGCCTTGCCCCATCCTTTTGTTTGTTCTGTCATTCCAAAATTGAGGCACTATTTTAAAGTCATTTTGATTGGAATTTGAATGAGGTCAGGTAAGTCTGTATTTACTTCACCATCTTAGCTCTGTTCCCCTGTGCAGCATGTTAGAGGGAAAAAAAAAAGAAGTGATTCAAAAAGTAAAAGTACATTTTGAGTACATCCCAAGCAAGCAGGATAGCCAGTATAAAGAACAAAGATGAAATTGAAATTCTCTGCTTAGAAAGAGTAAGAAGCCTAGTTTATTCGGACCAGAATATCAACAGAATGTACACTCTGAACATAGAGTGGAGAAATTAAAGTATTTTAACAAATTACTTTGAGATTGAAGAAGAGCATGTTTTGGAGAATAAATTGGGTTGAAATAAATTCTTCCTCTATTTCTGGACCATATTGGATTTTTTTTTTTTCTGTTCCTGCATGGGTGTAGAAAAGAGTTCTTGTTAGAATAGAATATAACCTATGCCTTTGGGGAGCCGCGAATATTTTAATTATCCTTAATTCCTGACATTCACATATCTTGAAGAGATTTTAAGGGCACTGTACTGACATTACCTCATGTGAACCTCATTGCAACTCTATGAAGTAAGTATTAAAAGTCTTATTATTCTTATTTTATAGATGAAGGGAAAAGTGATTATCATAGAGAATAAGTACCTATGGAAGAGAGAGCTTCAAACGAGATTTTTTTTCTGTAAACTTTTCAGTTTTATCTTTATTTATTTATGGAATAAAACAATAATTTCTATAATATAATGTAACAAAAAGAATTGTTGCACATGAAACTGAAAATCCAGTATGTACAACTTGCTATTCCTTGTAAATTTACCAAAAAAAAAGTTATGATGTGCATTTTCCATGCTGCCTTTTTTCTTTCCTCCCTCCTACCATGGAAGTGGCTGTTATTAGACATGAATAAATGTGTGTGTGTGTATGGAAAATTATTATATAAATATTTCTATGTATCAGTTTTCCTCCCTCTGAACATAGTTTTCATATTTTTTTACATTTAGTATAAATATTTATAAGAATAAAATATAAAAATGACTTATTCACTCAAAGTCATTCTTAAAATACTTCTATTACTCTATAACATGGCTTCTTAAAATTTCTTTCTATTAAAGACTCCTTTGCATCGAATAATTTTTATGCCACCTTTAGTATATAGATATATAAAATAATTGTACAAATCGAACACTTACTGATAATCATAATTTTGTGATTCCCCCCACCCACATCCAGTTATGTGATTTTGTATGGCATTGTGACCTACAATTCAATAAGCTTTGCTCTATACAACGTTCTTTCGATTCTGCTCATTTTCCTCATTGCTATTTTGCACAAATCTTTCCATCTTTTTTTGCTAAGACCATCATTTCTTATAGAATAATAATATATTATTCACAATCATCTTTCATGACTTGTTCAGTCATTTCCAATTGATGGACGTCCATGTAATTTTCATTCCTTTGCCACCACAAAGAGAGCTGCTACAAACTTTTTAGAATATACAGGTTCTTTTCATTTTTTTTTTTACAATCATCCATGGAAATTACTCTAGTAATGGTATTCCTGGGTCAGAGTATAGGCAATTTAATAAATCTATGGTCATAATACCAGATTGGTTTTTGAATCAATTCACAATTCCACTGACAATGAATTAGTATGCCAATTTTCCCACATCCCTTCCAGAAGTTTTCTTTTTTTCTTTTCAATAATGTTATACCCATTCCTCCTGAAATCAAAAGTAGTATTCTATTCA
Source organism: Antechinus flavipes (assembly GCF_016432865.1). Taxonomy (NCBI): domain Eukaryota; kingdom Metazoa; phylum Chordata; class Mammalia; order Dasyuromorphia; family Dasyuridae; genus Antechinus; species Antechinus flavipes. The sequence goes on from NC_067399.1 coordinate 27,185,402, forward strand.
TTGTTATGCTTTTTTTTTTTTAGACCTTTCAAAATAGTTCGATTGATAAGGACTTAAATGTCTAGATTCTACTAATCACAATGAAAGTTCCTGGATATACAATAGTTAAAAAGAAGTTGTCCTTGAGGTAGCTAGATGATGCAGTGGGTAGAACACCAGCCTTGAAGTCAGGAGAACCTCAGTTCAAATTAGGTCTCAGACACTAAAAACTTCCTTTTTGTGTGACCCTAGGGAAGTCATTTAACCCCAATTGCTTCAGAAAAAAAAAAAAAAAAGAAAGAAAGAAGCTGCCTCTAACCTTAAAGAGCTCACATTCTAATGTGGGTATGGGAAAAAAGACAATAACATCACCTTTAAAGAAACACATAATAAATAAATAGTAATATCACAGTATGGAGAAGTGACAGTATTAACAAATAGGGGAGAGGAAATAAGCAAATAAAAATTAGGAAAAAGAAAGCAGTCATAGATCTTAGTATGAAATATACCTGAAGTTGAAAAACCTAGGAAGGGAGGCCTTAAAGTTGAGAATAGTCAGTTTCCACATGCAGCTGGCCATGTAAAGAAGTAAGTTATTTTGATATACTCAAAAGCAAAATTAGCTTCCATGAGAGATATACAGAATACTTTCTCGAGGCCTTGAGAAGACTCTCTGGATCAAAAGCCCTGGTGTATCTGGATATGCCCGCAACTACATCTATACTCAACCAAAACTGTATTGAGTTACAGTGTATTTGAATGTTATTAAGAGAGTTTCTAGATATACTTTTGGAAATGGAGACAGAAAGACTACTTTGGAATCTGGTTCACAGCACTATTTTTTTTTTACATACTTCTTTTATCATAGGCAAATCATGTAACCTAAAGGAGCCTCAGTCTTTCAACTAGAAAATTGGGATGAAGATACCAGTGATATTTGTTTTACTGGAGTGTAATTAGATTATATACAGATGAGATGTGAGAGCAAGAATTTACACAGAGGAATTAGATGAGTGGTAATTTTTGAATTTTATTCATATCAAAAATGGATTAATGAGGGAACAATCCATGTACACACATACACATACAAATGTGTGCATATATGTGTAAATAAAAATATCTATCTATATCTATATTTATTTATATACACACAAACATATACCAAATACGTGTGTATATATAAAAATGGGTGTACATGATACAAAAGTCTTCTAAATTTATAAAAGGAGGAGAGAAAGTTAAGAGGAGTATAGAAGGAAGTGTAAATTAGCTGAAATTGGATAAGGTGAATAGATTTAAAAAGGAATTGGATCAAGAGGGAGAGAAATGATAAGAGGAAAAGGTAAGGGAAAAGAATAGAGGAGAGATTCTTAGGAAGTGGGCTATGTTAAGCAATGGGAAGGCAAGGTAGTGCATAGAGGTAAAGTAGAGGAATCAACAGCAATATGAAATGAGAGAGAGATAGAAACATACATAATAACGATGATCAGGAATATAATTTATTAGAAAAAGTAGGGTCAAAGTTAAAGCTGAAGTAAATTTAATCAAAAGAGAACAATAGAGAAACCACAAAAAATGTTAGCCATATTAATATTGTTTTAGACAATTTAAAGCAAGTAGACAATATAAAGTTGGAAAATTGTGGTAGTGTAAGAAACAATGAGTTGGTGGGTTTAGGAAAATATGGAAAGACTTTAATCTAAGAAAGATGATGTTATACTCTTTCAGAGAAAAGGAGGACAAATAAACATAGTACAACCTTACATACATATATGTGAATACACATGTGTATGTAGATATATTGCTATAGATATGTATGTGTCTATATATATATATATGCACATATATATATATATGTATATGTCTATATTTATTTTTCTATATCAATGTATTGGTATATAGATATAGCTATATAGGTGGATGGGTGAGTATATATAAATACATCCCCACTTAACTATGGTCCATTTGGTAGAGAATTTGTGGGGGAGAGAAAAGCAGGGAAAGGATAAAGTAAAATATGTATAAGATAGAAAAAAAAAGAAAACATGAAAAGCAAAAAAAAAATGGATAATTCTGAATATAATATGTAGTATTTATTATATATGATTTCTAAAAATGGAAATGTATTGCTTCATGTTTTGAATCTACTCTGCACATGACAATGTTTAATTTTTCTTTCTTTTTCTATTTTAGTTTTAACACTTATTTTTAAAATGTTGAGTTTCAAATCCCCTGCATTCCTCCCTCCGCCTTCTATTGAAAAGGTACATTTGATGCTATGCAAAACAATTCATAAAAGTCATGTTGTGAAAGAAAGCAAATAACCCTCCCACTAAAAAAAAAAAAAACAACTTTAAAAAGTTTAAAAATATGCTTTAATCTGTATTCAAACACAGTTCCCCTCCCATATGCATAGAATTTTTCACGATAAGTCCTTCAGACTAGTCTTTGATCACTATATTCCTGAGAATAGCAAAGATATTCACAGGTGATCATTCCATAACATTGTGCTTTGTTCACAATACATTTTGATTTCCATGATCTCATGGAGGAATTTCCTGATTTTTCTAATAGTATTCTATTCATTCTATCATATTAATTCTATCATAATCACATACCACAGTTTCATCAGCCATTCTATAGTTGATGGGCATCCCCTTAATTTTCAAATCTTTTCCCTGAGAAAAGAATTACTAAAAATCGTTTTGTACATATAGATCCTTTCTTGTTTTTATATCTCTATTGAGATCCGTCTAGCAGTGAAATTGCAAGATCAAAGGGAATGCATGATTTTATAGCTTTTTGAACATAGTTTCAAACTGCCCTATAGAATGGTTGAATCAGTTCACAATTTCATCAATACTCTTTCAGTGTCATATTTTCCTCTCATTTCCAGCCTTTTACCTTTACTCTGTATGTGTCTCTGTGTGTCAAATGTATTTCTTGTAAACAACATTTTGTAGGATTCTTTTTTTTTAAATCCCTTTTCCTGTTTGCTTCTGTTTTATGGGAGAGTTCATCCCATTTACATAAACAGTTATGATTACTAGCTCTGTATTTCCTTCATCCTATTTTCTCTCCTATATATACTTCTATTCTCTCTTTCCATCCCTTTCTTAGTTGTGCTTTTTTGCCCACCACACCCACTACCTTATTATTTTTATCACCTCTCCCCCTTCTCTTAGTAAGTATTTTTTTTTAACCCACTCCTTCTACTACCTTATCTTTTATCAACCCTTCTCACCTTCTCTTACCTTTTCCCCCAGTGGTTCTGCCCTTGTTTCTGTCTTGTCCCTCCTTTTTCTTTTGCTTTTTCTTCCATTACTTCTTTATAGGATTAGTTAAATTCTTAAACCCAACTGAATAATCATGTTATTCCCTCTTAAAGCCAAAACTTAATGAGTACAAGTGTCAGACAATGCTAATCCTCCTCCCTTCTTTTCCTAACTGAAATAAGTCATTTAAGCGTTTTGGTGGGAACTAATTTTCCCATTATATTTCTCTTTTCCTCTTTTTCCAATATAAACATTTTCCCATCCTTTAATGTCTTTTTTTGATGACATTACAACAGAATCCATTTACAACCATATCCTCAGTCTATGTGATGCTCCCTTTGTCTGCCACAGTGACAGATACAGTTCTCAAGAACACAGATATTGTTCTCCTGTGTGTGTGTGTGTGGGGGGGGTGTAATTTCCCCCCATTTAACTTTCTATGGCTTTCTTGAGTATGGTATTTATAGATTAAAATTTCCATTTATTTCTATTTTTAAGAGAAAAAATAGAAAAAAAAGCCTCTTACTTCATTGAAGCTATATCTTCTCCAGAAGATGGTGCTAAATATTGCTGAGTAGTTAATTCTTGGTTGTAACTCTAAGTCCTTTACCTTTTGGAATATGATATTCCAGGCACTCCAATTCTTTATTGTAGAACCTGACAGTTCCTAGATAATTCTGATTGTTGCTCCTTCATATTTGCACTATATTTATCTGGTAGCTTGCAGTAATTTTCCCATGAGATTATAGTTTGGAGTTTTGCAACAATGTTCCTTGAGGTTTTCCTTGTGGGATCACTTTTTAGATACACACATAAATACATAATACATAAAATATAAGCAAAGAGATTACAGCAAGTCATCCCAAGGATAATACACCACAATAAAGTAGGATTTATATCAAGAATGTAAAGCTGGTTCACTATTAGGAAAGTTATTAACACAATTGACTACATCAATAATCAAAGTAACAAAAATCATATAATTACCTCAACAGATGAAGAAAAAGCATTTGACAAAATCCAATACCCATTCATATTAAAAACACTGGAGAGTATAGGAATAAATTGACTTGTCTTTAAAATAGTCAGGAGCATCTCTTTAAAACCATCAGTAAGCATCTTATTTAAAGGGAATAAACTAGCACCATTCCCAGTAAGACTGGGGGTAAAACAAGGTTGTCCACTATCACCATTACTATTCAATATTGTATTAGATATGTTAGCTTTGGCAATAAGAAAAGAAAAATAGATGAAAAGAATTAGAGAAAGAGGAAACTAAATTATCACTTTTTGCAGATGACATGATGATATACTTAAAGACCCTTAGAGCATCAACTAACAATACTAGAAATACTTAACAAAATTAGCATAGTTGCAGGAATCAAAATAAATACATGTAAATCGTCAGCATTTCTTTATGTTACCAACAAAGTAGTGGATCAATGTAATAAATTAGGTTCACAGGACACAATTGATAATGCCAATAGTAATCTGGTGTATGAAAATCCAAATACTCCAGCTTCTGAGATAAGAATTCACTATTTGACAAAAATTTCTGGAAAATTGGAAAATAGTGTGACAGAAACTTATTGATCAACAACATCTAACAATCTATAATAAGCTAAGTTCAATATATCTTCATAGTACATAAATAAAGGATAACACTATAAACAAATTATGAGAACAAAGGATACTGTGCCTTTCATATCAGTGGAGAAGAAAGGAAGTTATGGCCAAAGAAGAACTAGAGAACATTATGAAATGCAAAATTGACGATTTTCATTATACAAAACTTAAAAAAAAGTTTTTGTTCAAGCAAAACTCATGTAGCTAAGTTTAGAAAGAAATTAGAAAATTGTGGTGACAGGAATTTTACATCTAAGTTTTCTGAAAAAGATCTAATTTGTAAAACATATAGGAATTGACTCAAATTTATAGGAATACAAGCCATTCACCAGTTGATAAATAGTCAAAGGACATGAACAGACAATTTTCAGTTGAAGAAATTAAAACCATTTCTAATCATATGAAAAAATATTCTAAATCACTATTGATGAGAAATGTGAATCAAGACAATTCTGAGTTACCCATACTTACTTTTTCAGATTGTCAAAGTGACAGGAAAAGATAAGGATAAATGCTAGAGGTGATGTCGGAAACTGGAACAATAATACATTGTGGAATTGTGAACTGATCCAACTATTCTGGAAAGTACTATGGGCTCAAAAGGGCTATCACACTGTGTATATCCTTTGATCTAGTAGTATTGTTATTGGGTCTGTGCTCCAAACAGGTCATAGAAAAGAGAAAAGAGAAAGGACCCACATGTGCAAAAATGTTTGTAGCAGCCCTTTTTTGTGGTAGCAAGGAACTGGAAACTGAGTGGATGCCCACCAGTTGTGGAATGGCTGAATAAGTTATGGTTTATGAATGTTATGGAATATTGTTCTATAAAAATTACAAACAGGATGATTTCTGAAAGGCCTGGAGATACTTACATGAACTTGTGCTAAGTGAAGTGAGTAGAACCAAGAGAACATTGTATACAGCAACAATTTTATGTGATTTTAATTGTGATGATCTTGGCTCTTTTCACCAATGAAGTGTTACAGGGCAATGCCAATTGAATAGTGATGGAGAGAACCATTTGCATTCAGAAAGAAAACTATACTGAATGTAAATCACAACATAGTATTATCACCTTTTTGGCTGCTCTTTGCTTGTTTGTTTGTTCGTTTTCTTTCTTATTTTTTTTCTTTTGTAATCTGATTTTTCTTGTGCAGAATGACAGATGTGGAAATATGTATAGAATAATTGCCCATGTTTAACTTATATTGTATTACCTGCTGCTAGAGGGAGGAGGATGAGAATAAGAGAGGGATAAAAATTTGGAACACAAAGTTTTTCAAGGGTGAAGAACAAAAACTAACTTTGCATGCATTTTGAAAATGAAAGACTTTTTTTAAATAAAATGTTTTTACCAGCCCTTGTAGCATAAAGGAACTGGACAGTGAGTTGAATGCCCATCAGTTGGGGAATGGCTGAATAAGTCATAGTATATTGATGAAGTAGAATATTATTGTTGTATAAGAAATGATTAGGAAGTTGATTTCAGAGAGGCCAGGAGAGACTTACATGAACTGAGGTTAAGTGAAGTGAGTACAACGAAGAGAACATTGTACACAGAAACAAGATTATGTAATACTCAGCTTTGATATACTTTGCTGTTTTCAACAATGAGCCAATTCCAGCAGACTTGTGATGGAGAGAGCCATCTTCATCTAGAAAGAGCACTATGGGGACTGTGTGGAACACAATGTAGTCTTTTTACCTTTTTCTTACTGTTTGCTTCTTTTTTCTTTTTCTTTTTTCTTTTTGATCTTATTTTTCTTGTGCAACATAATAAATGTGGAAATATGTTAAGAAAAATCACACATGTTTAACATATTGGATTACTTGCTGTCTAGAGAAAGGGGTGGAGAGAAGGAAGGGAGAAGCATTTGAAACAAAGTTTTGCAAGAGTGAATGTTGAAAACTATCTTTGTATGTATTCTGAAAAATGCTATTATTTAAAATAAATAAAATGTCATATAGTTCAATAAGACCATGTCAATGGTTCCTTCTAGTTCTAAATTCAAAGGTTTTATGGTATATTTTGATTCTTCCATTCCATGTGACTGTCTTGCAGCCAAATGTAAATGACTATATCTCACTGGGACTCATTTTCACCCTCTGCTACATCCATTCTTCTCTCTATAAAGATTAAAATAAAAGAACATAATTTTGGCAGCAGAATGGATGGTGGCTTGGGTATGAATTGATAAAAAATGAGAGATTTAAGGCATAAGATTTAATTAGGAGAATTTACAATATCTCAAGCAAAAGTTTATGAGTGCCCCACCTAGAGTGGAGTTATCGTGTATATTTTAACAATGGCAAAACACAAGAAGAAAAATGGAAAAATAAATCATTTAGTAAACACTTATTACTTGTCAGGAATGGTGCCAAATACTGTATAAATGTTATCTCATTTGACCCTCACAACTGCTTTGTAAAAGATGCACTACTATTATCTGCATATTACTTTTGGGGAAACCAACACTTTCCCAGGATTTCACAGGTAGTAAGTTTCTGAAAACAGTTTCAGACTTAAATGTTCCTTACTCTAGATCCAGTGTTCCATCTATTCAACCTATTTTCAAGACATATTATGAAGGAAGGACTTACAAACTTTAACCATTGATTTTATACAATGGAGTGAGGACTCACTGATATCCATGAATTTCCATACTTGACTGAATGAAAGGTTGGCAATATTATTGATAGAAATAAAAAAAAAAAAAGGTTTTTCAATTTTCATTAGTTTGACCCTGCTGCTTATCCAAATGGCTGGTGGGTAATGATAATGATGGTGGTAATGATATGTAAAATAAATCATGATTTTTGACACTCACCATTCCCTGTGATGTTAGTAATATTTTCCCCATTTCACAAATAAAACTGAGAATCAGGTTGTTTATGTAACTTGGCTAGCATTACGCATTACTTACTACAATTCCTATTAGATAGTTAGCACCTACCCAAATGAAATGAATATATAAATATATGAATCAATAATAAATTCATTTGCTGTTTTCTATGTCCATAGGAATGCATTTATTATAGGATAAACATAACTATTCAAGTGAGGTCCTACATGAGTAGTCCAGCTATTAATAAATCTATCACTCTCTTAAAGACAAATGCCAATCCAGTTATTCCAAGAGAATAATCTGTGTCAATCAGTCAGTCTCAAGGGATAAAAACAAAAGCACAAAAAGCAAACTCTGTTTTGTAGGAACTGACACAGGAAGACAACATGAGAACAACTATAAATTAATGATTTGTATATTACATAAATTGGAGGCAATTAATAGAGGAAAGTTATTAGCATTTAAAGTAGATGGGGAAAGGCTTCTTATACAGGGAGCTCCCTGTAGAAGATGACATTTTAGCTGGGACTTAAACAAGTAAGGAGGAGAGAAGAAAAGAGAGAATATTCTAATCCTTGAAGGGAGAGATATACTGTCATATTGACAAGTGCAAGAAAGCCATTGTCACTGGAAACTAATATGTATATGTGGGTAGGGGAAGATGAAGAATACATAACTTGGGATGTTTGGAGAAAGATGAACAGTTGAAAAAAGTCTCTGTGGTTAGGGGATAATTAATTGATGGGGGGGAGGTTGTAAAAAGGATTGCTTTATTTCAGTGAAATCCTGTTTTAGATTATATAACATAATTCATAGTGGATTCACTCATCATATTTTTGTGATGGGAATGAATTGATTAAAGGGAGTAAGATCAGAGAGATTAGGTTACATTGTGTCCATGGTGAATTCAATACAGAAAAGGATAATTTGGAGCAGTTGTAACCTTAGGAAAAATATATTTTTCTTTCTTCAGGTGTTCTCCATAGATCTGTGTTCTTTTCTTATTTCTTTCCTATCACAATGACCTTCAGTTTTCTTCTTTCTTTTCTATTTCTCATATCAGTTGAATGACCAAGGAGTGTTGCCTTAGCAGTGATCTCAGTGTTTTTTGTCTTTTGAAAAACTAAGTGAATTCTCTGGAGAAATTGGAGATGTCAAGAGTGTGAACCTGTGGGCAGTGTGAAGGGGTGTGTGTGTGAAGGGAACTAGGTGATCTAAATATGGTCTAAACTGGGACAGCACCTGAGAATATATTGAAACCCTCTGCATGACCAATGGTGTGAGCCAAAAGATGATGCACACACCTTTGAGCTCCCACTCAGTGTATGTTGGTTTACAAGGCTGTGGGAGTGAAGTTTTATAAAAGAACTCCAGCACCTGCTTTGGGGGGAGGGAAAGAGAGAGACAGAGAGAGAGAGACAGAAAGAGAGCAAGAGAGTGAGAGAGTGAGAGAGATAGAGAATGAGAGAATGAGAGAAAGAGAAAGAATGACAGAGAAACGAGACAGACAGAGATAGAGACAGAGAGACAAAAACAGAGAGAGACAGAGAGAAAGACAGAAACAAAGATGGAGGAAGGGAAAGATACAGAGGCAGAAACAGAGACAGAGACAGACAGAGAGAGGCAGAGAGAGAGAGAGAGAGAGAGAGAGAGAGAGAGAGAGAGAGAGACAGAAACAGAAATACACATAGACACAGATAGAGTGCCACAGAGAGAGTCAGAGACAGAAACAGAGAGACATAGAGAGAATAAATCTTCTCAGTCCCTTGAGACCTGAGCTCTAGGCTCAATCACAGCCTTCCATCTATTCCTTTTATAATTACTCTTGAGAAAGGCTATTCCTTCATATTTTACTGGAGTAAGCCAATCTGCTATTTGGGCTGAGATGGCATCACATAATCTATAACAGGAAGGCTGGCCCCTCCATGGCTCACAGGTTTGGGAGGATGAGACATATTATTAGTCTTTAGTTCTAGTCCCTGCAATGTTAGGTAGGTTTTTTTTTTTTTTCCTTTGGTTTTTGTTTTTGTTTTTGTTTTTGTTTTTTTGTTTTTTTTTTTTTTTTTTTTTGTAAAATCTACCCCTTTGGGCTAATGTACTCTCTTGGATTCTGGCTTCCTGGCTATTTGTAAATTAGGGGAAAGATTACCTTGAGATAGTTCTGTATGCTCCATGCTAGCACCAATTTCTGGCATCCTTTCTTTTGAACGAATCACTAGATACACTCAGAATACACATAGAAATTCTTAATCCAAATGCTCACAATTCTTACTCCAAACTTGTCCTCCTGTCCATGATTTTGCAGTTATGCCACAATTTTACGAACCAGGTATGGAAAACCAGCCACATTTCCCAAGAATGGAATATCTGCCTTTGTGAAGCTCCTATGAGAACTAAGCATAGGGAAATAAAATTGAGGGAAAATCACCTTGACTACCAAGGATTCTCCCAAAGTTTAATGTTCTTGCCTGAATTATTTTGTCTTTATATATTTTTGGATCTACCCAACTGAACACATGGGTAACAGGATCACCTCCCTGCTATATCCCCTGAAAAGATAAGGTCCAACTTTTGAATCAGGGACAGTTTTGAAATTTAAAAAGTGTTTATCTTTGTATCCCATTGGCTAGTACAATGTCTAGCACATATTAGGCACTTAATAAAATGGTGTGAGCTAAAGTAGCTGAGAGAGATGATGCAGACAAACCTTCTCACACTCTACTCTGTTTTCAAGCTAAGAGACTAGGTTTCAGATAGGAGAGATAATATTCTTGAAGTTACAATAGTTAACTACAAGTAAAGTCAGGAGAACAAGTATTTCATTTATACTCCGTATCGTTTTGTAATTGTCCATGGTACTTTCTGTTTTCATTGTCATTATCTAACACACACTTTAAAAAATATTTTAAATCTATTTTTTTTTTTTTACTTTCTTGTAATGACCGCGTATTTAAAATCAGCCAGAGTCAGGAATTCAGGTTAAGGGAAAAATCTTCAATATTTATTAAGGTGAAGAGGTGAATAAAGATTGCGATAGCAAATATAAGCAAGAAAGATTTCTATAGCAATATGGGCAGCTGCAACAGGAAATCAGCTAACAGAGAGAGATGTGAGCTGAGCAAACTGTGGCAAGGCCATCCCAAAAGTCTCTCCTTCCCCTTCCTTTTCCACTCCCCTGCCTCCATCCACCAAAATCGTCATTTCCTATACAACACATCAGGACTTGCACAAAGAGTGGGCGGGGGCCATTCTTTCTTCAAGCTTATATATCAATGAAGTATGGTCCAATTACTATTTAGCCTCATGTGCTTGGGACCTCAGTGCATCAACTCAAGCCTCAGCCCATTACACTTTCTTGCATTTTGAGTTCCAAATTATTTCCCTCCACCCAATCCATCTTCACCCACCGGGAAGGCAAGAAATATGATACACATTATACACATAAAATCATGTGAAAGATATTTCTATATTAACCATTTCACATAAAAAAGCAAGAAAAAAAAAGGTGAGAAAATTCTAATTCAGTTTGAACTTAGTTCATCAGTTGTCACTTTAGAGATGTATGGAGATTTTTATCATGTGTTTTCCTAAATTGTGTTGGATCATTACAATGGTTATACTTGCTAAATGTTTTACACTAGCTCATCATTGCAATATATTTATTACTACATAAAATGATTTCCTGTTTCTAGTCTCTTCATTTTGCATCAATTTATATATCTTCTCAGTATTTTTTCCCCAGAAACAATCATCCTCAGCATTTCTTATAGCTCACATTCAAACAAAAGAAAAATCAAATGTTGTTCAACCATTCCACATTTTTGCCACAAAAACAAACAGCTGTTATAAATGTTTATGTAATATAGGTTATTTTTCCTTTGATCACATTAGACTACAGTCCTAGTAATAGTATTTATGGATCAAAGGATATGTATAGTTTGATAACCCTTTGAGTTGAGTTTTAAATTGTTTCTTAGAATAGTTGGAGCAATTCTCAACTTCACTAACAGTGTATCTATTTTTTTTCACATTATTTTCAGCATTTTTCCATTTCTGATAGGGTGAGATGGTAACTCCCCTTTAATATATATAGTTAATATAGATAGATAGATATTTTCCCCTAAACAATAGTGCTTTAAAGTATATTTCATATGACTATATATAGCTGTGATTTATTCTTTTGTAAACTGCCTATTTATATCCTTGGACCATTTATCAATGAAAGAAAGTCATACACATATAATGTACGTATGTGTGTATGTATGTTTTATAAAACTGACTCAGTTCTCTTTGAATTTGAGAAGAGACCTTCATCATTAAAAAAAAAAACTTGCAGTAAAAATGCTTTATATTATTTTATTGCCTATGTATCTTTTAACAAAATGTAGATTCCCTAATTACCTCTTCTAATTAGGTTAGTTTTTGTTTTTGCTTGCTTTGAGATCATGATTGATAATTCTGACATTTTTTTTCAAATTTATCTGAAGCATAATGCTTCAAAACAATGATATGTGAAGCTATGTATACTGATTAACTTTTAAGTGAAATAGTATAGAAGAGAAGAGAATACAAAGACAGGCTATTATGAGACATCCATTGTCATTGGGTAGAAAGTATTTAAAAACCTAATAAAGGAGATGAAAGTAGGTATATAGGCAAGGGGAACCCAAACAAATGAACAAAAACCATTAAAGCAATGTCATGAAAACCTCAAGAAAAATAAAAATAAAGGAAAAGAGAAGAAAAGAGAACAGCATCAAAACTTTCAGAGAGATCAAGAAGTATGAAGAATTAGAAAAGGTCATTAGATTGGGGGGGAAATAACAGTTTTTAATTGCACCTTCAATGTTATTCATATTCACTTTGGATATAAATAATTTTTTTTAAATATTTGACTTCTCTACACTAATAGCTATTTCATTAATTTTCAATGTCATTCTTAAATAATTGGAAAAATATTAAGTGCTCTTGGATAGGCCGAGCAAATATAATAAAGATGACAATACTCCCTAAACTAATCTATTTATTTAGTGCTATACCAATCAGACTTCCAAGAAAATATTTTAATGATTTAGAAAAAATAACAACAAAATTCATATGGAACAATAAAAAGTCGAGAATCTCAAGGGAATTAATGAAAAAAAAAATCAAATGAAGGTGGCCTAGCTGTACCTGATCTAAAATTATATTATAAAGCAGCAGTCACCAAAACCATCTGGTATTGGCTTAGAAATAGATTAGTTGATCAGTGGAAAAGGTTAGGTTCACAAGACAGAATAGTCAACTATAGCAATCTAGTGTTTGACAAACCCAAAGATTCTAAATTTTGGGATAAGATTTCATTATTTGATAAAAACTGCTGGGATAACTGGAAATTAGTATGGCAGAAATTAGGCAAGGACCCACACTTAACACCACATACCAAGATAAGATCAAAATGGGTCCATGACCTAGGCATAAAGAATGAGATTATAAATAAATTAGAGGAACATAGGATAGTTTATCTCTCAGACTTGTGGAGGAGAAAGAAATTTGTGACCAAAGATGAACTAGAGACCATTACCAATCACAAAATAGAAAATTTTGATTATATCAAATTAAAAAGCCTTTGTACAAACAGAACGAATGCAAACAAGATTAGTAGGGAAGTAACAAATTGGGAAAACATCTTTACAATTAAAGGTTCTGATAAAGGCCTCATTTCCAAAATATATAGAGAACTGACTCAAATGTATAAGAAATCAAGCCATTCTCCAATTGATAAATGGTCAAAGGATATGAACAGACAATTTTCAGATGAAGAAATTGAAACTATTACCACTCACATGAAAGAGTGTTCCAAATCACTATTGATCAGAGAAATGCAAATTAAGACAACTCTGAGATATCACTACACACCTGTCAGATTGGCTAAGATGACAGGAAAAAATAATGATGAATGTTGGAGGGGATGCGGGAAAACGGGGACACTGATGCATTGTTGGTGGAGTTGTGAACGAATCCAGCCATTCTGGAGAGCAATCTGGAATTATGCCCAAAAAGTTATCAAACTGTGCATACCCTTTGATCCAGCACTGTTTCTATTGGGCTTATACCCCAAAGAGATACTAAAAAAGGGAAGGGGACCTGTATGTGCCAAAATGTTTGTAGCAGCCCTGTTTGTAGTGTCTAGAAACTGGAAAATGAATGGATGCCCATCAATTGGAGAATGGCTGGGTAAATTGTGGTATATGAATGTTATGGAATATTATTGCTCTGTAAGGAATGACTAGCAGGATGAATACAGAGAGGCTTGGAGAGACCTACATGGACTGATGCTAAGTGAGATGAGCAGAACCAGGAGATCATTATACACTTCGACAACGATATTGTATGAGGATGTATTCTGATAGAAGTGGATTTCTCTGACAAAGAGACTTAACTGAGTTTCATTGGAGAAATGATGGACAGAAACAGCTACACCCAAAGAAGGAATACTGGAAAATGAATGTGAACTATCTGCATTTTTGATTTTCTTCCCGAGTTATTTTTACCTTCTGAATCCAATTCTCCCGTGCAACAAGAGAACTGTTCGGTTCTGCAAATATGTATTGTATCTAGGATATACTGCAACATATTTAACATATATAGGACTGCTTGCCATCCTGGGGGGGGGGGAGGAGGGAGGGAGGGGAAAAAACGAAACATAAGTGATTGCAAGGGATAATGTCGTGTAAAAATTATCCTGGCATGGATTCTGTCAATACAAAGTTATTATTAAATAAAATAAAATTAAAAAAAAATTTCAATGTCATTGAAATGTGTTCCTTAAAAGGCAAAATTCTTGCATTTTTCTTTGTGGGAATATGCATTATTTTTTTTAAAAAGTAAGGGATTAGGGGCAGCTAGATGGTGCAGTGGATAGAGCACCAGCCCTAGAGTCAGGAGGACCTAAATTCAAATCTAATCTCAGACACTTAATACTTCCTAGCTGTGTGACCCTGGGCAAGTAACTTAACCCTAATTGCCTCAGAGAGAAAAAAGATTAAAAAGTAAGGGATTAAAAACACTGAAAAAAGTCATTGAAAGTTATAGATTTGAAATCTAATACTTATTTGATAAAGTTCTACAAAAAGTTTGTCAAGCCAAATTAATCTGGTATAATATACTTGCATATGACTAAAAGAAGTCTTTTTTGGAGGGATATACACTCACAATTGGGGACACCAGGAATGTCCTCAAGCAGAAAAAAAAGTGATAATTGAGCTGACTTTGAAACTAATTAAGGTATTATAAGGTGTGATTTCATTACAATTATGTATACTAGTTTTACAAAGATAAAGACAAAGAACTTTAGGCTGCTGTGAGAGAATGACTAGAAAGATAATTTTACTTGATTACAGAATATGTCATTTATAGCACTTATCTTGTTATTGTCACATTTTTACTTACATTATTGTAGACACATGCACACTATTCTCTTGGTTCTATTTTCACATTTTGCAAATGTTTATATGAATTCTTCATATCTTTCTTTCCAGATTATATTACTTTTTTATATTACATAATTTATTTTATCATTTAACTTTCTTAATATTGTTTGAATTTTTGTTCCAATCAGTGATTTCATTCATTTAAGGATATAAGCTGTAGAAGCATAATCTTTTGACAAAGATTGACAGCTAGATTCTCTTGTACTTTTAAGAATGATTGACTTGTCCAGAGTCACATAACCAGTACACATTAAAGGCAGGACTTAAACCTTTTTTTTTCTTTTTCTAACAAAGATAGTAGTCATGCATCTGTTATGAAATAGTCTCTCTAAGTATTGTTATATTATTCATTCATTCATTTATTTATTTGTTCGTTTGTTCATTTATTTATTTATTTTTGGTTGAGGTAATTGGGGTTAGTGTCCAGGGTCACACAACTCAGGTCCTCCTGACTTCAGGTCCATTGCTCTATCTACTGCACTAGTTAGCTGCCCCAGTATTATTACTTTTTTTTAAATCTATATCTTAAAAAAATGGTATATGGTTTATAGTTTAGTTCAAAACCAAGTATTGAGGAAAAATAGTGATTATACATAAAGTTTTCAAGGAAAACTAGGATGGTGAAATATTGAGAATAAAATACAGTGTTTTGTTTTGGAGATCACAATGAAATATAGCTTTGAAATATTGGGCTTTATTATTTTTATTTTGCAAATGAACACTGCTATTGTCTTGTAGTCATAACTATGATATTAAAAAGGAAATAAAAGAATATTAAGACTCCAAAATTCAATTTAAGAAGTGAATTTGTCATAGAATAAATTGGTTTAACTGGAAAGAAGAGTAAACATAAAGGAGTAATATGATGTAACTAGGAGGAAGAGGAGGGAATAAGCATTTATATAATACTTACTATATGCCAGGGCCTTTGCTGAAAGCTTTGCAAATATAATCTCATTTGATCTGAACTGGATAGAGGTGTTTGTTTAGGGTAATATACGTCTGAATTTATGCTTCCTCTATTTCTGGAGAGTGAACTGATTTTCTCTCACTCTGCTATCAGGTATACCGAGAGGGAATTCCAGGGGAGGAGAACACATTGCTTTGATTGATGAAGTAGTGAACAGGAGGGAAGTTTGCCTTGCCAGAAACTTCCTAACCTGAAGTCAGAACTTTCTTATCATTAAATTGATCCACTGATGCTTGTTTTGATTAAAGACACAGCTTCTCTCATAACAGCAGCTGCACTCCAAGATATAACTCAAACAGACATAATGAATGCCTATCTTTTAATTTTTTTATGAAAAGGCTTCATGATATATAATTAAGATGTTTTTTGCATGTTCCACTGATGAACCATCTGCAGGTATGACATTTAGCATCTGTACTTAAAAGTAGCCACCTGTTACACTCTGGTGAGCTTGGCAAAGAATCTCTTCAGAGAAATAGGATGGAGAATAGTTTGGAGTCAGAGTTGTCCATGATTTGTCATCTTCTTGACATTTATTATTCTATTGTAGGCAATCCTTTGAGGGCTTTGAAGTAGCATCCTTTAGAAAGTAGAATATAATGGCTTGGCTTTCAAGCCAAAAGGTCTTTCTGTGAAGTAGACATTTGTCTTCTGTGCCGTTAATCTCAATCCATCCGCACCTCCTCCTCCATCAGTCTTCATGCTACTGCTCTTAGTGACTTCTGACTTTTTGGAACTATTAATATAACTAAGTTTCAGAGTACTCCTTTGCACTAATGTGTGAATGATTGATAGGCATTGGGAATGGACATTTGATTTCTTTGATATATCGAACTCCTAGATGCGGATAACCTCATGACCCATGTAGGTCAATGTCTTCTCAATTTGTAGTTTGGAGACTTGCTGAAAGTATTGAAAGTTTAAATAATTTGCAGAGAGTTACAATACAAGATGTGGCAGATGTGATCCCCACACTTGTTTGTGAGGCAAGATATTTGCCTACTCTGTCATGTTGCCTCACAAATAACTAGTATCACTTTAAATGCTATCCCATCCTGGATCAGCAAAGCAACGTTAATTAATAGCTAATAAAGACCTTGCAAATATTGTGTATTGACATGTAAAGCTCTTCCCAGCCTAGTTCCAAAATTTTTTTCTAGGCCTATTGAGCATGATACCCCTTCAATATACTCTATAGTGCAGTTAAATAAGCCAGTTTACTGCTCCCAAAACTCAATATTCTTTTTTTCTATCATGAAACCTTTGCATGGAATGTCTCTGCCCTTATATCAGGGAAAGAAAGGACTCTCTTTGCACACTTTGCACACATCCCTAGCTTGCAACAAGTCTCGGGAAATGTATCATGTTTACTGGTAGCCTTTTTGTAACCTACACAGACTAAATTCTCTCTCTCTCTCTCTCTCTGTATATACATACTATATATATATAGCTACTTACACTATAGCTACTACACTATAGCTACTTACAACTTTAACCCTACCCCAACACAAAACAAATACGCATAAACACATCAATGAAATGTAAGCTTCTTTTTTATTATTATTATTATTATAGCTTTTTATTTACAAGATATATGCATGGGTAATTTTTCAGCATTAACAATTGCAAAACCTTTTGTTCCGACTTTTCTCCTCCTTCCCCCCACCCCTTCCCCAAGATGGCAGGTTGACCAATGAAATGTAAGCTTCTAAAAAGGGTTTTGATTAATCTTGACTTCTGATCTCATTCAAAGACAGTTGTTTTATACTAGATAGGAGATACCTTCCTTTATAAAATTTATAATGATACTATGATCACATGACTAATCCCTGGTTGATTAGGAATTTTCAGTTCCTTCAACTAGTCATCTTACAGAATGATTTATGGTCCTTTATGATTTTGGTCACTGTTCCTTTGAAATGCCTTTCTCCTTCAATATGTTTTCTAGTATGTGACAAGATCTGAATCTACTATATATTCTTTACTCTGGCTAGGGTAAAGTATAATGAACTTGATATTACTCTAGCTTTAAATTCTATGGCTCAGTATGTTCAAAGGTTCCAATCAGTTTTCTTGGCTATCAGCTTATACTATTGACCCATCTTTAAATTTTCAGATTACTAAAACTCTCAGATTTCTTTTTAATCTAACCAATTATTCTCTGTTCCCACCTATTTTGAACAAGACAAATAGGGTGTAAAATAAACAATATTAATATGATTTTTTTAACTCAAGTCATTGATTATCTTAGATATATTGTGCTTAGAAAGATTTTCATTCTTTATCGCATATCATTTGATGGGCAACTAGGTGGCAAAATGGAGAGTGCTGGGTCTACAGTCAGGAATATTCATCTTCTTTTTTTTAAAAATTTTTTATTTAATAATTACTTTATATTGACACTCTTTTCTGTTTCGATTTTTTTCCCCTCCCTCCCTCCACCCCCTCCCCTAGATGGCAAGCAGTCCTTTATATGTTGGATATGTTGCAGTATATCCTAGATACAATATATGATTGCAGAACCGAACAGTTCTCTTGTTGCATAGGGAGAATTGTATTCAGAAGGTATAAATAACCCGGGAAGAAAAACAAAAATGCAGATAGTTCACAGGAATATTCATCTTCTTGAGATTAAATATGATCTTATATACTTAGCTGTGTGTGCAAGTCACTTGATCTTGTTGTCCTCAGTTCCTCATCTGTAAAATTAGTTTCTGAAGGAAATGCCAAACCAGTCCAATATCTTTGCCAAGAAAGTGCCAAATGGGATTAAAAAGAAGTTGGATATGACTGAAACAATTGTACAACACTAAATGATTTCATGAGTGATTATATGATAAGCTTCCTGACACAATCCAACATTTTTTTTTGGATTCACAAGTGAATTCTTTATTTATGTATGTATTTTAAAATATTATTTTTTATTATAGCTTTTTATTTACAAGTTATATGCATGGGTAATTTTACAGCATTGACCCAACATCTTAAAGAAATGTATGTAGTATGACTAAGTTTTGATATGGTAGAGGGAATCAAAGGCTCACAAAATCATAAATCATATTTTTGGGTAAAAGAAGAAGTTTTTTAGTTCAATATACTCATTTTAGAAATAAAGTGAAGCCAAAAAGTTGTGTTAGGCCCAGAATAATGCTGCTGATTTAAAACATTATAGAATCATACCTTCAGAAATAGAAGAGACATCATAGGTTATTTAGCTCAAACTCACTCAAATTTCAAAACAAGGCACTCCTTCAAATTTATCACATTTTCCATATTACTTAAATTATATTAGGAGCAGAAAAACAGATACAGAGATGAAACCATATAAATTCTATGTAATGTAAATATTTATTAAATTTAGAGGAAAAAAAAGGATTGAAGAGATCTGGAAAGGCTTCATATAGGTGAATATCAAGAGACTTGGAAGAGATTACATCAATTGTAGATAGGCTTCTGAAGGAGTTTACTTTTTTTAAAAGGGAGAAGAGAAATGGGATGATAGCAAATGGGAGGATAGACAAATTACATGAGGAAAAAGTCCAGTTCTTTTTACATGTAATAGCCTTCCAGATAACTAAAGAGATTTATTGCACCCTCAATACATACAATTATCTTTTCTCTAAGCTAAAAATCCTTAATTCCTTCATGCAATCTTTATGTGGTATCAACTTGACTATTACCTAGCTTAATTTCCATTCTAAAACATTCTCCTACGACTTAATGTCCTTCTTTAACTGAATTTAGCAAAACTGAAGTAGATTCTTGAAATATGGTCAGTCAGAGACTCAATACTATGAGATTATCATTGTTTTATTGCTGGAACAGTACTTCTCATTGAAATTCAATATTTCTTGGTCATTTCTTTACTACATCAAACTGAGAACTGATTTTGAATTTATAGTAAATTAAAATTCCCAGATTTTTTTCAAAGAAACATTATTTAATGAAGTCTATAGTAATGTTCTTCAGATATTGATATTTTGATTCAAAAAGTAAGACTTTAAATTTATCCCTAATGGAATTCTCATTTTATTCACTCCATTGCCCTCAACCTGGCATTATCACTTAGTATCCAGAGTATCTCATCAAATATATTGTATTTTACTTTTAAAATTGTATTTTCCTGCAAGTTTATTACTTTATCATCACTTAATTTATACAAATAATTGTTGAAACTGTTACAAGGCAATGCATTTTGTAAGTGAGAAAGCACAGAACTAGGGTCAAGATTTACTACTCCGATGAATATAACTAACACAAATTTTTTAGTCTTAATATTTGTCTGCAACCAAAGAAGTTAAATGAATTGCCTTAGCTTCCCAGACAATATCACAGTAGAAGAGCTTAAATAAAGATTTTCTTATGTTTAGAGTTGGCTCCCTATCCATACAGCTTCTCAAAGCTAATTGCATGAAAATGAATAGTTATTGCAAACAGTTGCTAAAATATAGATATTTTCCATTTGACCAGAAAGCTACTTAGTCTTTTCCCAACCTCCATCAATTTTATTACAAATCCAAAAAAGAAGTTCCAAACACACCTATACTCAGACACCCAAGAATCAACACTTTGTAAACCAATTTATTAGAAAACATCTTTCCAAATCATTGATTTATTTGAAAATTGTTAGAAGGGAAATCACACATAGGTTCCAGAGACAACTGAAAAAAATGGTGTGTCAGTATATTTAATGTCAGCTAGAGACAAAGAATTCAGAGTTCTTAGAATGAGAAGCGGTCCCATATTTTGGTAAAGAGAGGAATAGTTTCAGCAATTCTCAGAACTTGTTATTTAATTAATAATGTTGGAGTTAATTCAATGTCAGATTTGATAGCAATGTTGGATACAATTAATATTAATATTTATCAATGTCATGAAATCCAGCTCCTTCAAGATAAAGCCTAAATTATTTTATGACAATAAGAAATGTTTTTAAAATTAAAAAAATAGACAATAATAATTGGTAGTCATATTGATTTGTCTTACAAAATGCATTACCTATTATCTTGTTAGAGTCTAATAAATATCTTCTAAAAATGATGACATTATTAATCCTAGTTTGTGGATGAGGACAATGTGACTCAGATAGTTAAAGTAAGTTCTTCAGGATTACAAGAATAAGAAGTGCCTAAAGAATAATATTTGAATCTGTCTTTTGCATTTGGAAAAAAAAGTACTTTAGTAACTCTGCCAGTGGAAGAAGCAAAAGTTTTAAAAACAAGGGATATAGGTTTAAATATTTACTGTGCCATTTGTTAGGTTTCACCTCTCTTGGTGTTGGAGTCAAGTTATATTCCTTCCTTCTCCTTTTCTGTCTTTATCTTTGTCTCTCTCCTACCTTAGTTTTTTTTTTTTTCTTGTTGCTGAGGCATTTGTAGTCATATTTGATTCTTCATGACCCTTTTACGATGTTTTTGGGCAAAGATATGAGAGTGAATATGAATTTCTAGCTCATTTTTTTTTTCAGATGAGAAAACTGAAGCAAACAGGATCATATGACTTGCCCATGGTCACACAGATAGTAAGTTTTTGAAAGCAGATTTTAACTCAGGTCTTCCTGACTACAAATCCAGTGCTGTGCTGCCTTCTATATCTGTGTCTTTGATCTGATCTCTAAAATATATCAATCAAGAGAGCAAATTAAAATTCGACCACTTTCTATCTCATCCACTTTTGCTGCTAAGGTTCAGTCTTTTTCTATTTCACCAAGGTAAGCATTATTGATGAACTATAAGGGGAACTGAATACAGAGATTATTGTTTAATATTCTTAATTACATTTTGAGTCTACACAATGCTTCTCAATTCTGGAAAGCGACTTTGAGATCCTTTATTCCAGAGCTCTCTTTTTACAAATAATTGACCATTTTCCAAGGGAATAAAAGTGACTTGCCAAAGTCACATATAGGTAATGAATGATAAAACTAAGATCTGAACCTCACTAATCTTATTGCAAATTCACTGCTTAGTGAACAGCAACCTAGCTTGTGCTGGAATCCATTTATAAAGGAAAAGATTAAAAGAGAGTTTATGGAGAAGTTTATAAAGTTCATAAATGGTGAAGTTAAATCCTTAGCAGGGATCTTCATAGTTGTAGTTTTGCTGTATTAGCAGGTGATACAATCCAGCCAAGTGAGATAAGACCATTAAAAAAAAAATCTGTCCTCTCTCCAATAGTTATTTTCTCAGTATCCAGCTTTTTAAGGGCAGCTGCCTGTAAATGCCAGAAAAACTCAAGCACGATAAAAGATTAAAGAGTTATTAATAATTTATTTGAAAGGGAGAGATTTACTGGGACCCAATGGATCCATAGTTGGTCCCAGGGCTGAATGAGACTATCGTCTCAAAGAAGCCAGCAAACAATGAGAGTTCTCAATGACATATATACATGTGGCTCAGATGCAGGAGGTAGACTGAGGCAGGGGTGGAGTCAGAGTGCTGAGAGCGGGAACATGGGATTGACAATCCGGTTCTGATTGGATGAGGGGAGACAAGGGGGAATCTGATAATTGGGATTACAGAATAGGGAAAGGCATCCAATATTCTAATGATGTCTAAAATACAAGGTCTTTCTCCTTATCTGGATCATCATGATAAGGAGGGAGGGTTAGTGTTGCAAGATTGAGCAGAACAATTCAGGGAAACTGAGGCAGGACAATTTAGGGAAACTGAGTCAGGACAATTGGGGAACCTGAGGCAGAACAATAAAAGAGAACTGTGACACAACACTGCTAACATAATGGATAAAGCTAGTAGGTCTGAAATCAGGAAGATTTAAATTAAAATTATTATTAAATATAAAATTATTAAAATACTATCTGTGTGATCCAGAGCAAGTCACTCAATTTCTTCTTATATTTGTTTCTTTAAGCATAATTTGTGAATAATAATAATAGCATCTACCTCACAGGGTTGTTGTGAACATTAAATGAAATAATATTTATAAAAAGCTCTTAGCATAATGACTGACTGGACTTTATGTAAATGCTCATTTATTTCTACCATGCCATCCTCCAGGGAATGTTTCATTTCTGTCTTTTAATTTCCAATATCTAACAAAATACATAGGCAAGAGCAGGATTTTACTAAATATTCATTAAATTGGAATGATTTTTTCAATTCTTTGTGCCATACATGAACATGCTGCACTTAAATATCCTCCTATATGACTAGAGCAGAATTTATATCCACAACAGAAATTAAAGAAGTTCCATAAAAAATAATTACTTGTTAAAAAGCACTACCAGCAGCACTGCAACAACAATCCCAATTATGATGACAATGGCAATGGTAAAAACAATGAGTTCTGAGTTATAGGAGTCAGCTTCAAATCTGAGATCTGTTAATTACTACCTTTTGTGACTTTGGTAATTCATAGCAGTGCAGTGGGACTTACTTTCCTTATCTGTAAAGATGCAATTTTGAACTGGATGTCTTGAAGTACCTTTCCAGGTTGACATATATAACCTAATATGATTTGATGACCTAAAAGAAGCACTATAGTTAAAGCAAATATACATATACATATATATATATATATATATATATATATATATATATATATATATGTAGTATATTCACAAGATTAGAAAATCTCATAGTAGGAAGAATCCTCCAAGATTCCCTTACCCATCCTCTACTCAGTGAAAAAATAATAATAATGTACTCACTTTATAAAACATACTATAATAAATTCTGGATATATAAATAGAAATCTATGTTAATGGAAAACAATATAAACTATAAACTATGTTAATATAGCTTAAAATAAACTACATTAATATAGTTTAATATAAACTATGTTAATGTAGTTTGATATAAACTATGTAAAATAAACTAAATATAAACTCTTAAATATTAATACATGATATATATGCATTTTTCCCAAATATAACTTTAATGAATTGAATATCTAAATCTGCCCCATACCAAACTGCTAACATCAATCTCTTAACATGTTCAGCTTCAATCACTCATTCTTTATTCTATGAAACAATTTCTAAAATATTTAGGTATGTTTTCTTCTCACTTTAGTTCATTTTAGTGAATAATTATAATAAATGGCTTTAACATAAGGCTTTAGTGTTTGTGAAGTACTTCAAGTGGAATATTTCACAGACCTCATAATAATTGCATTAGAGCTTTAATCTGGCATTTTACAATTCAAAAAAAATTGCCAATGATCACACATTTCGTAAAGGATTAGGGAGAGGATATGACCCTAGTTCCTTCTCTGCTCTAAGTCCACTGTAATAAAATACAAGGGCATTTTGAGTAGTTCTTTTTTTGCTCTCTGAGAATCTTGTAGGATCTCATGCTGACTTTATTATATATCTTTGTGTAATAATATAGCTAGAAATTAAAATTGTATATACACACAAATACACATAATCTATATATGTGCACATTTATCCCACATATATGAACACACACATACACACACACACACACACACACACACACACACATATATATATATATATATATATGTAGATAGATACACATACATACAAAAATCCATAGCTAGCTAGCTAGCTATTGACTTAATTATGTAGAGAATTTGACACCATGACATTTCACCACAAGCAGTCAGTTAGCTGTCTTTTGGCTATCATATCCTCCTTCCCAAGATCTTAGACTCAAACTGTTCCTGGGATGTATACTCTGTCCTCTGATCTTGGTATGATAAATAGATAGATAAACAAATAGATAGATAAATAGAGATAAAGATAAATGGATGTAGATAGATGACAGATACACAGATAGACACAGAAAAATAGGTAGATAGACAGGCAGATAGAGAGGAGAGATAGATCGACAGATAGATAGATGATATATATATATATTTATAGAAAGAGAGAGAGAGAGACAGAGAGAGAGAGAAAGAGAGAGAGAGAGAGAGATAATGTGGATAGACAGACAGATAAACAGGCAGACAACTAAGTGGATATTGATAGATGATAGATAGAGATGATATAGTCAGAACCTGTGATTTCATTAAGATAAGATTAAGATTTTCTTATGCAATGAGAAGAAATTGCTACATAAACACAAAACATTAACTCTCTTGCTGTACATTGCCCTAATTTCAAGGTTAGCCCTCAATTAAAACTATATCTACCTTTCGATTAACTTGTAAAGTTATCAATTATTAAAACTATTCTATTGGAATTAATTGAACCTATCTTCATAACTTGAAAATTTTAGCATGTTGTCTAGGACATTGTATGATTATATGATTTGCCCTAGGTTCAACAGACCATAGGTGCTAAAGATAAAACCTAAACATTGCTCTTCCTGACTCCAAAATGGGCTCTCTATCTGTGTAATTATATTCATTTCAATCAATATTTACTAATTATCTGCCAAGTGTAAAACCCTGCATTGACCTATCACATCAGTCACAAATGAAATATCTTTAATCTCCAGTGTGGAATTGTGGAAATGCAGTTTGGAAACAATTAAGTCTCTTTAATTCATCTCACTTTGGCAATTACCGATTTTCCCTAATAATCCTTTACATTTGAAGAGCTAATTTTAGCTTGCTTTCAGACACACCTGGAAGCTCAATAGATTCTGTCTTTCTTTCTTTACCACAGAACCTGGGGAAAATCGAAGAAAGTATTGTGTGACAAGCTTCCCTAGGAATATTAGCAGAGGAAACATGTGGTCTTCAATATGAACATATGTCAGGGAGAGTTCTAATTAATTAGTTGAAAAGAAAGATCAGAGGAGCAGGTTTACACAGCTGCTCAACACATGTTGTGATCCCCCCGCCATACATGATGGATTTGCAAAGAGATTTGCTTACTTCTCAGGTACAGAATGGTGGTATTCCCTGGAATGACAGTTTTCTTCGCCTACTCCCAGCCAAATATCCAGATGTAGTCTGTAAAAAGTGTCAATGCTAATTGGCACTCTGTGAATGAAGAGGAAAGGCAAATGGTAGGTTTTTTAAAATAAAAATGAGAAGTTAACAGGAAGAAATAGCATTTAATACAGTAAAGTGTGGTTATAACAGCATATCTTCTGTGGTTCCACAATCTGGGAAAGAGTTAATCACTCCAGGTAGGCTCATTAAGTCCTCACTGTATACTTTTCACTGGCATTGCCATTGACCTGGAATGTAAAAAGAGAGAAACAGTATGTGATATCCAGGAATTTACAGTTTCCCCAGGTAGACAGAATCCCTCAGCGGGAAAATGAAAGGTACATTGCAAGGTAAAGTATATGTATATGTGCTTGTGTGTGTGTGTGTGTGTGTGTGTGTGTGTGTGTGTGGTCTGATATATCACAAGAAAAATATCAAAAAAATGAGTAAGAAAGATCATTGAAGAAATATATGATTTTAAAAAATGCAATTATGTAATAGATATCAAAGTGAATTTTGAGTCACAAGAATCTCAAATAATCAATAATTGTATGGATACAAGCAAGCCATCTAACCTGCCTGGGTTACAGTTTCTTTATTTGTGAAATGAGAGCATTATATAGATAACTTATAAAGATCTATATAGATATCTATATAGATATAGATATAGATAATATAGATAATCTATAAAGATCTAACTCTAAATTTGATTCTATAATAGAGGGAAATGAGAGAAAGATCTTATTCTCCCCTGTGTGATGACTGCAGTATTTAAAATCAGCCAATTTTATTCTTTTTGAAATGAAGGGGGATTGCCATAGCAATATAGGTAGCTGCGACAGGAAGCCAGCCAGCAGAGGTGAAAGAGGATTGCAGGTGGAGGGGGGTCACGATAGCAATGTGAACAGTTGTGTCAAGAAACCAGCCAGCAGTCTCTCTTTCCACTTCCCTTTTCACTCCCCTGCCTCCACCCACCAAAATCATCATTTCCTATACAACACATCAGGACTTGCACAAAGAGCGGGCGGGGGCCATTCTTTCTCCAAGCTTATATATTAATAGAGTATGGTCCAATTACTATTTAGCCTCACGTGCTTGGGATCTCAGTGTATCAACTCGAGCCTCAGCCCAGTACACCCCTGTATTCATGAAATGTCAAGAGAAAGTGAGAAAGGCTTTAAGAATTTTGGGTCAAACTTCTATGAAGATTTTGGAGAAGCATGGGTAAGAATCACAGAAGATTGGTAAAGATAAAGATAAAGAGTCTCAGGTCAGAAATGAATAGCTAAGTGATGCAAAATGATTTGGGATTAAGTGGCAAGATAACTAAGTGTGGTGCTTTTCTTCTTTAAAATATAGTTTCTTTCTGGGAGCAGGTTTCTTGGGGACGTTTTCTGGAAGCAGCCTTAGTTTCAGTTAAAAGTAATAATCACTCCAAAATGCAGCCAGGTGCTAAAAGTTCAAATCTTTTATTGCTTCCTCCAAAATAGCCCGGTGAGTTTTTCTTAGAGGCCTATCTTTCTGCTTGGTTCCAAAAGCTCCTGCAGTTGTCGTTTGCCTCTGCTTTCTTCAGCCTCCAGCCAGCACAAAGGTGGAAGATGGAATGAATCTCTCTTGCCTCCAAGAGGGGGTTTCTGGCTGAACTGACTTGACGCTCCCCTCTCAATCTTTTTTAGCTGAGCTCTTGACTGAGCCTCTGTCTGCTTCTTATATATGATCTCCTCTGAGCGAGTGGGGTTATGGGATCCGAGAGTGGGATTATGGGTTTCCTCCCAGCGTACTCTCTGGCCCTAAGAGCTTCTTGCTTACATGAGCTCTCTAAAGGTGTGAACACAAGCATTGTTTCTATCAGTTCTACTTAGTACCTTGTTTCTTCTAGCCCATAACATCTCCTTGTAAGATGAGATCAATCATACTGAACCAGGCTAAATTAGATAATTATTGTCTCTATCAACTCTAATGACAACACTTTGGAAGGATTCCAACAACTAAGAACCACTTTTCATAAGTTATTGGAGTTTAGAGGGTGATCACTGTGAAAAGCTGAAGAATTAGCAGAATGATAAAGTTTGACTTGATATGGATATAGAAAAAAAAAGAATAAATATGAAGTCTGGTGAGAAAGTAGCAAGGGATTATCCCAGGGATATCAAGATGGAACTTTTATGTCAGGCTATGCCTAAGGAATTATAATGTCAATTTGGGAATTGAATGTAGGTCAATGCAGTGGATTGTAAATATTTGGATATTGCATTCTCTCTTTTTCTATCCAAGATCAATGGTTATCCAGGTGGAAGGCACATAGTGATGGCTTAGTAAGACTATATGGAGGGATTAATCATTCCCAGATTCTGGAACCACAGAGAATAAATGTTTGCAGCCACAGTCTTTTGTATTAAACCCTATCTTTTCCTGTTAACTTGATTCTGTTAAAGCTTTTTTTTCTTCATTCACAGAATGGACATGCTTGAGCAAAAAGGTTATAGAATCCTTGGTATAATTTGGGATCTATGGAAGAAATCATGGACAGATTTTAGGGGATCTTTGACTTTGGAAAAAAAAGGAAAATCACATCAATATTACAACAAAAGATTTTAATCCTATATTTATTTATTGTATGTATTTGAAAACATTTATTATGAGAAGTATTCTATAGGAATCATCAGATGGCCAAAGGCATCTGTCCACCTCTCTCTATGTTTTCCTGTCTCTTTTTCTGTCTCCTTATATCTCTCTGTCTTTCTCTCTCTCTCTCTCTCTCTCTCTCTCTCTCTCTCTCTCTCTCTCTCTCTCTCTCTCTCTCTCTCTCCCTCAGCTCTCTTTATGTGTCTTTCTTTCTCTCTCTCTGTGTATGTGTTTTTGCTCTCTCTCGATCTCTCTCTGTGTGTCTCTGTGTGTCTGACTCTATTTCTCTGTCTATTTCTCTATTTATCTGTCTCTATCCATTTATCCATCTATTTATCTGTCTCTCTCACACACACCCCTAAGAACTAGGAAAGTCCTTCAGAAAGAATTTGATCCATGTTCACATTATGAGGATCAGGTGAGGAATCAGTATCTAGGAGATGGTAAGTTATTTTCCCAGGTGTGAGTCAGGATTTGTACTCAGGTCTTTTGACATCACATCTAGTGCTCTTTCTCCTGTACTGTAATAGTAATAAAATTAATATGGGGCATCAATTCTAAAAAATATGTACAGTTTCATGAAGAAACTAAATAAAGTAATAGGAGAAACATGAAGGAAACTAGGAAGAAGAACGTCCAGTGTAAGTCCAAAGAAGAATGAGCAGCATGTGGGAACTTGGCAGAGAGATACATTCATCGGTTGACAGCTGCTTTGCTGCTAGATACACTTTGCCAGCTGTTCTCCTATATAATGAATGACCCCTGTTTATGTAGAAAAGCAGCTTGGGGCGATAGATTGAGTTTCAGACTTAAAGACAAATAGACCAGAGAGGATTATAACTAAGAATTTCTATACCTTGTACAAGTAGTGGAGGCACTACTCTATACTGGTTACATAGCAGTTCTTTGATTGCCACAAGGGCAAAGCTTCTGTGAGGAATGATCTCAACAAAGGACCTATCTGGAAGCTCCATTTTAAACTAGGCTTAATTACTAGGTTCTTAACTCCTTCCCCCCATGCACTTAAAATATTATTGACATTTGTCCATCTGAGAAAAGCTCCGTCTGCCTTACCCAGGTTGAAGTTTAAAACCAGCACTCTAATACTGTCTCTAAAAACTTGAAATCTGAGTAAGCCCAGGCAAGACATTTTTGTTCCTTTCCCCTTTTTATTCTCATCAATGAAATGCAAATACTTATGCTTGTTATGTTTAACTCAACGGGACTATTGGGAGTTTCTCTACTGGGAATCATCACAATAATAAAATCAAAGGTCATTAAAAAATAAGTAACAATGACACAACTCAAACTACATACGTGAATTCAAATCTTGCTTCAGATATTTACTAACTGTGTGTCCATGGACAAGATATTTAAATTCTTTTTTCCCTTATTCCTCAAATATAAAACAGGAATAATAGTAATCCTCATGGGGATACAGTGAGGATCAAATGAGATAACATTAATAAGGTAATTAGCATAGTGCCTGGCATATTATATTATGTGCAAATTCTATTATCATTGAGTGACTATTGAATAAAGAGTATTCATGGAAAATATTTGAAGGAAATTATTTTCTTAATAGATTTGTTGTAATTAGGTCAAGAAAACACTGAATCCTTGGGATATCAAGAGAGCTTTGCTATATAGAACATTTCTTTGTAATGGTAGTTATTTCCAAGGATGTGTATGGATGTGTATTTGTATGCATATGTGTATGTGTTAATTGTAATAAACATTGTAATAATAATCATATGTAATAGCTTATAATTATATTATATTCAAAGGAACAAAGTGATCTTGCAAAATATGGAGCAAAGTGCTATTTACCTGCCCACTTTAACAGTGCAAACATACGAGATGGTCTCATAGGAAATAACTTTCATGAATGAATAAATGTTTTACATTGTGGGTGGTATCAATCACTTGGAGGTAAAAATGACCTCACATATATATATATATATGTATGTAAGTATAATATAAATATATGATAAATAAGAAAGGTAGAAGACTTTTCTAGTTGATATTCTAGTTCCATCCTCCACCAGTGACTTCTCTTCTGAGATTATCTTCCACCTACTTTGCTTGCATCTTTTAGACAACTAGTTCCTTTTATGATTTTTCAGTCTTTTTTAGTCATATCTGACTCTCCATGAGTTGTCAGAGATAATGAAATCATTTGCTATCCTTCTCCAGCTCATTTTACAGATGAGAAAACTGAGGCAAACAGGATTACGTGACATATCCAGGGTCAGACAGCTGGTCAGTATCTGAGGGCAAATTTGAAGTCAGGACGATGAATCTGCCTCATGCTAGGCTTGGCACTCTATCCCTCTGTCTTGTCAGCTAATTCAAAAATAAATATGAAAAGAGTGAGGGATGATTTCCCAGCTCCAAACCTCATCCCAATGGCTTCTTCTCAGATAATCTTCTATCTACTTTTCTTGAATCTTGTATACATTTAGTTATTTATATGCTGTCTTTTTCATTAAAATGCACACCTCTAGAAGGCATAATGTTTATCTTTCTGTGTATTTTCTGGTATAAATTAAATGCCTGGTATATAATATGCACTTAATAAATACCTGTTGCTTGATTAACTGACTTACTATCCATCCCCTGATAGTTAATTGTCAGTTTTGCCATTTCAATATCCAACCTGAGGTTCTACATTGACCTGGTCAGTCCAGTGTGCAAATGGGGGGAAATAATAGTGAGGTAAACAAATACCAGTCAGTGTGATGTGTGTTCTGTACCGGGCCAACTGGAAGAAAATAATATGATTCTTACCTTTGTTATCCATGTCCAAAAGGTATCACTTGAGTACAATGAAGATTAGAGAACTTAATACATAACTCACTTTGCCTGAATCTGAAAAACAAAGCCCATGTCCCCCCCTTTAATGCTCTATGAGGATTTATGAGTTGCTTGGTCTTTCCTTCCCTTCCCCAACAGTCTCATTTTGTGGCCACATTTTGTACTTGTTAAATCACAAGTTTTTTGGATAGTGTCCTTTGCACTATAGGCAATGAAATTCATAGGAGACAGGATAGTAGGATTCAAAAAGATGAATTCAAATTCCCCATCTGACATAATAATTACCTGACCTTGGGAAAGTAATTTAAATTTTTAAAATTTACTACTTCCTTGGGCATCTAGAGGTTATGATCTGTGATCTGAAAAGGTGAAAGGAGTAATCACTTCAGGAATATTATAGGCTAAAAAAAAATTCACACATTGTTATCCAATATGTTCCTCAGCATTTAATACTTTGCTCTGCACTTAGTAGATACTACATACACACTCAAATCAAATTAATCAAGTTATTTTGCCAATTGTATCTGTTTCAGTTCCATAAGTAATAGGGATTTTACTAAGGAGATTCTATGTTCCTTAAGAAGGAGTCCATCTGTAGAAAGTGCCCATAGTTGAATCAGGAATATATAGGGAGATTCTAGAAGATTCTTACCCAATTGTAGAGAGTAAAAAGTATTAGATTAAATCTAAATTTAAAATTAGTACTTATCAAGAAAGATTGTTCAGATCAAGTATTTATTACATTGGGGGATGATTTTTTTTGTTTAAATAAAATTAAATGCATAAAGAAAATGCATTTAATATGAACAAATCTTATCAAATATAACATAGAGTAGAAATATATAGAAGGATGGAGTAGTAGTACATAGGATGCTGGTCCTAGAGAAAGGAAGACCTGGGTTGAAATATGGCCTCAGATACTTAATGATTGTGTGTTACAGGGATATGTGCACTTAACTAAATCATTTAACCAGTTTTTTCAGTTTCCTCATAGGTAAAATGGGATAAATATACCACCTATTCCCCAGGATTACTATAAAGAAAATGTGAAGCAACATCTACAATGTACTTAGCACAATGCTTTTTATATGGTAGGGGTAAAAAAATGTTTGATATTATTAATTTTTAATAGGTAGCAGATTGAAGAAGAATGTTTTCAAGATCAACAAGTATCATTAATGGGATACAACAGTCAGAAAAATTAATTCTAAGATAAGCAAATTTAGGACTAAGATTATGATAATCCCACAATATTTTTTTTCTTGATCAGGCCATACCAATAGCATCATCACTTTCCATTCTGAGAGTCACAAATTATAGCCCCTAAGAATCCTGGAAATCAAAGAGAGACTAGCCAGAAAGATGAATGACCTTAAGTCTGTATGATTTAAGTTTTGGTTGAGGTTAATGAAGATGTTGAACCTGGAGGAAAAAGAATTTGAGAGGCAGGAAATAGGGGAAATGATAACTTCTTTAAAGATTTCAATGGTCACTATGCAGAAAGAAGATTCAACTTATTCTATTTGGCCCCAGGAGACCAAACCAAGAATAATGGGTATATAGTACACTAAAAAGTGATACATTTACAATTGATATCATGAAACATTCCAAAAATTGGAGCTATCCATGATTATTATTAGGAAAATGTTATTAATAATATTACTTAACAAAATCATTTAATAATTACAAAAATATTTAGTTCTATTTTACATCTATAATCTCACTTTAATTCCACATGATAGTCGTTATTCTCATTTTAGAGATGAGGATATTGAGGCTTCTCCATGGTTATATAGCTGGTTAATGTCTGATATAGGCTTTGAACTCAGATCTTCTTGAGTTCTAAGTCAATTTCATATTCTATAGCAAAAAGCCACAATCACAATGCAATATTTTCTCCACAAGTATTGCCATTTGGAATCTTTAGTCAAAGCTTATTTGCTAAGCTGGAAAAGTGCCTATTGCTAGCTATAGTTTGGTATAATTGGCCACCTAGATCACTTCTAATTCTAAAATTCTGTTATTTTATGAAGCTGCCAATGAGATAATTTGATTTAATTCAACAATTAAATTTTAATTCTTGGTATTGGGGATTTCTCAAAGCTGGGTATTGGATTGATCTTCCATTATCACCAAAGAAGAGGCTTAAATTACCTGTCCTGTTAAGCAGGAATAATTGTCATCTCCATTTTGTAGGGTATTTTTTCCTTGCACCTGCCAGTCCCAGATGTGAGGAAACTTTCTGTTATGTTTTCAATTTACTCCACTAAATTCCCCAGCCTTCACTATAAGCTCTGCTGTAGCTCAATAAATATTCATTCGTGTAAATGGTCATGAATAATATAATTTTTCTTTTCTTTTTTTTTGGGGGGGTGAGGGGCAGAGGATACAGGAGTGTTTCCCTTCTCATTTTAATCCAATCATTTCCTTCTCTTCCCCAGAGGGAATTGGCAATCTGTTTAAAACATGTTTCTACTTTGGAGTCAAGAAAACAGAATAATTTAATCATCTGGCAATGATTCTAGTAACAAAGCAAAGGCCTTACAACTTTTTCTGAATTCCATGCACAGGAAAGAAAAGGTCAACTCTGTCTGTATAAAAAAATCTTTGTTTGCTTATTGATGCTTAAAATTTTACCCTTAGAGCTCTATTCCTTTGGCCTAAACATTTAATCTATGTTAAAATGCAAATCTTTCAGGGTAGACGAATCTATTAAACCAGAATCTTTTCTAATTTTTCAAATGCTTTAATTCAATTGAAGTAAAGTAGCTGCTTCTCTCCGGGAACTCATATTTTAAGTTAGAGGATGGATAGGATATGAAAAGGTAATTAATTTGTTCAGTAAATAGAGCATCAGGACTGGAGTCATGAAGACATGAGTCGAAACACGACCTCAGACGCTAGCTGTATGACATTAGGCTGAAAAGTCACTTAATCTCTGTTTACCTTAAACTGTTGAAGGATATGACAAATCAGTCCATTACCTTTGCCAAGAAAACTGCATGAACAACACTGGTGTGCCATGGTCTGTGAGATCAAACAGAGTTGGACACGACTGAGCAACAACAATAAGGACACGAGAATGCCTAAGTACATAGAGAGCATGGACCAAATTATACTATATTTTTTCAATAAGGAAAAGGTGTTCAGAACTGGGAAATTCAAGAAAGGCCTTATATAGGAAAGGCAACTGAGCTGTGCTTCTAAGGAGAGTAGTTTCATCAGAGGCTAAAGCCAAGTAGGTCAACCATTCCATGTGGAATATTAATAAATATACTTTCAAAAAGGCTAGACTTCCATAACTATAAATTCTCTTCAAAACTAAAATTTCCCATCAACAGTTCCTATTATGTATATTTAACATTTACTGGTCATCCTGCCATCTAGGGGAGGGGGTAGGGAAGGAGGGGAAAAATTAGAACAAAAGGTTTGGCAATTGTCAATGCTGTAAAATTACCCATGCATATAACTTGTAAATAAAAAGCTATTAAAAAAAGAAGTTAAAGCAAATTATCTATTTTGATAATGACAAGCAAAAAATAACCCAGTTCCTATTATGGATACATTTTTCACTTTTTGATGTATGTACATGTATGTGTGTTTGTAGGAGAAGAGGTATATCATGGAACTTTTTGGCAGTCTAATGAAGCCTAATGGATCTACTCCTCAAATAATGTTTTTAAATTCATAAAATAAAATATAAATGTAACAATTATATTTAAATATACATTTATTTTAAGTAAAGTTTCATTATTATAATATATCATGCTGCTATATAAATATATGTATATATGCATATATGTAAATATGTATATAATGTGTGTCTATATATATGTATATATGTTTGTATAGGTAAATTTATATTTTAATCATGAGTCCTAGATTAAAAACAATGGTATTTCAAATGGTATTATGAGGCTTTGTGCTGCTCAGGATAACTCCATCCCTGACTTTGGCTTTGGACCACTAATCTGCATGATCCATAATAATTTACTAAAAATCTTTATATCTTTTGGGACTAATTTGACCTGAGTCTTATCTTATTCTAAGATCTTAGAGTTGCAAGGGATTGGAAACGATCTAATTCTGGAGCTGAACTATACTGATTGGTAGCTGAGTAAAAATTCATTTAACCTGATATAACCAAATATCCCCCAAACCAGGTTTAGTATCCCAACCAATCATATATCATGTAAAGTAGTATTACAGAGACACTTGCTATATACAATCTGCAAAGTATCTCTGAAAACACCCCCACAAATACCTTCCTCACAGCTTAACTTGTAAACCATCAATGCATGCCAGTTATGTATTAGGCCCTGCTCGCTATAATCACATGGCATAGAAAAGGAAAAAAATATAGCAGCTGTTTCTATCAAAGAGCTTACATTCATTCTAATGAGAAAATAAACATCTTTGAGTTTGTTACATACATATGTATATATATGTATGCATTTATGGAGAGGGGGAGAGAGAAAGAGAGAGGGGGGAGAAAAGAGGCAGAGAAAATAAATATAAAATGACAATTCATTTTGTTTGTTTTGTTTTCAGATGGAAGGAGAACAAGAGTTGGATGACCATATTACTAGGTATCAAAGGAGTGTGTGTGGGGGGTGAAGGCTAAAAGAAAGCCTACACCAATTGTAAGGGACATCCCATAAAAAAGTATGGAAATTAGACAAGAAGTAACATGAGGTCAGGATTACAAGGATAACATTTTATTTGGGCAATATATTCGGCAAAAGTCCCAAATTAGGATGGAAACTCAGGTTGGGGAAAACTTTAAAGATCACTAAGATGATAGCATTTTTCCTAGCAGGAAAATAAAATTATTGCAGTTTACACAGAAAAAGCCATTTTTATATCAATACTTTGGCCTTTATTTGAAGAGTGAATTAGAAAGAGGAGAAAGATGAAGCAGAGACCAATTACATGACTATTAAGTAGTCCCTGACAGAGATGATTAGGGTCTGGACGAAAAAGGTGACACAGCCTTATTCTTTCCAGTTTTTGCTCAAGAAATAATAATCCAATCAATACTATTGTTGCTTCAGGAAATGAATCTATTTTTTTGATGTATCCACTCACCTTTTCTTAAGACTTCTTTTGTCAAATCATTCCCTGACTATTACTGCACTCTGTGTGTTCTTTCCATCAGTAGAATATTAGCTCATTAAGTACATTGTGTCTGTACTTTTTGTATTCATATTCCAAGTATCAGGCATTATGCTTGGAACTTAGTAGGCACTCAAGTACTTTTCTGTTCACTCATTTGTACACCCATCCTCTCATTTATTCATTTTCCCAACGTTAGTATCATTTATTTCGGTTCCAGCAAATGCTCATCCAGCTTACCTTTGAAGACCTTCCGTAACTAAGTTCACTCATTTATTAGCAGTCCCAACTCACTGAACTCCATAAACTATATCTCTCCTCTCTCTCACTCTTTCTCTCTTTTTTCTTCCTATTTCCTTCTCTTCTATACCCTCTTCTCCCTTGCCTTTTCTCTTTCCCTGTTCCTTCTCCCACTTTTGCATCTTCCATTGCTTTCTCATTTGCTTCCTCTCCCTATCTCTCTCTTCTCTTTTTCACTCCCCTCAACTGGAGACAAAGTTTTGTACAAGAAGCATTCAAAATATCTGTTTTCAACTCTTCCTTATTAAGATTTTTTCTTACAAAAATGCCAATATCTTTATAATAGCCTTTCTTTATGCTACCGGTTAAGTAAATGTGTATTTTTTCCTATAAATTCCATTTTATTGGGTTGGATTTTTCTAGTAATTGATGTCAGAACATACAATCATTTTCACCATCTGTCTGACTGAGCTTCTTTTAAGCTTCTGATGGAAGTCATTTCTTTATGAAGAAAGTGCATTTTTTGGGTTTTTGTTTGTTTTTGTTGCTGTTATTGTTTTCTCTGAATGAAACTTCAGGGATAATTTGAATGAAAAGGACTTTCTATAGTCTCATTGCCACCTTTATAATCGACTCTGGGTTAAATGCTAAAATTCACTCTAATCCATATATAACCCTTTAAAAGGAACTTAAGCATCAAATACACTGATAAAGCCCCTTATTGATAATATCATCTCAATATCATCCTTGCTAAGAGTCATAATTAGCAAGTTCCATGCTTGAATCCAAGACCAAATTCAGTTGAGTTGATAGTTACAGAAACATAAAATAATAGAATTATATCTGTAAGAGTCCTCAGAAATTTAAAATAAGGAAACTTGGCCCAGCAACATCTAGGTGATTTTCCCAATGACACGTAGTATTGTGGGATGAGTGTTATGGTGGAAGTGCAGTCAATTAACAAGAGAGGGGAGGAACTCCTATGAGATATTGTCAGGGCAATGATTATCATTTATTCCCAGAAAACCTTATATCTGCAGTTAATTGGTCCAAGACATTTAAAGAGAGCCTTGAAATAGCCTAGATCCATCTCTTTCTTCTGCTTCAGAAATTATGATGGGATTCCAAAGGCCATTTTTAGACTAAAACCTTTGGTTTCTGCCGTATCATACCAACTGATGAAATTCTCTTAGGTCACGCCTTCCTTTATTCCTTTATCCTTAGGCAACCCTCCATAGACATCACAGATATCGTATTGAACTTGGGGAAAGACCTTGCATATTGTAGGTCCACCTCCTTGAATAATCTTCTTATAAGATACTAATACCCTTTTCAATGATTATCATATTTCTACAACATCAAAGTCTAATTATTCCAATGATTCTGGACTCTTAGATGCTGAAATACAAACCCTATTCTACATCGCCCATGCCCATTCTCTATTCCAGAACAGAGAACAAGGATTGTGTAGGAAACTGAATTTTTGTTTCATGGTATTTTTTAAAAAATCTATAAAAATCCATACATTTCTTTCAAAATAATTTTGTCTATCTGAATACATGAACTCTAAAGTCAAGTGACTTTATCTAATCATAGCATTTCATTATTCTGTATTTTGTAGATGAAGACTTTGAGGGAACTGAGGGTTTTAATGTTTTGAGTGATTTTTTCAGGGTCACACAGTTAGTATGGCTGGTTTTGAATTCAGATTTTTCTGACTCCAGGCTCAATACTCTAATTATTTCACCATCTAATGCAAGCTTACCTCCTAGATGTTGTGTCTTCTCAAAGTTCTTGACACTAAACTCTTTTAGTTCCCTTGCTACTCTGTGACTCCCATTTCTTTATTTCCTTTGCACAATCTTCTCCTACTACTTTTTAAGCAGCCATAAAGTTCTCCCAAAGATCTGTCCTGGTCCTCTTCTCTTTTTCCTCTGTATTATTTTTATTGATGATTTCATCAGTTTTTATTCTTTATCTTTTCTTGGTAGTTGATTCTCAGGTATCTGCCTTATTCTCTTTCCTAAAATTGAATCTCATATGACCATTGCTCATTTGAATATCTTGAATAATTTCATATAATCAATCAATAAGTATTTATTGAATGCTTACTGTTTTCCAGGGATGGGGATAATAGAAGGTTGAGGAGAGACTGATAAAGGGGTGTGAAGAAGAAAAGAGTAAAGGAGTAAGGGAGGGGTAAACAAGTTAAATAAGGCATGGAGGTAAATAGACAGTTATTAAAACTATAAATGTGAATGGGGTGAACTCATAAAATGCAAGTAAATAGCAGAATTAAAAATTAGAATTCTATAATATTGTTGTCAAGAAACACATTTGAAACAGAAAAATATGCAGAGGGTAAAAGTAAGGGACTGGAGTGGGACCTATTATATTTTAGCTGAAGCAAAAAAAAAAAAAAAGCAGGGTAGTAATCATAATCTCAAACAAAGCAAAAACAAAAATAAATATAGTAAAAAGAGATAAAGAAAACTACATCTTGATAAAATCTACCATAGACAATGAAGTATATCAATACTAAGCATATATGCACCAAATGGTATAGCATAAAATATTTAGAAGAGAAGTTGTTATTACAAGAGTAGCAAAACTATACTCAATTTCCCCATTCAGAACAAGATAAAGCTTATTAAAAATAAATGAGAAATAAGTTAATGAGGTGAATAGAATTTTTTAAAAAGCTAGATATGATAGACTTCTTAATGAAACTGAATGGAGATAGAAAAATATATACCTTTATAGAAAGGAATATACCTTTTCCTCTGTAGCACACGCTACCTAGACAAGAATTGATCTTCTTTTGGGGCATAAAACCTCACAATCAAATGCAGATATGTAGAAATGGTAAGTGTATGCTTTTGTTATCATGATGCAATAAAAACATCATGTGTAGACAAGGGTAATGGAGAAAAGATCAAAAATTAATCAGAAGCTAATAATGTAATCTTGAAGAATGAATGAATCAAACAACAAATCCTAGACACAATCAATAATTTCATCAAAGAGAATGACAATACAAAATATATGTGTGTGTGTGTATATGTATACACACACACACACACACACACACACACATATAAATATAGACTTATGGGATACAGCCAAAGCTGTTATTAGGTGAATTTTTATATTTCTAAATGTTTGCATGTGAAATAAGAAATCAATAAATTGTGCATGCAACTGAAAAAAAAACTAGAAAAAGAACAAATTAACCTCCCCCAATTAAATACCAAATTAGAAATTTTTAAAATCAAATAAAAAAATTGAAAGTAAAAAAAAAAAATACTGAATTAATAAATAAAAGTAAGAGCTGGTTTCAAGGGAAAAACAATAAAATAGGTAAAATTTTTATTAATCTGATTTGAAGAAAAGGAATATGAAAATCAAATTATCAATATCAAAAATGCAAGAGTGAATTTGCCACTAGTGAAGAATAAATTAATGTAATAATTAGGAGCTTTTTTGCAAAACTATATTCCAGTAAATCTGACAAGCTAAATAAAATGAATGAATGATGTACTTAGCTTTTCATATATATATATATATATATATATATATGTGTGTGTGTGTGTGTGTGTGTGTGTGTGTGTATACACACATATTATATATATATATATATACACACATATAAAGAAGAGGAAATAAAAACTCATTTTAGAAAAAAAAATCAAGTCATCAATGACTTCATAAGGAAAAAAAAAATCTCTAGAGTTGAAAGGATTTAGAAATTAATTCTACCAAACATTTAAAGAAAAAAAACAATTCAAATATTATATCAACTCTTTGGAAAAAATAGGTGGGAATGCTCTACTATATTCCTTTTAAGTCATAAATATAGTGCTGATCGCTAAACTCAGAAGAGTCAAAACAGAAAAAGAAAATTATAAATTAACTTCCCTAATAAATATTGATGTAAAAATTAAATAATATTCTACAAAGGGATTACAGCAAATTACCATGAGGATGATACACTATGACTAAGTGAGATTTATAACAGAACTACAGGGCTGATTCAATATTAGGAAAACAATCAACATAATTTATCATAACAACAACAAGCCTAACAGAAATCACATGATTACCTCAATTTATATAGAAAAATCTTTTGAGAAAAACATAGTGCCAAATACTATTAGTAACAATGGGGTGTATGGGAATAAATGGAGTTGTCCTTAAAATGATAAGTAG
This sequence comes from Antechinus flavipes, assembly GCF_016432865.1. Taxonomy (NCBI): domain Eukaryota; kingdom Metazoa; phylum Chordata; class Mammalia; order Dasyuromorphia; family Dasyuridae; genus Antechinus; species Antechinus flavipes. The sequence continues at coordinate 27,226,446 of NC_067399.1, forward strand.
TATCTATCTAAAGCCATCAGCAAGTATTTTTAGTAATAGGGATAATTTTTCAGCTTTTCCAATAAGACCATGGTTGAAAGAAGGACATACATTATCCCCACTCTTATTCCATATTGTACTAGAAATGTTAGCTATAACAATGAAAATTTAAAAAAAAAAATAGAATAGGCAATGAATGAACAAAAATATCATTCTGTGTAGATATAATGCTATATTTAGAAAATCCTAGAGAATCTAGTAAAAAAGTACTTGAAATTATTAACAACTTTAGCAAAGTTGCAGAATCCAAAATATATAATAATTTATTATTTATTAGCCACATAATTTATTAGCATTTATTAGCAAATATTATTATATTTATTACCAACACAATCCAATACAAGAAATACAAAGAAAAGTTCCATTTTAAAACAACTGTAAGCCATATAAAATACTTGGGAGTCTCACTGACAAGGAAAAGACCAAGAACTAACTATTAATACAAGTGAAAAAAAAAAAAAAACATTTTTCAATAGTATAAAATAAGATGTAAATGATTGGAAAAATATTATTTGTAATCTCTGGGCTAGTTTTCTGGCAGTCTTTTGGATGGGCTTTGGTCTCAGCAGGATAGTCACCATGAGGATAGACAAGAATAGAGTCTAAAATCTTTATTATCTCTTTCACAGTTTGACCCAGTTTTGATCTCAATGGAGGAGTGTAGGAGGCAGGAGAGCCACCAGGAGGATAGTCAAAGATAGAATATCTCATTTCCAGTCCTTCTTAGCCCTTATATACCTTCTTGTAATTACATTATTACAGCATACTGATTATGTGTGAACTAGAGAACCATTGCATCACCATGCCAAGTACTAAGTATATGTATGCTAAAGAACTATCATCTCATTAATTCCACTGAGTTAACACTTTGTTGTTAAATACCCTTGTTTCAAATCTCCAAAGTTCCAGCCCTCTACAAACTATATTAGCACAAGTAAAAAAAAAAAAAAACAAACATTTTTCATATATATAAAATAAGATGTAAATAATTGGAAAAATATTATTTGTTCATGGTAGGCCAAGTCAATTAAAAAAATATCTAAGAACTGATGTTGATCAAATACAAATTGAAGCATGTTGTTTTTCATTTTCTTTAACTATTTTTCTTTTAATTTAGTCTTCTTGTACAAAAAGACTAATGTGGAAATACTTTAGAAAACTTTAAGTGTTTATTCTATATCTTATTGTTAAAGCATCTCAACAAAGAGGGAGGCAAAGATAGGACTTGGAACTCAAAACCTTAATAACAATGTTTAAAAAGGGGAAAACAAGTATTGCACAAACAAAACAAATATAGGCAAAATTAGAAGAAACATAGAAACCAAGGCAAAACTTTTTATAACATTTCCTCCCAGATAAATATCTCATTACTTAAATACTGTCAAATATATATATTTAAATAAGAACCATTGCCCAATTTACACAGTCCAAAAATAAACCAAAGCTATCAAAAATCATATAAACATATTCTACATCCCTAATAATGAGAAAAATGCAAATTAAAACAACTGAGGATTTAACTCACACCAACTAGACTGGCTAAACTGAAAGAAAAAAAAGACTCAAACACATTCATATACACAATATTATTTGTTAATAGGTGTATATATAATGAAGAAATATATTTCACATGATTTTAGATGCATATTAGTATAATATTTACCCTCTTTCAATGAATAAACATGGGGTGAATAAAAGGAGAGAATTTGGATGAGAAAAAAAATTTTTTAAGGTTTTTTTTTTTTTGTATTTTCTCATTTAGAACTCTAACTTTGAGAGCAGCCTCTGAGAATTTTTATATCAAATAAATAAATTCATAGTTCAGCTTTCATAGATGATATTCTCAAATTAAATATTTTCAAAGTTGAATCAATTGCCTTTCTACTCAAAACTTATAGGTCTTTACTTCATCTCCTCCCTTTTGTCAATCATATTTTTCTAGTCTCCTAATTTTTTATTACTTACTTCAATTGCCACCTTTGCTACTGTAATGAATAAAGCAAGAGAAAATCATGAAATCATGGTGATTTAGGTCCACAATTGGATCCTTATTGAAGAAAAGTAACACTTTTATGATACCTTCCAATCAATTTGTTCAACTTATCAGATATTCCAAATTTTTTCATCTTTCTTCAAACTTCACAGAGTACTCCCTTCCCACTTCTTTACTGCTAAGGAGTTTCCTTCACTTTTCATAGAATAATTGATGCCACTTGCTTAGTGTTTCCTCTCTCTTTTCCTGTTAATCTCAAATTACTCATGTTTCTCTCATTATCTACTCCTTCACTCCTATCTCACATGGAGATGTTCATCTTAATTTTGAAGGTAAACTACATTACATTTACCAAAAGGTATCGTCCTTTATCCCTTATGACCTTTGTGGCTATGTTTTGTAAAGCAATACTTCTCTTCTGACTTGATTCTAAACTTTTATTTTCTGAGATTAATCACATAATTCAACTAAGACAACTGTATTCAGTCACCAATGTTTTTATTGCCAAAAGCAATGATCTTTTCTGTCTTCATTCTTCTTGATCTCGCTTAAGCTTTTATCATTAATGATCAGTCTCTTCACCTGAAAACTATTGATTCTGAGTTCTCATAATACTTCTCACCTGATAAGCCAATTTGACGATTTTTCTTATCATTATTTATTATTCTAAATTGAATTTATTGATGGATCTTCCTTCAAGTCACATTCACATATTTCCAAGGCTGTGATCAAGATTGTCTTTTCTTTCCACAATATTTTGTTTGTTGATTTCATTGGATGCCAGTTTCAATTATTATCACTTTGCGGATGACTCTTAGATCTATTTATCTAGTTTTAATTGCTATGCTGAATTCTAGACAAAAGTCACCACCTGCCTCTTGGACACATAAAGCTGAAGTCAAATAGGCTTTCAAACTGACTATGCCCAAACTAGAACTCATTATCTTTTGTTCCAAGGCTTCCTCTCTTCTAAATTTCACTGTTAGTTTTAAGGTATCAAAATCTTCCCAAGTATTTTAGCATACAATCTAGTGTTATTTGGATTCCCCTCTACATTTATCATGAATATCTAATCTACTGCTAAATGGTTTTGTTTGATCCCTCGTAGCATCCCTCATGTACCTTCACTTCCGCAACCAACATCCACGTGTGGATATTTATCACCTCACTCTTATAAAATTTTAACTACCTTCTGGTGAATATCCTTATTTCATTTTTTTTTTTGTATTCAAATATATCTTCCACTTACTAGGTTTTAGTAACCTAAAACATAGGTCAGATATGTCACTTCTCTACTGACGGAACTCCAACAGCTTTATGTAGCTTCTAGGATCAAATAGTTCATTCCTACCTTTCCAGTCTGTTTAATCTTTACTCCCTCCCATGTATTCAGTAATCCAGGAACAGTGACCTAATTTTTATTGATCCTGACACTTCATATCTATTTCCCATATCTTTTCACATGCTGTAACCCATAATTAGAATCCGTTCCCTCCTTATTATCTTCTTTTTTCTTAGCTTGTTAAACCCTCATCTAAAATCCCACCTTCTGCAGATATCTTTCCTGGTCTACTATTATTACTTGTGACTTCCTGTCTGATATTAACTTCTATATATACTGATTATATCTTGTATGTCCATAATTATGTGCATATTATCTTTCCCAGTAGAAGTTAATATTCTTAAAGGAAGGGGCTATGTTTTTGTCATGTCTTTTTTCTCTACTATATACCTAGAATATAGCACAGTGTTAGGCAAATAATGTTTAGTAAATGTTTATGAATGACTTAACTTTTTTTCTTATGTCTGGCCTCTGAGTACTTTATGATTCCTTTCCTCCTTCCCTTCCTTTCTGTCTCTCTGTCACTGTCCCTGTCTGTTTCTCTTTGTCTCTGTCTCTTTTTCTCTTTCTCTCTGTGTGTCTCTCTCTGTCTTGCTTTGCTCACACTTCTTTCTGTCTGTGTCTGCTCTGTCTCTGTCTCTGTATCTCTGTGTGTGTGTCTTTCTTTTTCCCTTTTCTTTCTGTCACTTTCTCTGTTTCTGTCCTCTGTCTGTTTCTCTGTGTCTTTGTCTTTGTCTACCTGTCTGGAATTCATTTATCAAACTTCTTCAAATATCTTGGATGAACAGAGGATTGCAACTTGGAGGAGGAGTGAGCTTTTTAATAACCGTGCAGAGGAAATAACTCTACCCCTTCCTCATCTCAATGTTGAGACAAAGAAAAACCTCAGTCACTCTGCCCTGTATAGCAGAGGGATTTAGATGGAAACATTTCCATTATAAGATGTTACCCCAGCCTTCAAGGCTAATACTTTTATAAGAAATCAGAAATTACATTAGCCTTAGGCTCAAATGTTAGATCTCATCGTATAGGGAAATGGTCAATATTTTAGCAACAGTCCCTTTGGCTAAATCTGAGGCAATAAAAATGTAAAGTCAGTAATTCTTTTATTTTTACTTGCCTTCAGCTCTTCTTGTTTTAGAAACTCAAATATAACTGTTTTCTAAAAATGCTATATGATTTAGTCCCAAACCTAGATGTCAATTCATGAATAGCTAGCATTTACATAGGGATTTAGGGTTTATGAGGCACATTACATACAATATTTTCTCTGTGGCAAAGCTGGCCCACAAACTGAATTGGTCAGTTGGAAAATTCTCTCCTTCCTTCCTTCCTTCCTTCATTTCTTGTTCCTTCCTTGCTTTCTTCCTTCCCTCCTTGCTTCCTTCCTTCCCTTCTTCCATTTCCTTCCTCTGTCCACATAGGGTATCATCATACTCTTACCTACATACGGTCTTAAAGTATATTTTTTTCTTTTCTTTTGCACCTCTGAACACCCCTCCCCACAACAGCTTAGGATCTTTAGAGCCATGGCTTAAACGAAAACAATTTTATTCTCACTGATGCCCCCAATTGGTCATTGTTTGGGGCCAGGTTGATTCAAAATGAAAGTAAATAGTAATTTTTTCTGCTTTGACAAGAAACCTTGAGAGTCTTCTGCTAGATTCATTCATTTACTTATTTAGATTTTTTTTTTTACAACGTGGTAAAAGAGTAGTCTTTGTCTCAATTGCTACCTTGCCTTAATCACTGAACAGTCAAACTGCAGCCTATTGAAGACCTTAGCTTATAAAGTCAAGTTCTTCCATTTCATCCAGGGAAATCTCCAGTTATCCTGATCTATGTCTGGCCACTGGACCCAGATGTCTCTGAAGGGGAAAGTAACAGCACGTCTTCACTTAAATCTAAAGCCATGCCATGGCATCACCTCCCCATTGTCTTGATCCTCTTCGAGAATGAAGGACAAATAATAATCACAAAAATTCATGCACTCTATGACCTAGGAATATTGACTTGCATGCTGTTTCTCACTCAGGGCATTTTATTCCCTGACTATATTTCCTCTGGCTGTCTCCCATACCCACAATACCATCCCTCTTCATCTCTGCCTCCTGCTCCCCTAGTTTTCTGCAAGTTCCAAATAAAATCTTAATTCTACCTAAACCTTTCTTGATCCCTGTTCACTTTGGAGATATTTTTTTATTCATCTCCAGTTTAGCTTATCCTGTATATAATTTTGTTTGACATAAGTGATTGCATGTTATTTCCCCCTTCAGATTTTGATTTTCTTGAGAATAGGAATTAACTGTTGCCTTTCTTTATATTACCAGGACTTAGTATAGTGATTGGTCTATAGGAAGCACTTAATGAGTGTTGACAGACTACTGACTGAAGCATTTACTATAGGCATTATTATTGCCTTACTTTCGAATAAGACAAAATTATATCTCTTATGGATGAAGCATATACCTATGACTACTAATCAATACCATGGAGTACTTTGATTTCTGTGATGATCAGAAGAATTAATGTATGTAGTGTGCTTCACAAAAATAAAATCCCTATGTAAATACCAGCTATCCATGAACTAACTTATAGGCTTGCAAATAAATCATTTACAATATATATTTTAGAAAGCACTAGAAGTAGGATTATAGTCCATGGTTTTCCTAAAAGTTTTGTGGCAGATATAGTTGATCTAGATAGTAAGGTAGAAGTCCAGATATTTAGATTATTTATGTGGTTTAAATGCAATGGTCAATTCTTTGGTTACAATAGAATAGTCATTATTTTAATACTTCAGAAAATCTCTGTGAGAATTTCTCTGAGAAAATCTACTCTTTCCAACTAATTAATTCAGTCCAATTCTATCCAATCCATTTAAATATTTTCATTTTCCATTCAAAAAGCATTTTCTAGGGATTTACAGTGTAAAAGCATTGTTTTAGATAGTAGAAATTCATAGGCAAAAATGGAACAGCAACCTATCTCATTTTGCCTCAAAGAAAGTAGAAATCTGTGATGTCCTCTATTTTCACCTTGAAATATCATCATTACAGATTGTTCATGCTGCTGCTGCTGCTTCTTCTTCTTCTTCTTCTTCTTCTTCTTCTTCTTCTTCTTCTTCTTCTTCTTCTTCTTCTTCTTCACGTAGTTTCTATGGCAGGAATCCATAATCCATTTGTATTTAGTTGCAAACATTAGGCCTGGTTCACAGCAGATATTTGATATGTTGAATGAATAGATGAAAGATTTAATTCCCTTCTGAATGACTAGAGGCTCTTCTGAAACTTCTGGACCAGCTTTCCACCATATGGTTAATTTATAGGACAAAAGTCAAATACTTTCACAGAATAGACTATCAAAGAATTTCACAGAGTTGATCACAGATCCCATATGAGCTCTAGGAAAGGAGACTGCTAGTTAGTGTTTGATTGTGAATTTCTCTGAAACAACAAAAGAAAGTTTTTGGCAAAAATTGCTTTCTTCTTGTCTGATTTTCTAGAATGATTTCTGGAAAACAGGTCATACAAAGATTCCAGGTAGTTCCTCTCAAGGACTTTTCTACCCCTTTTGGGTAAAGGTATAATTTTATTATAAAATATGGCATTCCAAATCATACCATTCAGATATTCTGTTGCAAGTGAATTTTGGCAAGATAGGAGGAACATATGGTAGAGATGGGTTAACATGATAAAATGTTGTTTACAAGACTCGAAGTAAATCTCATATAGGATAAATACCCAAGACATGCCATTTGGATATTCTTTCCTTTCAACATTGTAAAAGTGTCTTCTGGGTATACTTTTAAAAAAAGTGGAAATTCAGAGTGAAAACTCAGGCCTCTAGTGATTTAAGAGATAAATTATCAGGCCTGGAGTATGGAATACATGAATTCAAATCTGGATTCAGACACTAATTATCTATGTGACTTTAAACAACTCAATTAATGTCCATTTATCTTAATTTCTTCATCTCCAAAATAAAGATTATAGTATTCCCTCCATCAGATGGTCATTGTAAGGAAAAAGTAAAATGATATTTGTAAATCTCTTAGCATAAGGGCTGTCAGGAAATACTATTTGAGTACTAGCTATTGTTATTCTACTTTTGGAGGGAGGCAGTAGTACTCTGTCCTAAAAACATAAGACTGGCATCCAAATTTATTTAGTATGTCTGACATCAGAGGAATATATAAAGAAATTATGCAGCAGCCTGAAAGGAATATTTAGAGATATCATACAAGTTCTTAGTGGTAAAACCAAAATACTACCACTGACTTGCTATAAACTTAAATTTCCGAGGAGCAGTTATCTAGTTCAGTTCAGGTAACTTTTGATTAAGTCAGTTTAAATTAATTCAATTCAGTTAAAGAGCTGGAAGGGTTTGATTTCTAGTCTTAATGTAAAGTATATTTGAACCCCCTAACTTTTGTACCCAGTTCAAATCCCAAGTGGTCACTGGTTAATTACATCTTTGTGTATAAGAAATGTGAGATAATACTGTAGATCACAGAAGCTTCCTTCCTTCAACTTCCTTTCCTATTAGACAATATTTCCTCTCTTTAAAACTATGATTCCTTCAAAAAAATAAAACAATAAAAAAAAAGTTTCAGAATCCCTTGTTTCTGTTGCTTGTGGTTATTCCTTGTATTTAGTTAAAAGAAATGTCATGAACTATTGTCCTTAGGTCATTAAGTGGATTTACCAGTTGGCTCCACAAATGGCAGGTTTCTTCCTGCCATAATTGTTATGTCTTTGTGTATAATTAGTCATGGAATATAGCTTAGAGGAAGAAACGTGTTAATATCTTTTGGTCTGAGGAGGATTCTTTAACCTGGACATGTAGGTCTTTCTCCAGGGAGTTCCCTTAGCCCCAGCATGAGCTTTTCTAAAATAGGCCAGATCCAAATTTGTTTACTTAAGCAATCTCCTGTGATTTTTTTTTCCTCCCTGAAGTTACTCCCTATGAAAAATTGTACTGACAAGACAACAGCAATTTGGCATCCTGTTTTGGCATTTTGAAATGACTGAAGTTAAAGCATGCTCAGTAGACATGAATGAATGGAACTTTCTTCTGCCTTGTTAGCAAAAATTATGATTTTAAAAAGTCAATGCTGAGAAATTTGGGATATTTTACTAAAAATTCCAGGAACCCAATGGCTTCTGGCTAATATATGAGTCATAAGGAAGAAACCTGCCATTTGTGGAGCCAACTGGTAAATCCACTTAATGACCTAAGGACAACAGTTCATGACATTTCTTTTAACTAAATACAAGGAATAACCACAAGCAACAGAAACAAGGGATCCTAAAACTTTTTTTTATTGTTTTATTTTTTTTGAAGGAATCATAGTTTTAAAAGATAGAGTAAAAGTAGAAAAGGACTTTAGGATAATTTAATCTAAACCTTTTGTTTTACACTTCAAAGTAAAGCAAGTCCACATAGTTTAAATGATTTGTCCAAGTCTACAGAAGTAGTCAATAGCTGAGATGGGATTTGGTCTCAAGATTTCCTATTTCCGAAGACAGCATTAATTCCATTGGAACATTATCCTACTTTTACTTTTCTCTCTCTCTAAACACCAGATTCTTGTGGTTCATGACTCTATGTAGGGCCTTGGAACTAAATAGGAGGCTTATGAAATTATGATTTAGTATCAGAACATGTTTGGCTTGTATGCCTGTTTTATATAATCATATAACCAGGAACACATTAAAAAATTGCGCAGGCATGTAAGGGTGACAAATGAAAACATTTAAGAAACCCTCATCTGTCTCTGCTTTTCTCTCTCTCTGTTTCTCTCTTCCTTCTCCTTCAGTTTTTACTTCTTCCCCTTTTCTCTTCTTTAATTCTCAACCATAATTTCTATATGACTCTATATTATTCTCTCTTTCCTCTCTTCATATTGCTTTGTTTCTCACCTTCTGTCCACTCATTTCTCTTCTATTTATTAAACTTAAAGATTCTAAGCTTCTTTCAAGGTTGAACCACAATTTTTCACTCAAGACAAGTTCCTGTTCATATTTTGCATTTTCTCAATGATTCAATATGAGATGGTATTCCTCTTGAACTTTCATACTATTCATTTAGATGACATTAGCTGCTAGATGTTAGGCAATGGATCAGAGAACTTGATTATCTATTTTACCTGTGAAAGGTTTAAGAACCTAGAACACATTGCATTATTTGCAGTCTCTTCATCATCCTTATTAAAATATGTTTCAATTTCACAATAAAATGTCTAATATATGATGTCCATAATTGATAATATCAACTTACATGTCTTCTGATCAAAGTAATCTATATGATGCTTTGATGTATATGTTACTAAGTGGAAAGTGTGTACAGATGAAGAGAAATAATTTAGGGAAAAGGATTCTGGAGAACAAAAAAGGGAACGGGTTCAAAATCAGAAGGTGAAAGTGGTTATGGAAGACAAGTAGCTTTATTTATTTAAAAAGGATGGAATGGATAGAGAATACTATACTTGACGTCAAGGAAAAAATACAGGCTCAAATCTTGTCAAAATTTGTATTGACTATGACTATGGGCAAATCATTTCACCAATCTTGATTTCAATTTCCTCATTTGTAAAATGTTTGTATTATTACCTTTAGTACTTATTTTATTAAATTAATTCAACTCAGTTCATTAATTCAAATCTATAATAGACATAAAGTGGATTTTTAAGAGATAAATTGCTTGTTGTGAAGATGGTGTTTGAAAAAGAGAGTTGAATCTCTATGCCATTGCTTAAATGTGGAATTGATAAGTTCCTAGCGAGGAGTATGTGTTTAAATGATAATACCAATATTCTTCCAACCACCTCAATTCATTCCACCACATATTTCATCAATTGTCATATTTTCTTGATTTTTATTCATAACATTTTGCAAATCCACTTCAATTTCTCCATTCAACTACCATCTTAATTTTGATCCTCATCTTGTCTCACCTACTTTATTGAAATAGTCAACTCATCTACTCTGTTTTAAATCTCTCATATCCTTTTCTCTTTTCAACAATGAAAATAATCTTCCTAAAAGATATCTGGCTGGGTCATGCCCATGGTTTGGTGTCTTCTTGTTATTGTCTTTGGAATAAAACACAAAGTCTTCAAGCTTTTGTTTCAATTTGTTTGCAAACTGCCCCCATCTTATATTTACAAGCTTATTGCTTCTTCCCTATTTACTTGAATGCTAGTGGGCTCTGTTGATGGAGAGCAGCCATGGCTTTATATTTACAGGTGTCTGGGAGCACTGTATGTTTGCATGACATAATCACATTTGATCTTCCTCATAGTCAGCACATGAACCAAATTAAGCTTCATTGACTCCAAGATCTACCTTTTGTTTACCACTTTGACTTCTGTACTATATCTTGCTTAGGCTATTACAACATTTTTCCTCCCTAGACTATTAGCTTTCTGAGGGTAGGCCCTCTTCCTTCTCAAATTATATAGTTCCCTCCAAATTAGACCAGTGCTTTTCTTCATAACAGACTCTAAATAAATGTTTCTTGTAGATGTTAAAGTTAAATGTTAATAAATAAGAGAATTTGGAAAAAAGCTCTGCAAAACGGGGAATAGCTATGAACATATTTATTAATTAGGATAAATTTCACACTTCTACTGTCAAGTGTAATTACTTGTTTGTTTATACTAAGAGTTGCCTAATTCGTTATAGTCATTATTGTCAGGAAGAGCCATTGTCTTTGAACCACAAGTTTTTGAATTTTTTTAATAGTGTTTTATGAGCATAAGGAAGACTTTCTTTCTTCTATATTGAAAGTATTTAAGTCTCTTTGAGGCCCTGAATAATCCTTCCCCATAATGCTGTGAGTCTTGAACTTACAGACACAGAATCATCTCATGGAATGGAGGAGGAAGATGGGACTTCTTTGTATTAAAGATATGACAATCAGAAGCCAATAGCTGTGGAGGTATTGAAAAGAGTAATTATAAAAGGAAAGGGCCAAAACTATCTATTCTTTATTTACTTTTTTTTTCATTACTTCTGACTTTTCAGGCATTAACACTATCAACTAATCAATAAATATTCATTAATTATCTAGTATGTCTGTACTAGGCAGTGTGCCTCAACTACTTTTACATCCTGGAACTACTGTCATTGAGTAGGACCTTCCTACCCTGAAACATCCTTTTGCCATTTGAACCCCCTTCTCCCACTAGTGAATTCTTCCTTGAAGTTTCATTAACATTTGTTTCATAGAATGACCATTTTTCATTTCCTTCCCCCTCTACCTCTTATTCTCTGGACTTCTCCCATTAACTCCATTACAAGTGTTCTCTTGTTCTTTCCCTATTCCTAACTCGTAACATAGTATAGGACATATAATAAATGATTCATAAATCCTTTTTACCTATTTCTTTCAAGCCAATATCTCCTGGGTAAAATCACATATTTCTATGCTAAAACAGGAGTTTTAAGAGCTAGGGCCACTATTTAGGAATATACCCATGGTTAGGGATAGCAATGGAGATCAGTAACTGAAATGAAGGGAGCAGATAACAGAGGCCTTATGACAGAGACTTGAGTTCTATAGGAAATTTAACTGAACCTCTGCTGGAGGTAGAACATAATTATCCCTTTCCTAACTAGTTTTACGTAGGAATCCCTTTTTTTGTTCTTTATATATCTCTTCTGGAACATAACATCCCATTATTGGGACCAGAGGTTCTGACTGGTGAGATTTCCACTTTCCCAGTGTCTGGACTACCACACCAACTTTCTGGTCAACTCTATTCCATGACTTGTGATGTATAATTTGCATTCAGAGCTGAAATTTCAGATCTGAGAATTATAATCAAATCATAATGATAGCTTTTGGGAAGGGTATGTTAATTACTACATTCACCATCCTTTCTGATTTTCTTATCCAAGATACTTGTTATCACTCCCTAATATGTATTATTTCCCCCATTAGTGTGTATGTTGTTTGTCCTTCATTCTCAAAGAGTACTCTGACATCAGGTAGGTGATGACATGACATGCTACTGAATTGGATTGAAGTGAGGGAGGACTGTTCAAGGTCACCTGCCTCATTTTCCCCAATCTCCTTGAGGGAAGGAATTAACTTAAATGATTTTTAGGACCCAGTGCAGTGTGTTATAAAGAAAAATGTTGGACAGGCATTAGGCATGGAGTGAGAAAAGTGATTCCGGTGAGTAGATTTCACATTGTATTCCTCAAGTTAGATAGGACGGTCTAATGCCTCTGGGTACAAGTTTTCTGGAAGGATTTATGATGCAGAAGTTACAGTATAGTAAGATATGATTCCCTATAAGGAAGGTCTCTATTGCCAGGGATAGGTGAGGAGATTAGGTATTAATACATTTCTGTAGTTGCTCATACAGTACCCTGAAAGTCAGCCCGAAGCTCCTTCAATTCTCTTAGGTAGTCATTAACTGTGAGAACTATTTATTATGTATGAGATGAGCACAGGAAAAAAAGTAATGTGGATTTCACATAAAAGGATATTTTTCTAGGGATATAAATTGACCACAACACAGAACCACAGAAATGGAAACAACTCCAATGACCTTGGAGTCAAACTCACAATGTAAAACTAATAACTATAACAAAACATCAATCCATGGAACAACAAGCATTCATTATCTCAAACTCAACACATACAGACCAGAAAGCATTACCATTCATCAAATCCTTTCCCTTCTGAACTTCTCTAACATTTTAAGGGTACCACCATCATCCTACCCACTTAAGTCCACAATCTCAGTGTCATCCTTGACCATATGCTCATTTACTTTATATATACAGATATATTGTCAGCTCAATTCTACTTTAGCCAGCATCTCTTATATATGTAAGCTTTTATATACTTATCCAATCATAAACTCCCTACAGACTTTCATCATCTCTTACCTAGGCTATACGATTGTTTTCTTGATGGTCTTCTTGTCTCTAATATTGTCTCATTTCAACTCATCCTTCACAGTACGGCCAAAGTGGAGTTCCAAGTCTGTAACTCACCCCAACTCGACAAATTCCAGCGGTTCCCTTTTATATCCAATATGAAATCAAATGTTTTCTGTTTGACATTTAAACCTCTTCATGAAATGCTCAACTCACCTTTTTTTATTTATGTTTATTATTTTCTCCATCTTACAATAAAACCCATCTTAAAACCTGTATTCTGCAGGAAGCTTTTACTTTTTCCTCTACATATATGTCTTATGTGTGCATCCATGCATATATGCACAGATATACATATATATACACATATATATGTGTGTATATTTATGTTTGTCTACCTAATATTGACAAAATTTCTTCAATAGAATGTGATCTTGAGAGGAGAGATTATATTTTACTTTTCTTTGTGACTCTATCCCCTCTTGCTAATCACAGTTCCTGGTTCATAGTAAGTGCTTAATAAATTGTGAGTTTATATCAGTCATTGTTCTAGGCACTGAATACTCCTAAAGTGTTCATATAAAAAAGGTAGCCATATAACCCTTACTTTTAGTCAACAAGGGAAGGAAATGACACTATTTTCTAAGGAAAATTATTCTACTTTTAGAAACCTCTCATTCTTAGGACATGCTCCTTGATATCAAGCCTGGATATGCTTCTTTATGAATTCCACTACTTGTTCTTGGATCTGCCCTTTTAGGCTAAGTAGCACAAATCTATCTTTCTTTCACATGACAGTCCTTCCAAAACAACTAACATCCCTCACTTGTCACTCCTTATCATCTGCCAGGTAGATAAGCATTTCATCAATACATTTATTCAAGACATTTATAAATATGCTAGCAACAAACAAATAAATATTCTAGTTAGCATTGGAGCAACAACGTAGTGGATACTTCTTTCCAAACTGATATTAAAATCAGCCACATCTCCTATGACACTTTTCTTAGATTTAGTTCCTTAGAAAAAGGTATATCATTTCATTGATTTATTCCTATCTTGACATTTCCTATCATAAGTCGCAGTGTTATTTATGAGGTCATTGAACTTCCTTGTATTTAAAATTTATTTTGTTATTTTTCTTATACCCTGTTTATGTGTAGCATTCTAAGTGGAAATATATTTCTCCCCATAATGTTTCAAAAATTTTTCTCTTGATAATAACTAGGTATGTTATCCACACTTATTCTTCATTAAGTCATGTTTAGCATTCTTCAAATATGCAGGTAATAATTATCCTTTTTCTTCTCTTTCCTTTCTTGGTAACATCTGTCGAAAACCTTCTTCATCAAATACAACTAACCCCCACTGCAGTCTTAATGGTTCTCTTGAGATTCACTCTCTTGTTCCTTGGGAGCCCACTGCTGAGATCATAAGCCATGCCCTGTAGATCCAAATTCTCTTCTTTCACTCCATCTACTTAGCCATCTGTTCACTTTTCATCCTTTCTTTCCTTCTTCCAAAATTATGACCTTCCATTGGAAAAAGATTGTGAAAAACCACCTGTTTCTAAAGACCTTTAATTCCTACTTTAAGTGATCAAAATTATCTAGAGAAATATTATGTGTTTCATGTTGTGGCATTTATTTCTACACAAATCAGTATATATGTTTTTTATCCCTGTGGGACTTATTCTTTGTACTGTCCTGAAAGCCAGCAACCTCCCAATTATGTATGGGAGGTCTAAAGAATGTAAGAAAACACTATGATATTTTTCTGCTTTGTAGATCCATTAGAAAGTACTATTATACCGGACAACCTGTGGACTATGTTTAACACTGTGTGCAATATCAAATGCTATTTTTAAAACTCACACTCTTGGAAATCATTCTTACACCTGTGTAGATAATGGTAGATAGTTTTCTCTCTTTAGAATCATGGCCTTTGATTTTATTTTTTCTGCTTTCAATTCATTTATACATCCTCCAAATTATCCCCACCTCTAATTTAAACTTCAACTATGTGATCCACATAGGAATCTCTATAGTGGTAAGTCATTCTGTACTGAAAGGAATCAAAACAAATAAGCAAGCAAAAAATAAAAATAAAACAAAACACTTTGCCAGTACTTCCAGAATGTGTGCTATCTTATGGATCCAGTTAATATTTCTGTAATTTTCCAAACCAAAATACCCATTACTAGCTACTAGCTTCCATTTTGTTGAGTTTTAACAAATTGCAATATATGATCCTTGAAGGCAAGGGATCATCATCATCATATTTTTTTTTGGGGGGGGTATCACCGTTATTTAGCACACTTCGTTGGTGCACTGTGAGAACATAATTATTTATTTCAATCTGTCATAGAAAATCACAATGATGTAAGAATAGTGTCTTGAGTAACGCGGGGTTAGATTTCTGCTTTGTTATCTGTGGCTCTAGGCAATGTTCTCCATTTCTGTAGACCTCAGTTAACTCATTTGTAAATTGATGTATAAAACTGAAGATGGCCAAGGTCCTTTCCAATCTATAATCTTATGATAATTTAATCATAAAGCATAAATGTAGGACTTGGAAATACCTTGAAAAAGCATTCAAACATTCCATTGTTCTATTTGTATTTACTTCTTTCCAATGAATCAGTCTTTTTTTTTTTGTTTTTCTGAAACCAGATTCAAAGTTTCCAAGGATAGAAATCATTTTTTTTCTTGTATAGTCCCTACATTCCCAGATAATATAACAACATTCGAGGGAAAAGACAGAACAAATAGACACAGCAAATTGTATCAGTGCATTGACAATTACCTCAGTCATATTTTTTTTTTTTGTCACTGACTTGCGTGTATGCATGTAGAAGAGAGCCAGATAGACAGAAAGACAGACAGAGACAGAGAGAGACAGAGAGGGAAGGAGGGAGACAGAGGTACAGAAACAGAGACAGAGGAGCTTGCATATTTAGAGGGTGGTGAGAGCGTTATCTGTTAGTGCAATTGGGATATCCTTAAGATCAATTTCAAATATAAAGGATTCTTTATTCATCTTTACTTCTGTTGATGAATGTAGAGGACTTTCCATGAGAAAACTCAAGGTGGGGGAAGAAGAGGAGCTTTGTTTTCTGAAATATTAAAAGAAAAGAAAAAAAAGAGTATTTTAATAAAGTTTTTAAAGATGTCACAAAATTCCCTTTTTTTATAGACTGAAAGTGCTATTTGACTTCTAAAATCTACCTGCTTTGCAGTTGCCACTATGATGTGAAAAATGGGGGAAGGTCATTACTATTAGCATCCAACTTTACAAAGAAGGAAACTGAGACAGAAATACTGAGTAAATTGCTGGTTTTGAACTCAGCTGGGTCCTTCTGACTAGGGGGAGGAGCCGGAAGGGGGTTGTGTGGAGAAAGTGGTTTCTCTCCACTGCCTTGAGCTAATCTCTTATCTACTTTCTTCCCAAGCAATTATTTCCCAGGATGGCTAAGAAGTTCTATGATACCAGATGTTCAAACTGTGATTTCAAATCATCTTCCTGGTTGTTTATGCAAGCGCCATAGGACATGTCCAATTCCCTCAAGCCAAGGATGGACCTTCAGATCATTCTTATTGGTGATGGCTTAATCTGAAATGCCCAGGTCTCATTAGTATATAAGTTCATTGAATAAGGCAATTGCTATTTTCTCACATGTTAAATTTACCAAGTAAAACTAAGCTAAGGTAATTAGGTCTTCCATCCAAACTGATGTGTAGATATTATTTTCTCTGATAGACTTAAGCTTCTTAAAGGAAGAATATTTTATTTTTATTGTTGTCTTCATATCTTCCCCATTTAGCATGGTTTGTGACATATAAAAAACATTTAAAGATGTTTTTTGTTTGATTGAATTGAAGTGGAGGAATAAGAGCGGATTAGATACTCAAGATATATTTATTTCTTTCTAGACCAGCTGATGAAATCTCATAAGTAACAGAGCCAAAGAGGTGTAGGTTTTAATTTATGTGTGAAAAAGATGATTCACACTTTCTTATTCTTAAAGAGGAAAAATGGTTTATTGAATAGAAAACTAGAGTTGTAGAGGGGAACACTTGGATTAAAATCCCAATTCAAATCCTTAATATCTTTGTGAACTTGAAGAACTCACTTAATTTTTCTTTACCTATTTCCAATCTGGAAAATGAGGTCATTGAAATCAATGCTTGATGACTTTAGATCATACTTACTCGAATTAGAAGGTAGCTTGATGCTGCCTGGCAAAAAATCGACTGTGTTCTTGGAGACCTTTAAAAAGCAAGCTTACCATCTCTGGAGGCCATTCACATAGGAAATATATCTGAAGATTGTGTTCTGTGGCAAGAAAAAAAAAGTATGATCTGTGTATGAAGAACTCAACATACATTAGGGAAACTCTTTGCATGGGTTTTTGGGAAAGGAAAGTTTTCTCTTCTCTATTATTTCTCACAAAATCTCATGGCCACTTGTCTAGTAGGTGATAACACAGCTGTTAGAGGGAAGACCTGATTAGTTAGTGCAGGGGACCAGATAGATTTTGTAAACTGAGAAATAGCTAGTACTGATAGTCAAGGATGGGTCTCTGGGGAAAAATATAAAGGCCAGAGGATTATCACAAGAAACATTACGAATAAGGGTTAAAGCATGAGATCATCATGAGAAGAGACAGGACATAGAGTCACTATAATAGAAGAGATGTGAATTATCTTGACTCCATGTTTCACCTACATACACACATGTTTCTTTATTAATGTACTCTGTGTGTGTGCACATTCCTCCGTCATTAGATGAGCATTTAAGTGTGTGTGGAATAGAGAAAAAAGAACTTACAGGAATGTATGAATTCTTTTTCTGTATTTTATTTTCATTATTTGTGTTTCCTCTTATGACCTGTATAATAAGTGCAGGCTCATATTTACTTGAGCCTTGGCCAGCTAGAAACATATTTGCTTAACCTGAACTGATGACATTTATCAGTATTTGACATTTATCGATATTTAGTCTATTAGCTGGACCACTGTCTGCTTGATTGAGCCTGAAGGCCTGATTTTTTGTTTCCTAGAAATCAGGAGATTTCGGGAAAACAGAAACCTTCCATTCCAATCTCTCTGAATAACAACAACCAGTTAGATGCCTCTCCTTCCCCTTCTCAATGCTCTCTTACTTGTGATGTAATCTCTTGTATAAAAGTTGTGTATCTTTACTACTTCTTCAGCCCTCCTATCATGAGCTTTCTCTTTCTTATCTAGTGATGGGATGGCTCATCCTCCAGAGGCTTTCAATAAACAATTTTTCTATTTTTTACTGAATGATCTCTGAGTAATCATTTTGGATAAGGGTCTTCTACATCCCTCACAAGTTGAAGTGGGGAGATGTGGAACATTTTGGAACAAATGCTCTAATGATTTCATGTCAGTAAATGCCTTTGATTTTATTTGAAGTAATTATTAGAGGTAAAAATTAGATAGAAGTAAATATATGATTGGGAATTTTTGAGCTTTAACTTTAGAATGGTAAGCCCCCACTGTTGTCTTTAACATGGAGAAAGTTACTCTCCACAAATCTGAAATGTGAGTTGATATCATATCATATTTTAAAGAGCAATGATAGCACAAACAAGGTGATATATATGGCATTTAAGTGAGGTGGAATTGTATAAATCAACAGCCCAACTCTCTCTTCTAGTCATTGAAGTCCAGTGGCAAGAATAAAGTCAGGACAAGTGGTGATGGATTTGGATGCAATGAATAACCATGACATCTTGTGTTTTATCAAGCCCTATGCATTCTTCAATGCTTGTTCCAACTGCCTTCATGGCCATTGGAACAAATTGTTCTCACTTGCTAATTCTATCAGATGAAGTCTATATATGCTTGGGATGGACATCCCCCTAACTCACTGACAATTCTGAAGGCTGTTAATTACCCATAACCTGGTTTAACCCATTTTTCAAGATGCTTAACCAGGGGTGGACTGCTGCACATGCTACAGCTTTTTGATGTCAAAGATGAGTTGGGTGACAGGTGGATACTAAAGGTAAGTGAGCAGACTTGAAAAGGCTTTGGGAATCCCTTTTACCAGAGATATTAATCCTCCCCAATCACCTTATACTGCCCAAAGCTGAGTATGATTGGTGAGGTAGTTCCGGTAGAGATGATACAGAATTTTTATTTGTTTTTCATAAAACACAAATAGCTATCTCCTTTAACTCATTAATTTATGATATACGTGGGTCTCCTGTGGTATTTGGACCAAAAAAAAAGTTTCCCTCAAAGGGAATTCTTATATATAGAAAATAAGTTGAGGTAAAGATTATTATCAAAATGTAGGAGAAATAACTAGATTATTTTCCTATTTGAGACCTGAATTCATGAGTATAGGAAACTTCTAGAAGGGAGAGGTTATTTATTCCTGATTGCAGATCTGTAACAGCTCTGCAATTCTGTTATCTGGAGCACTGAAAGATGAATTAATTTGCACAACACTATTTTAAACTGCCAAAATTTTGGTAGTGAAACAAACTTAAAAGGTTTACTATTAAGGGGTATATGGATTAAAAATGGAGATCAGAAATTTTGGACGACTGTGTCCCTCTCCCCAGGGATGATTGCCCCTCTAGATCCCAGCAGCGACTGGCTAAGGCAGGGGGGAGAGGGAGGGAGGTATCATGGCCAATAAAGATTTTTAGTACATATTTGACTTTTCTAATTATTACTAAATTAAGAATTCATTATGCAGTGGTTGTTGACTTAATCCAGAATAAAAATAACCAAAGTATTGGCATCTCAGTAAATGCAATTGTAAGCAAACAAAAATCCTCTCCTCAGCATACTTGACCAACACTATGACTTTGCTTGAATTCTGGCTCATTGTGTCTTAAGTTCATTATCTGTTTAGAAAATTCCAATTATCAGCAGGTGATTTATTTTGTCAACCCTAAATTTATCCATTCTCAACATCCACTCATTACTCCCACTTCTTATCCTTGTAACAAAATCTCAGGAGTCAGAGCCTTCTTCCATGAGGTAATTATTCAAGACTTTTTTCCCCTTTACCAGATAAAAAATGACATGCCTCAATAGATCATTATATTCCTGACCTTGAATACTTTCCTCATCTTGGATGTACTTCTATGTATTCTCTCTAAATTTTCAATAACCTTCCTAATATGTGGTGCTCAGAACTGAAAATCCTCTTGATGTGGTCAAATTAAACAGAGAGTAATAGAGAAATGACATCCAAAAGTATTAAAAAGCATTAGAAAACTGGTATCTACCTTGAATTTGCTGGGAATAACTTATTTCAATAAAATCTGTGTATATAGTAGGTTATTATTAAATGTTTATTTAGAGGAATGAACTGTTTCTCTTTCACTCTTTAGTCCATGTAGGCCAGATCCTCAAAATTTGGAATAAAAATGTGGGTGGTGAGATGTATAATCTTTATCATTTGTATCTGAGAATCTCCATTCTACATATGCCATTGAATTTGTTTTGGGAAATTATTGTGTACAACTCTGTCACCATCACAGAGTAAGATGTATTATCAATTATAAAGATAAACAATACAAAAGGAAGAGGTAATAAAATATGTTGTTCTAAGATTTAGAAAGAATTTCGTGGACCACATGCTTCAAATATATATTTGCAGCAGGATACAGCTGGAATAATGTTGAACGTGAGGTCAAGAATAACGTGGTTTAAAACCTACCCTCTAAGATATTTATCTGATCACGTGAAAGACATAATTTCTTTGATCCCCAGTTTTTTATTTGTATATTTAACCATATTATTGCCATGGAACTGTCCGATTTTACCCTTTATTTTCTAGTACTAAGTATTTTAGTTCACATCCTGGGGCTCTGCTGTCCTGAATGATAAAAGTTTACCATTTCTAATTAGTTTCACACATACTATATTGTAATTTAGTCATCTTCTTACCTCATTACAACGTATTTTCTCTCCCTTGACCCTCCATCTCCAACTATTTAAATAGTAATCACAATAGCATTCCTATTACAGAAAACTATACATCAATTCGTGATTCTAAGGCCCTAATCACAAACTCTGTGTTTTCTCAGGGCAACATACGGCTCCCTCGCCAGCACTCCTCTAGATATATTTCATTCTTTTAATAGAATGTAGACTCTTTTCTGTATTTATATTTAAAGTATTTAGCATAGCACCTGGCACACATTAAGCATTTAAACATATAGTACCTAATTTGCAAGATTGAAATGAACATAACATGAAAAGATGGCTATAAAGCTCTTTGTAAACTTCAAAGTACAACATAAATGTCAGTTTTTATGTATATGTTTGGAAATTAAATGAATTCACAATGTGACAGAATTGCCAAATGTTCATGACCTATGAGGTTGAGGGAGTCATGAAAGTCTTGAAAATGTTGAGAAAGGATGATAGGAGGCCAATCAAGTCCTTGAAATTCTTAATTTGAAAGGAAGTGAAGTAGAAGTATGAAGATTTTGTGTGTATATGTGTGCAGGGGAGGTGTGTTTCATTTCTCTTGCCCCTATAAAAGCATCTGTCTCTCTCCCAAGGTAGGCTTACCTGCAGCCAAAATACAGAAACAGGGAAGAGTGATTTTTTTTTTTTCCTGACACCTAGAGATTGAGCCATTTTACTAAAAATTCTTTGGGAAAGATAGAGGAAGAAACAGATCCAGGTGATATTGATTCATGGTACACTATTATGGCTGGTTTCACTAAAGTCTTAGTAACTTTCTCTTTTAAGATTTGCATTTTAATGTTTGCAAAGTTTGCATTCCCTTAGGTGGTATGTGTCCCGAAGGAACTCTGCTGAGACTCGATGTGAGCTAATCAATAGCTTGATACAAAGACTACGAAGAAATCTTCAGTGATAGTCCTGAGTTCTAAGAACAGTGACAGGTATATCCTTAATATCATCTGAGAAAATCCTGGAAGTCAGAGGTCCTAGATATCAGAGAATCTCATTTTCATAGATTTGACCTAGAAGAAAACTTACTTCATCCAGTCCAAGCTACTTGTAAAAATGAGAAAACTAAGGCCTAGGACAGTGGTTCTCAAACTTTCATTTTCAGTATCTTTATCCTATTAAAAATTATTGAGGATATCTCCAAAGCATTTTTGTTTATCTGGATTATATTTATAGACATTTACCATATTGGGAATAAAAACTATTTTTGAATTTGTAGACCCTCTAAAAGGGTTTCAGAGATCCCCAGGATTCTCTAGACCATACTTCGAGAACCACTGGCCTAGGGAGTAGAAGTTAATTGCTCACGTTATATTATATTATTAATATAGTAATATAGTAATATAGTAACAGGGGCAAAAAGTGGTATGGTATCTAGTGTTGACATACACTCCCCCATAGACCTAATATGAATTTGCAGCAATCCTGACAATGTAAGCCTTGGCAAGTAAGTTAATTTCAATTTCCTCACCTGGAGTAAAGGAATAATGATAATAATAACAATGAGAATGATGATAATACATAGTATTGTTGTGAAAATTTAAAAAAAAAGTACATTCAAGTGCTTTAGCTAGGGTTGGTGGTGCAAGCCTGAAATCCTTGCATTTGGTAGAGAGAAGCTTGTGCTTTATTTGAGTTTTGGAGTTCTGAGCTACAGAGTCATTAAAGCTGATTGGGTAACTATTCTTAGTTTACCACTAAAATGATAAAACCTTGAGATTGAAGGGCTACCACATTGCCTAAGGAGAGGCAAATCAGTCTATGTGGAAAACAGAATAGACTAAAGCATCAGTGCCAATTAATATTGGGATGAGGCTAATGAGTGGCCAATGAATTTCTAGGCTGGGTGAGAGATCAAAACAGTTTTTTTTTTTTTTTTTTAATATCAGATTAAGTGGTGGTAGTAATAGTAATAGTTGTTGTTGTAATTGCAGTAATTATTGTTGTAATAGTAGTAGTAGTACTTGTAGTTGAAACAGTAGTAGTGGTTATTATTATTGAAATAATAATAGGAGGAGGAGTTGTAATAGTAGTAGTAGCTGTAGTAGTAGTAATAATAGTAGAAATAGTTGTTATAGTAGTAGTAATTGTCATTGTAATAGTAGTAGTGATTGTTGTTGTAATGGTAATAGTTATTAACAATTAAAAAAATGTTAAATTAGATAGTAGTGATAGCAGCACTAGGAAAAATATAAAACACTACTATTTTTATTAGCACCAGCAGCATGAATAAAAGGAAAATAAGAAAGGGAAGAAGAATGGCAATATTCTCACTTCAAATCTAATTGTCTACTATACCAAAGGAACATAGATTAAATAGACCTTGATGGTTATCATAAGTATATTTCATGAAGAAAATAGATTGTACAAATAAATATTCCTTCCCCAGTAAGTAAACTCTTACAACAAAGTCTAAAAAATAATGAAATAATAGTTCATGTTATTTTTGTTGATTTTTTGTTGTTGCTGTTGTTGTTGTTTTCCCCAAAGAAATAGTCCCTTACATTTCTACCATTTTCTTTGAGTAAATAACCATTTTGTCTTTGTCTCTTTCTCTGGAAAATTTCTTTGTTCAGCAGAGAAGTCATCCAAGCACAACTTATCACATTCATGAATTCACATTGACAAACATTCCAGCAGAGCCCCGATATTAATATCCTGACTTTTCTATTAAGAGAAAGCATCACCTGAATTTCTGAAAATGATCCTGAAATAAAAAGCTCACTTATCAGATTTCCTTATCAGAGAAAATCAGATATATAACTGTGTTAAAGCTTAAAACAAATGCAACAAAACAAACTGCACAAATCTCTTGTAGTCCTTTAAACAAAGCCTTCCTAAACTCAGGGCAAAATTCATTAAAACAAAGCCCTACTTTTGAGTAGACTGTTTATAGGCATAGGGAAAGTATTAGGCTATTGTTGCGTAACTGCAGATTTTAATGTTCAAAATGACATGATGATAATGATAGTTGACATTATCACAAAGTTTTATAATTTGTTTTCCATAGAATAATTTGTTATTATTCTTTCCATTTCACAGATGAGGAAACTCAGATTTAATGAAGCTAGGTAACTAGCACAGAGTACATATGTATCACTGGCAAAACTTAAACTCAAGTCCTCCTGACTGTTCTATTATTCTTTCCCAAAACTCCACATTGCTTTAAGTATGCCATCTTGTATACATGATTGTCCAAAAATGTGTATTATCTATGGAACATGAGAAAATCAAGAAATCAGTTTTTTTTGTGAATAAGACCTAGTACTGTAGGAATTTTGATTTAGAGAATTAGAAGGAACCTAAGAATTTTTATTATCTTATTTAATAGAGAGGAAACTGAGGCTGAGAGAAGTCAATGATTTGCCCAAAGACACAAAGTTGGTAAATTGTCTGAGGTAGGACTCAAAGCCAAATCTTTTTTACTTCTAATCCTTGGCATACTATATACTTTGATCTTATAAAAGATAACATAAAATAGTCATTATCTTTCTGAAATTAAAGATTTGAATTATATTTGGTCTCGAGGTCATATGACTAAGTCAAGAAATGACATTAACAATTTTGATGTATCTAACTCATGATAACCAGAAAACATCTGACCCAGCTCCCAACCTTTACATGTAAAGAAACTGAGACTATTTAGGAACTAGCTATTCATGCTTCGTAATTGGTAGATTTGGAACATGAAGGAACAACAGAGGTTATCTCATCTAACTTATTTTTACAAGTGAGAGAAGACATGGGAAAAAATGACTTCTTCAAAATCTCATGTGTAATATTTCAATTTGGGAGTCAAATTCAGGCCCTGGGACTTCAAGTCTAACATTGCCTTATAGAAAGCTGTCTTGTAGAAATATCTATTTCCATTAATAATTCATTAAGGAACTATGCAGCATGAATCTGTCTGTATTCATTCAGTCTGGAGCATCAACCACCTTTCAAGGTAATGAATATAATACGTCAAATGAGATTATGCACCATATGTTCAAGTACTTTGCTACAAAAAAGTGTAAACATTAATGTTTTGAAAGATCATTGTTTTGATAAAAGTGGGTAACCTCTCCAACTATCATAGATATGAACATAGATCCATCTGTTCCAATGATCAAAAATCCCATCATTCCTTAATGATGTCTTTTTTCCTGGATGAGTCTCTGAATATTTAGCTAAGCTGACTAATGGTAGACAAATGATAGACAGATAATCATAAATGAGAATTTTCATTGAAGATTTCTTTGTCTTGGTGTAGAATGATTTTGACCCTATTATCTTCAAGGATATATCTGTGGAAATACTTGTTTTTCCTACAGTTTTAGAATCATTTTTTTTCAGAAAAAAAGACTTTTAGCTTATGAAAGTATTTCATAAATCTATTATCATCAACATTTATTTTCTTTAAGTTACCTAGAAAGTTACTATAGCATAGGTAATAAAAAGCTAGCTCTTGAGATAGCAAGATTTGGATTTAAATCTTATCTTTGACAAAAACTGTCATTGTGACTTTAGTAGTCTCAATCTCTCTGGGCCCTCCCAGTCAGGTCTCTAGGAATATTAAATTATAAGCCAGAGATAAAACTGAACTAACAGAGAGGGCTTTATTTTTTGAGAGTAAAAAAACAGGTTTAAACTTCAGCCTAAAAATGTATAATGCTAGATAGATACATAGGTAGGTTGGTATAGATTTATCTATTTAATATACAGATAGACATAAATTTATCAATTTTTATTATGCTATACTATATTACATTATATTATATATTATGGAAGGCTTTATGTTTTATAATATAATGTGATATGATAAAAAACATCATAACCTATTTTTATATTAGCTCATATCAAAATATGGTCTCAATGTATATAAAATTTAAAGCCATCTGTCACCATATACATATATTTTTATATTCCTAAAAGCAAAAGGAGGGAGTTATTATTTTTCTTTTTCTTTTAGAAATAAGTAGTCTGAGACTTGGAACTCATAGGTATATTGCCCAAGGTCAGAAGGCAATGATGATGATAATGATAAAAGTAACATTCACAAAGCCCTTCAAGGTTTGCAAAGCATTTTATTTATAGAATTTCACTTGATCTCATAGATGAAATAAGTGCTACTATTAGGTTCTGATTAAGTCTCTTGACTAGGATCACAAAACTTTTAAGTTAACATATGAGACAGGATTTAAACTCAGATTTTATCTGCTATATCCATGCCTTATTGAAACCCAATTCATAAACAATTCAAGGTATCATTTCTGTGAAGTCATTGCTCATCTTTAAAAATGAAGGACAAATAACCATAATCTCAATATCTATGAATGTTACACACATGGAGGCAGAAAAACAGATACACATGTGCACATGCATTCCCATACATGCCTTTGCATACCTATGAAAGTGTCTAAAATCATTACAAACATGTGCATATATACACATACATAATATATCTATGATGTACAAAAATGCACATGTACATATGTGAACATACAAGCATATGTGCATGGTTACATGCATATAATGGTTTTAGGTACCCACATGTGTGTATAGAAATATATGTGTAAATATGTGCATATATATTCATATATAAATACATTTATTATAAACATATGTATAGGTGCAAATGTGTGTATAAGTGTATGTGCATGTATGTGTTCTGTATCTCCACAATGGAGGCAGATATTTATTTACAAGATTCACATAATACCATATTTTACTTGTATAGCCAAGGGTGTCCAAAAGTATTAGGAGTTATAAGGTGTGAAATGTAAGGATACACTAAGATGTTTGGGACACACTGTATTTACTAATAATTTATCTATGTACATGATACTTTCTCCTATCCCTTGGCAGAATGCCAATTTTTTGAGGACATGGAATTTTTTTTTTATTTTTAATTTTAATTTTTTAAGTTTTTTAAAAATAAAATTTAAAACTTAATATTTATATTTTAAAATATTTATTCGCTGAGAACAAGATATTGTTCTCAAATTCACGATCATTTTTTTTTATTTTGAGTCTTTTAGATGGAAGAAGAAGCCCAGTCTTTTAGTTTGTCCTCATCCACTTGGTCATTTTCATAGTAATACTCTGTAACAATTATGGCCCAAACTACCAAGCTAAAGAAACAAAAGAAAATGCACATTTTTTTTTTTTTTTTTTTTTTTTTTGTCTCTAGACTGTCCAGAGGAAACATTTTCTTCCTCATATTTCTATTCAATCTAGAGCACTTTCTGTGCAGGGTGAATGATGTTTTCTTAAGCTGGAATGTATTCTGTACTCATCTGCATCTATCTATCCATCAAGGTCTAGCTTAATTTTTCCCCTTTCAGAAAGTTTTTCCTTGCCACGCAGTCCCCATTGATCTTTCTCTTCTCTGAAAATCTATAATGACCTTGGCAATATATATTAAAGCTTTTTATTTTCAAAACATATGCGTAAGTAATTCTCAATATTCACCCTTGCAAAACCTTGTCTTCCAATTTTTTTTCCTCCCACCCTCTCCCCTAAATGGCAAATAACCCAATATTGTAAACATATGCAATACTTCTATACATATTTCCACAATTTTCATGATGCAGAAGAAAAATCAGATCAAAAAGAAAAAAAAAAGAGAAAGAAAGCAAAATTCAAGCAAACAATAAAGAAAAAGGCAAAAATACTATGTTGTGTTCCACACTCAATCCTCCAGTTCTCTCTGGATGTAGATGGCTTTCTCCATCATAAAACCATTGGAACTGGCCTGAATCATCTTGTTGTTAAAAAGAGCCACATCTGTCAGAATTGATCATATAAACTTCTTGTTGCTATGTACAATATTCTCCAGGTTCTACTCCTTCATTTAGTATCAGTTCATGTAAGTCTCTCCAGGCCTCCCTGAAATCATCCTGCTGATTGTTTCTTATAGAACAATAATATTCCAAAACATTCATGTATCATAACTTATTCAGCCATTCTCCAACTGATGAGCATCCATCAGTTTCCAGTTATCACTACAAAAAGGGTTGCTACAAACATTTTTGCACTTGGGGATTCTTTTCCATTTGTTATGATCTCTTTGGGATATAATCCTAGTAGAAACACTGTTGGATCAAAGGATATGGACAGTTTTACATCCCTTTGGGTATAGTTCCATATTGCTTTCCAAAAGTGTTGGATCAGTTCGTAACTACATCAACAAATGTATTAGTGTTACAGTTTTCCCACATCCGCTCCAACATTCATTATTATCTTTTTCTGTCTTAACTAATCTGAAAGGTGTGTAGTGGCACCTCAAAGGTGTCTAAATTTGCATTTCCCTGATCAGTTGTGTCATAGAACATTTTTTCATATGACTAGAAATTAATTTATTTCATTTTAAAGTTGTTCATATCCTTTTACCATTCATCTTTACTACTAATACTTTACATAGCCAATGTTTTTCTATAGCCATGAAAGACTATTCATTCCTTTGTTTAACAAGCACTGATAAAAGTGCTGAATAGTGAGTATTTTACTCACCAAAT
The DNA here is from genome assembly GCF_016432865.1 of Antechinus flavipes. Taxonomy (NCBI): domain Eukaryota; kingdom Metazoa; phylum Chordata; class Mammalia; order Dasyuromorphia; family Dasyuridae; genus Antechinus; species Antechinus flavipes. The sequence continues at coordinate 27,255,194 of NC_067399.1, forward strand.
GGTGGAAAACAAACTTGAAGAAATTTTTCTCATCTCTTTAGAAAGGATTTTATTTCCATGGAATATCTCCAGTGATAATTCCAACAGTGCAATGAGAGGATTAGGGAAGGTATGATTCTTCTCAATTGACATATGAGAAAACTCAGATATAGAGTGGGAAAGTTAGTTTCACATGTTTACTCAGTGGGATTCTGCCAATATATTACTGAAATTACAATCTTACTTCCATTCCAAAGTTCTTTTCTTAGTCATATGTTGTTTTACCTAAATCTACCAATCACAAAAGGGGCCAACCTGAAATAAGATCATAGGCCATTTGACTCTAAATCCAATCATCCTTCCGATAATCCCAGCTATCTTCCACTATAATTATTGATTCTGTGGCACTTAACAATCTATGAACAAAACAAAGATAGTTTGGATTGTATTAAGAACTATCATATCAGAATGTATAGAGGTCTGATGTTGGAGAGAGATCTGTGTTCGTGTCCTGACTCGGACATAATTAAAGTTGCTTAACTTCTCAAGAAAAGGCACTTGAAGTTTTGAAGACAGAAATGATACTTTCCAAAGATGGATTTGAGAAACATTTTAAGAATGCCAGATATGCCAAAAGGCAGAGGTTGGGAGAGAGAGCCTTCACTAAATAAAAAGGCAAAAAAAAATTGGAGTTGTAGAGTGAGTAAGTTATTATATATGGATCAGGGAGTACGTGGACAAATCAGAGAGTGAGAGAACTATAAAGTTAGAAGTCAGGTTGCAAGGGCTTTTAAAATCCAACAAGAGGATTTTATCTTTGGTCTGGGATTCAATAGGGAAAAACAGGTTTATTAAAAATATGACTTACACAGACCTGTAATTTAGGGACATCTCTTTGGAGGCCAAATAGAGGGGATTGGAGTGGGGGGAGGCTCAAGGCAAAGAAAGGAACTAGAAAGTATTGGTATAATCAGACTTTATATCAGGGTATCTACTAGAGAATATATGAAAATGATGAATGAAAGAGATGATGTGAAAGAAAATAACTCATCTTTTGCCAATCATATTAATTTATGTTGAGTAGTGTGACTGAATCATTGTGTATGATGCCAAGATTTTGGACCTGAATGACCCAAGGATGTTATTTTCTAATTAATGATAGAAAAAATTGGGAAGAGGAGAAATATAAGAAATAAAGAAAATGAATTCTCTTCTGGACATTTGAAGTTTAATTCATACATAAGTATAATGGGGAGGATGCATCCAAAAAGTCCATTCTTTTAAGCAGGGTCTGGCAGTTGCTAACTATTGTTAGTATACCTGGAAATGTTGAAAAACCAGCTTTAGACCATGTTGGTTCAGAATTAGTAACATTTAATAATGCAGATTTTTCTAATTAGCTACAATACTGGAAAAAACAAATGATTCAGGACTGACTGAACTTTCTGGTGATACGAAATGAATATATATTTGCAAAAACCTATCAAATGATTTCAGGAATGCTAATAACTCGATTTTCTCAGAAAAAAAGACTGCAATTTCTGTGCAATTTCTAAATGGAAGCTGCAGCCTGAAGGTGATGGGGTTATGTTTCTGGAACTACTACATAATTGTATTGATGTAATTCTTTTTGAGGAAGAGAAAGAGGATTTTTTTTAATATGGGTCCATATTTGTACTTGTCAAAGTGATTCTTCATGAATAGCCCCCAAATACATTGAAATCTCAACCCAACTCTGACTTCTTTTGTGATGAATCCCTTCCAGGTATTGCTTCGGAATGGCAAGGCCTTGACTTCATTCAACTGAGGTTTTTGACAGCCAGAATATGTGTCAATTTAATTAGCAATTTGCTGTGACCTTTTTGAAATGTGAAAGTGTGTGTAGAATTTTTGAAGGCTTATATTGAAGTTCAACAAATAGGATGTCTGCTTGTTTATGTGGGTGGATTTTAAATGATCTGGAGGATTTGATTATAAGGAAGGAGAAGTAAATGGGAAAAGAATTTTGAATCTCTGTGAGCCACCAATCCTGAGCAACTATTATTTGTAGAAAAGTCTTTGCCTTGATATTCCATCTTCTGCAGAGACTTAATTGGAGGTGGGAGCAAGAGCCAAAGTGACAGAGTAAAGTCCTTGGAACAATTGGATCAGTGACAGCAGTGACAGCTTCCTGAACTCTCAGGCTACAGATAACAAATGCAACTTAGAAGTTCAGGAAGGATAGTCTGTTGTATCTGGATGAGTTGTGCAACATGCTCTATTACAGACTGAACCAGCATAGCCGCAGCCCCAGCAAACCAGGAGAAGGTCTTGGGAACTATTGCTGCTTCCAGAGCTCTCAGTCCACAGACAATAAAGGGTTTGAACACCTGGAGAAAAAAACATTTTAAGGGTCTCTTTGCTGGTATTGAGGCAGTACTCTATTGCTTTGCTCATACTCAGATATGGGTTATAATCTTGGGTGGCAATCCTAAGGCTAAAAAGTACACTTAGATATCCCAACTTGAGATCACAGTGGAACATGGATCCTCATTACACATCCAGGACAGTAAATCACACTTGTGGTCTCTCACAGATCAGGAAAAGTCAGTAGTAGGCCTGTCCTTAGATCATAATACCTTGGAACAACTGAAAAAACTATTGACTCCTAGAATTATCTCTGAAAACAACTGCAAAAAAACCATGAAGTTTGGGACAATGTACCTTCCACAGTGGAAGCAGAGTCCTTATTTAACAAAAATAACCAAAAAAAGCCAAAAAGTTAAAAGTCAAGTCATATTCTGGAAAATGAGCAAACAACGGGAAATAATTTTAAGAATATAAAGTTAGCATAGTTACAAGGAAGATCAAAACACAGACTAAGAAGAAGATAAAATAGTCAAAGCTCCTACATCCAAAGACTCAAAGAAAATATATGAATTCAACCCAGGCCATAGAAGAGCTAAAACAAGGATATTGGAAACCAAGTAAGAGATGTAGAGAAAAAACTAGGAAAAGAAATGAGTGATGCAAGAAAATCATAAATAATGAATCAACAGTTTGGTTTAAAAAAGATATATAAAAATACTGAAGGAAATAATGAGCAAGAGAGGGAGAAAGGGAGACAGAAAGATAGACAGACTAGGCCAAATGGTATAAAAGATACAAAAATACAATGAGAAGAATGTCTTAAAAAGCAGAATTGGTCAAATGGAGAAGCACAAAGAGTCACTGAAGAAAAAAAAGAAACTTAAAAAATGGAATTGGTCAAATGGAAAAGGAGTTACAAAGGCATACTGACAAAAGAACACAATTCCATTTAAAAAGTTAGAATTAAGCAAATGGAAGGTGATGACTTTATTAAAAATCAAGAAACAATAAATCAAAACAAAAAAGAATGGAAAAAGGACAATGTGAAATATCCCATTGGGAAAACAACTGGCTTGAAAAAAATTAAGGAGATCTAATTAAAAATAAAACAAAACAAGAACAAAACCTTATTGAAATATGTGGAATTCATGATTAAAAAAAATTACCTTTCAAGAAATAATCAAGGAAATCTGCCCTAATGTTGTAGAACTAGTGGGTAAAATAGAAATTGAAAAGATATACCAATTAACTCCCGAATCATATCTTAAAATGAAAAAAAACAAAACAAAACAGGCTATTAAAGTCAAATTCCAGAATTCCCACGTAAAAGAGAAAATGCTGCAAGAATCCAAGAAGAAACAATTCAAATATCATGAAGCCAAAGTCAAGATAATACAAGAGTTAGCAGCTTCTGCTTTAAAGGATTGGAAAGCTTGAGATATATTCTAGAAGGCAAAGAAGCTAGGATTACTAGCAAGAATCACCTATCCAGCAAAGCTGAATACAATCCTTCAGGGGAAAAGATGATCACTGAAATAGAGGACTTTTAAGCATTCGTGATGAAAAGACCAGAGCTGAATAGAAATTGAACTCTGAACTATAAGGAAGTAATCAATAAAGTGAAAACATAACGGGCTTAAAGTTTAAAAAATGCATTCCTACATAGGAAGATGATACTTGCTACTCACAAAACTTTCTCATTATAGGTACATGATTTGGGCTTTTTTGATACTATAAGCAAATTAGAAAAGTAAGGGATAATTTACCTATTACATCTTTGGAGAAGGGGAACAATATGACCAAAGAAGAACTAGAGAATGTTATGAAATACAAAATGTACAACTTTGATTACATTGAATAATAATAAAAAAAGATTTTACAAAAACAAAATCAATACAAACAATATTAAAAAGGAAGTACAAAGCTGGAAAAAAAAAATTTACAATGTTTCTGAGAAAGGTCTCATTCCTAAAATATATAAAGAATCGTGTCAAATTTATAAGAATACAAGTCATTCCTCAGTTGATAAGAATACCAGTATCCCAAAGAAATCTTAAAGGAAGGAAAAAAAGAGCCACATGTGTGGTGGCAAAGAAATGGAAAAAGTAAATGTCCATCAATTGGAAATTAGTTAACAAGTTATAGAATATAAGAGTAATGAAATATTATTTTTTCTATACAAATTACAAACAGACTGATTTTAGAAAGGCCTAGAAAGATTTACATGAACTGGTACTGGGCAAAATAAGCAGAACTAGGAATGCATTGTACATACTAACAGCAAAATTGTTTGATGATCAACTATGAAAGACTTCATTCTTCTTAGCAGTTCAGTGATACAAGGCAATCCCAATAAGCTCTGGATGGAAAATGCCATATGCATTTAGAAGAAGCACTCTGGAGGTTGTAAATCAACACATGATAGATTCACTTTTTTTTTTTTTCACTTTTATTTTCTCTCATGCATTTTCCCTTTTGCTCTGATTTTTCTCTCCCAATAGGAGAGGAATAGAAAAAAAAATTGGAAGTAATTTTAATGAATAAAATTGATATTCTCTCCCTCTTCTCCTCTACTGTAAAATATTTTTCTTGCCTCTTTTTTAGTGGCATGTAATTTACACTATTTCACTTCTCTCTCCTTATTTCCTACTTCATTCCTCTCTTACCCCTTAATTTCATTAAAAAATGATATTAGACCTTTATATTCAATCCATACCATGTCCTCTTTCTATCTATACTCCTTCTAATTGCCATAATAATAAGAACATTTTAATGAATTACAAGTATAATCCCTCTGTGTAGGAATGTAAACAGATAAATGATAAACATTAAGTCCCTTATGATGTCACTCTCCTTATCATCTCCTCATATTTCTCTATAGTCCTGCATTTGAAAATCAAAATTTCCATTCAGTTCTGATCTTTTTATTATGCATGCTTGAAAATCCTCTATTTTTTAAATGACTAGCTTTTCTCCTGAAGGATGGTACTTACTTTTACTGGGTAGGTGATTCTTGATAATAATACTAACTCCGTTGCTCTCCAGATTATATTTCAAGCCCTCTGGTCCTTTAATGTAGAACCTACTATATCTTGTGTTATCTGGACTGTGATTCCATTATATTTGAATTTTTTTTCCCCCAAGATACTTGTAATATTTTCTCCTAGACTTGGGAGTTCCAGAATTTGGCTATACTATTTGTGGGAGGTTTGTTTGTTTGTTTGTTTTGTTTATTTTTTATTTTTTGGATTAATTTCAAGAGATGATTGGTGGATTCTTTCAATTTTCATTTAACCCTCTGATTCTAGAATAAGAGAACAGTTTTCCTTGATAATTTCTTGAAATATGATATCCAGGCTTTTTTTTTTTTTATTTTGATTTTCAGGTAGATCAACAATTTTTAAATTCTCTCTCCTGCATCTATTTTCAAGGTAAATTGTTTTTCCAATATTTCACATTTTTTCCTATTTTTTCCTTTTTTTTCTTTTGGTCTTGCTTTATTGCATATTGACGTCTCATTAAGCCATTAGCTTTCATTTGCACAATTCTATTTTTAAGGAATTATTTTCCTCACTTGGATACTGTATCTTCTTTCCCAATTGGCCAGTTTTGCTTTTTAAAGCATCCTTCTCCTCATTAGCTTTTTGTATTTTCATTTGTACCTCTTTCAATTCTTCCCATAATTTTTCCTTTACCTTTCATACTTGATTTGCAAATTCTCTTTGAGATCTTCCATGACCTAAACCCAATTCTTATGTTTTCTTGGAGGTTTTGAATGTAGAAGGTTTGGTTTAGTTATCATCTTCTGAGCATGTTTTGTGCCTCCTTGTCACCATAATAACTTCCAATAATCAAAAACTTTTTTCTGCTCATTTCCCTAGCCTACTACTTTGCTTTTACTCTTTGTTAACTCTATTTTCAGGGTGGAAGGTGCATTATAACAAGCTTCAGAGGTTTTCTACAATGGTTCTCAGAAATTTTTGTAGGAATATTACCACAAGCACTCTTTTCCACCATGGAGTTAAGTCCCCACTGTAGCTATAAGATCTAGTGTGCTGGCTGGGCTTGGGACTTTACCAAACACTGACTGGATATGCACTGGGACTGCCCACAGACTCCCAACCTGTTGCTACCAACCCTTTCCATTGACCTGAGTCCTCCCCAGTGTCTCTGGACTGAGAGGTCTAGAATTGCTGCTGATTCAGAGGTCCCACCTTACTATTGCTGGGGTCTTGTTTGGATCTGGAGCCAGGTCTAGGCCTGCACTAGTATTGCATGCCAGGTTCTCAATCTTGTTCCATAGATCTTTTCTGCTGACTTTCCAACTCCTTTTTGGTGTCTCTGATCTGAGAGGTCTGGAAGTCAACAATATTGTTGCTGATTCAGAGGTCCGCCAGGTTGGGCCTATGGCTGGATCCAGGGATGAATGCTAGACTTCCACCTTTTCTGTTGACATTCTAAGTAGCCTTCAGCTAGAAAATGTTCTACTCCATCTTTTTCAGTGTTTTGATGCTCTAAAATTTCTTTAGAATGAAAATTTAAAGGAACTTGGAGCACTTTGCGGAGAGGTTAGGCAAGTTTCAGCCTTTACTCTGCCATCTTGACTGCCTCTGGAGTTTTTCTTATAAGGGTATTTAGAGTCTTGCTTTCTTTCTCTTAATATTGCATACTCGTATCTTTTGACTATTTATCAATAGAGAAATGGCTCTTGTTTTCGTAAGTTTGACTTAATTTGCCCATTTTTGTAATTTCATAATAGAAACTTACTAATATCCTGATTTCCTGATTTTTTTCTAATTTTAGATGCAGTTGCTTTCTTTGTGCAAAAGTTTTTGTTCCTCCAAACAATTTTATATGATCAAAGTTATCCATTTTATCTTATATGTATCTTTCTTCTCTTGTTCCCTTACTTATAAATCTGATATCTCCACCATGCTCCACTGATTGTTTTATTATATCACCCTTTATTTCTAAATTATGTACACACTATTTTAATTTTTATCATATGATATGAGACATTTGTCTATGCCTTGTTTCTACCTTACTGCTTTCCAATTTTCTTAGCAATATTTGTAAAACCATGAGTTCTTGCCACAATAACTGAAATCTTTCATTTTATTAAATAGTAGATTATTGTATTTCTTTGTTTCTGTATATTATAATCCAGTGTGTTCCACTGTCAATATATAACTGGAAAGGAATCTCCTCTGTAATACTTTAGTAAATATGATCCTTCTAATATAGTACCCATACTGATGTGAAGCTCAATATCTCATGTAAAAAAAAAATTAAATTGTTTGGAAGATTTTACTTCTATCAATATAAAAGCTGTTTTGCAAACCACATATAAACAATAGTTTGAGTTCATTTTCTAGTTCTGCCCTCCAGAGCTAAGCACAGAAAATATAATCTCTCTGCAAGATTGACATATTTGAATATAGCTACTATGATCCTTCTGAAGTATTCTCTTCTTCAGAGTAAATATCAAACGTCCCTATGGTAAATCATCCTTTGGCACATTTTGTAGATCCCTCAATTACAAGTTTAAAAATCTTGTGTTTCTAAAGATAATATTAATGTCTATTTTTGAATGTGATCCTTACAGGTCAATAGAAAACTTCAAACTTATTTGAAAAGGGCAGAATTGGTATAGGATAATACTAATTTTATTGTTTTATACTAATAATTGATATAAAGATTTATTCATCTATATGTGTACATATATGTAATTTAACATATTATAGAATTAAAAATAGTATCTAAACCAAAAAATCATATATATATATATACCTCTATACACATACATTACATTAATATATTTGTATTGTAATTAGATTATATATTAGATTAGAAAATGGTATACTCCAATATATGCATATATTTGTATATTGGGCAGTGCCAGGTCTAGAAGTAAGAAGGCTTATATTTCCAAAAGTTCAAAGCTGGTCTCAGATACTTACTGTGTGGTCATGGGCAAGTCACTTAACTTCATTTGCCTCAGTTTCTTCTTTATAAAATGAACTGGAAAAGGAAATGGCAAACCACTACAGTATCTTTGCAAGAAAACTCCAAATGGGGTCCTGAACATCCGGACACAACTAATGATGGGACATTTTGAATATTTATTATCCTAAAATATCCATATCCAGAAATATGAAGTATATTCCTGTTTGTCCTTTTTGTTGCTTGTTTTTATGAAGAGGATGAATGACATTAAGAGATGATATCTTGACTTTTATGTAAATTGGAGTAAGTGAAGCAGAGTTGCACAAAATTATCAGCCTCACTCTTTGTTCAGGAGATATCAAAGTGTAGTGGTAATACAACTAGTGATGACCTGGGATGCAGGAGATGATCTTGGCAGTGTCAGTATTTGGAGTGCTCTCAACAATCCATAGCCTCTGCTTTAGCCTCCTTCGTGGCTATTGAAACAAATTGTTCACATCTTCCCATTCCACAGGAAGCTATACCTGCTTGCACTAGACATCCCCCATCTGTTTGATGAGTTTGAGGCTTGGTGGTTGGCCAGAGAAGGCTGTGTCAGCTACTTACACAGGCTTTAGGGCACAGACTTGAAGGGAGTGGAAGTGCTTAGAAGAAGATCTCTGAAAGTGGGCTCTGTTGCTTTATACACTAGAACTTATAGTTATGGTGGAGAGGGAATCCTCCTCGTAGCTCCAGGGCAGAAAAGAGTTCTTGTGGTTACTCAAACACATGGAAAACTTACAGTTTTCTAGAAGGATCTCTGAAAACAACTGTACAAAGTTCTTGAAACTAGGGACATCCCCCCCACAATGGAAACAAAGCTCTAATTTAACAAAGACAACAGCTTATTAATAGGCTGGGACAATGATTACACAAGAGGAAAAAGGTTCTGACCATAGAAAATTAGGATGGTGACAAGGAAAATCAAAACATACACTGACAAGAAGATAAAAAATAACGTCAAAGCTCCTACATTGAAAGCCTCCAAGAAAAATAAGATTTGGTCTCAGAACATGGAAGAGATCAAAAGAAATTTTGAAAACCAAGCAAGAGAGTTAGAGGAAAAACTGGGAGGATAAATGACTGATACAAAAGGAAGTTTTAAAAAGTAATGAGGAGAAGGATGCTTTAAAAACCAATATTGGCCAAATGGGAAGGAAGATATAAAAGTTAACTGAGGAAAATAATTTCTTAAAATATAGATGTGAGCAAATGGAAGCTAATCACTTTACGAGAAATCAAGAAGTAAATAAAACAAAACTAGAGTAATGAAAAAAATAGAAAACAACGTGATATATCTCATTGGCAAAAGAACTGAGTTGGTGACTCTACTGGGCCTGTATCTCAAAGGAATCATAAAAAGGGAAAAGGACCCACATATGCTAAATTGCTTGTGGCAGCTCTTTTTGTGGTGGCAAGGAACTAGAAACTAAATGGCTGCCCATCAGTTGGGGAATGGATGAATAAGTTATGGGATATGAATGTAATAAAATATTATTGTTCTATAAGAAACCATCAGCAGAATTTTAGAGAGGCCTTGAGAAACTTACATGAACTGATGCTAAGTGAAGTGAATAAAAGCAAGAGAACATTGCAAACAACAACAGGATTATGAGATGATCAATTCTGATAGACATGGCTACTTTCAACATCAAGGTGATTCAAGCCAGTTCCATTGGTCTTGTGATGGAGAGAGACATCTTGCATCCAGAGAGAGGATGATGGAAAATTGATTGTGAATCACAACATAGCATTTTCACTCTTGTATTGTTGTTTGCTTGCATTTTGTGTTCTCTCTCATTTTTATCTGATTTTTCTTGGGCAGCATGATAATTGTGAAAATATGGATGAAATAATTGCACACATTTAACATATATTGAATACATACATTGGATTACTTGATGTCTAGGAGAGGGAGTGGAAGGAAGGAAGGGAAAAATTTGGAACACGAGATTTTGCAAGGATGAATGCTGAAACTATCTATGCATATGTTCTTAAAATAAAAAGACCTAAAGATAAAATAAAAAAAGATATAGGAGAGATGATTTAAACATTAATAATAAAAATAATTATAAAAAATCTAGACAAACTTTCAAGAAATTATCAAAAAAACTATCCTGATATTCTATAACAAAGGTGTAAAGCAGGCATTAAAGAAATCCATCTATCACCTGAAGTAGTTCTCAAGATGAAAACTTCCCAGAATGTTATGGCCGAATTCCAGAACTCCCAGGTCAAGGAGAAAATGTATACATCCAGAAATAAATAGTTCAAACATAGCAAAGCCAGAATAAGGATCACACAAGATTGGTTCAAAGATGAAATAACAAATGCATTCAATATGGGTGTAGACATCTATCTTACCCTGGAGTAAAGTTAGAGAAAAAGGGATTATGAAAAGGGGAGAGAGTCATAGAAGAGGGGGCATATTATGGCATGGCATAGACAGGGGAAAAAAAAAACATTGTTGGAACGTTTTCAATGATATAACTTTGGTTTTCATTATTAACAATTCTCTACTGAATTTAATATTAATAATAAGTATTAATAATATTGAATTTAATATGAGTGTATAGCCAGTTCCTTAAACAACCTTACTGTATTATAAATGGAGACAAGGGGCAGCTAAGTGGTAGAGCACTAGCCCTAAAGTCAGGAAGATCTGAGTTCAAATCTGGACTCAGATGCTTAACACTCCCTAGCTGTGTGATCCTGGGCAAGTCATTTAACTACAGTTGCCTCAGCAAAAAATGGAATAAAATAAAATAAAATAAATTGAGACAACACTCTTTATCTCCACAAAAATATAAGAAAATTTGTAAAATGCCTTACTTGCAAGCCCACTAAGTCAATGGAATTCTTCTAACCCGCCATCCTAGCAATATTTTTACAGGGAAATGAGATCAGTAGAACACTATCTATTCTTTATGAAACTGTTTTTCCTATATGTTCATGACTTCCTTTTTAAAATGCTCACAAAACATCCTTTTCCATAATGCATTCTTGAATTCTGCCAAAAATCTCAAGTCAATTTCATTGTTTAAAGACAGATCCTTTTTTTTTATTTGAAAATCAGAAAACTAGCCCTGTTTCAATCTTATGGCACCACTCCTATTCTCCTTACTTTGTCAAATATCATTCTCCCCAGTTCAGTCATCACATCTGCAGATAGTTTTGTTGTATTGTGATATAATTATCCTTTTATCACCAGGTTTCACCACATATCTAATAATTTAGATTCTTTGTGTGTAAGCTCTTTTTGCTTCCTTCTTTTTGAAGAGCATCAATTCCTAATTGATTATTTTTACATGAGATTTCCGAGACTGAAGCTAATTCTCTTCATAATCTTTATCCTCCAATATCAGCATTCCATAAAGATTTATGGATTTGAAAATCAATTTTATTCCTTTTTAAAAATTACCACCTTTTAAAAATAGCTTTGAAAAGTTATTTCCCTGCTTTGTTTTGCCTTTAGCATTGTTTGTCTCAGTTGCTTTCTAAGATTTAGAACATCTCTAATGTTTTAAAGAAATCTTATTAATCATTTCCTTAACTATCAATCAGCTGGTCTTATTTCCTCTTTCTGTGTGTGACTATGCAAATATATGGATTATATACATATATCTATAAACATCACCATATATATGCATATATATGCATATACACATATATACACACTTGCATATTTATTTATCTATGCCACTCTCTGATTGATAGTCAAAGAACATGAATAATTTTCTTTTCTTTTCTTTTTTTTCTTTTTCCCCTTGAGGCAATTGGGGTTAAATGACTTGCCTAGGGTCACGTGGCTAGAAAGTGTTAAATGTCTGAGACCAGATTTGAATTCAGGTCCTCCTGATTTTAAGGTTGGTGCTCTTTCCACTGTGTCATTTAGTTTGCCCCCATGAACAATTTTCAAAGGAAAAAAAATGTCAAATGCTGGAGGGGCTTTTTGGAAAATGGGTAGGTTAAGGCACTGTTATTGAAACTGCAAACTATTTCAACCATTCTGGAAAACATTTTGGAAATATGATCAAAAAGATTTGAAACTGTTGGACAACATCCAGGAATACCATTTCAAGGAATATACTCTAAATATATCAAAGAAAGAAGAAAAGGACACACATATACAACAATATGTTATTTTTCCTGTGATGGCAAAGAATTGAAAATTGATTAGATACATTTCAATTTGGAAATAATTGAATGAGTATGATATGTATTGTTAAGAACCACTGTGCTATAAGAAATAATAGAGAGGATGGTTTCAGAGAAATGTGAAAAGTTTTATATGAAACGATACAGAGTGAACTTAACAGAACTAAGAGAGTTATTTATGCAAAAAACATTATAAGGGCAAGCAAATTTGGTAAATTTAGGAGCACTGATCTATAATAGGAATAGTTATAATTTCAAAGAATCTGTAATGAAGCATGATGCCCATTTTATGCTATAGAAGTGAAGAATTAGAGTACATATGGATACCAAGATGTTCTGTTGTTGATAATTGTTATGATGGTAATGGTTTAAAGTAGGAATTTATTTTACTTGACTATATATTTTGTAGCTATTTTTATTGCTTTCTCAATGTGCAGTAGGGAGATCAAATGTTGGAGATGGATTTTCATATAAAATTACAAAACAATGTATAAACATCTCAAGTGAATCATTGAATTTCATCTTCATTAATGAGGATGCATGGTATATTTAAACAGGCCATCATTTTCTTCTTCATTGTGTTTGCTTATACCTTGGGTATTTTGAAATTTATTCTTTTAAGAAAGAAGGGAAGAAAAGAAGGAAGGAAAAAAGAAAGAAAGAAGGAAGAAGGGATGGAGGGAGGGAGGGAGGAATGAAGGTAAAGAGGAAGGAAGGAAGGAAAGAAGAGAGGAAGGGAGGGAGAGAGGGAGAATGAAAAGGAAAGAAGAAGGGAGGAAAGAAGAAAGGTAGGAAGGGAGGGAGGAAGGAAGGAAGAAAGGGAATAAAGGAAGAAGGGATGGCAGGAAGGAAAGGATTTTTGAAACATGCTCATCTAGACTGACTTTATTAGGTAATAATTGTGTGACATTGGACAATTCACTTAACCTTCTGGGACTTTTTTTTTTCATTTTTTTTTTTTACTACATCATCACAATGATCATTTGCTTCTTTAAACCTGGGCTCTTTGATTACTGGTTCATTGATTTATCGATTTAATAGATAGAAATAACTTTTTTCAGCAAACCAAATTTTTTTTGGATTTCTACATTATGTCCAGCATTTGAGGAGAAAAATCTGGAACCATGTTAAGAAGCCTAATCTATATTTTTAGAGAAATATCTTTTTAAGTTATTTGTAATCTATAGATTCTAATTTATTTTATTATTCATTTATTGTTGATTATATCATCATTGGTAATGGGGTGAAAAATATTCAAATCATCTTTGAATTATAGCAATGTTATATTAGGATTATGTTATGTTAGGAGTAATATTCAAATATGTGTGTGCTATATGTGTAAGCACATGACCTATTATTTCACTGTTTGCTTAGATATTATTGAAAATATTTTGACAAAAGATTGCATTATTACCATTTTACCATTTTTCTTAAAGGCATAAAATAATAAAATGTTTGTCTCATTACATGTCTACTTTTACCAAAAGTGAAAGGGTTTCTACACATGGTGATTAGAAATGTTACATTCATGCAGCAACCAATTCCATACATTATTGTTAAATATAATTTTATGCCAAAATTATATTTATTATTAGTTATTTGGCTTCAGAGTCAGGAAAACATGAATTCAAATTTGACTTCTGAGATTTCTGCTTGCATTACCCTAGTGAAAACTCCCAGTATACCAAACAATTACTTTAGGCAATGAATTATATTAGGTACTGATCTACATGGGAGAAGAGATTCTCTCATTGGGAGTTTCATATATGTATGAAAATAGAATTTATTCTAATGTATAAGAAATTGCATCAGATGATGCTCTATTGGACATAGGCCCTGGTCTCAAGGAGGTTGTAATCAAAGGGTAGATGAGTCTAATCACATAAATATGATAAAACAAAGAATAGAATAAATGGTAAAGAGATATATTGGCCAAGGCCTTTGATAAACATAAATAAGGTTACTTAAAGGAAGAAAGGACTGCTATTCATATCAAGTTTCATGGATGTGGAGGTATTTTGGTTTAGGAGAATAACTACCTGTGCTAACATGAAGTGGTTTTTTTTGTTTGTTTTGTTTTGTTTTGTTTTGTTTTGTTTTAATCCATACAATGTGACTCACAATGATTATTAGGTGCAATGAGTTCTGGTTTGATCAGAAATAGAATTCTGTTCCCTCTTACCTCTGTGGAAACAAAGGTACATACCACTGGAAGAATCAGAAAGGGGATAATCATTTTTTTTGCTTAATTTTCATACATATATGACCTCTGGATAGATTAGCCATAGAGGGGAGAATATAGACCATATTCATGCAAACATTTCCTTTCTTCTATGTTCCTCTAAGAAAAAGCCCCAATTCTAACTTCTTTGCCCTTTTCTCAATTTACCAACCTGCCACCAAAGTTATCTATCTATTTTGAATATCTTAATTAGACAATCTAACTTGCTTTTCCATTTATGAACTTATGTTTTAATATATAGGATCAAGTTCAGAGAGTTACTTCTTGAATTTTTTTTTTTTTTATAAATCAGTAAAATACATATACAATTTTTTTTCTTTTTTTGTTATCAAGTAGTTTTCAATCCGATCTGAGTCTTTGAAATCACATATTATTTTTGTTGTCAAAGATACTAGAGTGCTCTGTGATTTCCTTTTCTAGCTCATTTTACTGATGAGGAAGTTGAAGCAAACAGGGTCAAATGATGTGCCCAGAATCACCCAGCTTGTAAGTGTCTAAAGCTGGATTTGAAGTCAGGTCTTCCTGACTCCAGACCTGGAATTCAATTTATTTTTTCACCAATCTGTCCCCAAACTGCTATGAATAAGCATGGGATTTGAACACAAATATGCAGAGCATAATGGATTAACAGTGAATTATTTTAAGCAGTTGGCTTTTATGACATAATAATAAATAAACAGCCCTGCCATCTTCTAATAGGATATTATGTTGTGGAAATTAAGTGCATCCTCAGCTAAGTAATTCATAAGACCTGTATGTCTGGGAAAACAGTGCAGAAAATGAAATAATTTCTTCAGTGATTAGGTAAATCCATACCTATAATATCAATATTACATCTGAGAGTTCTACTTAGGATCATAAATTCAATGATCTAAAGAAGGAATAGCCTTCCCTTTTCTCTTTCTAATGAAATTTTGGGGAGATCTTTGATCTGGTTTTTCATAGAACAAAGATATAATTCTAATTATAGTTATAGTTTAAGTATAGAACTGTAATTTTAGCCTGTTACTATTTTATCTCATTATGACAAAGAATTTAACATTCATAGGGACATAGAATAAAAGCTATTTTCTTCTTTTATCTAATTCAGCATAATCTTAATGGGACAAAGAAAAAGAAGAAGTGGATTTTGAGGAAAGGGGAAGATAGGCTATGATCAGGCTTCTCAGTGGGTTTAAGTTGAATATAACTGAGAGAGAGATTCAGAATGAGAAAAAAGCAGAGGGAGACAGGCAGAGAGAGAGAAAAGAGAAACAGGGACAGAGAGACAGAGAGAAAGAAGCAGAGAGAGACAGAGACACATAGAGAAAAAGAGACAGAAAGAGTTACAGAGACAGAGACAGAAAGAAATGATATATTACCAAAAAGGGACCTTGACTACTGAGAAATTATTTTTTTCTTCATGAGGCTTTATTATTAGTCAAGAGATAACTTACTAAAGATGAATTGTTAGATAACAGTGGTGGATCAATATTCAGACTATTGGTGGTTCTAGCATTGCAAATACAAATGGGAGAACTAGTGTTTGATCTCTTTGAAGGTGTCAGTGATGGATTGAGTCAAAGATTGCTTTTTGAGCCAATTCATTTATCTCTTTACAATAGTTTTACTAATTGTTACATGTCTGTATTTTATGTTTTTTTTTTTTAAATCTCATATAAGATAAGACTTATTAATAGTCATTAAGCAGTTTCCTTCACCTGGATACAATGGGAATTAATTTTAGTTTAATCTAAAAATCAAAAGCAATTACCAACTATATTGTATGAATAATCTTTTTTTGTAAGAAGAAAATGGGTTAAATATATTTAATCACTTAATGGCCAAAAAAGGCATTGGAGAAATCCATTTTCGGTGAATACAGGGATCCTCATTTAAAACAAGGAATTATTCAAAAGGAAGGGGATAATGTCTATTCCTAGAAACCCCAATTGTGGGGAGTATACCTTCCATGATGAAACTATGTCAGGATATGAGCAAGTCTCATATGATGACAATGTATGAATGGTTATGAATGGTCACAGTAATGCTTTCATATACTCATTGGCACACTAGAGTAACATAATACCAAATTGATTAAGTGGATTTTTATTCATCTCCAGTGTTTTTCTAGTCCCAGTAAACTTTCAGCTTTTATAATTTTTTCTATATACATGATAGCAATAACCTCTAAAACCTGTTACTTGATCCCTATTTGGCAAATGAAGAAGCTTGGGCCAAAGTGTGAAGTAACAAGCTCAATGTCACTTGGTAAGTCAGACTACAATAGCTCATATATAATGGCTCCCATTACTCTACCATGCCACAAGTACAATAAATAAATAAATAATCAATATCACAATCTGAAATTGGCAATCACAGAATTTCAAAAAATGGAATAAAATATAGAGGTGAAATCTAATCTAATAGTTCAAAAACTTTTTTTCATAAGTGTTCACTTTAGAAAAATAAGCCCCATCACAATATATATTCACTGAGAAATATTGAAATGCTTACAATGCATGTAGATTTATTTTATATTTACTACTTTGCTAAGGGACATGTAGGTAACTCAATGAATGGAGTGCTAGGCCTAGAATCAGTAAGACTCATTTTTTTTATTATAAATCTAGCCTCAGATATTTACTAGATATATGACCCTGGTTAAGACATTTAACCTTGTTTGCTTCAATGCTTCATCTATAAAATTGAACTAGAGAAGTAAATGAAAACCAATATAGTAACATTGCCAAAAAAAACTTTTCACATGGGGTCATGAAAAGTCAGACAAAACTGAACAACAACAAAAACACAAAGTTTGTTCAAATGATTGTTTAAATATTCCTGTTGCTCTCTAAGGCTCTCTATGTAAATCATTTCATCTGCAAAAAATCCTATTTGTCTATGCCTATTTATTCATTTTTTTCTTATCTATTTCAGCTATTATTTATAACACTGAATGTAGTATTAATGATGATTGATGGATATTCTTGTTTCAGACATACTTACTGGACAGGCTTCTAGTTTATGCTCATTTTATAGATTTTTGCCTCTTAATTTTAGATAGATAATACTTAAAACAGTAAGGAGGTGTCTATTAGATTGTTTTTCTTTCCAAACTATGTGTTATAGTTTATTAGATGTTCTTTTCCGAATCTAATAATATATGTGTGTGATTTTAATTCTTCTTTAATGAAAAGCAGAATAAAAAAATATGCATTAATAATAGCATTATATAAATGAACAAACTAAGAAAGATTTAAAACACTGATAACCACAATGATCAACCATTATTTGAGAGAATTGATTATGAAATAATGAGAAATACATATAAACATGCATACATACACACAAAGGAGATAATGAAGATGGACAAAATTCATAGAATGTGACATGTTTTCTAAGTATGGCCAATGAGGGAATTTGTTTACTATTTCTATGTCTATTACTAGATTTTTGTTTAATTAATTAATTTTGCTGTATTTTGCATGGAGACAGTAGAAAGAAGAGAAAGTATTTTCTTGTTAACTGAAAATAAAGTCAAATTAAAATGCCATAAACTTGCCCATTACTTTAAAAAAGGGGAAAAAATAAGAAGTTCTTTGATATTGGGGATTTTGTTTTTCATTCTGTCTTTATACTCCTAGAACCTTCCAAATAACATGACATAGAGTAAACTGCATAAATGCTATTAATGATTCATTCAAAAACATATTTAAATGCATTTGTATTTTATTAATTATAGAATTTACTTATACATTACAGTGAACAATATAACAAATAAGAATTAACAATAAATGTTCATCTTCTGGAATGTATATTTGTTATTTTATTGTACGTATTTTGTGTTTTAATTCCTTGAAATACATAGGTACCCTAATCTTCGAAAACCACTGATGCATAGAAAGAGCTCGTTTTATTGTACTTTATTTTATTATGCTTCACAGATATCTTTCCCCTCTTTTAACAAATTGAAAGTTTGTGTCAACTCTCTTTTAAGTAAATATCGATCAGTATCATTTGTCCTTATGCACACATGGTATCTCTATGTCACATTTTTGTAATTCTTATATTTCAAATATTTTCATTTTATTAGATTTGTTGTTTTGATTTTTGATCAGTGATACTTGATATTGTGATTGTGATTGTTTTAGAACACCATGAACCATATCTATATCAGAAAATTTAATGATAAATGTGTATTCTAACTGCTCCAATGATTTACTTCCCCTCCTTAGGCCTCTCTATTCCCTGAGATGCAACAATAATGGAATTACTGAAGTTAATAACTCTACAATGGCTTGTAAGTTTTTAAGTGAAAAAAAAATGTCGATTAATGCAGAAATCTTCTTTGTTGTTTCATTATAAGAAATTTTATAGCATACTTAATAGACTATACTATTTTATAAAATAATATTTATATGCACTGGAAAAACAAAGATCAGCTTGATTTGGTTTACTTTATTGCACTGTTCAAAATCTCTTTTATTAAAGCTTTTTATTTTTCAAAACATATATGTGGACAATTCTTCAACATTAGCACTTGTAAAATTTTGTGTTCCAATTTTTCCTCCCTTCCCTCATGCCCTCCACTAGATAGCAAGTAGTCTAATATATGTCAAACATGGTAGAAATGTTAAATCTAATGTATACATAGATATTTATACAATTATTGTGCTACACAAGAAAAATTAAATGAAATCAGGAAAAAAAGAAGCAAAATAAAATGAAGGCAAATAACAAAAAAAGTGAAAATACTATGTTGTGAAACACATTCAGTTCCCACAGTCCTCTCTCTGGGTGTATATGGCTCTCTTCATATATAAGTAGATAATAATAAGTAGAACTGATTTGTTTGAATGATCTCACTGTTGAAGAGAGCCACGTCTATCAGAATTCATCATTGTGTAGTCTTCTTGTTGCCGTGTATAATGATCTCCTGGTTCTGCTTATTTCACTTAGTATCAATTCATGTAAGTTTCTCTAGGCCTCTCTGAAATCATCCTGATGGTCTTTCTTACAGAACAATAATATTCCATAACATTCATATACCATAATTTATTCATCTGTTCTCCAACTGATGGGCATCCACTCAGTTTCCAGTTTCTAGCCACTATAAAAAGGACTGCCACAAACATTTGTGCACATGTGGGTCCCTTTCCCTCCTTTAAGATCTCTTTGGGGTATAAGCCCAGTAGAAATACTGCTGGATCAAAGGGTATGAATAGTTTGATAACTTTTTGAGCATACTTCCAAATTGATCTCCAAAATGGTTGGATCTGTTCACAGTTCCACCTACAATATGTTAGTGTCCCAGTTTCCCCACATCACCTTCAACATTCACCATTATCTTTTCCTTATCTTTCCTTATCCTTTCCATCTTAGTCAATCTGAGAGGTGTGTAGTGGTATCTCAGAGTTGTTTTAATTTGCATTTCTCTGATCAATAGTGATTTAAAGCACATTTTCATGTGACTAGAAATAGTTTCAATTTCTTCATCTGAAAATTGTCTTTTCATATCCTTTGAAGTGATCAATATTTCTAAGGTATATCTACACATTTAAATATTGAGATATCTTTAAAAAAATTGAATGTTTAGTATTACAAAGAGAAAAGGCATTTGACTAAAATTTTCCTCCTTAAATACCTATCCTAGTTTTTTCATGGGATTAATTATAGGTGAAGGGAAGGAGAAAGAATAAGTATTTAGAGTCAGGCACTATGTTAAGCACTTTTACAAGATATTTTATTTTTTCTTATGGCATCAAAATATTCAAGAATTCCAAGGACTAAAAGAACTTTGAAAGTCACTGAATCAATTAATGACTTTCAAAATACATGCAAATTATGGGGAAGAAGGAATGCTTGGAGGGGTAAGAAGCACAGAAAGGATGCAAGAAGGAAGAAAAGAAGAGATTAAGTTCTACTGTGAATTTCCTAGAAAACAAAAACAAGGCAATCTATTTAAATGTCAGTGGGGGAGGTCATTATTACTAGAGAATTCAGTAACATTTCCTAGATTCAAACGGCATATCTTCCCACTATGTCCCATCATATCCCAGACCATTCTGAGTCCTTTCTCTACAGAGATTAATATATGTTTATTACTACAAATCTCATGGTCATGGAATCATCATTCTTTGGTTCTAGGACAAGAAAATTTCTTAGATCTGATTTTATGCATCCCCAATTTTCTAGAGGGTAAAAACGAGATCCAATGTAATTCAATGATTTGCCCAATGCTCTAAATCATGAAACTAAAAATTTCAGGAATTCACACAAAGCAGAAATTCATAACTCCATTCTTTGGTTTTCAGTACAGTATTCATGTCACAAGCTATCTTCCTCCTAGAAGATTTATGAAATGACAGATCTAGAAAGTACACATTCCCTCTATCCATGCAGTATTTGAATTATGTGAATAATATTAAATTTTTAAAAATAATCTGGTTCTTTGATTTGATTACTGTCAGGAATTCTGTGTATAGAAACTATCTTGCCCAAAGCAATTTAGTCATTGCACTACAATTTATAATCTTATAGAGTTACTACAACTACTACCACCACTACCACCACCAAAACAGCCACAATTAGGAAAGATGTCTTTTAATATTTGTCATTATATGGACTTTTCTGTGCTAAATGAAAGTAGAATGCTACTTCTCTCTCAGAAGCAGATGGTGCCTCAGATATAGTTATCCTATATAATGATGAATTAATCAAAAGATTATTTAATCTGTGCTCCTGTATTTAATCTAAACCAGCTTTTCAGCCTTCTAAGAAAATATCTACCTCCATTAAGTTCTTCTCTGTCTCTGTTTTTTTGTCTCTGTTTTTATGTCTTTGCTTCCATCTTTGTCTCCTCTTTCTTAAAATCAGATTACAAAGAACACATTCCATAATCTTCCTTGTTAACAAGTTATATGAAGAGTGTTCATAAATTCAAAAGTACAGGCTCTGAGACTTGGGAAGGCTATTTATAGAAGTCTAAAGGGTCCAGTTAAAAAGTAGACAAGTGACAGAGAATGGTAGAAATGTGAAAATGTTTTCTAAATGTAAAAGCTCTTACATTCTAATATTATCCAACCCCCAACCCCAATTTCCATTACACTCACACCCACAACTAGTCTAATTAACTAATTGTCCTATTAAAGACTTTTAAATAGACAACATAAATTCAAAAAAAAATGAAATTGCATCTCCTCTGAGATAAACTACCTTGTTCACTATCTCTTTTCTAACTTAAAAATGATGAAACTTTGAAAGAAAAAAGAAAAAAGGAAACATCAGAGTATAGAGACAAAATGTGCAAGTTAATTTACCTCTTTCTTCTACTTAGTACATTGGGAATAGCTTTTTTTTTTTTTTTTTTTTTTTTTTTAATTTTTTTATTTAATAATTACATTATATTTACACTCATTTCTGTTCCGATTTTTTTTTCCCCTCCCTCCCTCCACCCCCTCCCCTAGATGGCAAGCAGTCCTTTATATGTTGGATATGTTGCAGTATATCCTAGATACAATATATGTTTGCAGAACCGAACAGTTCTCTTGTTGCGTAGGGAGAATTGGATTCAGAAGGTATAAATAATCCGGAAGAGAAACAAAAATGCAGATAGTTCACATTCGTTTCCCAGTGTTCTTTCTTTGGGTGTAGCTGCTTTTGTCCGTCATTTATCAATTGAAACTCAGGTCTCTTTGTCAAAGAAATCCACTTCCATCAAAATATGTCCTCATACAATATCGTTGTCGAAGTGTATAATGATCTCCTGGTTCTGCTCATTTCACTTAGCATCAGTTCATGTAGGTCTCTCCAAGCCTCTCTGTATTCATTCTGCTGGTCATTTCTTACAGAACAATAATATTCCATAACATTCATATACCACAATTTACCCAGCCATTCTCCAATTGATGGGCATCCATTCATTTTCCAGTTTCTAGCCACTACAAACAGGGCTGCTACAAACATTTTGGCACATACAGGTCCCTTTCCCTTCTTTAGTATTTCTTTGGGATATAAGCCCAATAGAAATACTGCTGGATCAAAGGATATGCACATTTTGATAATTTTTTGGGCATAATTCCAGATTGCTCTCCAGAATGGGTGGATTCGTTCACAACTCCACCAACAATGCATTAGTGTCCCAGTTTTCCCGCATCCCCTCCAACATTCATCATTATTTTTTCCTGTCATCTTAGCCAATCTGACAGGTGTGTAGTGGTATCTCAGAGTTGTCTTAATTTGCATTTCTCTGATCAATAATGATTTGGAACACTCTTTCATATGAGTGGTAATAGTTTCAATCTCATCCTCTGAAAATTGTCTGTTCATATCCTTTGACCATTTATCAATTGGAGAATGGCTTGATTTCTTATAAATTTGAGTCAGTTCTCTATATATTTTGGAAATGAGGCCTTTATCAGAACCTTTAACTGTGAAAATGTTTTCCCAGTTTGTTGCTTCCCTTCTAATCTTGTTTGCATTAGTTTTATTTGTACAAAGGCTTTTTAATTTGATGTAATCGAAATTTTCTATTCTGTGATCAGTAATGGTCTCTAGTTCATCTTTGGTCACAAATTTCTTTCTCCTCCACAAGTCTGAGAGATAAACTATTCTATGTTCCTCTAATTTATTTATAGTCTCGTTCTTTATGCCTAGGTCATAGACCCATTTTGATCTTATCTTGGTATATGGTGTTAAGTGTGGGTCCATGCATATTTTCTGCCATACTAATTTCCAATTATCCCAGCAGTTTTTATCAAATAATGAATTCTTTTCCCAGAAGTTAGGGGCTTTGGGTTTGTCAAACACTAGATTGCTATAATTGACTATTCTGTCTTGTGAGCCTAGCCTTTTCCACTGATCCACTAATCTATTTCTTAGCCAATACCAAATGGTTTTGGTGACTGCTGCTTTATAATATAATTTTAGATCAGGTACAGCTAGGCCACCTTCATTTGATTTTTTTTTCATTAATTCCCTTGAGATTCTCGACTTTTTATTGTTCCATATGAATTTTGTTGTTATTTTTTCTAGATCAATAAAATATTTTCTTGGAAGTCTGATTGGTATAGCACTAAATAAATAGATTAGTTTAGGGAGTATTGTCATCTTTATTATGTTCGCTCGGCCGATCCAAGAGCACTTAATATTTTTCCAATTATTTAAGTCTGACTTTATTTGTGTGGAGACTTTTTTATAATTTTGCTCATATAATTCCTGACTTTCCTTTGGTAGATAGATTCCCAAATATTTTATGGTATCAACAGTTATTCTGAATGGAATTTCTCTTTGTATCTCTTGCTGTTGGGTTTTGTTGGTGATGTATAAAAATGCTGAGGATTTATGGGGATTTATTTTGTAGCCAGCTACTTTGCTAAAATTATGAATTATTTCCAATAGCTTTTTGGTAGAATCTCTGGGGTTCTCTAGGTATACCATCATATCATCTGCAAAGAGTGATAGTTTGGTTTCCTCATTGCCTACTCTAATTCCTTTTATATCTTTCTCGACTCTTATTGCCGAGGCTAGTGTTTCTAATACGATATTAAATAATAATGGTGATAGTGGGCAACCTTGCTTCACTCCAGATCTTACTGGGAAAGGTTCCAGTTTTTCCCCATTGCATATGATGCTTACTGATGGTTTTAAATATATGCTCCTGATTATTTTAAGGAAAAGTCCATTTATTCCTATGCTCTCAAGTGTTTTTATTAGGAATGGATGTTGGATTTTATCAAATGCTTTTTCTGCATCTATTGAGATGATCATGTGGTTTTTGTTTGTTTGGTTATTGATATAGTCAATTATGCTAATAGTTTTCCTAATATTGAACCAGCCCTGCATTCCTGGTATAAATCCTACTTGGTCATAGTGTATTATCCTGGTGACAATTTTCTGTAATCTTTTTGCTAATATTTTATTTAAGATTTTAGCATCAATATTCATTAGGGAGATTGGTCTATAATTTTCTTTCTCTGTTTTCAGCCTACCTGGTTTAGGTATCAGTACCATATCTGTGTCATAAAAGGAGTTTGGTAGGACTCCTTCAATCCCTATTTTTTCAAATAGTTTATATAACATTGGAGTTAATTGTTCTTTAAATGTTTGGTAGAATTCACATGTAAATCCATCTGGTCCTGGGGATTTTTTCTTAGGGAGTTGATTGATAGTTTGTTCTATTTCTTTTTCTGAGATGGGACTGTTTAGGATATTTACTTCTTCCTCTGTTAGTTTGGGCAAGCTGTATTTTTGGAGGTATTTTTCTATTTCATTTAAGTTGTCGAATTTATTGGCATAAAGTTGGGCAAAGTAACTCCTAATTATTGCTCTAATTTCCTCTTCGTTAGTGGTGAGTTCTCCCTTTTCATTTTTAAGACTAACAATTTGATTTTCCTCTTTCCTTTTTTTAATCAGATTTACTAAGGGTTTGTCTATTTTGTTGGTTTTTTCATAGAACCAACTCTTAGTTTTATTAATCAATTCAATAGTTTTTTTTACTTTCAATTTTATTGATCTCACCTTTTACTTTTAGAATTTCAAGTTTAGTGTTTGACTGGGGGTTTTTAATTTGTTCCTTTTCTAGCATTTTTAATTGCAAACCCAATTCATTGACCTTCTCTTTCTCTATTTTATACAAATAGGCCTCTAGAGATATGAAATTTCCCCTTATTACCGCTTTGGCTGCATCCCATACATTTTGGTATGATGTCTCATTATTATCGTTTTCTTGAGTGAAGTTATTAATTATGTCTATGATTTGCTGTTTCACCCAATCATTCTTTAGTATGAGATTATTTAGTTTCCAATTATTTTTTGGTCTACTTCCCCCTGCTTTTTTGTTGAATGTAATTTTCATTGCATCGTGGTCTGAAAAGGATGCATTTACTATTTCTGCCTTACTACATTTGAGTTTGAGGTTTTTATGTCCTAATATATGGTCAATTTTTGTATAGGTTCCATGAACTGCTGAAAAGAAAGTGTATTCCTTTCTGTCTCCATTACATTTTCTCCAGAGATCTATCATATCTAGCTTTTCTAGTATTCTGTTTACCTCTTTGACTTCTTTCTTATTTATTTTCTGGTTTGATTTATCTAATTCTGAGAGTACAAGGTTAAGATCTCCCACTATTATAGTTTTACTGTCTATTTCTTCTTGCAGCTCTCTAGTTTCTCTTTTAAGAATTTAGATGCTACCCCACTTGGTGCATATATGTTTAATATAGATAGTGCTTCATTATCCATGCTACCCTTTAGCAAGATATAGTGTCCTTCCTTATCTCTTTTAATTAGGTCAATTTTTGCTTTAGCTTGATCTGAGATCAGGATGGCTACCCCTGCTTTTTTGGCTTCACCTGAAGCATAGTAGATTTTGCTCCAACCTTTTACCTTTAACCTGCATGTATCTCCCCGCTTCAGGTGTGTTTCCTGTAAACAACATATTGTAGGATTCTGGCTTTTAATCCATTCTGCTAACCGCTTCCTCTTTATGGGGAGTTTACCCCGTTCACGTTTATGGTTAGAATGACCAATTCTGTATTACTTGCCATCTTGTTAACCCCGGTTTATGCTTTCCTCCCTTCTTTCCCCTTTCCCCCCCTTCCAAGTATTAAGCTTGTGAGCACCCCTTGCTTCTCACAGCCCTCCCTTTTTAGTGTCCCTCCCCCCGCCTTAGAGTTCCTCCCCCTATCTTACCCCTTTCCCTCCAGTTCCCGTATTCCCTTCCGCTTAGCTTATTCCTTCCCTTTCCACTTTTCCCTTCTCACTTTTCAATGAGATGGGAGAAGTTTCACCATAGATTGAATATGTCTTAAGATTTTTCACTTAAAGCCAATTCTGAAGGCAGTAAGATACCCACTATATTCATCCCCCTCCATTCTTTCTCTCAGATATAATAGGTTTCCTATGCCTCTTCATGAGATGTACTACCCCCACTTTACCCTTTTTCTGGTACAATGTCCTTTCCACATCAATTTCTAGAACAAGGTATACATGTATTCTTTTTTTTTTTTTTTTTTTTTTTTTTTTTTTTTTTTTTTTTAATTTTTTATTTAATAATTACATTATATTGACACTCGTTTCTGTTCCGATTTTTTTCCCCCTCCCTCCCTCCACCCCCTCCCCTAGATGGCAAGCAGTCCTTTATATGTTGGATATGTTGCAGTATATCCTAGATACAATATATGTTTGCAGAACAGTTCTCTTGTTGCGTAGGGAGAATTGGATTCAGAAGGTATAAATAATCCGGGAAGAAAAACAAAAATGCAGATAGTTTACATTCGTTTCCCAGTGTTCTTTCTTTGGGTGTAGCTGCTTTTGTCCGTCATTTATCATTGAAACTCAGGTCTCTTGTCAAAGAAATCCACTTCCATCAAAATATGTCCTCATACAATATCGTTGTCGAAGTGTATAATGATCTCCTGGTTCTGCTCATTTCACTTAGCATCAGTTCATGTAAGTCTCGCCAGTCCTCTCTGTATTCATCCTGCTGGTCATTTCTTACAGAACAATAATATTCCATAACATTCATATACCACAATTTACCCAGCCATTCTCCAATTGATGGGCATCCATTCATTTTCCAGTTTCTAGCCACTACAAACAGGGCTGCTACAAACATTTTGGCACATACAGGTCCCTTTCCCTTCTTTAGTATTTCTTTGGGATATAAGCCCAATAGAAACACTGCTGGATCAAAGGGTATGCACAATTTGATAATTTTTTGGGCATAATTCCAGATTGCTCTCCAGAATGGTTGGATTCGTTCACAACTCCACCAACAATGCATTAGTGTCCCAGTTTTCCCCCGCATCCCCCCTCCAACATTCATCATTATTTTTTCCTGTCATCTTAGCCAATCTGACAGGTGTGTAGTGGTATCTCAGAGTTGTCTTAATTTGCATTTCTCTGATCAATAATGATTTGGAACACTCTTTCATATGAGTGGTAATAGTTTCAATCTCATCCTCTGAAAATTGTCTGTTCATATCCTTTGACCATTTATCAATTGGAGAATGGCTTGATTTCTTATAAATTTGAGTCAGTTCTCTATATATTTTGGAAATGAGGCCTTTATCAGAACCTTTAACTGTGAAAATGTTTTCCCAGTTTGTTGCTTCCCTTCTAATCTTGTTTGCATTAGTTTTATTTGTACAAAAGCTTTTTAATTTGATGTAATCGAAATTTTCTATTCTGTGATCAGTAATGGTCTCTAGTTCATCTTTGGTCACAAATTTCTTTCTCCTCCACAAGTCTGAGAGATAAACTATTCTATGTTCCTCTAATTTATTTATAGTCTCGTTCTTTATGCCTAGGTCATAGACCCATTTTGATCTTATCTTGGTATATGGTGTTAAGTGTGGGTCCATGCCTAATTTCTGCCATACTAATTTCCAATTATCCCAGCAGTTTTTATCAAATAATGAATTCTTTTCCCAGAAGTTAGGGCTTTGGGTTTGTCAAACACTAGATTGCTATAATTGACTATTCTGTCTTGTGAGCCTAGCCTTTTCCACTGATCCACTAATCTATTTCTTAGCCAATACCAAATGGTTTTGGTGACTGCTGCTTTATAATATAATTTTAGATCAGGTACAGCTAGGCCACCTTCATTTGATTTTTTTTTCATTAATTCCCTTGAGATTCTCGACTTTTTATTGTTCCATATGAATTTTGTTGTTATTTTTTCTAGATCAATAAAATATTTTCTTGGAAGTCTGATTGGTATAGCACTAAATAAATAGATTAGTTTAGGGAGTATTGTCATCTTTATTATGTTCGCTCGGCCGATCCAAGAGCACTTAATATTTTTCCAATTATTTAAGTCTGACTTTATTTGTGTGGAGACTTTTTATAATTTTGCTCATATAATTCCTGACTTTCCTTTGGTAGATAGATTCCCAAATATTTTATGGTATCAACAGTTATTCTGAATGGAATTTCTCTTTGTATCTCTTGCTGTTGGGTTTTGTTGGTGATGTATAAAAATGCTGAGGATTTATGGGGATTTATTTTGTAGCCAGCTACTTTGCTAAAATTATGAATTATTTCCAATAGCTTTTTGGTAGAATCTCTGGGGTTCTCTAGGTATACCATCATATCATCTGCAAAGAGTGATAGTTTGGTTTCCTCATTGCCTACTCTAATTCCTTTTATATCTTTCTCGACTCTTATTGCCGAGGCTAGTGTTTCTAATATACGATATTAAATAATAATGGTGATAGTGGGCAGCCTTGCTTCACTCCAGATCTTACTGGGAAAGGTTCCAGTTTTTCCCCATTGCATATGATGCTTACTGATGGTTTTAAATATATGCTCCTGACTATTTTAAGGAAAAGTCCATTTATTCCTATGCTCTCAAGTGTTTTTATTAGGAATGGATGTTGGATTTTATCAAATGCTTTTTCTGCATCTATTGAGATGATCATGTGGTTTTTGTTTGTTTGGTTATTGATATAGTCAATTATGCTAATAGTTTTCCTAATATTGAACCAGCCCTGCATTCCTGGTATAAATCCTACTTGGTCATAGTGTATTATCCTGTGACAATTTTCTGTAATCTTTTTGCTAATATTTTATTTAAGATTTTAGCATCAATATTCATTAGGGAGATTGGTCTATAATTTTCTTTCTCTGTTTTCAGCCTACCTGGTTTAGGTATCAGTACCATATCTGTGTCATAAAAGGAGTTTGGTAGGACTCCTTCAATCCCTATTTTTTCAAATAGTTTTTATAAAATTGGAGTTAATTGTTCTTTAAATGTTTGGTAGAATTCACATGTAAATCCATCTGGTCCTGGGGATTTTTTCTTAGGGAGTTGATTGATAGTTTGTTCTATTCTTTTTCTGAGATGGGACTGTTTAGGATATTTACTTCTTCCTCTGTTAGTTTGGGCAAGCTGTATTTTTGGAGGTATTTTTCTATTTCATTTAAGTTGTCGAATTTATTGGCATAAAGTTGGGCAAAGTAACTCCTAATTATTGCTCTAATTTCCTCTTCGTTAGTGGTGAGTTCTCCCTTTTCATTTTTAAGACTAACAATTTGATTTTCCTCTTTCCTTTTTTTAATCAGATTTACTAAGGGTTTGTCTATTTTGTTGGTTTTTTCATAGAACCAACTCTTAGTTTTATTAATCAATTCAATAGTTTTTTTACTTTCAATTTTATTGATCTCACCTTTTACTTTTAGAATTTCAAGTTTAGTGTTTGACTGGGGGTTTTTAATTTGTTCCTTTTCTAGCATTTTTAATTGCAAACCCAATTCATTGACCTTCTCTTTCTCTATTTTATACAAATAGGCCTCTAGAGATATGAAATTTCCCCTTATTACCGCTTTGGCTGCATCCCATACATTTTGGTATGATGTCTCATTATTATCGTTTTCTTGAGTGAAGTTATTAATTATGTCTATGATTTGCTGTTTCACACCCAATCATTCTTTAGTATGAGATTATTTAGTTTCCAATTATTTTTTGGTCTACTTCCCCCTGCTTTTTTGTTGAATGTAATTTTCATTGCATCGTGGTCTGAAAAGGATGCATTTACTATTTCTGCCTTACTACATTTGAGTTTGAGGTTTTTATGTCCTAATATATGGTCAATTTTTGTATAGGTTCCATGAACTGCTGAAAAGAAAGTGTATTCCTTTCTGTCTCCATTACATTTTCTCCAGAGATCTATCATATCTAGCTTTTCTAGTATTCTGTTTACCTCTTTGACTTCTTTCTTATTTATTTTCTGGTTTGATTTATCTAATTCTGAGAGTACAAGGTTAAGATCTCCCACTATTATAGTTTTACTGTCTATTTCTTCTTGCAGCTCTCTTAGTTTCTCTTTTAAGAATTTAGATGCTACCCCACTTGGTGCATATATGTTTAATATAGATAGTGCTTCATTATCCATGCTACCCTTTAGCAAGATATAGTGTCCTTCCTTATCTCTTTTAATTAGTCAATTTTTGCTTTAGCTTGATCTGAGATCAGGATGGCTACCCCTGCTTTTTTGGCTTCACCTGAAGCATAGTAGATTTTGCTCCAACCTTTTACCTTTAACCTGCATGTATCTCCCCGCTTCAGGTGTGTTTCCTGTAAACAACATATTGTAGGATTCTGGCTTTTAATCCATTCTGCTAACCGCTTCCTCTTTATGGGGGAGTTTACCCCGTTCACGTTTATGGTTAGAATGACCAATTCTGTATTACTTGCCATCTTGTTAACCCCGGTTTATGCTTTCCTCCCTTCTTTCCCCTTTCCCCCCCTTCCAAGTATTAAGCTTGTGAGCACCCCTTGCTTCTCACAGCCTCCCTTTTTAGTGTCCCTCCCCCCGCCTTAGTTCCTCCTCCCTATCTTACCCCTTTCCCTCCCAGTTCCCGTATTCCCTTCCGCTTAGCTTATTCCTTCCCTTTCCACTTTTCCCTTCTCACTTTTCAATGAGATGGGAGAAGTTTCACCATAGATTGAATATGTCTTAAGATTTTTCACTTAAAGCCAATTCTGAAGGCAGTAAGATACCCACTATATTCATCCCCCTCCATTCTTTCTCTCAGATATAATAGGTTCCCTATGCCTCTTCATGAGATGTACTACCCCCACTTTACCCTTTTTCTGGTACAATGTCCTTTCCACATCAATTTCTAGAACAAGGTATACATGTATTCTTTTTTTTTTTTTTTTTTTTTTTTTTTTTTTTTTTTTTTAATTTTTTATTTAATAATTACATTATATTGACACTCGTTTCTGTTCCGATTTTTTTTCCCCTCCCTCCCTCCACCCCCTCCCCTAGATGGCAAGCAGTCCTTTATATGTTGGATATGTTGCAGTATATCCTAGATACAATATATGTTTGCAGAACAGTTCTCTTGTTGCGTAGGGAGAATTGGATTCAGAAGGTATAAATAATCCGGGAAGAAAAACAAAAATGCAGATAGTTTACATTCGTTTCCCAGTGTTCTTTCTTTGGGTGTAGCTGCTTTTGTCCGTCATTTATCAATTGAAACTCAGGTCTCTTTGTCAAAGAAACCACTTCCATCAAAATATGTCCTCATACAATATCGTTGTCGAAGTGTATAATGATCTCCTGGTTCTGCTCATTTCACTTAGCATCAGTTCATGTAAGTCTCGCCAGTCCTCTCTGTATTCATCCTGCTGGTCATTTCTTACAGAACAATAATATTCCATAACATTCATATACCACAATTTACCCAGCCATTCTCCAATTGATGGGCATCCATTCATTTTCCAGTTTCTAGCCACTACAAACAGGGCTGCTACAAACATTTTGGCACATACAGGTCCCTTTCCCTTCTTTAGTATTTCTTTGGGAATAAGCCCAATAGAAACACTGCTGGATCAAAGGTATGCACAATTTGATAATTTTTTGGGCATAATTCCAGATTGCTCTCCAGAATGGTTGGATTCGTTCACAACTCCACCAACAATGCATTAGTGTCCCAGTTTTCCTCCCGCATCCCCTCCAACATTCATCATTATTTTTTCCTGTCATCTTAGCCAATCTGACAGGTGTGTAGTGGTATCTCAGATTGTCTTAATTTGCATTTCTCTGATCAATAATGATTTGGAACACTCTTTCATATGAGTGGTAATAGTTTCAATCTCATCCTCTGAAAATTGTCTGTTCATATCCTTTGACCATTTATCAATTGGAGAATGCTTGATTTCTTATAAATTTGAGTCAGTTCTCTATATATTTTGAAATGAGGCCTTTATCAGAACCTTTAACTGTGAAAATGTTTTCCCAGTTTGTTGCTTCCCTTCTAATCTTGTTTGCATTAGTTTTATTTGTACAAAAGCTTTTTAATTTGATGTAATCGAAATTTTCTATTCTGTGATCAGTAATGGTCTCTAGTTCATCTTTGGTCACAAATTTCTTTCTCCTCCACAAGTCTGAGAGATAAACTATTCTATGTCCTCTAATTTATTTATAGTCTCGTTTTATGCCTAGGTCATAGACCCATTTTGATCTTATCTTGGTATATGGTGTTAGTGTGGGTCCATGCCTAATTTCTGCCATACTAATTTCCAATTATCCAGCAGTTTTTATCAAATAATGAATTCTTTTCCCAGAAGTTAGGGGCTTTGGGTTTGTCAAACACTAGATTGCTATAATTGACTATTCTGTCTTGTGAGCCTAGCCTTTTCCACTGATCCACTAATCTATTTCTTAGCCAATACCAAATGGTTTTGGTGACTGCTGCTTTATAATATAATTTTAGATCAGGTACAGCTAGGCCACCTTCATTTGATTTTTTTTTCATTAATTCCCTTGAGATCTCGACTTTTTATTGTTCCATATGATTTTGTTGTTATTTTTTCTAGATCAATAAAATATTTTCTTGAAGTCTGATTGTATAGCACTAAATAAATAGATTAGTTTAGGGAGTATTGTCATCTTTATTATGTTCGCTCGGCCGATCCAAGAGCACTTAATATTTTTCCAATTATTTAAGTCTGACTTTATTTGTGTGGAGACTTTTTATAATTTTGCTCATATAATTCCTGACTTTCCTTGGTAGATAGATTCCCAATATTTTTATGGTATCAACAGTTATTCTGAATGGAATTTCTCTTTGTATCTCTTGCTGTTGGGTTTTGTTGGTGATGTATAAAAATGCTGAGGATTTATGGGGATTTATTTTGTAGCCACTACTTTGCTAAAATTATGAATTATTTCCAATAGCTTTTTGGTAGAATCTCTGGGGTTCTCTAGGTATACCATCATATCATCTGCAAAGAGTGATAGTTTGGTTTCCTCATTGCCTACTCTAATTCCTTTTATATCTTTCTCGACTTATTGCCGAGGCTAGTGTTTCTAATACGATATTAAATAATAATGGTGATAGTGGGCAGCCTTGCTTCACTCCAGATCTTACTGGAAAGGTTCCAGTTTTTCCCCATTGCATATGATGCTTACTGATGGTTTTAAATATATGCTCCTGACTATTTTAAGGAAAAGTCCATTTATTCCTATGCTCTCAAGTGTTTTTATTAGGAATGGATGTTGGATTTTATCAAATGCTTTTTCTGCATCTATTGAGATGATCATGTGGTTTTTGTTTGTTTGGTTATTGATATAGTCAATTATGCTAATAGTTTTCCTAATATTGAACCAGCCCTGCATTCCTGGTATAAATCCTACTTGGTCATAGTGTATTATCCTGGTGACAATTTTCTGTAATCTTTTTGCTAATATTTTATTTAAGATTTTAGCATCAATATTCATTAGGGAGATTGGTCTATAATTTCTTTCTCTGTTTTCAGCCTACCTGGTTTAGGTATCAGTACCATATCTGTGTCATAAAAGGAGTTTGGTAGGACTCCTTCAATCCCTATTTTTTCAAATAGTTTATATAACATTGGAGTTAATTGTTCTTTAAATGTTTGGTAGAATTCACATGTAAATCCATCTGGTCCTGGGGATTTTTTCTTAGGGAGTTGATTGATAGTTTGTTCTATTTCTTTTTCTGAGATGGGACTGTTTAGGATATTTACTTCTTCCTCTGTTAGTTTGGGCAAGCTGTATTTTTGGAGGTATTTTTCTATTTCATTTAAGTTGTCGAATTTATTGGCATAAAGTTGGGCAAAGTAACTCCTAATTATTGCTCTAATTTCCTCTTCGTTAGTGGTGAGTTCTCCCTTTTCATTTTTAAGACTAACAATTTGATTTTCCTCTTTCCTTTTTTTAATCAGATTTACTAAGGGTTTGTCTATTTTGTTGGTTTTTTCATAGAACCAACTCTTAGTTTTATTAATCAATTCAATAGTTTTTTTACTTTAATTTTAATTCTACTTCAATTTTGATCTCACCTTTTACTTTTAGAATTTCAAGTTTAGTGTTTGACTGGGGGTTTTTAATTTGTTCCTTTTCTAGCATTTTTAATTGCAAACCCAATTCATTGACCTTCCTCTTTCTCTATTTTATACAAATAGCCTCTAGAGATATGAAATTTCCCCTTATTACCGCTTTGGCTGCATCCCATACATTTTGGTATGATGTCTCATTATTATCATTTTCTTGGGTGAAGTTATTAATTATGTCTATGATTTGCTGTTTCACCCAATCATTCTTTAGTATGAGATTATTTAGTTTCCAATTATTTTTTGGTCTACTTCCCCCTGCTTTTTTGTTGAATGTAATTTTCATTGCATCGTGGTCTGAAAAGGATGCATTTACTATTTCTGCCTTATGCTACTACATTTGAGTTTGAGGTTTTTATGTCCTAATATATGGTCAATTTTTGTATAGGTTCCATGACTGCTGAAAAGAAAGTGTATTCCTTTCTGTCTCCATTACATTTTCTCCAGAGATCTATCATATCTAACTTTTCTAGTATTCTATTTACCTCTTTGACTTCTTTCTTATTTATTTTGTGGTTTGATTTATCTAATTCTGAGAGTGCAAGGTTAAGATCTCCCACTATTATAGTTTTACTGTCTATTTCTTCTTGCAGCTCTCTTAGTTTCTCTTTTTAAGAATTTAGATGCTACCCCACTTGGTGCATATATGTTTAATATAGATAGTGCTTCATTATCCATGCTACCCTTTAGCAAGATATAGTGTCCTTCCTTATCTCTTTTAATTAGGTCAATTTTTGCTTTAGCTTGATCTGAGATCAGGATGGCTACCCCTTGCTTTTTTGGCTTCACCTGAAGCATAGTAGATTTTGCTCCAACCTTTTACCTTTAACCTGCATGTATCTCCCCGCTTCAGGTGTGTTTCCTGTAAACAACATATTGTAGGATTCTGGCTTTTAATCCATTCTGCTAACCGCTTCCTCTTTATGGGGGAGTTTACCCCGTTCACGTTTATGGTTAGAATGACCAATTCTGTATTACTTGCCATCTTGTTAACCCCGGTTTATGCTTTCCTCCCTTCTTTCCCCTTTCCCCCCCTTCCAAGTATTAAGCTTGTGAGCACCCCTTGCTTCTCACAGCCCTCCCTTTTTAGTGTCCCTCCCCCCGCCTTAGAGTTCCTCCCCCTATCTTACCCCTTTCCCTCCCAGTTCCCGTATTCCCTTCCGCTTAGCTTATTCCTTCCCTTTCCACTTTTCCCTTCTCACTTTTCAATGAGATGGGAGAAGTTTCAACCATAGATTGAATATGTCTTAAGATTTTTCACTTAAAGCCAATTCTGAAGGCAGTAAGATACCCACTATATCATCCCCCTCCATTCTTTCTCTCAGATATAATAGGTTTCCTATGCCTCTTCATGAGATGTACTACCCCCACTTTACCCTTTTTCTGGTACAATGTCCTTTCCACATCAATTTCTAGAACAAGGTATACATGTATTCTTTATACATCTATATAGTCAAAAATAAGTTCCCAGATTAATCTTTACCTTTTTAGATTTCTCTTGAGTTCTATATTTGTAGATCAAACTTTTTGTTAAGTTCTGGTTTTTTCATCAGAAATAGATGAAATTCGCTTACTTCGTTGAATGTCCATCTTCTTCCCCTGGAAAAAGATGCTCATTCTCGCTGGGTAAGTTATTTTTGGTTGCATACCAAGTTCCTTAGCCTTTCGGAATATCATATTCAGGCCCTTCGATCTTTTAATGTGGATGCTGCCAGATCCTGGGTGATCCTTATTGTGGCTCCTTGATACTTGAATTGGGTTTTTCTAGCCGCTTGCAATATTTTTTCTTTCATCTGAGGGTTCTGGCATTTGGCCACTATATTCCTTGGTGTTTTGATTTTAGGATCCTTTCAGTGGGATCGATGAATCCTTTCAATGTTTATTTTTTCCTCTGTTCCTATGACTTCTGGGCAGTTCTCTTTGATAATTTCCTGGAAGACAGTGTCCAGGCTCTTTTTTTCATCATGTTTTTCTGGGAGTCCAATGATTCTCAGATTGTCTCTCCTGGATCTGTTTTCCAGGTCTGTTGTCTTCCCCAGAAGGTATTTCACATTTTTCTCCATTGTTTGATTTTTTTGGATTTGCTTGACTGATTCTTCTTGTCTCCTCGAGTCATTCAATTCCACTTGTTCAATTCTGATTTTCAGTGAAGTATTCTCTTCACTCACTTTTTTAAAATCTTTCTCTAATTGTCCAATTGAGTTCTTTTGTTCTGTGGAATTTTTTTCCATTTCGCCCATTTTGTTTTTTAGAGAGCTGTTTTCTGTTTCCAGTTCACTAATCCTATTTTTAAGGATTTTACTTCTTTATCCACTCTCTCTTTAACTTTCTCCAGGCTCTTTTGCCAAGCCTCCCTCTCCTTTTCCCAAGCCTCCCTCTCCTTTTGCCAAGCCTCACTCTGCTTTCCCCATTTTTCTTCTAGCTCCCTTGTGAGAGCCTTTTTATTCACTTCTATGAGGTTCATCTGTGCTGAGGAACAGATGATTTCCTCCTTTGGGGAATCACCTGGGGACTGTCTGTTTTTAGTCTCCTCAGGATTTAGAGTCTGCTCTCTATCTGTGTAGAAGCTGTCAAGGGTTAAAGTCCTCTTCAGCTTCTTGCTCATTCTGTCTATTAATCAGAGACAAACTACCAAAGAAAAACAGAAAAAACTGGAGTCTTTCTTTGGGGGGGGGCTGGGTGTGTTATCGAGCTTCCTCTACAGACTGCAGGGGGCAGCAGTGAGGCACTAGCAGGACTGTGCTGCGCCTGCGCTCTGAGATCCCAAAGCGTGCTGAGTCACTGAGGGGGGGGAAGGGGGGGGGCGGCCAGGTCCTGAGAGACTCCAGCTGTTGCGGTTGTGTTCTTCTTCAGCCCCGGTGTTTTTAGCTTCTCTGCTGGGCTGCTGACTTGCTGCAGGTTCCAAACCTGTAGCGAAGCTCTCCCCGCAGAGACGGCTACGATCACTCCCCACCCCCTCTCAGCTCTGCTCCCGTGCTCTCACTGCCGCTGCCCTCAGCCTGCGCCCGATCTAAAACCACCCCAGCCCTCCAGTAAAGACAGACCTTTCTTGGCGGATCTCAAGGATGGCTTCTCTTGGTAACTATTTGTGGGTTTTTTTCAGTCAAGCATTGATTCAGAGGCTTGTAATGAAGTGGATAGTGAGAGACAGCGCGGAGCTTATGCAACTGTGAGCCTCCTCTCCGCCATCTTAACCGGAAGTCCCGGGAATAGCTTTTAAAATAGTTTGAAGCATGATTTATTTTTTCTTAAACATAAGATTTGCCATGGAAGTTTTAAAAATCTATTTTCCCAAATGACTTGAAAAATGATGTAGATAATCCTGAGAAATGCTTTTCAGAGATAGTGGACATAGCCTGATGACTTGTCAAGATCTGAATGGTAAAGTTTCTCCTCCACAATTTACTAAGGTTTCAGTTTAAAATGCGATATTAGGGGAAATGTGTTATAATAAATCAAAAAGTGAGGTTTCTGAAGATTGCATTTAACCAATGCAATCATTATTTCCCCCACCCACCCAATGAATCCTTATATTAATAAATGAATGCAGATTCATTGAAGTTAATGTAAGAGAATTGGATGAAAGTATATAATTTCTAGTTTATGACAGAAGGAAATTTTACTAGAAGACAGGTCCCTTGACATAGGAGATATTGGATCACTGACAAAAAGATAGAAACATTACTTTTATTTATTTTTTTTTATTGGGGGGAAAGAAATAGAAAGAAATCAAAACAAAAAATGGAAGCTACATATTTTTTAAAATTTCTTTCTCTTTATTTATTTACTCCTTTTATTTCTTTCTATTTATTTTTAATATTTAACATATTGCAATATATTAAATGTATTTATGTAGTAAATATGTTCACATGTATTAAATATTTTAACACATTTCTTTATGACTCATGTTGGGAGAAAAAAATCTGAGCAAAAGGGAAAAATCATGGCAGAGAAAAAAAAAACAGAAAAAAAGAAGTGAACATAGTATGTGTTGATTTTCATTCAGTCTCCATGGTTCTTTTTCTACATGCAGATAGTATTTTATGTTCAAAGTCTATTGGGATCCCTTTGGATGTTTGAACCACTGAGAAGAACCGAGTCTTTTTCTAGTTGATCATCACACACTGTTGCTATTATTGTGTACAATATATTCTTGAATCAGCTTGTTTTGCTCAGCATCAGATCTTGTAAATTTTTTCAGGCCTTCTAAAATTAGCTTGTTCATCATTTTTATAGAAAAATAATATTCCATAACCATCATATTCCAAAACTTGTTCAGCCATTCCCAATTAATGAGCATTTACTAACTTTCCAATTCTGTGCTATCACAAAAATAACTGCTACCAGCGTTTTTGCATATGTTTTTCTTTTCCCCTTCTTCCTGATTTTCTTGGATTACAGAATGGAAGCTACCTAATGATAGATGACAAGTAGAGCCTGAATAGTTTGGAACTGGCAAAAGCTGAGGCCCAAAGTATAGCAGCCACATGCATTAAATTCTATATAAGACTTTGATATAAGACAAAGAGAGATTAAATTAGCAAAGAGAGAATGTTATAGTTATAACCATGATGCAATAATGACCAAGAGTCATTGTAAAAAATGAAATTAAAAAAAAAATAACTGACAGATTTTTTCATGCAAGTTCTGATATTACCACTTCTAGGTTGAGGAATCTAGGCCAATCACTTCAGATCTCTGAATTTCAATTCTCCTATTTGTAAAATGAGGAGAATAGATTAGACCTCTAAAATTATTCTGACTCTAAATAATGAATTTATGATTTCAAATCTAGGGCTTAAAATGCCTAGTTATGTACTCCAATTGTGTGAGTGTGAGTGTGTGTGTGCGTGTGTGTGTATGGCTAGTTTTCACTAGCATTAGTTGTTATATATATATATGGATTTGTGATCTCATTCATTGAACATTTCTTCCAAAGATTATTCCAATGATTAATAAATAATCAATAATAACAACTATTTATTAAATGACAACTATTTCAAACACACACAAATATCAAAGTAAAATATCCCATCTTGGGCTCTTGGGGTAAAATGCCCCATCTTGGGGTAGTTAGGGAATACAGCATGAGCCCAGAATATAAATACACAACAAAATTATAGGGTCAAGTTACTTGGAAGAACAGATGTCAATGTGCTTAATCATGTCTGTCATGGGCTATTCTTAATATTGTTCCACATTACTTTGCCACAAAAGATCCACCCAGTGCTCTGCGGGACCTCAAACAACTTATCTTAGAAGTGAGAAGATAACAATGAAGCACACAGACTATCTATCAGTTATCCTTGGCTTGTTAACCCCAATTCATCTTATTTCTTTTTTCACTTAAGTATTTCATTGCTAGATAACTTTAACTGGCTTCTTTTTTATATTTCATGATTTGAGATATGCAACAGTATACATCAACTCTTCCATTTCTACTACTTACGAGATGTTGCTCATAATGGATTTTTTGGAGACCTGGTAATCTATATATTATATGCATTTAGTAATATAATGCCCTTGAAAATTGATATGAATGGGACTTCCGGTTAAGATGGCGGAGAGGAGGCTCACAGTTGCATAAGCTCCGCGCTTTCTCTCACTATCCACTTCATTACAAGCCTCTGAATCAATGCTTGACTGAAAAAACCCCACAAATAGTTACCAAGAGAAGCCATCCTTGAGATCCGCCAAGAAAGGTCTGTCTTTACTGGAGGGCTGGGGTGGTTTTAGATCGGGCGCAGGCTGAGGGCAGCGGCAGTGAGAGCACGGGAGCAGAGCTGAGAGGGGGTGGGGAGTGATCGTAGCCGTCTCTGCGGGGAGAGCTTCGCTACAGGTTTGGAACCTGCAGCAAGTCAGCAGCCCAGCAGAGAAGCTAAAAACACCGGGGCTGAAGAACACAACCGCAAACAGCTGGAGTCTCTCAGGACCTGGCCACCCCCCCCTTCCCCCCCCTCAGTGACTCAGCACGCTTTGGGATCTCAGAGCGCAGGCGCAGCACAGTCCTGCTAGTGCCTCACTGCTGCCACCTGCAGTCTGTAGAGGAAGCTCGATAACACACCAGCCCCCCCCCCAAAGAAAGACTCCAGTTTTTTCTGTTTTTCTTTGGTAGTTTGTCTCTGATTAATAGACAGAATGAGCAAGAAGCTGAAGAGGACTTTAAACCTTGACAGCTTCTACACAGATAGAGAGCAGACTCTAAATCCTGAGGAGACTAAAAACAGACAGTCCCCAGGTGATTCCCCAAAGGAGGAGATCATCTGTTCCTCAGCACAGATGAACCTCATAGAAGTGAATAAAAAGGCTCTCACAAGGGAGCTAGAAGAAAAATGGGGAAAGCAGAGTGAGGCTTGGCAAAAGGAGAAGGAAGCTTGGGAAAAGGAGAGGGAGGCTTGGCAAAAGAGCCTGGAGAAAGTTAAAGAGAGAGTGGATAAAGAAGTAAAATCCTTGAAAAATAGGATTAGTGAACTGGAAACAGAAAACAGCTCTCTAAAAAACAAAATGGGCGAAATGGAAAAAAATTCCACAGAACAAAAGAACTCAATTGGACAATTAGAGAAAGATTTTAAAAAAGTGAGTGAAGAGAATACTTCACTGAAAATCAGAATTGAACAAGTGGAATTGAATGACTCGAGGAGACAAGAAGAATCAGTCAAGCAAATCCAAAAAAATCAAACAATGGAGAAAAATGTGAAATACCTTCTGGGGAAGACAACAGACCTGGAAAACAGATCCAGGAGAGACAATCTGAGAATCATTGGACTCCCAGAAAAACATGATGAAAAAAAGAGCCTGGACACTGTCTTCCAGGAAATTATCAAAGAGAACTGCCCAGAAGTCATAGGAACAGAGGAAAAAATAAACATTGAAAGGATTCATCGATCACCCACTGAAAGGGATCCTAAAATCAAAACACCAAGGAATATAGTGGCCAAATGCCAGAACCCTCAGATGAAAGAAAAAATATTGCAAGCGGCTAGAAAAACCAATTCAAGTATCAAGGAGCCACAATAAGGATCACCCAGGATCTGGCAGCATCCACATTAAAAGATCGAAGGGCCTGGAATATGATATTCCGAAAGGCTAAGGAACTTGGTATGCAACCAAAAATAACTTACCCAGCGAGAATGAGCATCTTTTTCCAGGGAAGAAGATGGACATTCAACGAAGTAAGCGAATTTCATCTATTTCTGATGAAAAAACCAGAACTTAACAAAAAGTTTGATCTACAAATATAGAACTCAAGAGAAATCTAAAAAGGTAAAGATTAATCTTGGGAACTATATTTTGACTATATAGATGTATAAAGAATACATGTATACCTTGTTCTAGAAATTGATGTGGAAAGGACATTGTACCAGAAAAAGGGTAAAGTGGGGGTAGTACATCTCATGAAGAGGCATAGGAAACCTATTATATCTGAGAGAAAGAATGGAGGGGGATGAATATAGTGGGTATCTTACTGCCTTCAGAATTGGCTTTAAGTGAAAAATCTTAAGACATATTCAATCTATGGTGAAACTTCTCCCATCTCATTGAAAAGTGAGAAGGGAAAAGTGGAAAGGGAAGGAATAAGCTAAGCGGAAGGGAATACGGGAACTGGGAGGGAAAGGGGTAAGATAGGGGGAGGAACTCTAAGGCGGGGGGAGGGACACTAAAAAGG
Organism: Antechinus flavipes; assembly: GCF_016432865.1. Classification (NCBI taxonomy): domain Eukaryota; kingdom Metazoa; phylum Chordata; class Mammalia; order Dasyuromorphia; family Dasyuridae; genus Antechinus; species Antechinus flavipes. The sequence goes on from NC_067399.1 coordinate 27,297,422, forward strand.
GAGGGCTGTGAGAAGCAAGGGGTGCTCACAAGCTTAATACTTGGAAGGGGGGGAAAGGGGAAAGAAGGGAGGAAAGCATAAACCGGGGTTAACAAGATGGCAAGTAATACAGAATTGGTCATTCTAACCATAAACGTGAACGGGGTAAACTCCCCCATAAAGAGGAAGCGGTTAGCAGAATGGATTAAAAGCCAGAATCCTACAATATGTTGTTTACAGGAAACACACCTGAAGCGGGAGATACATGCAGGTTAAAGGTAAAAGGTTGGAGCAAAATCTACTATGCTTCAGGTGAAGTCAAAAAAGCAGGGGTAGCCATCCTGATCTCAGATCAAGCTAAAGCAAAAATTGACCTAATTAAAAGAGATAAGGAAGGACACTATATCTTGCTAAAGGGTAGCATGGATAATGAAGCACTATCTATATTAAACATATATGCACCAAGTGGGGTAGCATCTAAATTCTTAAAAGAGAAACTAAGAGAGCTGCAAGAAGAAATAGACAGTAAAACTATAATAGTGGGAGATCTTAACCTTGTACTCTCAGAATTAGATAAATCAAACCAGAAAATAAATAAGAAAGAAGTCAAAGAGGTAAACAGAATACTAGAAAAGCTAGATATGATAGATCTCTGGAGAAAATGTAATGGAGACAGAAAGGAATACACTTTCTTTTCAGCAGTTCATGGAACCTATACAAAAATTGACCATATATTAGGACATAAAAACCTCAAACTCAAATGTAGTAAGGCAGAAATAGTAAATGCATCCTTTTCAGACCACGATGCAATGAAAATTACATTCAACAAAAAAGCAGGGGGAAGTAGACCAAAAAATAATTGGAAACTAAATAATCTCATACTAAAGAATGATTGGGTGAAACAGCAAATCATAGACATAATTAATAACTTCACTCAAGAAAACGATAATAATGAGACATCATACCAAAATGTATGGGATGCAGCCAAAGCGGTAATAAGGGGAAATTTCATATCTCTAGAGGCCTATTTGTATAAAATAGAGAAAGAGAAGGTCAATGAATTGGGTTTGCAATTAAAAATGCTAGAAAAGGAACAAATTAAAAACCCCCAGTCAAACACTAAACTTGAAATTCTAAAAGTAAAAGGTGAGATCAATAAAATTGAAAGTAAAAAAACTATTGAATTGATTAATAAAACTAAGAGTTGGTTCTATGAAAAAACCAACAAAATAGACAAACCCTTAGTAAATCTGATTAAAAAAAGGAAAGAGGAAAATCAAATTGTTAGTCTTAAAAATGAAAAGGGAGAACTCACCACTAACGAAGAGGAAATTAGAGCATAATTAGGAGTTACTTTGCCCAACTTTATGCCAATAAATTCGACAACTTAAATGAAATAGAAAAATACCTCCAAAAATACAGCTTGCCCAAACTAACAGAGGAAGAAGTAAATATCCTAAACAGTTCCCATCTCAGAAAAAGAAATAGAACAAACTATCAATCAACTCCCTAAGAAAAAATCCCCAGGACCAGATGGATTTACATGTGAATTCTACCAAACATTTAAAGAACAATTAACTCCAATGTTATATAAACTATTTGAAAAAATAGGGATTGAAGGAGTCCTACCAAACTCCTTTTATGACACAGATATGGTACTGATACCTAAACCAGGTAGGCTGAAAACAGAGAAAGAAAATTATAGACCAATCTCCCTAATGAATATTGATGCTAAAATCTTAAATAAAATATTAGCAAAAAGATTACAGAAAATTGTCACCAGGATAATACACTATGACCAAGTAGGATTTATACCAGGAATGCAGGGCTGGTTCAATATTAGGAAAACTATTAGCATAATTGACTATATCAATAACCAAACAAACAAAAACCACATGATCATCTCAATAGATGCAGAAAAAGCATTTGATAAAATCCAACATCCATTCCTAATAAAAACACTTGAGAGCATAGGAATAAATGGACTTTTCCTTAAAATAGTCAGGAGCATATATTTAAAACCATCAGTAAGCATCATATGCAATGGGGAAAAACTGGAACCTTTCCCAGTAAGATCTGGAGTGAAGCAAGGTTGCCCACTATCACCATTATTATTTAATATCGTATTAGAAACACTAGCCTCGGCAATAAGAGTCGAGAAAGATATAAAAGGAATTAGAGTAGGCAATGAGGAAACCAAACTATCACTCTTTGCAGATGATATGATGGTATACCTAGAGAACCCCAGAGATTCTACCAAAAAGCTATTGGAAATAATTGATAATTTTAGCAAAGTAGCTGGCTACAAAATAAATCCCCATAAATCCTCAGCATTTTTATACATCACCAACAAAACCCAACAGCAAGAGATACAAAGAGAAATTCCATTCAGAATAACTGTTGATACCATAAAATATTTGGGAATCTATCTACCAAGGAAAGTCAGGAATTATATGAGCAAAATTATAAAAAAGTCTCCACACAAATAAAGTCAGACTTAAATAATTGGAAAAATATTAAGTGCTCTTGGATCGGCCGAGCGAACATAATAAAGATGACAATACTCCCTAAACTAATCTATTTATTTAGTGCTATACCAATCAGACTTCCAAGAAAATATTTTATTGATCTAGAAAAAATAACAACAAAATTCATATGGAACAATAAAAAGTCGAGAATCTCAAGGGATTAATGAAAAAAAAATCAAATGAAGGTGGCCTAGCTGTACCTGATCTAAAATTATATTATAAAGCAGCAGTCACCAAAACCATTTGGTATTGGCTAAGAAATAGATTAGTGGATCAGTGGAAAAGGCTAGGCTCACAAGACAGAATAGTCAACTATAGCAATCTAGTGTTTGACAAACCCAAAGCCCCTAACTTCTGGGAAAAGAATTCATTATTTGATAAAAACTGCTGGGATAATTGGAAATTAGTATGGCAGAAATTAGGCATGGACCCACACTTAACACCATATACCAAGATAAGATCAAAATGGGTTTATGACCTAGGCATAAAGAACGAGATTATAAATAAATTAGAGGAACATAGAATAGTTTATCTCTCAGACTTGTGGAGGAGAAAGAAATTTGTGACCAAAGATGAACTAGAGACCATTACTGATCACAGAATAGAAAATTTCGATTACATCAAATTAAAAAGCCTTTGTACAAATAAAACTAATGCAAACAAGATTAGAAGGGAAGCAACAAACTGGGAAAACATTTTCACAGTTAAAGGTTCTGATAAAGGCCTCATTTCCAAAATATATAGAGAACTGACCCAAATTTATAAGAAATCAAGCCATTCTCCAATTGATAAATGGTCAAAGGATATGAACAGACAATTTTCAGAGGATGAGATTGAAACTATTACCACTCATATGAAAGAGTGTTCCAAATCATTATTGATCAGAGAAATGCAAATTAAGACAACTCTGAGATACCACTACACACCTGTCAGATTGGCTAAGATGACAGGAAAAAATAATGATGAATGTTGGAGGGGATGCGGGAAAACTGGGACACTGATGCATTGCTGGTGGAGTTGTGAACGAATCCAACCATTCTGGAGAGCAATCTGGAATTATGCCCAAAAAATTATCAAATTGTGCATACTCTTTGATCCAACAGTGTTTCTATTGGGCTTATATCCCAAAGAAATACTAAAGAAGGGAAAGGGACCTGTATGTGCCAAAATGTTTGTAGCAGCCCTGTTTGTAGTGGCTAGAAACTGGAAAATGAATGGATGCCCATCAATTGGAGAATGGCTGGGTAAATTGTGGTATATGAATGTTATGGAATATTATTGTTCTGTAAGAAATGACCAGCAGGATGAATACAGAGAGGCTTGGAGAGACCTACATGAACTGATGCTAAGTGAAATGAGCAGAACCAGGAGATCATTATACACTTCGACAACGATATTGTATGAGGACATATTTTGATGGAAGTGGATTTCTTTGACAAAGAGACCTGAGTTTCAATTGATAAATGACAGACAAAAGCAGCTACACCCAAAGAAAGAACACTGGGAAACGAATGTGAACTATCTGCTTTTTTGTTTTTCTTCCCGGATTATTTATACCTTCTGAATCCAATTCTCCCTACGCAACAAGAGAACTGTTCGGTTCTGCAAATATATATTGTATCTAGGATATACTGCAACATATCCAACATATAAAGGACTGCTTGCCATCTAGGGGAGGGGGTGGAGGGAGGGAGGGGAAAAAAAATCAGAACAGAAATGAGTGTAAATATAATGTAATTATTAAATTAAAAAAAAAAAAAAAAAAAAAAGAGATACAAAGAGAAATTCCATTCAGAATAACTGTTGATACCATAAAATATTTGGGAATCTATCTACCAAAGGAAAGTCAGGAATTATATGAGCAAAATTATAAAAAAGTCTCCACACAAATAAAGTCAGACTTAAATAATTGGAAAAATATTAAGTGCTCTTGGATCGGCCGAGCGAACATAATAAAGATGACAATACTCCCTAAACTAATCTATTTATTTAGTGCTATACCAATCAGACTTCCAAGAAAATATTTTATTGATCTAGAAAAAATAACAACAAAATTCATATGGAAAAATAAAAAGTCGAGAATCTCAAGGGAACTAATGAAAAAAAAATCAAATGAAGGTGGCCTAGCTGTACCTGATCTAAAATTATATTATAAAGCAGCAGTCACCAAAACCATTTGGTATTGGCTAAGAAATAGATTAGTGGATCAGTGGAAAAGGCTAGGCTCACAAGACAGAATAGTCAATTATAGCAATCTAGTGTTTGACAAACCCAAAGCCCCTAACTTCTGGGAAAAGAATTCATTATTTGATAAAAAACTGCTGGGATAATTGGAAATTAGTATGGCAGAAATTAGGCATGGACCCACATTTAACACCATATACCAAGATAAGATCAAAATGGGTCTATGACCTAGGCATAAAGAACGAGATTATAAATAAATTAGAGGAACATAGAATAGTTTATCTCTCAGACTTGTGGAGGAGAAAGAAATTTGTGACCAATGATGAACTAGAGACCATTACTGATCACAGAATAGAAAATTTCGATTACATCAAATTAAAAAGCCTTTGTACAAATAAAACTAATGCAAACAAGATTAGAAGGGAAGCAACAAACTGGGAAAACATTTTCACAGTTAAAGGTTCTGATAAAGGCCTCATTTCCAAAATATATAGAGAACTGACTCAAATTTATAAGAAATCAAGCCATTCTCCAATTGATAAATGGTCAAAGGATATGAACAGACAATTTTCAGAGGATGAGATTGAAACTATTACCACTCATATGAAAGAGTGTTCCAAATCATTATTGATCAGAGAAATGCAAATTAAGACAACTCTGAGATACCACTACACACCTGTCAGATTGGCTAAGATGACAGGAAAAAATAATGATGAATGTTGGAGGGGATGCGGGAAAACTGGAACACTAATGCATTGTTGGTGGAGTTGTGAACGAATCCAACCATTCTGGAGAGCAATCTGGAATTATGCCCAAAAAATTATCAAAATGTGCATATCCTTTGATCCAGCAGTGTTTCTATTGGGCTTATATCCCAAAGAAATACTAAAGAAGGGAAAGGGACCTGTATGTGCCAAAATGTTTGTAGCAGCCCTGTTTGTAGTGGCTAGAAACTGGAAAATGAATGGATGCCCATCAATTGGAGAATGGCTGGGTAAATTGTGGTATATGAATGTTATGGAATATTATTGTTCTGTAAGAAATGACCAGCAGGATGAATACAGAGAGGCTTGGAGAGACCTACATGAACTGATGCTAAGTGAAATGAGCAGAACCAGGAGATCATTATACACTTCGACAACGATATTGTATGAGGACATATTTTGATGGAAGTGGATTTCTTTGACAAAGAGACCTGAGTTTCAATTGATAAATGACGGACAAAAGCAGCTACACCCAAAGAAAGAACACTGGGAAACGAATGTGAGCTATCTGCATTTTTGTTTTTCTTCCCGGATTATTTATACCTTCTGAATCCAATTCTCCCTACGCAACAAGAGAACTGTTCGGTTCTGCAAACATATATTGTATCTAGGATATACTGTAACATATCCAACATATAAAGGACTGCTTGCCATCTAGGGGAGGGGGTGGAAGGAGGGAGGGGAAAAAAAATCGGAACAGAAATGAGTGTCAATATAATGTAATTATTAAATAAAAAATTAAAAAAAAAAAGAAAATTGATATGAAAAGGATTTCAACTTTTTTTTTCAGAAACAAAATTTTAACTTTTCATATCAATTTTCTTTTTTCTTTTTTTTTTTTTTTTTTATCCTGTGATTTTTTTTCAGTTTTAACAATGTTACCCCTCCATATTTTACTTAGGTCCATGTTTCAACCATGATTTTTAAGCAGGACTAGTTAATGTGTGTGTGTGTGTGTGTGTGTGTGTGCGTGTGTATATACCTATATATTTTTATGTAAATATATTTATGAGAAATTGAAGGACGTTCTTTGAATATTGCATGGAAGTTGTGTGACCAACTTATTATAAGGTTACTTAAATGAGTTAACAATGATAGGCAGTCACTATGTATTTGTTACATTTTGATGCAGTCAGCACAATGCCATTCTCAAGTAAGAGAGTAAGGCACACCTCACTATTTATTAAAAAAAAGAAATCTCTCACATATTGAGATTTATCTGTTCAATGGCAATGACAACTATTTTTAGTGAATGTATATCTAGAATGGAGGTTCTTATGTGAATTCATGGATAAACTCATGGACATATTGAATTAAATAAGTAAATATACACATTTTTCACTAATATCTAACAGAAATGAACATTTACTTGAATTATTTTTTAAACAATTCTGAAAAATGGAGCCATATATTTCCTTAGAATGCTAAATTGTTCCAAAATATACACATAATTTACAAACTACTGGTTCAATGAATTATCTGTGCTATTAAATTTTCAAGGAATCTTTCCTAATTCCTTCATAACCTTGTGAAGGAGAACTTTGAACATTTTTCCTTTATCTCTCTTAAATAAAATGCTTTTAAAATACTCTAAAATCAACAAGCACAGTGGGACCTTCTAGTCTCTCTCTCTCTCTTTCCTTCTCTCTCTCCATATATATATATATAGATACACACACACACACACACGTATATTTGCTGTTGTCATGATTATTGCTATTGTTGTTGTTGTTGAGGCGATTGGGATTAAGTAAATTGCCCAGGGTCACATGGCTAGGAAGTATTAAATGTCTGAGACCATAATTGATCTCAGGTCCTCCTGACTTCAGGACTGATGCTCTATCTACTGGGTAACCTTATTGCCTCTAGTCTCTATATCTTTGAATCAAATGGGTAATGATATATAACATGAAATTTTATTTATATTTTCTTTTGTTTAATTTTATTTGCAATATCTCTTATAGAGACCTATCTATTTATTCTTTATAGATTCACCAAAAACACTTTTGATTAATATGTAAATTTTTTCTTATAAATTTGTACATACTTAAGAAAGTAGGCACATAAGATAGTCATTAAAGATAATCCCCAATTGTATATTTTGGATAGTATTAATAGTCAAGATTTGTTTTAGGTATTTTCTGTGTACCATTGTTTTCACCATTTTTTTCTTCCTGAATGGACAATTCCTACTTAAACTTTCTTCATCCAGATACCTTTCCCATTGTTGTTCACTTTAGCAAAATTTCTCTTCCTACTATAAGCTCATTTGGAGCCATGCATTTAGAATTTAAGTCTGACAATAACTGTTGATGGTGACAACAACTTATTTTTTAAATGCTGATCTTTTGTCTTTTTATGTTATTCTTCCAATTTCTCCTTTCAATGACCTTGAGAAAACTTATCAGAGTTAACTCCTTGCCTAATTTTCTTTACTTAGTTTTACACTACTTTTTCCAATGATATATCAAATGTTTTTAATATTATATCAAAGTATGACATTTGCAGTCAAGTTTTCATTAAAAACCAGTGTTGTCTTTCATTTTTATTCATCGACTTCAATTTACTTGTCAAGAAAAGAAAATATTTTGTGATCAATGCAATTTTTCATTTCTTTGAGTCTTATCATGTTTTATTGATTTACATTGAATAAATTCCTGCCATAAAATTGATAATCATTGTCATTTTGACCATTGACATCATATTTTTCAATATATATTTTAACAAGGTCTAGATCTGCCAGACAGAAATGTAGTAAACTCTTTATGGGAAAACTTTTTTTTTTTTTTTGGGGGGGAAGATTGGAAATCTTTCTGTAACTTGCAGTTTAAAAAGCTGTCTAGGGATTCTAAGAAGTTGAGAGTTGCATAGGATCATATAATATTTGGAAGCTACCATACTTCAACCCCCATTTTTTTCTTTGTTTATTCTCAAGCAAGCTCTTTATTATTTTTGTCATATTATTTCTTGTTCAGACTTATTTAGGTGAGTTTAGAGTTATCTTAATTTGTGCCACATTTTTCTATTTTTTTCTTTTAAATTTACTTTTATTTTTTTTTTAATTTAGTGATCTGATAATGGAAGCAGGTGATTAAAAATCATCAACATATTGTAATAAGTATTTTCTTTTTGTGAATTATAAATTTTATTTCCTAAAATTCAATGTCATGCACAATGTATAGCACATTCTACCACTTTCCTTGAAGACTTAGTGGTAAATATGTTTTATTTTTTGGTCTGTTCTCTAAGTCTCTGACAGCTATTATTCCTTATTGTTAAACCATATGTTCAAAAGTATCTTTCAACAACTTCACCTATTGCTACCAATTATATGTTGATTGCTTAAAATGATCATTGGTATGCAAGGTGACTAAATGTCTCCTAAAATGTGTTTTTGGTGTGGTTGTCTAATAAGACAACTTTATTTGCCATTACTAGAAGTCATATACACATGCATATTTTCTCTTTGTCTCTGTTTGTGTGTCTGTCTCTCTGTATGTGTATATATATATATAATACATTTCTATTTCTATTTAATTGCATCTTCCTTCCGGATTCTTATTTCTAGAAATGAATACAAAGATCATTCCTTGGAACTCAGCAAGTACACTAAAACCTCCAGCTTGAACTACAGAGCCTATACTTTGGCAACACTCTTCTGATCTAATCAAACTCATGGGATCATAACTCAGTATGTTTCCATCATTTATTCTCTAACTAAGGAAATAAAGAAAAAAACAGAAACAAATCACAGTAGCACCATCTTTTATTTACCATGTTGTAAAGACATGGGTGGAGAGTTAAGTCCTTAAAGCTTTATTAAGGGCTTACAACCAAATCTGCTTTCTTACTAGAATGTAATTAGGTAGAAAAGATAAAGTATTTTAGTTTCCTAATGATTATTAATGTTGTCTCAGTTTCAGCTTAGTTGAAAATAAAAATAAGAATAATTAAGAATTAAATAAATTATAATTTCTTCTTCACAAGGTTAGACAAACAAATAAATGATCGATAATTAGACATATAAGGACACACATACATGGATATAGTCTTGGACTTAGAATAAGAGTATGATAGATTAAGATACAAGAAAGATATTAGCACACATCTAGTCTATTCCCCTCTTTTTATAAATGGGGAAACGCTGGCCTGATTAATTTAGGATCACAAAGATATATGTGGCAAAATTAGAATTTTAAATTGGGTCTTCTGATTCTGAATGCAGAACTCATTTCGTTGCAACTATGTTGTCTCATTAGGGAATAGATTCAAATCCTGCCTTGGAAATCTGTCACACATATATGCATACACATACATACATATACACAGAGAAAGATAGAAATGGTATGAGAGACAGAGAGAAATGCAGAGCTCGAAGGAGGGAAGAAGGGAGGGAGGGAAGGAAAGAGATGCAGAGAGAGATAGATCGACAGACAGACAGACGGACAAACAGACACAGACAGATCGAGAGAAAGAGAGAGATCAGGAAAGAGAGACAGTTTGAGGAAGAGAGATAAAGAGAGAGAGAGAAAGAGAGAAAGAAAGACAGAGACAGAGACAGAGAGATACAGAGATCTAGAGAGAAAGAGAGAGAGAGAAAGACAGAAAGAGAGAGAGACAGAGAGAGAGAAAGAGAGAATAATTCTCTAACACTTAAATTCTAAGTCCTAGATGGACAGAGGAATGCATTAGTTTAGCAAGTTTTCATTGAGGTCCATTCATGTGACACACACAGAAACACACATACACACACACTCCTACACACATATATGATTATCATATGCATCTGACATAGACAGGATGTAGATAACACAATTACTGCTACTACTCAATATTTATATAGTCATTTCTCCCCCTTAAGTTCTACAAAATGCTTTGCATACATTACCTTATTTGAATTTCATAACAACCCTGTAAAATTGGCAGTTCACCTGGGTTGCAATTAGTGAGAATAAAGAATCCCCTAAAGTGGTCATATTATTTAAATTCACATGGCATATTTCCAATGACTATATTTACATAATTATCACTTCACATAATGCAAATCTAAATACATGTAACCACTTCAGAGTATTCATTATTCTCACTAATTGGTACCTAGTTGATCTGGCTTTATTATTCCCATTTTATAGATGAGGAAAATAATGTACATTAAAGCAAACTGACCTTTCCAAGGTCATGCAGAAAATGAGTGTCACATGTGGAACTTGTAGATAGATTGTGTCATATCCCAGACCAATACTTTCTTTGCCATGTAACAGTTGACATTAAAACAATCGTGATGGTATATCACTTCTAAAAATACATTGATTTGTGTGTCTCTGGAAATTAATTGATTTGTATGGGTTCAGTATTTTCATTTTGATGGGTTTGTCAGGGCGTTGATGTATAATGCACAGAGGAAAATCACATGGCAAAATTGTGTGTGACTTGCAAAACCAGCTGCTTATGATTTTCTGAGCTAGTAAAAGAGGTAAACAAGGTAGGAAATGGGCTCAAATTGGCTATTATGTGAAAAATATGAAAGTAGCTTTCATTTCCTGAACAAGATACATTCTTATCTATTTCATGAATTGGATTTAAATCCATATGAACAGGGAAATCAGCTGTAACCACGAAGTTCAACAATAGACAGTACTGATTTGAGTTATCTGAATTGAGAACTATGTGGGAAAGATGTTGGTTTCCTCACTTACATGATATATATATATATTTTGTATATAACTATATACAAAAATCTACGTTGTAAAGATACCCACAAGGTCACTTGCCTCACCTTGGGTCTCAAAATTAGATATATATTGGATATATTGGATATATATTGGATATATGTATTCCTAGCTTCTCATTATCTATAACTATCAACCATTTTCTTCCATATATGTTGCACAAAAGAACCACACAAGAACATGAAGAAGTTTCTTTAAAACAAAACAAAAAAATTGCTTTGTATACTAATGAAGCGTGTAGGCTGTACATCTGTGTTATTACATGCTCTCAATATATATCTAGCCCACCTCTTTCAGTAATTATATACTTCTTTGCATCCTTATAACTTTTTTGGCCTATAAATCTTCAGTAGAATTACATTATATTCCACTTGCCCCACCTTGGGGCTCAAAATTGCCTGATGGATCACATCCAATATTTATTCTTGGAAATTTTTGATGTTCTCAGTTTTGCAATAATACATCAGGTTATTGAGGTATTTGCCTATTTTAACACAAATCCAAAACATGTAATTTTGTTAAAATTACTTCTAGGTGGTATGTGTGTATGTGTGTGTGTGTGAGCCATGAGAAGCTTATCTTTACTAAAGACAGGATGATAAAATATAAGCATATTAATGTTTCATATGCATATACACACACACATTATGTCTCCATACATGAATACAGACAGACAGACATGGAGATGGAGAGAGAGAGGGAAAGGGAGAACATTTAAAAAATAATTAAATACTTATTCTATGATAGAGACTTACTAAGCTCCAGGAATATATGTGAAAACAGTCTTTCCCATTTTGCTCCTGAGCAAGATGTAATAATTACATAAGGCTATAGATAAGCATAAAGATTTATGTATATGAATATGCTATACAACTGATAGTTTGAAACAGCACTAATGTTTATAATATTATGGACATATATGCATTAACATATATGTATATATACTAGATTTGAATTACTGATGTTCTTTATATATATCCATATCAATATTTAAGATAGATTACACTGATATGAAGTCTACATAAGATGATCCCCTCACTCTTCACACTAAATCATTTTCTTTATTGAGTTGTTTATTTTAAAGGGCATGTTTTGATTTTCCCTTATTATTTTCTAAAATTATTTTAATTACACACATACGCATATATGTGTGTTTGTTTTTACTAATGCATGTGTATCTTAACAATATAATGATTTTACATTGAAATGTGTTCTCTGTCACATGATTTTTCAAAAAATGCTGATTATTTCTCAGAACAGTAGCAGTTCTTTAAGTTAAGCAATGTATATTGCATATATATGTATGTACATGAATTCATATGTATACACACATAAATATGATAGTGATTCCTTCCATCATTCAATTCTGGCACTAAAGTCCACAGCCTGAATTTGAATCTAAAGCAATACTACTGAATAGCAAGCAAACAGCAATATATTATATAGAAATAAATGTGATATGTCTTAGCATATATATAATTTGTATATTTTATTTTTTAATATTGACTACCTTTACCTTCTGAGTAAATAGATGAAGCCTGAAACATAAAATCTGTAATACATAGTTGCAAAATATAGCAAAACAAACTGGCATGGTAGTCAAGCCAAAAAAAAAAAAAAGAATTTTTTTATATATATTTAAGGTCATTATCTTTTTAAAAAGAATATTAGGATTTTTTCATCTTTATCCCTTTTTATTTGTAGTTGACTCTCCAAAGTCATTTTTGTCTATACTATTTAACATTATATAAACTCTTATGTAAGTTCTTGAATTTATTTTGTATCAATGTATAGAGATTTTCCAATTATTTCCAAAAATGTCTATTTATCCTTTTTGTGTCACAATAATATTCCATTACATTCATATACTGCAATCTTTTCTTACCCATCTCTCCAAAATTAAGAAACATCCTTAGTTTGAATTTGTTTTACTAGTTTAAAGGGCTATTACACATATGCATAAATATTTGCAACCACATGTATACACATATGTATATATTTATCCAAGTATATGTGCAAACACATATACATATATGTGTGCATATGCATGTACAACATACACATTCACATTATATATGTATATTTTATACATACACACATATCTATATCTATATAGATATGTCATATATATATATATATACATATATATATATATATATATATAATATATATATATATATATATAATATATATATAATATATATATATAGGATTATAGTCTAGTAGTGGGGGCTCTAGGTAGAAAGTATATGTATACTTTATTAACTTAGGGATAATAGTTATTCATATTACTTATTTAATGAACTAGGAGAAGCTCCTAAGTTAGAAGATATATATGAATGTATACACAAATGCCCTTATATTAATATATGTAATATGTTTATATGTGTAACATATGTATATATAGGTATACACTCATATATGCAAGTATTTGTATGGTATTATATAACAATATAGAACTTATACAAAATATACTCAGATGCTTGTTTATACAATGTAGCCTATAAGAACTGTTATTGCAAAGAAAGAAGTGAGTATAAACTATAACAATTTAGGGGGTCTTGACAAATGAACTTTTTCAGCTAAACAGTGAAATTTGTGTGTAAACCTGATAAATTACACTTGGATGTTGGAACAACTTATCCCTGAAGATTTCTCTTAAGAAGCACTGGAAAAATGAAAATAAAGAAATGTTTAAAAGAAAATTAAATCTACAATATGGCAATAGGGATTTGATTTGTCTATGGTGGATACTCCTTCAATGCTTCCTAAATCATCTTTGGATCTCTTTGTCATTCATGTAAAATACTGATGTAAATCCTGTACAGAATAACTGTTATGTACTGCTAGGGGATAAGCTAGCATGTTAAAGTGTGACTCTACTACTTTTTACTCCTGCTACATGGCTAGTACGTATTTTGCCAATCAGATATATTTTGGATGGTATCCATTATGATAATTTTGTATATGAATTTTATCATTGGAAAATATTGCAGTCTACTCTTTCTCTCTATACCTCTCTTCATTGCCTTATAAGAACTTTGAAATTCTGATGCTATGGGGTTAATAGTATTCCATGATTCACAGAAAAAAACATGACTAGGAAAAAATACTTGAAAACCATGTTAGTCATCATTTGCTCAATGACTCTTTTCTCCTTCATAAATTTAAGAAAATATATCCTTCCTCCACTTATCCAGGTAGACATAACCTCGAAACACCGTAGCTACTATTGACACTAGTGCATTCGTCTTACTTGACTTACTAAGGTGGTTTCCTTCAAAGGCCACTTGCCAGACGACCTTCAGTGATACACCAAATCCATCATCTACCTATTGTTTTTATCTCTAATGACCCAAAGTGATACTTCACACTGAAGGGTAAAAGGGAAAGCAAGGTAAGCTCCCTGATTTACAGTTTTATTAGGTTTCTGATTGGAAACAAAAGACTCAATGTGGCCTCACTACTAAAATCTTCCATTTTTCACCTCTGAAGGTTTCAAATCTAAAGTTGGTGACTGATTCATCCAACCTCTGTCAGGCACAGTAATTGAACAACCAGTTTAGTCAAGGTAAAGACAGTGAGCGGTGGATGGACAAGAAATTCTAAGGAGTTGAAGCAATCTCATTTCTCCCATTGTGTTAAGAACTGTCTATTGAAGGAGATGCAGCAGCTGAGCACTGACAATTTAAAGATGGGGTATGGATAAATGACAAGTCTCTTGGTTGAGACCGTGGCATGAGCTCACAGATACTGTCTGATGCTGTTGAAGAAACAAAGTACAGGTCAAGGAGTATCACTTCCTTGTTCAAAAACAGGTTCCATGACTTAACATTATCTTTAGAATAATTTTTTATAATAAAAAGGATTTATTTATTGTAAATTGTCAGGACCAGTCCTAGGCCCTGAAATAAAAATACAAAATCAGACATGACCTCCATCGATGAATTCCTGACCAAAGATAACTCTTATTCTATTGAATAAAACATAAAAATATAATAACATTTATGCATATAAATATAAACATGCATACATACTATATATCATGCATATTATATGTAACATATCATGTATGTTTATAGGTCTTCAGAATTTGATTCCAACCCTTCTTTGCAGAATTACTAACTACTCTCTCAAAATTAATTTTTGGTATCAAAATAACTCACTTGCTGAGTTTTATTGATGGCATTACATAGCCTGCCACTTTGTCTTTTCCTAGACTGATATCCATGCCTGTAATGTTCTCTTCCTCACTTGCATGTCCTGTAACCTCTAAATTCATTTAGATCTCAGCTCAGGTGCCATATTCTACAAGAGAGATTTTCTGATCTTCCATTTAGTAAATGAACTTGCTTGTCTCCTATAGCTAGAACAGTCATATATCTTGAAGTCCATTATAGCGACTATAACTTTTTACTTTTTCCCCATGTTGTCCTTAGTTTTCTTCAGATTATTTGTTCATTTTTTCCATTCTTAAATATTTATTTATTTAATGAAACTGTCCATGACTGAAGAAGGAAAAGGAAAGTAATAAACATTTTTATAGTATTTTTATGTTGCGGGCAGTATGTTAAACATTTTAAAAACATCTCATTTGATTATCACACACCCACTGAAATGGGTACTATTATTATTATTCCTATTTTACAATTGAGAAAACTGAGGCAAACAGGTTAAGTGATTTGCCTATAATTACACAGGTAACCAATGTCTGAGCCTGAATTTGAACTTAGGTCTTCCTGAGTCCAGGTCCATAGTAATAGAATTAAGGATTTCTATTACTATCTATTATCTATTCTATTACTACCTAATTATCTCTCCAGTAATTGATCTTTGCAGAATAGTCATTTAGCCTTCTTTTAAATTTTCTAGCACTTACTACCTATACTGCTTCTCTGAATATGAAAGAACTGAATGAGTAAATATTTGATCTTGGATTTGAATTATGTCTCTATGATTAGTCATAAAATAATTAACCTCATTGATGTATCAAATAATTATCAGTAACATAGAGATAATATCTTCAAATAACTACTTGGTTAATTATCAAAAATCTTGTAGAGAACCTGATTTTCAACACTGGTTCTGTCACTCACTATCATTGTGACCTTGAAAAAAATCACCTAAGTGTATGACTTCTAGGTTCGTGCAAAATAGTTGTCAAAGAAATAGAGAGAAATAGAGAAGAAAGAGTCAAATAATAAAGAGGAAATAATTTTATGTGTAAAACTGAGATGCTTGGTTTGGTGAGGTAAGTCAGAGATTAAATTTAGTGGAATTTTGGACACATTATGAAAAAAAAATCTCTAGGGCCAGATACTGATTTAAGTTCTACTATATAAGATACTATATAAATTCTACTATATAATGATTGATAGAAGAGGAAAAGGAGAAGTAACAAGGACATTTAAGGAGGATATAAAAGAGCAAAGCAGGACTTTAAAAGGTTAGGGAATCACAAAATGAGGATTCAAGATAGAAAGGAAAATGATGGTAAATAAGACAAGGAAAAGTATGTAGAAAGATATGTAAGAAAAGAAGTTGAAGGTAAATCAATAGAGTGGATTGATCTGTGGACCATTTTGGTGAAGAGGATGTGAGATACATATATTAGAGAGATTTTTAAAGATTAAAGGGTTTAAAGAATTAAGAGGTGATAAATAGGTTTCTGTAGCTCAATCTCCACAGAATCATTATTTAGAAATTGAAGACACCTATACAAGTTTTACTGATGTGACAGCTGAGGCACAAAGTTGAGGTTAAGAAAACCTTCCAAGATCATACAGCCACTAAGTGTCTGACCTAGAGTTTTAAGGAAAATCTTCATGAGTCCAAATCAAGCACTTATTCATTATGGTGAATACTAAGTGCCTATTAATCCACCTAACTGACCTCTACTGCAACTAACTACCAAAGTGATTTGTGTTTAAAGTGTGGACAAAAGTAATTCAGATGTAAAAGACTAGACATTACTTATTGGGAAAGTAAGGAGAGTGGGGTGTAGAATGACTTGATTATGTAGAATATATATATATATATATATATATATATATATGTAATATATACATATATATATATTATACATATCATTATTATCTATATTCCAAGTGAAGAGATTTCCATTTGAAACTTCATATAGAAGTTGAACTTTAACTTAAAGTAAGAATAATTCTGTAATGATGAGGTTGTGTATTTCACTGAGGAAAGTTGGTGCACAATTTTGGAGATGAGAAATGGAGTATGAGAAAATGTAAGAAAAAAGATCATGTAGAATATGAGATAGGAAGAAGTTTATAGTGATGGTGGAAAGATTACTTCTGACCAGTTTATGAAATTCTTAAAAAAAAAAAAACTAAAGAGAATAGTTAATATTTTATTTTATAGGCAATATGTTTTTTTGTTCTTTATTTTTGAAGAGGATAAAAATGACATCACTATGTTAGTCAAATTATAGTGTGCTTCACTATAACTGATCAAACCAATATGAGCTCAAAGTGTTCTGCCATTGGTTATATACAAATAGTATATAAATAGACAATGATGAGCTACTGAATTTGATTGGGAAGGAGAAAATAGGATAAAAAAAATTGGGAACTATGTGCAGAATAGACTGGAGTTAAAAAATTATTAAAGCTTAATTAGTCATTAATATTGCATTGCAATACTGTAGCTTATAAATTATGGGGTCGACTATAATAATCTACTGTGTGATAAACCATAAGACTGAATCTTCTGGGATAAAAACTCACCATTTGGCAAAAATTGCTGGGAAAACTGGAAAATGATATAGCATAAAGTAGGCATTAACTTCTAACACCCTACACCAAGATAAGTCAAAATGGGTTCATGATTTAGATATAAAAGGTCATGGTATAGTAAATTAGTTTATCAAGGGATAGTCTACCTCTCAGATCTGTGGAGAAGGGAGGAAATTATGGCCAAAAATTACTATAGAACATTATACAGTGCAACATGGACAACTTTGACCTCATTAAATTTTTAAAAGTTTTTGCACAAACATAACCAATACAGCTAAGATTAGAAGGGAAGCAGAAAGCTAGGGAACTTTTTTTTTTACATGCAGCATTTCTGATAAAGGCCTTATTTCTAAAACTGACTCAAATTTGTAAAAATTATAAGCTATTTTCCAATTGATAAATGGTTAAATGATATGAACAGACAATTTTCAGAGAAAAAAGATTAAATCAATTTCTAGATATAGGACTATTGATTAGATATATCACTACTGATTAGAAGACAACACTGAGGTACCTCTAAGATTGGCTAAGATGACAGCAAAAGAATGATAAATGTTGAAGATGTGGGAAACTGGGGACACTAATACATTGTTAGTGGAGTTGTGAACTGATCCAACATTTCTGGAGAGCAATTTGCAACTATGTCCAAAGGGCTATAAAATACTTAGATCCAGCAGTTTCTCTTTTGGGTCTCCCAAAGAGATCCTCAAAGAGGGGAAAAGATCAACATGTGTGAAAATGTTTATAGCAGCTCTTTTCATAGTGGCAAGGAACTGAAAATTGATTGGATCTACATTAACTAGAGAATGGTGGAATAAGTTAGGACATGTGAATGATAATAAAATATTGTTATTCTATGAGAAATGATGAGCAGAACAATTTTAGAAAAACTTGGAAAGACTTACATGAATTGATGCTTAGTAAAGTGAGCAGAACCAAGAGAACATCATCTCAGTAACAAAATTATGTGATGATCAGTTGTGATGGACTTGTCTCTCTGACTATAAGATGATTCAGGGTAATCCAATAGAAAAGTGATGGAAAGAACTATTTTCATCCAAAGAGAGAAGAGGGAGACTGAATGTGTCTCTCAAAGCATAGTATTTTCATTTTTGTTGTTGTTAGTTTGTTTGCTTTGGTTTTTATTTATTTTTTTTCCTTTTTATCTTATTTTTCTTGCATGCCATAACAAACATGGAGTTGTACATATTTAATCTATATTGCACTACTTTGTGTCTCAGGAAGAAGGATTATTTGGAAGAAGTCAGAAAAAAAATGAATACAAGGTTTTGCAAAGGTGAATGCTGAAAACTAACTTTATATGCATTTGCAAAAAAAATAAAATACTATAAAAAAGTTAGAGAAACAAGAATTAAAATGAGAGCTATGGAAAAAGAAATAAGGAACCATTTGCAAATGATAAGATGAATGAAGAAAAGAGAAGATTAAGGAAATGATTGGATACGTAAGGTAAGTGATGGTGAAGAATCCAAGATCATGCCAACTTGGGCAAAGAATACCTAACTTTGGATATAAATAAGACAAATTTAGAAAATGGTTAGGTCTGAAGGAAGATATTATACATTTTAATTTGTACTTGCTGAGTTTGATATGTGTATGAGTCTTCTAGTTTGAAATGTTCCAAGACAATTTGTGTTATCTAGAGTGAGGCTAACATGGATTTGGAAGTGAATGTCATAGAGATGATTATACTCATGAGAAGAGAGATTAAAGACAGACACTTTTGCACACTTCCACAGTTAGGGGTCATTATATGAATGTTCAATATTCAAATATAATTAAGGAGCAGACAGATAGAAAGACTAACATGAGAGATTAATGCTAAGCAAACCCATAGAGGAAAATCAAAAGCATCAGATGCAGCAAAGATCAAGCAATATGAAGAAAGAAATATGATCAGATTTGGCAATGAGATCAGAGGTATTAATCATTATTTCTCACCTAGGCTATCACAATATGACCTTCTAATTAGTATCTGACCCTCATATATCTTCAACTTTATCTGTTCCCTCCTACATGGTGGTCAAATTAAGTTTCCTAAAGTATGGTTATAACCATCTCAATTCCCTACTTAATGAACTACTCTGATCCCTATATCTCCAAGATAAAATATATATGATTATTTGGGGCACTTGAAACCTTTCATAAATTTGCTCCTTTATATCTTTTCATTGTTCTAATAATACTCATTTTATAATCCATCTCTACTGGTTTATTAACTATTCTTCACACAAGATGCTCTATTTCCCAACTATGCATTTACTCTGGCTGTCCCAGCATCTCAAATATTTTCCCTTTAACCCTCACATCCTATTTTATCTTGATTCCTTGGAGGCAACTCAATTGTGTCAATTCAGTTGAAGATTTAACTAAATATCCTGGTCTCCTCCTCTCTACACACTGCTAGTGCCTTCTTTCTGATAGTATCTCACTTTCACACTTCATATGCACACATGTATATGTAACTTATATGTACATCATTTGTATATTGTCTCCTAACTTAGAATTTAAGCTCCTTATGAACACAAACCTTACCTTTTCATCCTCAGCACTTAGCACAAGTCAAATACAAGTATTTAATACATGCATATTGATTGTTAAATTACGAGTGAAATTGAAATGAGCATTTTTTTGAGTGATAAGTTCAAATGTAACATTGCAAAAGGTTAGAGAGTAAGCAAGGAAAATAGAAGTGAGGACAGTGTCTGTAGACAGATCATTTTAAGAATTTGACTAAGAAAGAAAGTGAAAATTTGTATCATAATTGAGATGAATGTTAGGGTCAAATTATGATTTCTTTTCTTTTCCTTTTTATTGAGGATGGGAGAAACTTAAATATATCTAGATGAAGAATATAAGGAATCATTGAGGATATGTTAAAGATTATAGTGAGGGAGAGATGATCTTGGGAGAATTTGTTTGAGAATAATGGAGAAGATGGCATCAAGGATGCATTTGGAGTATTTGGTCTTAGAACAGAAAAGGGTAATCTCAGTATCAAAGAATATAGGGGAGAGGAGATTATAAAGAAATGGGGAATGGTGTCAAGGGGATTTGAGATAAATGAATAGAAGAAATATAGCTTACAGTAAATATGCTCACTTTTCTTAAGTAAATAAGAAGCAAGATTCTCAGCTAAGAGAGGACAGCAACAGTAAGCAGTTGGAGTTTTGAAGTGATTGGAGAAGATATGAAATAGCTTTGATAGGGAATGAAATAATAAATCAAATAGGAAGGTACAAAAATAATTTTTTGCTGCAGTTAGAATTCAGCTGGAACTGTGTATCATGAAACATGAAACAACATAATGATTAGACGTTTGAACCAGGAGATTATACTCGGCAAGAACATGATGATCTTTTCTGATGGACATAGTTTTCTCCAACAATGAGATGACTGAAACTAATTCCAATTGTTCAGTGATGAAGAGAGTCATTTTCACCCAGAGACTGTGGAAATTGAATATGGATCATCACACAGTATTTTCATTCTTTTTGTTGATATTTGCTTGCATTTTGTTTTCTTTCTCGGGTTTTATTTCCTTCTTAATCCGATTTTTCTTGTGCAGCAAGATAAATTTATAAATATGTATACCCACATTGGATTTAACATATATTTTAACATATTTGACATATATTGGACTACCTGCCATCTAGAGGAGGGGGTAGGAGAAAGGAGGGGCAAGTTTGGAACAGAAAGTTTTGCAAGGGTCAATGTTGAAAAATTACCCATGCATATGTTTTGTAAATAAAAAAGCTTTAATAAAAAATGATTAGAGTTCGGTATTGGAGATAGCAACAACAATCCTTTTTTCTTCTGTGCCTAAGAGTGTTCAATGTTTGAGGCTATATATAAATTCAGAAGATAACAAACCAGTTCTTTTGGACAGAAAGCTAGATATCATTAGAAAGTAACTTGGTGATGTAAGATATTAAATCTGATTCCCTTGTGTTCACACATATCTTCCAAAGATAAGGCTAGAACAGATCAGTAAATAGCAGGAGTGCTGGATTTCCCAAATTGGCCCATTGCAGGCCAACTGAATTCTGCACTAAATTCAGAGAAAACAAAATGTGACATGTAGTTATAGGACAAAAGCAATTAGCTGTAAATATGATCAATGAGAAAATGATATAGGTTCGATCTTAATCTTCTCAGCAATGATCATGAATGTCATTTGTAATCAGTTTTGCTTTCTCAAAAATCTAACTCTTCCATGAACTTGCCTTCATTTACATACCCATCTCTTTAATCCAGTCCCTTAATATCTTCCTTATATGCTATTACAATAGCTTCCTAATTGGCATCTTTGCTTTAGGTCTCTCCACATTTGAATTTATTTTCAATAGGTTAACTATTTGTTCCCTGAAGAATAGTTCAAATATGTCACTCTTCTGCTGAATAAATGAAAAGGATCTCAAATGCTTTTGGAATCACATTTTAATATTCCTGTTTAGTTTTCAGTGCCCTTCATATCCTGGACCCAATATATTAGCATCCTTTTTGCTTTCCTCACATATGATTCTTCATAGTTCATCTCCTCAACTTTCACTAATTGTTTTCCATTCCTGGAATATGCCTGCAACTCATCTCTATCTTCTCTTAAAGTTGTTGTCTACCTTCAAATTTCTGCTCAAGTGATTTCAACATGAAAACTTTCTTGGTGTCTCCAACTTCCTGCACCTTCCCCACCAAAAATTATTTTGTATTTTTAGTGTGCACAAACTATACACAAAAATACAAATTAATAAAAATACACATTATATATATGTGTGTGTATATATATATATGTATATATATATATACACATATATATATATATATTATTTGTAAGCATGTTGTATTTACTGATAAAGTGTAAATTCCTTGATGTAGATATTCTCAATTCAATTTTTGCCACTTTGTAGCACAGTGCTTGGCACATAGAAAGACCTAAATAAATGCTTATAAGTTAACTGATTTATCATTACATATTTCTCCAACATTTAAAAGCTAAAAATCCATTCTTCAAAATGATTTTCTGAGGCACATTATATAAGTTTATATCTCTCTATTTTAAAGATAAGGAAACTTACTTGGATGTAAGAACTAATTCTCTTGTTGCCTGGATCCTGGATTTATTACCAAAGAGAAGAGCAGTTGGAAATTGCAATCAGCCAAAACAGTTCAGTGTTTTTTGCTGCTGTCTATTTCTTGTCTTAATTTAAATAATTTCTAAATAATTTTAACAGTTGCTGTTGGATAGAATTTCCTTCTTCCCTTCCCATGATCAAAATTATGTAAGGGGTTGTACTATATGACAGCCAAGATCTCTTCCAGCTCTCAAATGGTGTGGATTTTACTAATTGCATTTGTGTCATTTAACAAAGATATACATTTGTCAACCTAAATAATTCTCCTCCCCTTTCTGCCCAAAGAGCAACGTTTCAGTTGCAATTACATATATGTGATTTCTCTCCCTACCTAAACTCAACTTCCAACACAGCAGTTGATCCCATTATCCTGTAAAAGAAGGGGACATGGGAAGGAAAGTTTACCACCTCAAAACAAAACAGACGGAAAATAGGGGGAAAATTATCAAACATTCTTTCCTACTATCTCCTCCATCGATCTTGTTCAATGCACTCTGGAAAATGTGTTCGATCAGAGAGGAAATGAGAAAGTAGATCATTTCCTTTGGTAGCTTTTAATATAATGGAAGTAGTTATATAGGATCAACCTAGTATTTAAACAGAGTGGAAACAGACAGCTGGGTACCTCCATAGTGTGTTCTGAAGGATTTCACTAAGACGCCAACAGCACATTGCTTTGTGGTAAATTTGCATATTCCAAGATCCCCCATTTAGTATGAATATTTTTCATAGAATCATGATGCAGTTGAAGAAGTTGGAAGATTTTAGGCCTCCCCTGTATAAGGGACTCTTCCCCAGATGTGTTCTCACCAGAGCAGAGTAAGAGTTGGATAGCATATCGCTCTTATCTTCATACTCTAAATAGCTCTAAATAATTATTATATGATATCTATCAGAAATAGAGAGATTGAAAGTTATATAGCAAACAAAAATCTATGCAAATTGCATGAACAAGGGACATAAAACTCAAAAGATATGTTAGACTTGTGAATATTTTGTATTTTCCCTTAAATGCAAAATGTATATTGTCTAGAACTGTATACTCAACACCTTTAAAAATGGAATATTTAATTATCTTATTATGCACTTTGTTTCGTAATGTTTCTCTCACAGTACTAGAAAGCCTCTTCCTAAAACCTCTGATGGACAACCTTGATTACAGCTCAAATGATTCACATAAAGACTTCCAGCTCAGTCTGACTCAACAACATAATGCAGCAGCCAAAAAAGTTAATATGATCTAGGGTATATTAAGAATTATGGATTATAGGAATAAGGAGGTGAGAATCCTACTGCTATTTGTTCTGGTCAGATCATATCCATAATGCTATTTTCAGTTCTGGGAAATATAGTTAAGAAATGACCTTAGTAGCCTGAAAAAATATCCAGAGAAGATTAACCAGAATACTGAAGGACCTCAAATCTATGCTATTTGAGGATCTGACAAAAGAAAAGGAGTATTTAAATTTGAGAAAATAAAACTCCAGACTGACATGATAATTCCCTGCATGTTTTTGAAGAACTCTCATCAGAACAGATGAGACTTATTAAAATTGGTTCCAAAAAGCAGAAATAAAAATAATGGGTAGAAATTTCATGTTTTGAATAACTTCATATGTGTCTTGTTATTGGAGGTGGAAATGAAGAGGAAGGGAGAAAATCTGGAATTCAACATTTTTAAAAAATGCAAAAAAAATTGATGTAAGGGGGGAAAACATTAAAAATATTAAAAAATAACACCACAGGCATATTTAGCTTGATGAAACAAATACAGGTCTCTGAGTACATAATGGGCCTCTTTGGAAAGCAGTAGGTTCCCCATCATTGGAAGAAATTTAAGCAGAAGTAGAATAAATGTTGAATATGTCATAAGGAGAGTTCCTTTCTGGTTTGATTCAGAATAGATGACTTCTGGGATGTCTTTCAAGTTTTTCTCTCTCTCTTTCTGGTTCATACATATACATGTTTATACACCCATATGTTTGTGTATATACATATTGTGTATATATGTATACATAAACATGTATGCATGCATACATGCATGTGTGTATGCCCATTTTACATTTCTTATATACTATAGGGTTATAGACTTAAGGAAAATATTAATGGATCAAATGATTTTTGTTTTGTTTGACTCTATTTGTTATATGAGTTGTGTTTTTTTTTCCTTTTCCTCCCAAATAGAGAGAAAAGGTGATTATATCTTTGTAAGTTAAACAAAAAATGATAATTTAAACATTCGAACAATTGTTCTCCTGATTATGCCATCTGTGATAAAGCAGGAAAATTCATATAGTATCGATTTTTGTCTTGCATTTGATCTTAAAATACCTGAACAAAACTACCATGTTCTACTTATTCTTTTCCTCCAGGCCAAACCTTTTCATCTTTGAGATTTCTGATTTATAATTGAAAGGAACTTTAAAAAAGCTTTTACCTTTATTTTACAGATGAGAAACTGAGGCCCACAAAGACAAAGTGATCAGTTCAAGTTCATTAAGTGGTAAATGACAGGATTTGTATCCTGATTCTCTAAATTATTATTCCACACTCTGCCACATGTGCCTTTTTCATTACTTTGAACTCTTGTCATGTGACATAACCTCTAATTGCCTTACTATCTTGTTCACTATCTCTCTGCACAGTAGAATTTAATAATTACTTTAAAAATATACTTCTTAAAATATGGCAACAAAAACTAAACACAGTAATTTGATGTCATCTGAACAGAGCAGAGAATAATAGAAATATTACTGGGGCCAGTTTTTCTTCCCATTTCACAAGGTGATTTTTGTCCACTCAAAAAATAATTCATACATACATGTTTAAGAACAATTGAAATAATAGCTCTCAGAAATTACTGGTTTGTATCAATAAAAAGGGATGACCTGAGGGAAAAGAAACTGTGATCATGTTTGACATTAAATGACTTAAGCTTTTTTATTTTGATTTTTCTGAAGCGGCAAAAATAATTTATTGACATCGATTTGGGACTTTGTCCTGAAGTTTGAAGGCTTTTAGATTTTTTTAGTAGGGAAAATCAAAATTTGTTTTTGTTGAAGCAAAGTTAATTACCTTCTTTTGATCATCTCATAAACAGGCTTTTCCCATTATCTCTCCTAAGTACCTCCACAAAGTACAGAGTGGCTCAAAATCATACATAAAATAAATCTTTTTGAGCGGCCCCCTTTCCCTTAATTTATGGGAAGTTTGAGAATAGTCCAGTAAATACATACTCTTGAAATGTGAGAGTAGATATCACTGAAAAAGAGAAAACCCTTGGGAATCTTCTATAGTCAAACTTTGAAGCATTTGTTGTCTTCTAGAAGAAACTTTTTTTTTTTTCTAAGTAAACCCAATTGTTGTTCCCCAAAGAAAATTCAGTAGGGAGAAGTTTATGAGGAAGAGCTTAAGAAAGATGATGTATTATAATACAAAAGTTCTGATCATGTGAACAAATGAAGTTCTAAATTGTTCCTTATAGTTAATTACTTTTGTCCAGTCTGCTGCTCCAATGTCTCTCAATTTTCTTCCCTTTCTGTACTTAAACATTCTGGTATAGGCCTTTGTCACCTTTTCCTGACACTACTCAACTAGTCTCCTCATTTATTGACTAGCTTCTATTCTCTCTCATAATAGAAATTTCACTTTCTCAATTGCTACCAACTTAAAATTCCACAAACATAAACCTGATTTTCACCCCAAAAGCTCTGATACCAATTATATGATCAGTAAGCTAAGATAATTCCCAATTGCTTTTTTGGGAAAAAAAATTAAAAAGAGAAAAGAAATCATGTCTGCTATATAAATTCCTGTATATTCCATCTGCAAGGTAATTTTTCATTGTGTAATGATCTATTCAAACTTTATTATTTGCTCATTCTTGTGTATATTTCATGTCCCACATCTTGTTCTTTCTAAAGGCCATCTAAATGCTTAATTCACTATTCCTACCTCCTCCATTTATTATCCTAAAAATCCTTCAAGGCTCATATAAAGTGCTTACTTTGGCATATGGCCTTAATTTAATGTGAATATATTACATGTATATGAATGTGTAAATAGACTATAATAATTAAATAAAAAATAATATAAAGGAAAGGAAAGTTTACTAGAATTCTGATTAATGTTGTCATAATGTTTTTAAAAGAAACTATGACATTGTAGGGTGATATATCAACTTGTACATGAATCGGATTTAACTGAGACAACATTACTGAGCTATGGTCACTGTTTATGATAAAACGTCTTTGAGCCATAAATGACATTGGGTGACAAGTGAACACCAAAGGAGAATGAACATCTCTGAAAGGGATTAGAATGCCTTTACAATGAAAGTACTAGTTCTTCATTAGCACACTATACATCCCTGAATTCTGATGAAGGCAACATGATAAAGGAGTTCTTAAGTTATAGTGTTCAAAAACATAAACACATAGTTGAGGGTATATAAATATAAAATATTTTTATATTTTATATATGTATATGTACATGGTTATACACATGTTAACACTGTTCAGGTGCTATATATTTACATATACTGTGTACTTATTTGGGATATATGTAGATAGAGAGACAAATGATATTAAGATATAGATATTTTATTTGTTTATCTCTATCTGTATAGTTTACCTTATGGAATTTAGGTTCTTTTGGAAGTAATGAGGTATTCTAACACATACAATAAGCTCTTAATAAATTATTGTTTAGTGAATGAATATTTACTTACATTTTATGGTTAAATGTTCTCTTCCAGTTGATTTCAAGCTCTTTGAAGACAGCACTATATTTTCTTATATTTTGAGACTCAGTTTAACATGACATTCAATGGATATTAGTTTCTGATCAAAGGGACACGTGAGCTCCCACAAGTCATTTTGATTTTCCAAATTACTGTTTCTTCATCTGACAAAAAGGCATAATTCCCATTTTACCTATATCAAACTCTCATGGCCCCCAAATACCCTTTATGCCATCTCTAAAAAGACAAATGAAAGTTGAAAGGTAGGTCTTATTGAAGCAATGCTATTTAAAAAAAATTATTCCTATTATTCCCCATAGAAAACTATAAATGGCAAAATGGATAGAATGCCAACTCTAGAAACAGGAAGATTTTAGTTCAAATCTGCCTTAGATAAATACTTGCTGTAAGATCCTGGACAAGTCACTTAATCCTATTTGCCTCAGTTTCCTCATTTTAACTGGAAGAAGAAACAGCAAACTCTGCCTGTATTTTTGCCAAGAAAATAAGAAAAAAATAGTGATCATGATGAGTTGGAAATAACCGAATAGTCAAAACAATGAAAAACAAAACTTTAAAAGAAATTTTCACTATATAAACCTTGGTCCCTCCTCCTGAAGACAATTTCTCTTAGTTTTTGTGTCTTGTTTTCTTTCAGCTTCTAGTTACTAAGTGTGAACACTAATTCCTTATTAAAATAAAATAAAAAAGTTGATACCCTTCACTTGTATAATAGTTTGTCCTCAGGAGCAAATTGATGGTATATCATATGTAAGCACCATACAAAAAAAAAATAATAAATAAATATATATATACATACATATATATATATATATAAATATATATATATATATATATATATATATACACATACATATATATATTCCCACACCCATACCCACACATACACCTACCTAGCTACATATCTATTGATCTATATATAATCTTAAATGCAATATAGACATTAGGCATCTATTTAATTTTTTTTTTCCGCCAAATGCCAATTCTAACTTTCTCAGCTTAGAAAATTTCAGCAGTAAAAATCATTCCTTTGGGGACAGTGAGTGTTAAAATCCATGTGATAGGAGGCCTGTTATTACCACAGCCTGCTATTATCATCCATTAACACCTTAGTATTAATGAGTTTACCATATTAGTTTCCTTCACCTAGAGGACAGCAGTGATTTTCCTCTCCCTCTACTTTTTTGTTACCTAAAAGTTTTGGTGTCATGGGATTTCAATTGTATCATGTGGACTAAAATTTGGTTATGATAGAAATTTAATTATCTGAGACATCACTCCTTTAATCTCAATTTAAGAAATACTATCCTATACAGATTCAGAGATGGAACCTCAATATTGAATGCCATGCATGACTAACATGCCCATTATATTGACTTAGGCAGATCTAATATATATATATATATATATATATATAAAATGTGTGTGTGTGTATGTGTGTGTGTATATATGTATGTGTATATATATATATATATAATATATATATATATACACATATATATACACATATATATATTTAACTTACATGTAAAACATTTTTGCATTTATTTTTTTATTTTCTCCAGTTACATGTAAAAGTAACATTTTGTTATACACATACATTGATTTTTTTTGTATTTCCTTATGAATCTTTGAGAGAAAAAATCAGAACAAAAAAGAAAAACCATAAGAGAAAATATGGAAGAAAAATGAAAAAAATAAGTATAGCACTTACATTCTGTCTCCATAATTCTCTCTCTGGATGCAGATGATGCATTTTATCCAAAGTTGATTGAGATTTCCCTGGATCAGTAAACTACTCCATTGCTTCCATATACCATAAGTTATTCAGCCATTCCCCAAATGATGACCATCTACTCATTTTTCTAATTCTTTGCCACTACCAAAATAGCTGCTACAAATGTTTTTGCACATGTGGGGCCTTTTTATTATTTTATGATTTCTTTGGGATACAAACCCAGTAATAGCACTGTTGGTATTCAAAGTCTGATAAGCCCTTTGGGCAGAGTTCCAAAATGTTCTCCAGAATGGTTCAATTATTGCATAATTCCATCAACAATGCATTAGTGTCCCAGTTTTCCACATTCCTTTTAATATTTCCTGCAATTTTAGCCAATCTAAGGGATGTGAGGTGGTGTCTCAGAGTTGTTTTAATTTTCACTTCTCTAATCAATAATGACAAAGCATTTTTTTCATATGAAAAAAATTGAAAGTAGAAAGTGATTAAGTGAAATATGGGTAGGACCAAGTGGGGCATAAAACAATCAGAGAAACCAAGTCCGAGAGTAGATTTTTCAAAAATAAAAGTATGTTTCCTTAAGGTAGTACTACCCAATAAATTCCAAAAGAGATTAAAAAAGGAAAAGGACCTATATGTAAAAAATATATTTATAGAAACTTTTTCTCTGGGTAAAGAATTGAAAATTAAAGAGATGCCCAACAATTGGGAAATGGATGAATGAATTATGGCATTTGATTATGATAAAATGCTATTTTTCTGTAAGAAATAATAATCAAAATGTTCTCAGAAAAAATTGGAAAGGCCTCCATAAACCCAAGCAAAGTGAAATGTACTATGTACAAAATAATAGCAATGTTGTGAGAGGATCATCTGTGAATAAGTTTTCTGTTTTCAGCAATAAAATGATCCTAGACCATTCTGAATGACTTATAATGAAGATGTTATCCATACCAGGAAAAAGAACTGAATGTGTCTGAGAACAGATCGAAGCATACTTTTTTTTTTTTTAATTTTAAATCTTCATGATTTTTTTTTTGGCATGGAAAACCATGTATGTTTTCTTTTGCAACATGACTTTTGTAGAAATGTTTTGCATAGCTTCACATGTGCCTTTTCAAAATGAGGGATTGGGGAGGAAGGGAGAGGATCTGTAACTCAGTTTTAAAAATAAATGTATTTCTCAATTTATAAACAAGGACACAAACAATTTTCAGATGAAGAAATTAAAGCAATCTATAGTCATATCCCTTCTCCACCACCTTCCCCTCTCCAATTGTGGAATAATAATCATTTCAACTACGTCAGTTCTCCTAGAATTAATGTACAGATTTGCTCCCCTCTGGCCTAACAATCCCAAAGCAGAGAATTCCATAACACTACCTTATTTATTCAATAGTAGTGATAAGGATTTTAAATATGTAAATAACATTGTTAAGACACTGAGATTCCTTTATGAGTTTCAAACTTCTCTTTATCTGAGTCATGAAGGATAGGGAATTTCCTGGCTTAACTAGACAATTTATTTATAATTCAAGGCCTTTACATAATAACAAACATTTCTATTTTTGTTAAGAAAAGTGATGAGCCAGTGCAGTGGTAGAAGATCTGTAGTTGGGATATTTCCTGATATAGATGAATCTCTAAAATGGCATCATTCTAAAGAAGAAGATAGTTTCCACTTTTCTTCTTCCTTCCATTGACCATGACATTGCATAAGAGGGGCCAGTGAAAAATAAGATATCAAGATAAGATAGAGAGATTTGTCTGATGTTTCATTTGTATTCTTGAATGGGAAAGGTATCTTTCTTCAAGCTCTTAGTGTTTGTCATGTATGTTCTCTGCACATACATCTTAGTCCCTTTATATGTTAACTTTGATATCCTTTTCCCCAAAGAACTTGTCTATAGAAGGGAACATTTTTTCCTGAATTTATTTAATTTTGTTTAGTGTGCATAGCATGTTTTGTTATTGTTGATGTAGTAGTTGTTTTTGTTGTTGTTGTTGTTGGTTTGTTTGTTTTTGTGTTTTGTTTGTTTTGTTTTGTTTTGTTTTTTTACTAATGACCTTCTAAATCCTACTAAATACATATGTTTTCAAACATTTCAAACATTCTGACTGGATGAGCATAAATAAAAAATATACTAATGGGAGGGGGGGGTCTTGACCAATGTAAAACAAACCTCCATCATTATCCTTTGTAAGTAGTAATAAACTAGTACAATTGTTGCTTATTTCAATCCTTCATTTTCAAAGATTATCAATGATATTATGAATGATGTTTTGAATTTCAAATGTATTGCACTCCTTTTCCCTTCATTTTATATTCATTTCTTCTCTCTTTTTCTAACCTTTTAGTTTTTTTTTTCTTTTCTTCCAACTTAATATTTGGCTTTCACTATGTTTGATGCTTTAGGGTTATTGAATTAAAAAAATAAAAATACTCCTGAGTAAATTGGACCTAGTAGTGCATTTGTCTCTACAAACATATTTTCACATATCCCAAATCCACACTTAGAGTCAGTCAAAAATAACCCAAGGAAGGTTTGTTTCTTCCATGTCTGGCTTGGATAGATAAGAGTTTGGGCTTAGAAGTATAAGGGGTCACTAAGAGTCAGCTACCTGGAAGCTAGAATCATGGCTTTTACGTGTCTTGTAGAAATGTCATGTTTTCCTATCACTTTATGTTTGTATCTTGTCTTTGATATTTCACTGAAAATATTTCTAGGGCACAGAACATTCCTTTTCAATACTTTTCTACCATCCAATGAACCCCAGGGTGAGTTATACCCAACAGAATCTAAAATAGTAGTGGATACTGTGAGAGGGAATGTGGCATATTGACTACAGTATACAATGTGATGTCTAGATAAATTGGATTTATTTCTTGCTTTGTATACATACAGACTGTGGACTTTGGATAAACTACTTAACCTCTCAGTGCTTTTAAATATCTTATAAATGAGGAATACTTGTATGAGAAAAATTATAGAACTGTTTAAACACACAAATGCAAACATAAACATATACATATGTCATCAAAAGCTGATCATAGTGGTCCTTTTTTAATTTTAAAAACACATTTCATGAGAATTTCCTCTGTGCTCTATCTTCTGCCCCTAAAAAAAACAAATAAAATGTTGGATGATTTCAACATAGAGCATTGAGTAAGGGACATCATCATGGAGTGAAAACATTCTTCTTCAGGAAACAGTTCAAATGTATGACCTTTAAGACTTCCCTGAAGCAACACAATGTTGTGATTCTATAAAACTCCTTGAGAACAAGTTTCTAGTTTTTTTCTTTCTGACCTCATTGGGAGAAACAAAGAAGTCTTCTCTTCCCCTAATTATAATTTGACATTCCTGGTCATACCTTCTTTTTGAAAAAAAATAATAACTATAATGCTATTGCTAATAATAATTAACATAATGGGTAAAACCTATATAACATTTAATGGTTTACTAAATAATTTTACATATATTATTACATTTTAAAATTCATAGCAATCTTTTGCCATAGACGTTAGTGTCCCCATTTTATGTGTAAGTAAGCTGAGGCAAAGAGAAGTTAAATGAACTGCTGAGTCATTCAGATTGCAAGTGTCTAAGACAAGATTTGAACTCTCATCTTTCCTAACACCCATTTAGGGTTTCATTCTCTATGTCCTTTACGTCTTCAAACACAGCTGCTTTTTTTTTTTTCTTCTGCCATAGATCAAGGGATGATGATAGATTTCACTGATTGGCCCATTTTCTCTTTTACTTCTGATATGAGCAAAATATATTTTTAAAGGAGGCCATCCCACTGTTGTCAAATTCTTGAATCTGAGATTCTATCTTCACCTTCAGATGAATCCATATTGTAGAGTAAGGCATAGGGAATGGGTCATGCTGATTCCTTTTCTAACTACTTAAACAAGGACCTTGATTAAATCTAGTCAAAACTAGACTCAAACCTATCTAGACTTCCTATTCAATTACTCCTAAGGCATTTATGGGTATTATGTAAAGCTCAGTATACTCTTAATTGAGCCCATTCCTAGGATAGGACATAGTATCCATCATTGTCGTCAATGATAGATTTCTAAGTCTCCATGATCCCTCTCATACCAGAAATGTATTCTATAGTGAGAAGGAAAAAATTGTCAATACATTTTAGGTACCAAGTAGCACAACTATTCGCTGTCTAGAAAGCCTTTTGGGGTAAATTTGAAATTCCATCGGGTCAAAATTTCAGAGGCCATTGGGTCCAAACCAAGCCTGACTTAGAATAACCGCAGCAAAATACTCAACAATGATTTTTCCAACCTCTCCTTAAAAACTTCCAATGATGGGGAATCTGCTACTTTTGCAAGCATGCTGTGCCAGCTTTAGAAGGCTTTAATCATTGGAAAGAATTTTGTTTGTCTCTGTTCTGATATTAACTTAAATTTCCCTCTTTAATTTTCATTCTTTCTTGCTCATAAGGGTGAAATAAGACAAATTCAGTCTTTCCACTAAATGATAGTAACTTTAGCCAATTGTTGAATTTAGAGCTGTCTTACCTAAGAACTACCTAGGAACTATGCCTTTCTTCATCCAGCACATTCTTTTTCCTCAAGCTAACCACCTTCCATTATTTCAACCAATACTTATGTGGTAATATAGATAGATGGATAGATAGATAGTCTTATTTTTCTGGTTCCTCATTACTCAGCATTTTGCTTAGTCTATGTGGTCATACCTGACTTCATCTTTCATCATTTGTGGGACCAAAGTAACAAGAACACATACTTTTGTTGTGAAAGAAACTCCAACACTAGGTGCTGGTTTATTGTTTTTCCTTTTTGTGGAGTTCATTTATTTGTTTTCATTTGTATTCAAAACACTCACCCTGCCCCATGCCATTTTCCTTGCCAGCACCACAGGAGAGGAGGTGAATAATAACTTTGAGTAAAACAGGAATGTCTAAATATCCTAATTTAACTTTGGCCATTTCCCTACTTTGTGCATCTGTGTTTCTCAGGAATTTACTATTAATAAACACATTGGCATTTTGGAATCAAAATATGGCCAAGAAAACACATTTCATATCAGGCTGCTGGCTCTAGCCCTCTGGTTGAATTGCAGCTAAGTAAAAATGTCAGGAAAAGACCATAAAGTGACAAGTCCAGAAGCAGGCTGTTAAACCATTGGTTTGCTGAAAATTATTCCTTTCCTTTCTGCATATAGGATCAGACACAAAACACAAAAGTCATTGATGATTTGGAAATCAATAGCTACATCTGGGACAGTATAATTACGAATAAGAGATTGAATTCTCTATGTGATGGGTATGTATATGTGAATTTAAGTTTGCAGAATATCTTTATCATACAGAATAGGGATTGCTGTAAGGTGATGGATTAAAAATTATGGGAGACAAGACCTAGAAAAGTAATTTCTTCCAATTCTTTCTTTGTATCCAAGAATTACAGAATTTCTACATATAGAAGGCACAATTCCAATCTCATTCAAGCTACAACTAAAAGAAAAACCCCACCACAATCAGACAAACATGTAGCTATATTCTACTTGAAGACTTCCAGTAATAAGGAACTCACTAATTCCTGAGGCAGCCTGGTCCATTGTAGAACAATAGTAATTTGGAAGGAAGTTTTTCCTTTACCCATATTGAATTTGCCAATTTACTACATCTGTTTTTTTTCCCTATTTCTGTGCTTGAGGACCAAGTCAAATAAATCTAATGCTTCTTAATGTGACAACTTTTCAAAC
Organism: Antechinus flavipes; assembly: GCF_016432865.1. Classification (NCBI taxonomy): domain Eukaryota; kingdom Metazoa; phylum Chordata; class Mammalia; order Dasyuromorphia; family Dasyuridae; genus Antechinus; species Antechinus flavipes. The sequence continues at coordinate 27,332,773 of NC_067399.1, forward strand.
ATCTGAAGATAGGTACTATGGTCTTATAGAAAGAGTACTGAAGTTGGTGCCATATCACCTTGGTATAAATTTAGATCTGTGTAACTATAGGTAAATCACTTAACCTTTCTTGGATATAACACTCTCAGCTTTATTTTTTAATAGGTGTAAGCTTTGATGTCCTTAATAGTTTCTTCATTTGGTTCTCAAATGAGATGGAATCTGAGACCCTTCATCAAAATGTCTCCCTTCCCCTTGACACAACATAGTTTTAGGGTAATAAATTTAAAATTTTATTAAGATTTCAATTAACTAATTTAAGATTACAGGATTATAGATTTAAAGTTAAAATTAATCTATGAAGCCATCTATATTAACTTCTTAATTTTATATATGAGGAAACTGAATCACTCTGGAATGTAGAGATTTGCCCAGGAATATGCAGAAGTAAGCACAAAAGGAAAGATTTCACCCATAGTGCTCTACCTTCAGAACCATTGCTTTTATCACTACTAAAATGTGATATACAGAAGTGAACATCATTCTCCAAGCACCAAAGACTATAGTGCAATTGTTGTCTCTTTGTTCTTAACAGTGTACATCTCTCCTAACACACCTTTTAAAAACCATTAGGTTGCTAGCGTATCATTTTATAAGTATCATGCAGAAAAAGATACTGGAATAAACAAGGACTTACCCAAAGTCATTCAGATGAATGACCTAACCAGAACCTTTTATTCTGCTGTCTCACTCCTCAGTACAGTTCAGGAAAAAAAATTAAAAGAAAGATCAACAGATACACCATAATAATTCATCTAATAAATAAGAAGGCGATGGGAGGGCAATATGCTTTGAGATATATATTTTGCTAGGATTGCAAGGAAGGGGAAAACAAGATAATCAGAAGCATCTATCCTGAACTCTTATTCGTGTTGGATGCAAAGAAAAGACAAGAAGGAGGAGATGCTTAGTTGGCAGAAGGGAACTGCCATTTCTGCTGAATGAGGAGATGACCAAAGATAATTCTTTCATCTTGGTTAAAAAATCAACAGCTAATCAGCCCCACACAGTGTGAAGTCCTTTGCTTACTGAGAGCCTGGAAGATAACCAATTAAGAGGAAAGGTGCTTACAAAAATAATTCTGTTTGAACAGTAATCAATGTGACAATATTTCAAAAGTAAGCAAGCACAGTTGGAAACTGTTGTCTATAGCCCAATTAGTTTTTTCTCAGTAGTAGGAACTTAATATCACATTTCCATGTACTTCAACAGGTGGGCTCTCATGTCTGAAGATACTCCTTCTGACTAGTGTCTCAGAATTCCTAGCTTATGTTAATGTACAGCTCAGTTGTCATCTTGCATATTGGCCTTTTCTTCATTCCCCAATCTATTAGATTTCTGTTGATACATATTTATATGTATGCATGTATGTATCATAATATATGCATATAATTAATATGTATATATATTTGATTAGACACATGACATATTGAAGAACTTAAACTGAGTTCAATGACGATTTAGGGACCTAGATATGTGATCCTGGAGAAGTTCATTGCATTATCCTAAGGGATTCTCTAATACTTATTTTAGAAAAAATGCCAACTTACATTGTAAGAAGGAGTTGTTTTATGCAAGAGGTCCCTAAACCAGTGAACTCATGTAAACAATCTCTATCCCATAACTGGAAATTAGTATGGCAGAAATTAGGCAAGGACCCACACTTAACACCACATACCAAGATAAGATCAAAATGGGTCCATGACCTAGGCATAAAGAACGATTATAAATAAATTAGAGGAACATAGGATAGTTTATCTCTCAGACTTGTGGAGGAGAAAGAAATTTGTGACCAAAGATGAACTAGCGACCATTACTGATCACAAAATAGAAAATTTTGATTATATCAAATTAAAAAGCCTTTGTACAAACAGAACGAATGCAAACAAGATTAGTAGGGAAGCAACAAACTGGGAAAACATCTTTACAATTAAAGGTTCTGATAAAGGCCTCATTTCCAAAATATATAGAGAATTGACTCAAATTTATAAAAAATCAAGCCATTCTCCAATTGATAAATGGTCAAAGGATATGAACAGACAATTTTCAGATGAAGAAATTGAAACTATTACCACTCACATGAAAGAGTGTTCCAAATCACTATTGATCAGAGAAATGTAAATTAAGACAACTCTGAGATACCACTACACACCTGTCAGATTGGCTAAGATGACAGGAAAAAATAATGATGAATGTTGGAGGGGATGCGGGAAAACGGGGACACTGATGCATTGTTGGTGGAGTTGTGAACGAATCCAGCCATTCTGGAGAGCAATCTGGAATTATGCCCAAAAAGTTATCAAACTGTGCATACCCTTTGATCCAGCAGTGTTTCTATTGGGCTTATACCCCAAAGAGATACTAAAAAAGGGAAAGGGACCTGTATGTGCCAAAATGTTCGTAGCAGCCCTGTTTGTAGTGGCTAGAAACTGGAAAATGAATGGATGCCCATCAATTGGAGAATGGCTGGGTAAATTGTGGTATATGAATGTTATGGAATATTATTGCTCTGTAAGGAATGACCAGCAGGATGAATACAGAGAGGCTTGGAGAGACCTACATGGACTGATGCTAAGTGAGATGAGCAGAACCAGGAGATCATTATACACTTCGACAACGATATTGTATGAGGATGTATTCTGATGGAAGTGGATTTCTCTGACAAAGAGACTTAACTGAGTTTCATTGGATAAATGATGGACAGAAACAGCTACACCCAAAGAAGGAATACTGGGAAATGAATATGAACTATTTGATTTTTGATTTTCTTCCTGAGTTATTTTTACCTTCTGAATCCAATTCTCCCTGTGCAGCGGGAGAACTGTTCGGTTCTGCAAATGTGTATTGTATCTAGGATATACTGCAACATATTTAACATATATAGGACTGCTTGCCATCTTGGGGGGGGGAGGAGGGAGGGAGTGGAAAAAACGAAACATAAGTGATTTCAAGGGATAATGCTGTGTAAAAATTATCCTGGCATGGATTCTGTCAATACAAAGTTATTATTAAATAAAATTAAATTAAAAAAAAAAAACAAAAACAAAAACAATCTCTATCCCATTCCTTTATACTTTGTATATAAAAATCACAAAAAATATATTGAGAGTCACATAATGGATCCAAAAAAATTACAATAATTAATGGATGAGGAAATGAGAATAGGCTTTATGTAGTCAATGAAATGTTTGAATTTGATCAAAGAATATCTACATTGGATTGTTTCCACAAACTCTTCCTTATTGTTACATTGGGCAAGTCCCAACCTCTCTGAACTTCAGTTTCCTTTTCTATAAATGTGTAGGATATATCCAAAAATTTCTGAAGTCCATAAATTCTATATTTCTATTTTTTAAGCTTCAGTGAAGACTGAGACTAAAAAGATATCATCAAGGAAATGTCTGAATGGACAATGGGATGGTCACATGGCCAAGGCAGAAGCAAAGGTGAGGGATAACAGGTTGGAAGATTAGATGCTACAGGTATATACCCTGAAATCTTAGAAGAATGTAAATAAGGACTCCAGGATATCAAATAAGAATAATGTGCCAAACATTCAAAAATGTGCATGAGATTTAAAGAATGGATACCCAGAAAAATAATAAATTAACAAACATTCACAAAATTCCTACTTTGTGTAAAACACTTTCTAGGTATTACTGATATAAATGTCATTGGTGAAACCATCGTTATCCAAAAGGATGGTGTATTTAAAAACCTGTTTGTTTTTTATTGTGAACATTTTTTTTTCCATTTAGGTTCTGTTTTAATTTTTAGGTTAAACATATACATTCATTTTTTTTTTTTTTACTATTTTCATATGAGTCATGTTAGGAGAGAAAAATCAGAAAAAAAGGGAAAATTACAAGAAAGAAAAAATAAAGAAATAAGAGGGGAAGATAGTGTGTGTTGATATGCGTTCAATTTACTCCTTTGAAGGAGGTAGACAACATTGGATATGATTTGATATCCATCGTTAAAAGAGCCTTTCCAATCAATTTCTCTGAGTGTGGATGTTTTTCATCCAAATTTTGTACAGATTGACTTGGATTGGTAGATTGTTGATTAGAACCTAATTTATCATAGTTCATCATTTCGCAATCTTATTGCTGTGTGCAATTTTTTGCTAATTCTGCTTGTTTCACTAAGCATCAGTTCATGTAAATCTTTACATACTTTTCTAAAATCAGCTTGTTCATCATTTATTATAAAACAATGTTCTGTTACTTCCATACACCATAACTTATTCAGCCATTCCCTATTTAATGGTGGTCTATTAATTTTCCAATTTTTTGCTACCAAAAAGTAGCTGCTACAAATATTTTTGCACATATGGGTCTTTTTTTTATCTCTTTGATCTCTTTGGGATGCAAATCCAATAGTGGCACCATTGAACCAAAGAATATAAATAATTTTATATAGTTCTTTGGGAATAGCTCCAAATTTCTCTGCAGGATGGTTGGATTATTTCACAGCTCCACCAACAATGCATTAATAGAACTTTACATTTTGAAGGAGGTACACAACATTGGATATGATTTGATATTCATCGTTAAAAGAGCCTTTCCAATCAATGATATCTCATATACATTAAAGCAACAAGTATTTGAATTTACATTCTATGTATTTACTTGTATAAGTGCTATAACCCTGAAGCAGAAAGTAACCTCTGTAATGTCAGGGACTCATTAATTTCTACCTTTGTAAACCTAATGGTTAAACCAAAGCTCTGCTTATAATAAGCTTTTAAAATTTTAAACTTTATTTTAGTTAAAATTATTTAAATTGACTTAAAATCTATCAAGATTTTTCTGTTACAACATTTTAAAAAGTTTTGCTTTTGTTTTTCCTCTTCTATCCACTAATATAACTTACTGTTCAGTTGTTTTTCAGTTATATTTAACTATTCATGACACCATTTTTTTGGTTCTTGTTTCTTGTTGTTTTGACACATATACTGGATTTTCTTCCATTTCTAATTTCTTCTCTGGCTTATCAAACAGATTAGGAAACTGAAGCCAAAGGAGTTAAGGGTCACATAGTGAGTGTCTGAGGTCTTTTTGACTCTGTACCTGTAGTTTAATCTACTGTTCCACCTAGATGCCCTATTAAGATAGATAACTAAGCCAAAAAGATTAAAATGTATATCAGATATCATTTCATGATAAATTATATAACTACAGAGTTACTTTAAAATTTATGTAGGCCACACAAATAAATTCACTCAATAAGGAGGGTCTAAGAAGGTGAGAATGGAGCACCTCGACATTCTAGGCTATTGCAAATTTTCAGTGAAATGAAACCTAAAAAGTAACTGTCCCAATATAGATTTCCCTATGGAGCAATAATATCAACACAGAGGACAGCCCACCATCAGACCCAAGTAGATATGTGATTATAAACTGAATCTCTTATAATGCCAATGATATTGATTTGGAAATATTGCTAAGATTAAGCTAGTCATTAACTGTAAGTACACAAATGCAAGCCATTTGGGCAGTCATATACTATATTCCTTATGTTTCTCTTGCAAGTTATCATTTTCTGATCTTGGTAGTGATCTTGGTAAGATCATAGGATATGACCTTAGTGTCTGAAACTCAATACATGAAGTATCTATGGGATGATTGATCAACAAAAGTAACATAAGCATTGAGAACAATAAGGAGCTATTTTGACTGTTAATTAGCAAAAATACTTTTAAACACATTTTATGTTAATTTAATTTATTTAATGCATTTAGAATCATATCATTATTTATTGGTATTCTTGACTCAAAATCCCTCCCTGTCCCCTTTTATCTCTTTAATGTGCATCTTTAGTTTCAACTCAATCTCAGTCTCAGAAACTTCTTTAGCTCCCAAGTATTATTATATCTCTTCTTTTTCTACCTGAGTTTTCTGACTAGACTTAGCTGTTTGTTATTGTTAGTGTTGGTTGTTGATTATTTTTGATCAGTGAAATGAATATGATCAATCAGGTTTGCATGGTGATAACTTCTAATACTCTTTCATGACATGCTAGATACAGTTGATTTGAAGATGAAAAATATTGCAATCCTTGACTTCAAAAGAATTTGAAGTCTATTTGTCTGTTTCTTTCTATCTATCGATCTATCTATCTATCTATCATCTATCTATCTATCTATCTATATCGCCATCTCTGCTTTCAATAGGATTTGAGATTTGTCTTTTTCTTTTCTTTTCTTCCTTCCTTCCTTCCTTTCTTTCTTTCTTTTCTATCTATGTCTGTTAATTTGCTTATCATATATCTATCTATTATCTCTATCATTGGAAGGGGTGTAATATTAATATAGTGTAACAGATAGTAGATGTAAATAGATTTTCCTTTTAGAAGACTAGGGAAAAAGATAAGGGACATTTTGGCTAAGAGGGTGATGGTAGTAAGCAAACATATATACTAACTGACCTTTAAAAAGTTACTCAAGCTCTCTAGAGATTCTGTTTATGCATGTATCTGCTGAAATGTTTCGGTAAAATTAAATCAGTAGTTCCTTCTAGATGTGAAACTAGAAGTAAACCTAAAATATTGGCTCTGGTGAGATCAAAAAATACAACATTCTCTCTCGATAGCACTCCCTCAATTTACTGAAACTTTTAATCAATATAAATTTTATCTCTTTCACATGAGTCTAATGAGATAAAAGAAGAGGAATAAGAACAAAGAGAAAGAGAAGGAAAAAGAAAAAAGGTCAAGAAGCATACTAAGAATGAAAAGCAATCACGTAAAAAAAAAAGACTGAGACAGAGAAATGAAGTAAGAAATTGTGCAGATGGGAAAAAATCAGGATTGTTACTTATCCCAAGCACTAGGTCAGAGTTGAAGGATTAGGATTTCTGTCAGTCTGCCCATCAGTGAACAAGCATACCTATTTTCTCTATGAGACTTTGGACAGGACACTGAAATTTTCTACTCTTCCTTTGATTGTTTGAGTCTCACAATAATTGGAATTGATGATCTCTAGGAACCTTCTACCTATAAATCCCATGTTACTCTGACCCACTGTGAAATGCAAAAAGGAAAATAGTATCCAGGGACTTACCTGCCCTCAGTCTATAATCAGTTCAATCCCTTTCATCTCTTCTTCCATCCACAGTCCTGGATAGTCAATAATCATTGATGTTAAGGATTATATCCTCAGGGACCCATAAGGTTATCAAAGGAAGATTCAATTATGGTGTACTAGATTGGACTGACCAAAGCAGAAATAATGCCATAGGCATTTATAAAGATTTCAAAACCCTGGTTGGAATTAAAAAGGCCTTTGGGAAATACTCGGTTAACCTATGTTTGACCTGGCCATGGGATTTCAAATAAAAGATAGAGAAAAGAAAATCAACATGAAAGAGTATAAACATTTCTCTCCATTGGTTGAATTACCAGAGGGAATGGATATTAGCAGCCAGAGGTGGTCATCACTAAATTCAAATATTGAGACATAGCATAGTAGTACTGAGAGGAAAAACTGAAACATAATTACCTAAGTATGACTTTTTTCTTCATTTCATATACCAAAAGTCATAGGATCATAGATTTAAAGTTGGAAGGGCTCTCAGAAGTAATGGAATCTATCATATTATCTTATATATGTGAAAATTAGGTGCAAGCGAAATTAAATATGTGCTTAGGTTTATATTAGTAAGTATCTAAGGAAGAATTAGAATGCGGATTATCCCAACTACATGTCCCTTGATGTGTCTAAAGCACCAAACCTCCTATTTCTTTCCCTTGTTGGCCTTCTTGGTGATCTTTCCCAGCCTTATGGGTTTCTCTGGCCCTATAACAACCATTGTTCCTTTAATTGGCCATAGGCCACCACTCTGGAAAATCCCTAACATCATGATATCTTTTCTCTAAGCTCCACTTTTTCTCACTATCATAGCTCCCTTTTACTGTATCCACTTTACATTTCGTCCTGTGATTTAAGTGCTATTGGTCAAGATTTATGTCCCTGATGACCCCTAATGTTCTCTCTTGCTCAGTTATATTTACTCTAAAAGGTAAAATTCATAATTATGAGCCCTAATGAAATGTTATCTAGTTTAGTTCCCTAAGTCTCCAGATGAGGACACTATGGCTCAATTTTGATGCTTGCTATCTTTATTATTGTTTGTTTGCTATCTCTGTTATTAGAGTAAGTATATTTTAATTTGTCTGTTTGCACAGAAGTAAGAAGAAAAGAAGAATGTACTTGCATATTAATGTACATTCATATATACTCTTCTGGGGTGAGAGCTTGTAGAGCACTTTTCAGGCTGTTTATTCACCTTTGTGTGTCCATTTAATTCATCCTACTTTCACCTGTTCCTTCAAGAAGCTGTAGCACATTGCCTGGCTACACTTTAGTAAATCATTTCAGTATATAGGTTAAACCTTTTGGTGAATGAGGGGGATATCTACATAAATATATGAACACTTTCCCTGTGGAATGGGTGGATGAGAACAATTTCTTTCAATTATCATAGAGAAGGTTGAAGCAGGCACTGTGAAGAACTTAAAACATAATTAGATATCTCAGTTGCCTGGGTCTCCCCTGCATCCTGGGCCATCATTGCCATCTTAACTGTTGTCTTGTCACTGAATTTCAGTGACTCAGGAAGAAAGAGTAAGGCTGATGACTTTGATTAACTCTGCTTCATTTGAATACAATTCACATGCAACTCAGTACCTCTGAAGTCATTGGTTCTCTTTGAAAATGAAGAAGAAAAAAATATTTATGTGCTTTTTGTTCCTCAGGCTTATATATAATTATTGATAGACATGTATACATACATATATATATATATGTATGTATACATATATACAATATATATATATATCTAATCTATTTTATTTGCATCAGTAATTTATATTTTTTGTTTCAAATTAAATATGAACCTTGAGACTTGACTTTAAATAATAGTGGAATTCTAGAGATAAGTATAATTTTGACTTTTATACTTTAGGGTTTTTTTATCATAAATGTATCTTTTCCCTCTCTGTTTGTCATTGTGCCGTATATAGACAAAGTATTTCTAAGATACTTCATTCATTCATTTGAAATTTTCAGGCAAAATAGAATAAAGAAAAAAAATCATCAATTTGTGCATGATAGAACAATAAATGGCTCAAAATATGACACAATAATTTCTATTTCAACAAAGCCTATATAATAAATACTACTCAGTTAATTCAGAGCTGACCGTCTTTGCTTTTTTATAGATTTTCTTCTATTCTTTGCTGTGCACTTTTTAACTTTATTCTTTTCCCCCCTTTTCCTCCCTCAAGAAAGCTACAATTAACCATGTATATATATATATGTGTGTGTGTGTGTGTGTGTGTGTGTGTAAGCGTAATACACACATACTTATGTACATAAGTATATATGCACATATATACACATAAATTGGTATAAATATACATATATGCATAGATATCCATAATCGTATACATATACAATCATGTACATTCATTATTGTACTATACTTGTCCTCACTTTCTCTAAAGGTGGATGATGTTATCCACATCTTTCTATATTTTTTTCTAAATCCACCAACTCATTTCTTTTACCACAGCAATATGCCAACCCAATAGTATCAAATAGTATCAAAAGCTATTTTAGCTTTAACATTTCTGAAATCAATAATTATTAACCCTAATCTTTTTTTTTTTTCCTAATAAATTTCACTCTTGAAGATGAGGATGATGTTTGTGTATCTCAGTCCCTATCTCTGACTCCTGTGCTTCACTTGTACCCACCACCTTGATGTGCTATTACTTAACCCATCCTGACTCAATGATCCCCCCCTTATTCTCTCTTCCCACTTATTCCTCCCCCCCTTTTAGCCAATTTCTATCAATCTCCATCCTTAATCCCATTTACATTAATTTATATAGTCTTCATTATCTCTCCATATCCTATTCCCTTCCTCTCTTATTTCCTTATACATTTAGAACACTTTATGCCCTTCCAGATATATGTGCATTATTCCCTTTTTAACCCATTTCTGAAATATGTAAGATGCTAGAAGTGCCAGCTGCTCTCCCATCTAATTCTTCTACTTCAGATCTTGACCTCACAACCATTTGTAAAACATAATTAGCCTTTTTACCTTTTCCCATTTTTTAAAAATCATACTCAGCTCTACTCCAGTCTTTCCTTCCAACTACCAAATTACTAATGACAATCTTAGACATATAATTTACATTTCTACGTATGAGACATAAAACAGTTTGTCTTTATTGAATCCCTTGAAATTGACATTTGATGTTTACTTTATATTTCTTTTAGATCTTAGTATGTCAAATCTTTGATCAACTTTCGTTCTTTTTGCAATAAAATCCTGAAAGTCTGGCAAATCGGTGAATATACAAGTTTTATATTTGCTCTATCTTTCAATATTATGCTTAACTGTGTTCAGTGTAGGTATTTTTGACCAAAACTTTATTCCTTTTGCTCTTTGATATATTGTCCCAAGACCTGAAGTTTTTTAGTGTACCTGTTGTTAGGTCTTATGTGATTCTAATTGTGGGTCAATGGTATTTAAACTGCTTTGTTCTTCTTGTTGTTGTTTTTACTTGTAATGTTTTCTACTTCATCTAGGGATTTTGAAATTTGACCATGATGTTCCTTTAGGTCTTCCTCATAGAAGGTTTATCAGGTAGAGATTGGTAGATTTTTAAAAGTTATTATTTCTTTTCTCATTCTAAAATTCCAATTACAATTTTCTTTAATTATTTCTTCCATTATTATGTCAGGAAACTTTTTTATTTTTATCTTAGCTTTCAGGTAGCCCAATTATTTTTATGTTTTCTCTTCTTGATCTGTTCTCCATATCTGTTTATTTTCTCACATGCATTTCTATTTTTTTTCATTCTTTATATTTTCTTTTATTATTGCTTGGTCTCTTAACTTCATTGGCTTTCCTTTGTTCACTTCTAATTTTGAAGTTTTCTTCCTTAAGATCATGGATCTTATTTTCTAGTTGGTTAACTTTCTTTTCATTATCTTTCTCTTTTCATTGGATTGTTGTTCTTTTTTTTTCTTTTTTAAAAGTTTTCCCTGAATTTCTCTTATTTGATTTTTAAAGTTTTTTTTTTTTTAATTCTATGAATTCCTTTTGGCAACTAATCATTAATATTATTTTTTGGGTTAAGAGTGGCTTTTTAAATATTCATATTCTTTTCTGATGATGAGCTTTAGTCTTCCTTTTTCCCAAAGTAACTTGCTGTAGTTCAGTTATAGCTCCTTTCCCAGCTTTAAAAAAAATTGTAGATCAGTGGTATAATCGCCTTCCAGGGTAAGGGGGGTGGTGCTTCTGTCCTCAGGTCCTCCTTCAGTTTTTCATTCCCATCTGAAACCAGAAAGTAAGAACTCCATCCTCCTATAAGTGCATGCACCCAGCAATAGTTTTTCCCAACTGCTTCTGCACTCACCAGGTGTGTGCTGATTCCTTCTTAATCCAGGACCCAGGAGAAATGCTAGGGCCAGCATTCCTTATCTGCAGAAGTTACCTCAACCTTCCATGCCTGAGACCCTAACTTCCCACACTATCTGGGAAGTAATTTTTTTCTAACTGAGGCAGAGGCTCTCCCAGCTCAGATAGCCCCAGGATTCCTCAGCTTGCTGTTTTAGTGGAACTAGCCTGGAGGTGTTTATACTATAGAAGGGCTAAGTCAGCATGCTGCTATCTTCTTTTGAATGTTCTCTGATTGTCCCAGGAGAACTGCTGTTCTGTCCCAACTCTTATTTGTCTTCAGCGCTCTGTTTGCCCTGAGGCACAATTTTATCTTCTTTGTGAAACAAACAATTTTGTTTTATTTTATTCTGTGAAATCTGAAAAAGCTTGGTATTTTCTGACCTATTCCATCATCTTCCTAGAATTCCCTCACTAAGACACTTTTTATTCACTATTATATTTTATCTTCCATCTTGTCTTCAGATTTTTTTTCTTCCTATAGAACACTGGATATCCTCAAATACCCAAACTTGTTTTGTGACTTTTTAAATGAACTTATTCCCCATAATGATGGTGATCATGAAACAACTATACCTTAGCATTCTATATTCTAATTGCCTTTTACCTATTATTATTTTACCCCCAGGAGCTTGCCAAATGCCCTAGTTTTCTAGCATATCAGCTTATTCAGCCAATGATTTTTCCTGTGATTACCACAATCATCCTTTTTTTTTTTCTTACACATATCTTTCATTCTCATTTTTTATTGCCCCTAATTCCCTTTTTTAAAATTATTATTATTGTCATCATTTATTATTATTGTTGTTATTACTATTATCATTTTGGTAATATATTGCCGCCTGTTTTTGAATATTATACTCTCTGTTGCTCTTTGCATATTTTTCAATGTCACTACTTTGGTGATTGTAACGATCCTTGATAGAGTAAGTACATAAAGACACAAAGGACTATTTTCTTCTGAATCATAAAGCATTGCAATTCTTTTGTCCAGCAAAAGCTAGATGAAATGGCCATATTATAGGTTGGGCAAGACGATGGAAAACAATGACAGACTGAAGGGACAAGGGCCATTTAAGTAAAGGGAAGAAATCACTAAAATTTCTGGCTATTCCACTCTCAGAGATAAAACAGATGGAATACAGAGACTGTATTTGATTTGATTGTATTTGTCTATTTGATTGGTTCTACAAGCCTTGCTTCTGTCTTTCAAAAACTTTTATTATGCTCATCCACTTTCTTTCTTTTCTTAGACCTATACAAGAAATAATACATTTTAACACAGTGAGAAGCAGAAGCAACTATAAAAGGAAGTAAAAAGTCTAAATATAACATGGGAAAAAATGCTGATAGGACATGTTAAAGTAAGACAATATAAATAAGTGTGGGTATTTTTCTGTAAAGATACTTGGTTTCAATTTATGTACTTCTTTACATTTCTTCAATTTTATCCCACAGGGTAATAACACAAGACATAAACTGGAAAAGAAACACCACAACAAGCAACTACCCCCAAAAATAAAGTGTGGGGAATAGATCTTGGTTTCATTTGTGTCAAAACAGCAATAAAATGGAAAATACATTCTACCGAGATGCAGTTTGGACTTTATTTATAAAGGATACAGTCTCCAACCTAATGTTCATTAGCTTTGTCCTGGTTGCTAAGTTACAGATATATAACTTTCATCTGCCTCATTATTGATGGCCCTTCTGGAGACAGCAGAAAGTGAGGGTATGATGAAACCTCTTTAAATCTTGGTTCAAAAGACCTTGTTAAGTTTCCTATTTAAAACCATCCTGGGGGAAGGGACAGAGGGCCTTTTTGAAAACAGAATGTGAGGGGGGAGTGATGGGTTAGAGGCCATCTGTATCTGATACTGGGCGTACTGTTAAGGGAAAGGCTTAATGAGTGAAAGAGTATAGTTTGCAAATAAGGTTATTAAAGGAGTGATCTTGAAGGACTTTTAGAAGGGAGAAAAAAGTAAAAACAGAAGTAAAGCTGGAAGAGAAACCTTATGTGATAAGAGATGTCATATTCTCATTGGCATCCTTCTACTATATCACAGAGTTGTTGGGTTTTTTTTTTCCTTTTCTTTCTCTCCTTTTTCTTTTAATTATGTGGGAGTGAGAATGCAAGAGAAAAAGAGGGAATTTGATAAGATATTCTTGCCAAGCTAAAGGCTGATATGACAAACCAAATGGGTATTTTTGTGCCCTTACCAAGAAGGATAGAGTATCCTATATCAGTTTGTGATACAAAACTGGTGTGCTGAATTTTGTATCACTCCTTGAACTGTTACTCATGCTTTATCTGAGATTAGACATTAATGTAAGTTTTAGGGTGACATAGAAAGGAAAATTTTAATGAAGTGTGAGAATGAAATCAGAGCTCTATTTAAATGTGATTAGTTGTCATCAAGTATCAGTGAAAAAAGAAAAAAGAAAAGGAAGTTAATTGTATTTTGAATTTTTTTTTTCTTAGAGAAAAATTGCTCCATCAGAATTACAATATTCTTCTTGGAGCAACTAGATGGCACAGTGGATAGAGCACTGGCCCTGGAGTCAAGAGGCTCTGAATACAAATCTGGCCTTCGACACATCATTTCTTAACTGTGTGACCCTAGACAGATCACTTAATCTGGATTGTGTTACAAAAAAGGAAGAAAAGAAAATATACTGCTCATTTTAGTTATATATTTCTTTCTTTTTTCTAGGATATTTCAAAACATTTTTATCTGTTAATTGTACATTACTCTCCCCATTAATAATAATATCAAGTTTTTTTTAGAAATGTCCCTGTGATTACAACTGTAGTTCCTTTGCTTTTCAAAATGCATTATTTAACTGTCTCTGGTGTTTTTTTGTTTTTCCTTGTTATCTTGCTTGTTTTAGAATCTGTTTAGTTTGTCTATTTTGCAGTTCCTGCTTTGTTTCATGCAAAGAGCTTTAATTATCATTAATAATCTTAAATGCAACCAAACGGAAATTTGAAGAAAAGTTTGTTTTGGGGAGTTTTATATATATATATATTTTTTATCCCTACTGAATACTTGAGTGAAGATTTTTAAATTTTTATGATAACTTTTTGTTTTTCAGAATACATGCAAAAGACAAATGGAGAATTTCCTTAAGTATTTATTGTCTATATTCAAATGTCTTGGACTTTTTTTTGTGTGCTCTATTATTATTGTCAGCATTTATATTTGTCCTGTTCCCCAGAGAGATCTAAAATCCTTTTCATTGTATCTTGTCTTAAAGGTGATTTATTTTGGCTCTTGCTATTAATTTGTATTCTTACATGTTCTCCTTTACTTAAATATCTTCACACTTTTTCACAAAGTCTATTTCTATTGAGCCATTCTTAATGTATTCACACTTTTCCTTGAATTTTGTGTTCAAAAATCTTACTTCTAATTAACTTTAATTTTTTACTTAAGTCTATGTATAATTCCTTCTGAACCATTCTAGAGTTGCCATTTTTCCATGCTATCAGGGCAGTTAATATAATTTTATCTTGTGGTATTAAATGGTGGTTAATTTTATAATTTTGGTAACTGTGGTCATTTTTAATTTTTCTTGAATCCTTTACAAGGATTTAATTTTGTTTCTCATGTTTTATCAGCTTTTCAACTGGATTGGAAACTTTTCAAAATTATTCATGTTTCATCCTTTTTGTTTCCCATGTCACTTACTCTTTAACCTTTGCTTCCTTTGTTGAAATGACCTCTACAGCCAGATCATTTTTATTCTGAACCTCCTGGTGTTCGACAAAATGTGGGTCATTTATCCTAGACTCTTCCATAAGAAACTAACCTTCAAGAGGAGAGAAGTCTAACAAACTTTTCATTCCTCTTTCTATCAAGACCCATGATCCGCTCTACTTTAATAAGCCTACAGTTGTGGATACTATCATTCATAAAGTTTATCTTATTCCTTTATCTTGTCCCTTTTCCTCCTTCTTTCCTTCCTTCCTTCTTTTCTTCTTTCTTTCCTTCTTCTATCTCTACCTTCCTTCCTTTCTTCCTTGCTCCCTTCCATCCTTTCTTCCTCCTTCCATTCTTTCTTTCTTCCCTCCCATTTTCATTTTTTCCTCCCTACTTTTTTCCTTTTCTTTTTTCTTTCCTTCCTTCCATCCTACCTTTCTTCTTTCCTTTCTTCCTTTTGTCCCTCCCTCTTTTACTCCCTCCTTTTTTTCTTTCTTTCCTTCCTAAATTTTATTCTTTCTTTCTAATTTTTTTTTAATTTAGAAATTTCAATATATTTTGTTTCTTATAAGAGGAGGGGTTCTTTAATCTTATAATTAGAATAATAATGACAATAACAGACATTTATATAGTGCCTGTTATATGTCAGGTAGTGCATGTTTTTTTACAAATATTATTCCAATTTTTACAGTTAAGGAAACTGAAGCAAATAACTGTGAATGCCTTGTCTGGGGTCACAAAATTACTAAAATATCTTAGGTGCAATTTGAACTCAGGTTTTCTTGACCCAGGTCTATTGCTCTATCCAGTACATCACCTAGTTCCATTATCGTATACATGGGGGAAATGAATCATGATGCCTATGAGTCCATTGAAAATTCTGCAAGTATTCTGGTCCCCTTGTAAAGGGGCCTGTGTCTATTATGTTATGATATAATTTGTAATTTTTCCATATCTAGGGGATTTCCCTTCTTTGGCACTTACACATTGAGAAGAATTGTAGAAAATGAGGACTCTGCCATTTAACCAATCATATGAATTCTAGTTCCATATATATTTAATATATTTCAATATGATAAATATTTGCTAAGTGCCTTCCATGTACCATGGATTTGATAAATATGGCAATTCAAAAATTAAACAACCCCATCACTTTAAGGATATGGTATGTTATTGTATAGTAAGTAAAGAAAAAAAAATCTGTTGAGAGGATAGTTGCTTCTGATGTGATGAAAATAAGATTCTTGTAATAGTTAAAATGAGCTAAATTTCAGATGAAACTAGATATTATGTAAGACTATGTTTGGGAGAGAGTACATTAACAAGGAGGGAAGAGGGAGGGAAGAAGGAAGTGACATGGAACAGTATTGTGAAAGCTCACTTGTATTAATAAAGAATTCCATTATTGGTTAAAAGTGAAAGCAAAATTATCTTCATCTTAGTGCAGCAATACTTTTATAATACTTCATGTTCAGATTATTTGACTGTGACCAAGACACCAGCAAAATATGATGGCAATGTGTACAAATCAAAGGGAAAGAGCATAATTCCCCAGGATATAAAGCTGGAAGATTTTATAAAAATTATTTAATCCAATACCTCAATTTTTTGAGATATGGAAGCTGAAGGATCTCATTTTACAGAGGCAATGAATTAGAGAGCTATGAATTCTGAGTACAAAAAGAAAAATCAGTGAATCATAATAAAAGGGCATTCAAAAATAATAAGGAATTAATTTTTGTGCATATAAGTCATACATCAGAGACTGACAAGGAAGCTCAGAATTTCCTTTTACTTCTTTAGATCATTATCACATTCAAAATATTAGGGACCTTTCTTCCAGTTTTACCTAATGTGTAATGTGTCATGTCACTATTTTCCCCTTTTGGTTGCTCTAGTCATAATTCTGGTGAAATGATCAAATTTACATGGGAATCAATAAAAACAAACAATGCTTATTTTAGTTCCTGTAGAAATGACAACTAATGAAGTCTTTTCTAAGGCAGCTGTCATTTCAACCATGAAGTGGGTGAATTTTTTCCCAGCAGCCCTCTTACATTCTTTCCATTATTGATGGTAGTGATGAGGATGAGGATGATAGTGATGGTGATAATAATAACCAGCATTTACATATATCTGTAAAGTCTGGATAGAACTTTATGATATAATTTTGTCCTCATGAAAATGTGTAATAATTTCTATTTTACAGATGATGAAATTGAAGTTAAGAAATGTATATCGGATAAAGCAATAGTGTTATGAGGAAGGATTTGAACCTGGATCTATCCCAGCTCTTCTTCTAGTGCTCTTGCTTATTGTTGTTCATCTTTTGTTCTCAGAGAAGTCCAATGACATAATGAGGGTTATTCTTCACTTACACAGGAATTGGATTTAATCAGATAGAGCTGTGTAATCAGCCTCACTCTTTCTTTCAGAATCACTGAAGTCCAGTGGCAAGACAAAAGTCAAGTTGATTAGTGGATCAGGAGTGCAGCAGATGATTTTAGTTTTTTTTTTTTTTTTTCTGTTGTGATACAGCAGCTACCTGCCAGTGGCTGCTAGAGATCTGACTCAGACCTGTAGAATGGATCTCTTCATGTGAGAGGATGATGATACAAGGAGACTGAGAGACCGACCTCTCCTCTCTGTCTTGCAATTTATTTCATTCCTGTAACATTTGAGCTAACTTTCTGGAGGACCAGCCTTTGTCTCAGCAGAATAATCACCATAAGAATAGTCAGGAATAAAGTGCAAAATCTTTATTGTCTCCTTCATTCTCCCAGCCTGAACCAGTCTGCTCCACAGTCTCAACCCGTGTCCCCCATAATGCAGGAGGCAGAAGAGCCACCACGAGGATGATCAAAGACAGAATGTCTATCTTTTGGTCCTTCTTGGCCCTTATATATCTTATTGTAATTACATCATTACAGCATACTGATTGTGTGTGAACTTAAAAAACTATTACATCACCATGCTAAGTACTGAGCATATATGCAAACTAGAGAACAATCATCTCATCATTTCTACTGAGTTAACCCCTTGTTTCAAGTATATTTCTCCAGAGTTCCAGCTTTCTACACATTCACAATCCATAAGGACCATCTGCATTAATAAAGGCCTTTGCAACTCCTTCAAGTGTTTATCATTCACAGCTATAGAGGCTCTGGGAGAATTGACCTACCCCTTCACTTAGGATGGTCCTTAACATTTTTCTAAATTAAGATCAATTTGTCTGAGACAACACCCATTTGCTGATTAAGGGCTAATAAGAATTGGAACAAAAGATGTTGTCTATTATACCATGTGACTCTTCCCGTTCATTTTTTTGAGAGTAGAACGTTATTATGTCACTCTTCCTTTAAATCTAAACCCCCCCCCCATAAGAACCAATAAATTCAGTTGCTGAAATCTGCCTTAGTGTCTTCTTTAAACACACATACAGATAGAGAAAGAGAGAGACAGACATAGACACAGACACAGAGACAGAGAGAGATTATACTGCATTTTGGGGGGCCTTTATCCTAATCCAGATTTTTTTTATAAACTATGTATTCCCTTAGGGATGCATGTGTGTGTGTGTGTGTGTGTGTGTGTGTGTGTGTGTGAGATGCTTATGTACATATGCATTAAGGGGTGAGAATTTTTTTTAATTTTCAAAACATATGCATGGATAATTTTTCACCATTAACCCTTGAAAAACCTTGTGTTCCAATATTTCCTCCACCCTCTTCCCTACATGGCAAGTAATCCAATATATGTTAAACATGATAAATATATGTTAAATCCAAGAAATGCATACCTATTTATACAATTATCTTGTTGCACAAGAAAAATCAAATCAAAAAAAAAAAGAAAGAAAGAAAACAAAATGCAAACAAAAAACAACAAAAAGAGTGAAAATGCTAAGTTGAGATCCATACTCAGTTCCCACAGTCCTCTCTCTCTGTGTAGATGACTCTCTTTATCACAAGATCTTTGGAACTGGCATCAGTCAACTATTGTTGGAAAGAGTCATGTCCACAAGAATTGATCATTGTAGCTTCTTGTCGCCATGTACAATGATCTCCTGGTTCTGCTCATTTCAATTAGCATCAGTTCCTGTAAGTCTCTCCAGACCTCTCTGAAATCATCCTGCTGATCACTTCTCACAGAACAATAAAATTCCATAATATTCATATACCACAATTTACCCAGCCATTCTCCAACTGATGGATATCCATTCAGTTTCAAATTTCTCACCATTACAAAAAGGGCTCCTACAAACATTATTTTCATATGTGTGTTCCTTTCCCTCCTTTAAGATCTCTTTGGAATAAAGCCCAATAGAAACACTGCTGGGTCAAAAGATATGCACAGGTTGATAACTTTTTGAGCATAGTTCCACATTGTTCTCCAAAATGTTTGAATCTGTTTACAATTCCACCAACAATGTGTTAGTGTCCCAATTTTCCCATATACCCGTTAACATTCATAATTATCTTTTCCTGTCATCTTAGCCAATTTGAGAGGTGTATAGTGGAACTTCAGAGTTATCTTAATCTGCATTTCTCTGATTAATAGTGATTTAGAACACCTTTTCATTCGACTAAAAATGGTTTTAATTTCTTCATCTGAAAATTGTCTATTCCTATGCTTTGACCATTTATCAATTGAAGAATGGGTTGAATTCTTATAAACTTGAGTCAATTCTCTATGTATTTTAGAAATGAGACATTTATCAGAACCTTTGAATGTAGAATTTTTTCCTAGTTTATTTCTTTCCTTTTAATCTTGTGTGCATTAGTTTTATTTTTACAAAAACTTTTTTTAACTTAATACAATCAAAATTATCTATTTTGTATTCAATAATGAACTCCAATTGTTCTTTGGCCACAAATTCCTTCCTTCTTCATTCATCTGAGAGGTAAACTATCCTTTGTCATTCTTATTTGCTTATAATATCACTCTTTATGTCTAAATCATGAACCCATTTTGACCTTATTTTGGTATACATTGTTAAGTATGGGTCAATACCTAGTTTCTGCCATACTAGTTTCCAATTTTCCCAGCAGTTTTTGTCAGATAATGAGTTTTTATCCCAAAATCAAGGATCTTTGGGTTTATCAAACCTTAGATTACTATAATCATTTACTATTTTGTCCTGTGAAACTAACCTGTTTCACTGATCTACTCTATTTCTTGGCCAGCAATAGTTTTGATGACTGTGGCTTTGTAATATAGTTCATATGTATACATGTACATATATATGTATAGAATATAGTTTTATATTTTTAATATAGTCTGGCACAGCTAGGCCAGGGAGTAGGAATTCTTAAATATAATTTCCCCCCTCCCTTTTTATCTGCCCTAAAGCAAAGTTCACCAGAATCCTATTCTTGATTGCCTCCAACTTCTGTTAGAGGCTTCTTTTTCTATTAAATCTATAGATTCTATCAGGAGCTTTTTTGTCAATCAGATATGATTCAGTTATAAGTGGATCATTTCAGTAGTTTAATCAATATTCATAGAATAATATATAGATAATATACTACCTCCAGAGCCTTGCTTAAACTCTACATCCTCAAAGAACAATAGATAGATACATAGATACATAGATAGATAGATGAGTAATAAATGTAAGCTAGATTGATAGAAGTAGAAATGTAAATATATACTTATATATCTATATTTCTATATTAATGTACCTATACATGCATATATGCATGTATATGCATGTATATATACATATATATTAATATAAACCCAGATTTAGAAGCATGTATATAGATATATGTAGATGTAAATATTTAGATACATATAGATGTAATAAAAAGATACAAATTTAAGTATATATCTTTGTGAATTAGGCATACAGATTAATTCATATATACATATATGTGTATATACACTTGGCTATGTGTATATTACATTCTGCTCATGTATGTGTATATGCACACAAGAATACATACATATGTATGTGTGTTTTACACACACATACACACATACTTATTGTTTGTAGTCCAAGTATTTAGAGAATACCTGGTATTAGATAGCATTTAATAAATGCCTTTTGACTAATCAATTGATTTTATGTCCTCATAATTGGACACGAATTTGGCTATAACTTATTTAGATAATTGCCTATTTCATTTAAAGGAGCTTTGAGGGAAGACATTATATTTTATTCAAACCCACAACTATACTTTGCACATAAATTATACTTGATGAATTTATTCACTTGTTCTGACATTTGAACTACCTAACATTTTGTGATGATCTTACTTGCTTATGAATATCTTAATTGGTTATTAAATAGCTGAAGTAAAGAAATGTCTCTAAGATGATCATAAAATTTAAGCCTCCATAATGCTGTGTTATCCATTTACTTTCATCTCCAAATTACTTTCTACTCCAGCTTATCGTATTTGTAGTTCTATCTTCTTCCTTGACTCAATCATGCAACCAATATATCAATGTATATTTAGCAAGAACCTACTAAGTGCTAGGAAATTTTTGAGGACTGAAGATATTGAGACAGATGTGAATTCAGTGTCTTCAAGAAGGGTAGTTTATTTTAGGGGATTGGAATATAAAATTAATATAAAATATAGACACAAATGGGTCTGAAATAGCTGGGTGGGGAGGAGTTGGAGGAGCATTTGCAGCTGGGGATACTTCTCAAGGAAAGATGGCACTTGAATTGATCCTTGAAAGAAACATGGAATTCTGGGAGATGAAGGTGAAGAAAGTAGGATTCCTGCAAAAGACAGCAAAGAAATGGAGGTGGGAGATCATAGGATAATAGATTTAAATTTGGAAGGGACTTTAAAGCACAATGATTCTAAAGTTCTTTCTTTATAGAGCCAGAAACTGAGGCCCATGGAGTTCATGATATTTGCCCAAGGTAACAAACTAATGCTTTTGAACTCAAGTTCTCTGAGTCCAGAGAATATTTTATGTTGTTTTAAGAGTGACAGTTTTGATTCAGCATAGTTTGTACAGAGGTAATGATATGCATTCTGTCTGAAAAGGTAGGTTGGGACTTGTCTGTGAAAGAGGTTTTGTGATAATAGGAGTCACTGACATTTTCAGAGTATGGGAAAAACTCACAAACAAAACATAAGCAACAATACTCCTTTTTACACATTTTCAATGGGAAGGACAAGCCTTTAACATTTGTTTTCTTCTAAATTTTCTTCACTTTATTAAAAGAGGGAAAACGTGGCCTGAACATATGCAATCAGAGGAGTAAGATATTTTCGTTAAACAATAAACTAAAACATTTTAAGAGGACATGATAAAATCTCAACGGCCAAATCCATGTTGTTATTCTTTTTCCTAGCAGGGAGTTTTGATTTCAGTGAGTTACACTCCCATTGTGATCTGTAGGATTGAAAAAAACACTACTGGGTGGCATTGGCTCTGAGAATCAAAGATACCCAGGAAATTAGAATTGGGAGGCCCTTTAATAATATCTCTCCTATTCAATGTAGACCCTTTGTTTTACAAACAGAAAAATGAAGCATAGGTACCTTGCCCATGGCTCTATAGCTGGTTAATATTGCAAACAGGTCCACAACTCAGATTTCCTGATTCAAATGCCTTGTGCTATATTTACAATAATGATTTCTAACCTGTTTGAGCCTAAGGAGGCTCCATTTAACATCACACAATTTCCTGGATATTACTGAAGTTATTTAATAGCATGTCATGGTCAAAAAATGCATCATCAGAAAGCAAATTTGTTAACACTTTAGATACAACTAATAGAAGTGGTCTCTCAATATACAGATATATGCATGCAAGCCTGCACACATGTATGTATACATACAAATACTTATGAATATATATATATATATATATATATATATAATGCATATATGTATATATGTATGTAGAGATTTTAAATATGAATATGTGTTTATATGCTGTGTATATTTATAAATGTGTGTTTTATATCTGTGTATACATACAGGTACATATTTGCACATGCCTATATATAGATGCATTCACGCATATGTACATACACACAGATATATACTATATCTCTCTATATATACACATGCAGAGACTTATAAACATGAGTATGTATTTATACATGTGTGTATTGTGTATATCTATGTGTCTAATATATGTCTAATATAAAACACAGTTATGCACACAAAATACATATTCATGCAGACTCATAAACATGAGTATGTGTTTGTGTGCATATTTATTGTGTGTATATTTGTGTGTATACATATATGTACATATTTGCATGTATATATTATAATATGCATACATACTGCATACATATGCACATATAATCTAGGCCCTATAGGTGGGCAGTGAATTGCATTGAACAGAAGACTGAACAAGATTGTATTGAATTAGGAAAAATATACAGTGTTTTTATGAACCCCAAACAGCTCTCTGAAACTAAACCCCATATTTTAAAATTAATAGTCTTCCACTGATGCAATATAGTTATGAGTCACGGAAATGTAGATTCTCCAAAGAATTAAGCCTGTGGGTCACCCAAAGGGCAATGGACAGGTTTATGATTGCTATGGGGAGGATGTGACATTCCCAATGAAGATAATGATTCTAGTATCAATTGATAGAGGAAATACCAGATGATAAAAAGCTGCTATGAAGTCAATAATGTTTTAAATCTGTTTTAACACCTTGCTCAAATGCTTCCTTCTGCATGAAGTCTTCCCTTGTCTCTCCACATTTGCTAATCATTTTTTCTCTACAGTAAGCTTATGACTATTATCTATTTTAACCATACCTGTCTATGTTTTGCATTTGCTTATAAAAAGCATGGTCTCTCTCCCATTAGAATGTTGTAGCTATGAGCACAAGGATTTTTTACTTTTTTTATTTGTATCTATAATAGGGACAATGGTAAATGCTGAAAAATGTTATTTTATTATATTTTAGTGATCACAACAAGATTTGCATACTCCTATGGATTTATCATCACATCAAGTCTAATGGGTAATTCTTCAGTGGGAGGAATCTCAAAGTCTTCCCACCTTATAATACTCTGCAATTCATGTCCATGTCTATGAGTTAGAAATCCTTTTCTGCTTCCTTAACATTACCCGGGTATCACTAGAACACAAGGACTAACTGTCACTTGACTTGCTGGCCACATGATTGACTCAGCTTCTTTTATAGTCATCTATCTGTTTTATGAAATCCATTACTCTGTATTAGAGGCAGAAAACCTTTTTTTTTCTGCCAAGGACCATTTGAATATTTATAATCATTTGCAGACCATACAAAATTACCATCTTAAAAACTCTAGCTGTGTGAGCTTGTGGTAACTGTCTTTCAGTTCATCATTATTTTTGGTTACCTTGACAGGACCAGACCAAATGATTTTGCAAGCCATATATGGCCCACAGGCCAGATGTTTCTTGGCACTGCATTTCGTTTTGGTAATACATGAAATCAATTTGCTTCTATTATGCTTCTCACTATTGCTCTTTAGGTGAACCATAATTATTATTCATCAGAAAGAGCAATATTTCTCGATTCATGTGTATCATCACCCAAAGAATACTGATGTTAACAAGATAAGTCTTTGTTTCAGTGAAAAGCATGATTATTGAGACCACTGAACAGTTTTCTAAAAGCAACCCAGCTGGCTTTTTCTCTCTATTTGAATCTGTTGTGTCTATTCATGTAAAATGTGCTAATGAATTAATCCCATGATTGATCCTCCTCCTTATCTATCATACTCTGAACAGTAGGTATTCTTTTTGCAATTGATTGTATTCTATATAACCTGACATGAGCTCTGTTGAGTGGCTTGGGCTCTCATTTAGGAAGCTATTACGTAAAGGAGCTTGATGTAAAAAGGAGGTGCCATATGTTGACACACATGTGGATGTCAATGAGAAATGGTCAAAGTGGGATGCTGTATTCTTTTTAGTCAAATATGTGATTATATAATGGTGGTCTTCTGGGGATTATTGTTGACAAAAGCCTGCCTGTTCCTTTCTCCTATTTCCATTAAGGATTGTTGTCCATAAGTGAAATGGTCATCCTCATAAGTCATGGCAAATCACTCTCTATCTATTGGAATTCTTGGATTCTTCTAAGACGTAGCTTAATTCTCACTTTTCCTCAATAAGCCTTTTCAGACATATACATATCTCTGTGTGCATGCATTTGTATATACATGTATACATGGATACATACAAGTGAACATATACATGCATGTATACATAGTACGATTCATGCATGTATCTTATAAATACATACATATGTATGGATGCATGTGTGATAGTATCTTTCTTTTGAGATTATCTTTTACTTTTTATTTCTATATGAAGTTGTTGGCAAGTTGTCTCCACAAATAAAAAGTGAGCTCCTTGAAAGCAGTTTCTTTATCTCTGTTATCTCTAGCTCTTAGCAAAGTGTTTCTCAATTGTTCAGCACTTGATAAATGCTTTTTGGTTGATTTATTTGTGGCTCTTCATACATTAAAAAAATAAAACATGAAATGTACATATGTATATATCAATATTTAGTGGCCATATGGAACCCATATGCCATCCTTTGTTGTTTTTCTGCTCCCTCTCCATCGGAGGATTATGGTCCACAACAAGTTAACTAAGAGATATATGCCAAAGGAGAATACTTGTGGGGAGAAATGATTTTTTTTTTCATCTCAAGAATTATATATGAAATAACTGTTATACGTTTGCTTTTGGATTTAAGGGGAAAGAACAGTCTACCTCCTTCCTTCAAAAATCTTTATGATTTGAACTGTAAGTAAGAGGGGCATGAAACATGTTCACAAATAACTATAATTCAAGTTATAGCATTGTTAAGGACATACAGAATTGCCTGGGAGATTTAAGGAGAGAAGAGTCATTTCTTCCTGCATGGTTTCTGAGGTTTCATGGACGCAAGGATATGTAAAGCTACCAAAAGAATGACCCCAATAAGATGTAAAAGCTTTAGAATAGAGAGCCCTTTTTTATTTCCATTTATATCCTATATACCCAGCACAGTGCCAGGTATATAGAATACATCTTAGGAGGCATGCCTTCCTTTAAAATAAAATGCAGGACTTCTCCAGGAGAGTTATCCTCGGAATATATTCAGTAAATATAAGGCAATCTGGGGAAGAATGTTGATTAAATTGTAGCATTTTATTAATCAACTGATTGATGAGTAGAAAATAAGGAGATAATCCATTTTAAGCATAGAATATTCTAAACATCAAGGAAAATGATATTCAAAAAGAGGATAAGATTGGGAAGCAATCTTATCATAATCCTTGCGTATTCAGAGGAGTCTGAAGAGTTTATTATAAATGACAAATGGCAATTATTTTACTGACATTTTTGAGGGTGCACTTCTGACCTTACTACATTTTAGCACCAGGGGAGCCTGGGATTAACAGCTGCACCAAGCCTGTACCACAAGTCAGCCAGAGACAGTACAATAGCTTAAAAAGAGTTGTGAGGACAATAATAACATGGAAACCCTGGATTCTAAGGCCAAGCTTTATTGAGAACTTTGCCGGAGAAATTATGGCTTCTCTATTCCAATTACAATACCTTCCATCATTCCAGATTGAAAAAAAAATCTATCTCAGTTATTTATACGCAATCTTTCTTTTTTCATAAGATAAGCTCTTTATTATGCCCAAAGAGCTGCAAAATTGTTCATACCCTTTGTTCCAACAGTGTCTCTAATGGTGCTATATCTCAAGGAGATCATAAAAGAGGGAAAAGGACCACATGTGCAAAAAATATTTGTAGCAGCCCTTTTTGTGATGAAAAAAAAAAACTGGAATGTGAGTGGTTGCCCATCAGTTGGGGAAAACTGAATAAGTTATGGTATATGAATGTAATGGAATATTATTGTTCTATAAGAAATGGTCATTGGATACTAAGGGAACTGAGCAGGACCAATAGAACATTGTACACAGTAACAGGATTACATGATGATAAACTGTGATAGACTTGACTTTTTTAAACAAGTTGATTCAAGACAATTTCAATAGACTTGGCATAGAAAGTGACATCCACAGCCAGAGAGAGAATTATGGAGTTTGAATATGATAAAGCATAGTATTTTCACTATTTTGTTGTTCTTTGTTTGCCAGATTTTATTCTTTTTTTCCCTTTTAATTTTATTTTTCTTCTGTAGAATGACAAATATGGAAATATGTTTAGAAACATTGCATGTTATCTGGTATTGCATTGCTTGTTTTCTTTCGGAAAAGAGGGAAGGAGATATAGAAAAAATTGAAACAAAAGGTTTTGTAAAAGTGAATGTTGATAAGTACCCATTCCTATTTAAAAAAAACACTAGAGAGCATGGGGATAAAAGGGACTTTCTTTAGAATAATAAGCAGTATCTCTCTTAAAATCAATAGCAACCCTTCAACCCAGGAGTGCCACTAGATCTGTATACCAAGAAAATCATATAGGAAGGAAAAAATCCACGTGTGCAAAAATGTTTTTAGCAGATGTTTTTGTGCTAGAAAGGAATTGAAAAATGAGTAGAAGCCCATCAGTTGGGGAATGGTGGAATAAGTTGTGGTACATGAAGGTAATGGAATGAAATTGTTCTATAAAATGATGAGCTGATTTTAGAAAGGCCTGAAAGATTTACATGAACTGATGCTGAGCAAAACAAGCAGAACCAGGAATACACTGAACACAATAAAAGCAAGAATGTGCAATGACCAATTATGAAAGATTTGGCTTTTCTCAGTGACTCTGTGATCAAAAAAAAAAAAATCCTAATAGAAGTTGGACAGAAAATGCCATCCACACTCAGAAATAGAACTAAGGAGATCGAATGTAAATCAACACATCCTATATTGACTTTTTTTTTTTTTTTTTTTTTGCCTCACCCATGCTTTTTTTTCCCTTTTGCTCTAATTTTTTCTCTCAACATGATTTATAAAGCAAAGTGTACTTAAAATAAATTAATTAATTAAAACAAATAAAATCAATAGCAAGTATTATTTGTAATGGAGAGAAGCTGGATGCATTCTCAATGCCCATTATCAGCACTAATATTCAACATTATATTAGAAATGTTGGCTTTAGCAATAAGAAAAGAAAAGAAAAAAATTTAAAGGAATGAGAATAGTCATGAGGAAATAAAACTATCACTTTGCAGATGATACGATGATATACTTTGAGAATCCTAGACAATCATCCCACAATCTATTGGAAACAATTCACAGCTTTAGCAAAGTTGTAGCATATGAAATAATCCCATAGAAATCAACAGCTTTTCTATATATCACAGACAAAGTCCATCAGCTTTGTGAATCTCCCATACTTGTGAACTCCAATGAGTACTGGTGTGAACACAAGCATTGTATCAATTAGTTCTACTTAGTACCTTGTTTCAAGTTCTGGCCCAAAACATCTCCTTGTAAGATCAGAACATCTCCTTGTAAGATCAGATCAGTGATACTGAACCATGCTAAATTGGATAATTATTGTCTCTATCAACTCTAATGACTTAACAGTTCATTCCAACACATAGCAAGAGATAGAAAGAGAAATTCTATTTAAAATCATTGTAGACAAAATAAACCACTTAGGGATCTACTTGCCAAGACAAACCCAAGAACTATAGGAACACGATTACAAATAAAGTCAGATATAATATATACAAATAAAATAACACACAAATAAAGTCAGATGCAAAGAATTAGCATTATCAATTGGTCATAGGTAGGCCTAGATAATATAATAAAAATGACCATCTGCCTAAATTGATCTACTGGTTCAGTACCATACCAATCAAACTGCCAAAATATTTT
Source organism: Antechinus flavipes (assembly GCF_016432865.1). NCBI lineage: Eukaryota > Metazoa > Chordata > Mammalia > Dasyuromorphia > Dasyuridae > Antechinus > Antechinus flavipes. The sequence goes on from NC_067399.1 coordinate 27,361,773, forward strand.
ATAGAGCTAGAAAATATAATAATAAATTTTATCTGGAAGAACAAAGTGTCAAGAATATGAAGAGAATTAATGAAAATATATAAAGTATGGTAGCTTAACAATAGCAAACATAAAATTAAATTGTGAAGCAGCAGTCATCAAAACTGTGGGGTACTGGATAAGCAATAGAGTGGTGAATCAGTGGAATAGATTAGATACACATGACACAATAAATGAGGCCTACAGCAATGTAGTATTTGATAAACCCCCAAACTCCACCTTATGGAATAAGAACTTAGTATTTGAAAAAAATTGTTGGTAAGACTGAAAAATAATATGTCTGAAACTTAGCATAAATCTATATTTCATAATCTAAATGGGCACATGATTTGGGCATAAAAGATGATACCATAAAAAAATAGGGAGAGCAACAGATAATTTACCTATCAAACCTTGGGAGAAGGTAGGAATTTATGAACAAAGAAGAAGTAGAGAACATTATGAAAGGGAAAATGGATATCTTTGATTAATTAAGTTTTTGCACAAACAAACCAATAGAAACAAAAATTAAGAGAAGTACAAAACTGCGAAAATATTTACAGTGTTTCTGATAAAGATTTCATTTCTAAAATATATAAAGTATTGTGTCAAATTTATCATAATAAAAGTCATTCCCCTGCTGACTAACAGTTAAAGGATTTGAACAGACTATTGTCAGATGAGAAAATTAAACCCATCAATAGTTATATTAAAAATGCTCTATATCACTATTGATTAAGGAAATGCTAATTAAAACTACTCTGTGGTATCACCTCATACTTGTCAGATTGGCTAAGATGACAGGAAAAGATAATGAAGAATGTTACAGGTGAGGTGGGAAATCTGGGAATCTAATGCATTGTTGGTGGAATTGTGAAATGATCTAACAATTCTGGAGTGCAATTTGGAATAATGTCCAAAGAGCTACCAGAGTTCCACCAACAATGTATCAGAGTCCCAGTTTTCCCACATTCCCTCTAACATTCTTCATTATCTTTTCCCTGTTATTTTAGCCAACCTGATAGGTGTGTAGTGACATCTCAGGTCTTAATTTTCATTTCTCTGATCAGTAGTGATTTGGAGCACCTTTTCATGTGGCTACAAATAGTTTCAATGTCTTCATCTGAAAATTATCTGTTCATATCCTTTGACAATTTATCAATTGGAGAATATCTTGAACTGTTATAAATTTGAGTCAAGTCTCTATGTATTTTAGAAATGAGGCCTTTATCAGATCATTTGGATGTAAAAAATTTGCTTTCCTTTTAATCTTGTCTGCATTATTTTAGTTTGTAGAAAAAACTTTTTATATTAATATAGTCAAAATCATCTATTTTATGACAAATAATGATCTTAAGTTCTCACAAACTCCTTCCTCCTCCACAAATCTTAGAGGCAAACTATCCTATGTTCTTCTAATTGGTTTATAATATCATTCTTTATGTCTAGATCATTAACCCATTTTGACTTTATCTTGGTACACCCACTGTTAGATGTGGGTGTATGTCTACTTTCTGCCATACTAGTTTCTAATTTTCCATGCACATTTTGTCAAAAGATGAGGTCTTTGGCTTTGTCAAATATTAGTTTGTTATAGTTATGCTCACTGGCTATTTTGTTTTGTGAACCTAACCTATTCTGCTGATCAACTTCTCTATTTCTTAGTCAGTACAAAATGGTTTTAATGACCACTGCTTTATAATACAGTTTTAGATCTGGTACAGATAGGCCACTTTCATTTGATTTTCTCTTCATTAATTCCTTTGACATTTTTCCCCTTTTGTTCTTCCAGATGAATTTTGTTGTTATTTTTTAGTTCAGTAAAATAGCTTCTTGGGAGTTTATTTTGTATAGCACTAAACGAATAGGTTAGTTTAGGGATAATTGTCATCTTTAATATATTTGCTCAACCTATTTACGAGCCCTTGATATTGTTCCAGATGCTTAGCTATGACTCTATTTGTGTGGAAAGTGTTTTGTAGTTTTACTCATATAGATTCCTTGGCAGATAGATTTCCATATATATATATATAATCAACACCTATTTTAAATGGAATTTCTCTTTGTGTTTCTTGCTATTGTATTTTGTTAGTGATAGATAAGAATGTAGGTGATTTATGTGAATTTATTTTGTATCCTGCAAGTTTGCTAAAGCTGTGGATTATTTCTAATAGCTTTTCAGTTCATTCTCTGGGATTCTCTATGTATACATTCATATAATCTGCAAAGAGTGATAATTTGGTTTCCTCATTACCTACTGTAATTCCTTTAATCTTTTTCTTCTCTTTTTGCCAAGGCTAGCATTTCTAATATAATATTGAATAGAAGTGGTAATAGTGGGCAACCTTGTTTCACTCCTGATATTATTGGGAATGGGTCTATTTTATCCCCATTACATGCTTTCTGATGGTTTTAAATAGATGCTATTGACGATTTTAAGGAAAAGTCCATTTATTTCTATACTCTTTAGTGTTTTTAAGAGGAATGGGTATTGGATTTTGTCAAATGTTTTTCCTGCATCAATTGAGATAATCAAATATTTTCTATTAAATTGATTATCGATATAGTCAATAATGCTAATACTTTTCTTAATATTGAACCAGCCTTGCTTTCCTAGTATAAATCTACTTGGTTGTGATATATTCTGGGGATGATTATCTGTAACCTCCTTGCTGATATTTTATTTAAGATTTTTGCATCAATATTCATTAGGGAGATTGATCTATAATTTTCTTTCTCTGTTTTTGTCCTATCTGGTTTAGGTATCAGTACCATGTCTGTGTCATAAAAGGAATTTGGTAGGACTCCTTCATTTCATTTTTTTTTCAAATAGTTTATATAGTATTGGAGTTATTTGTTCTTTAAATGGTTAGTAGAATCCACATGTAAATTCATGTGATCCTGGAATTTTTTTCTCAGGAAGTTGATTAATAGCTTGTTCTATTTCTCTTTTTTTAAAATGGGACTATCTGAGTAATTTATTTCCTCTTCTGTTAATCTGGACAATCTATATTTTATAGCTATTCCTCTGTTTCACTTAGGTTTTCAAATTTATTGGCATAAAGTTAGGCAAAGTAACTCCTGATAATTGCTCTAGTTTCCTCTTCATTGGTGGATAGTTCTCCCTTGTCATTTTTAAGACTAACAATTTGATTTTCCTCTCTCCTTTTTCTAATCAAATTAACTAAAGGTTTATCTATTTTGTTGGTTTATTTATTAATTCAATAGTTTTTTAAGTTACAATTTTCTTGATCTCTCTTTTTATTTTTAGAATTCAAGTTTGGTATTTGATTGGGGATTTTTAATTTGTTCTTTTTCTAGCTTTTTTTAGTTGCAAGCCCAATTTGTTGAACTTTTCTTTCTCTATTTTATGCAAGTAAGCATCTAGAGATATATAATTTTTCTCTTATTACCTCTTTGGCTGCATCCCACAAATTTTGATATGTTCTCTCATTGTCATTCTCTTGGATGAAATTATTGATTGTGTCTATGATTTGCTGTTTCACCCATTCATTCTTTAGGATGAGATTATTTAATTTCCAATTTCTTTTTAGTCTATTTTCCTCTGGCCCTTTAGTGAATGTAATTTTTATTGCATGGTGATATGAAAAAAAATGAATTTACTATGTATGCCTTTATGCATTTAATTTTGAGGTCTTTATGTCCTAATATATGGTTAGTCTTTGTATAGGCTCCATGAACTGCCAAGAAGAAAGTATAATCCTTTCTGTCTCCATTTAATTTTCTCCAAAGATCTGTTATATATATATATAATATTAGTATTCTCTTTACCTCTTTAACTTCTTTTTTATTTATTTTGTGGTTTAACTTATCTAGTTCTAAGAGACCAAGATTGAGATCTCCCACTAGTATAGTTTTGCTGTCTATTTCTTCTTGCAACTCCCTTGCATCTCTTTTGAGATCAGGATGGCTATCCCTGCTTTTTTTTTTTTTTTTTTTTTTTTCTTTTACTTCACCTGAAGCATAATAGATTCTGCTCCAGCCTTTTACCTTTACATTGTATGTATCATTCTGCTTTAAATGTGTTTCTTGTAAACAACATATTGTAGGATTCTGGCTTTTAATCCAGTCTGCTATCTGTTTACGTTTTATGGGAGAGTTCATCCCATTGACATTTACAGTTAAAACTACTAATTTTGCATTTCCTGCCATCTTATTAACCCCAAATAATACTTTTCTCTTTCCTTTTCCCCTTTCCCTCCTCTGTAGTATTTTACTTGTGAGTAATACTTGCCTCAAGCAGTCCTCCCCCTTTAGAAAATGTCCCTCTTTCTTATATCTTTCCCCTACTATTTCTTTTCCCCCTTTTATTTAGCCTATCCCTTCCCTTTTCCCCTTTCCCCTCCTATTTTTCTGTAAGAATAGAAATATTTCTTGATAAAAACAAATACATCTAATATTCTTTCTTTGGGCCAAATATGATGATAATTAGATTCATATTCATCACCCTCGCTGCTTTCTCTCAATTATAATATGTTTTCTTTGCCTCTTCTTGAGATGTAATCTCTCTCATTTTATCTCCACTTTCCCCTTTTTTTCTGTTACAATACCCTTTATATCTCATTTCTTTTTTTATTATAACATTAAAATCAGATTATGCATGTTCTCTCAATGTATTCTCATAACAGAAATACACTTCTTAAGAGGTTTTTTTTTTTTTTTTTTACCTTTTTATTCTTGAGAAGGTTTTATATTTGTAGGTCAAGCTTTTGTTTAGCTCTGGTCTTTTCATCAAAAATAAATGAAATTCACCACTTTCATTGAATGTCCATTTTCTTCCCTGAAAGAAAATGTTCGGTTTAGCAGGATAATTTATTCTTTGTTATATTCTAAGTTAATTAACCTTTTGGAATATCACATTCCTGGCCCTTCCATCCTTTAAAGTGGAAGCTGCTAGGTCCTAAGTAACCCTTATTGTGCCTCCTCATTATTTGAATGTTTTCTTTCTGACTGCTTGTAGTATTTTTCTCTTGGTCTGATAGTTCTCAAATTTAGCCATGATATTCCTTGGGGTTTTAATTTGGGGCTCTCTTTCAGGAGGCATTTGGTGAATTCTTTCAATGGTCAATTTGCCTTCTGTTTCTATGATATCCAGGAACTTCTGTTTGATAAATTCCTGAAAGATAGTGTCTAGGATTTTTTTTTTTTAATCATATATTTCAGGGAGTCCAATAATCCTTAGATTGTCTCTTCTAGATCTATTTTCCAGGTTGGTTGTTTTCCCAATTAGTACTTTATATTTTTTCTTTTTTTTTCATTTGTTTGGTTTTGCTTGATTGATTCTTGTTGTCTCATGGAGTCACACATTTCTATTTGTTCAATTCTGATTTTTAGTGAATAATTTTTTTCTTTTTTTCTTTTTTTTTTTTTTGTATTTGTCCAATTGAATTTTTAAATGAGTTGTTTTTGTCTGTTTTGTTCTAGGGAACCTTTTTTCCATTTCACAAATTCTTTATTTTAAGGAGTTATTTTCTTTCTCTGTTTTACAAAGTTTATTTTTCTTGGAGTTGCTTTCTTTTTCCATTTTATCAAATCTACCTTTCAATGAATTTTATGTTTTTTTTTTTTTTTCCCATTTCACTAAGTCTATTTTGTAGTGAATTTTCTTCAGATATTTTCTGTCTTGCCTTTTCTAACCCTCTTGCATTTTTTTTTTCATTTCCTTTCCCCATTTTTCTTCTAACTCTGTTTTAAGATCCTTTTTAATTTCTTCTAGGAGAGCCTTGTGTGATGGAGATCAGGTTATATCACCTTTTGTGGCTTCATCTGGAGACAATCTGCCTTAAGTCTCCTCAGGGTTTGAAATCTGTTCTTCTCCTTCAGCATAGAAGCTGTCTATGGTTAGAGACCTCTTTACTTTTTTTTACTATATATATATATTAATTTAAAGTCTGCCTTTAGGGCAGGGGAGGTTTTCCAAGTAGCCACAGCTGTTCTGGGTCAATGCTGATTCACTCCTGGTGTTGAGTGAACATGGACAGATCCAGTGAGATTCTGGCATTTTGGGGTTCACTGTTGATCTTTTTTGTTTGAGTTGAATGTTTTATAACTTCTCTACTGATCTACTGGCTTGTAACCAGGGCAGAGTGGCCAATGCTGCTGTAGATTACTCCCTGTAGATTCTCTGGCACACAGAGTCTGTACCTCCTCTCAGAGTCAGCAACAACCCAGGACTCTGTTCTGTCTGAACTGGCATTTGTACTCAGCTGGTTGACCTGGCTGTCTCCCTCCCATTTCCAGTTAATAGAGATCTTTTCTGGTGATCTTCAAAATTATCTTCTGCTGATAATTTGTTGCACTCCCAACATTTGTGGATTCTGTGGGTCCAGAGCTAATACAAAGACTGGATTTCATAATTAGTGTGAGGATTGTAGAGAAGGTAAGAGAGAAACATGTATTGTCTCTGCCATCTTGGCTCTGCCCCCAGAAGTCTGGTCACTATAGAAATATACAGAAATGAAAATATACTATAGAAAGGGCATGAACTCCTGCAATAGAATTGTTTTGGCTGTGAGTCTTGGAAATCAGGACTCTGATCTAATTCATGGCCATCTGTCTTCATCTCTCCTGGACCCCAAACTCCCCCTTACTCCAGGATCTCTTTACTGATCAAGTGTTAAGACACAAATAGTTTGTATCCATTGGAAATTCAACAATTTTTTTTCAGTGCCCAGAAAGAAATCCTGTCATTTCATATATTCACTTTCATCAATCCAAATGGTATCCACTATTGTTGTTTTTTGTCTTTTATTCTCAAAAAGTACCAATGACACCAGAAAGGTGATGTCCTGAAATGTGAGTGAATTGGATTTAAGTGATCAAGGGCTGTGCAAGGTCATCAGTCTCACTCTTTCCTCTAGAGCCATTTGGACCCAGTGATAAGATATAGCTCAAGATGACTAGAAAAAGGCCTTGGATGAAAGGAAGTTCAAAAGAACTATGGCTGCCTGTGGGTTTTTATTTATTTTTATTTTTATTTTTTTTATGTTTATCCCTTTTCTTTCACAAGTCAACTGAGGACACATCTTACTTTAAAATAAAACCCACAACCTCCCAAGGAGACTTATTCTTCTCAAAAGTATTCTAAAGATATGACAGGCTAGGGCCAAGTGCTGATTGAATAGTGTTATTTTTCTGTATTGTGATTTGTCTCTGGTTTGGTATCTGGCACTCCAAATTAAGAGAGGATGGAAGATTTCTCTGATAACTGTCCAGCAAGCCAATACACAATGCCTCCTAACAAACAGCATCCGGTAAAAAATAAATAGCATGCTCAGCCTTCCATTAGGACCTGATGCAAAACATTTTGTGATGAAGCCTCCAATCACAGCCGTATGGAACAGATATATAAACAAGCCTATGGAGTGCTGAAAAGCACCTTGTGGACTTAACTAACAGCTTCCAGTGGAACATGTAGAAAGAGCACAGAGGCCCAGCTCCAATTGTTTACTGCTGATTGCAGAAATTAATAATGGATACTCAGCCTATACATTATTTATTGGATGTGATCCTCTACAACACAAACCTATTGAGGTCACTGAAGCTATCTTTTATTTAAGATTCAGAGCCTGGCAGCTGGAAAACAAAATGAATAAAAGAAGTTAACTAGAGAGGAACTAGATGTGAGGAAGAGACAAAGGGGCTGTTCCCAGAACAGATTATTCCACTCCCTTCCCCTCTCCCCCAAGTGTTTTTCAAAGAAGTCTCCAAAAGTGGGTATTTCAGAAATGGCTATTTTCAGCCAACTGGTTTTTCTTCTGTTGCAGTTTGATATGAAAGAGACATTAGTAAACAAGAAAATTTGCAGAAGAGAAATAACTCATATGGAGAAGAATACAGTAGGAGGCAGAGAAGTCTTAAAATCTTGGCTAGACACTTAACTACAAGAGTGAACTTGACCAAGTAACATTTTTTCTCTATTACTTAGTCTTCTCATATGTAAAATGAGGATGTGAGACTATGTGTTTTCTAAGATCTCTTTCAAGTCTAAATCAATGGAATAGGTCATATTTAATTCTTTTAAAACCCAATAAAAATCCCATTTCTGTTCATTCTCTGCCCACTTGGTGTCTTCCCTTGAACTCGTTTTCCATTTAATGTATTTGTATCATTTGTGCATTTTTATTTGCATGTTTTCTACTTTATTAGATTGTGAGCTTATTGAGGGCTTATTTTTTGTCTCTTTTTTTTCTATCCTGCATGGTTAATACAATGTCTGATACATATTATGTGATTCATGTTTGTTGACTGACTGAATTAAATAATGAATGGCATTTAATTCAATTTGGCAGGAATTTATGATCTACCTACTATGTGCCAGGCAATGTTCTAGAATCTGGTGATGTATGGAAAAAAATACAAATAGCACCTGCTTTCAAAAATCTTGCAAACAGAGATGTCAAGAATAGTCATCAACTGTCATTTAAAGAGCTACCATCTGGATTGGAGATTAGACATTTTCCAGAAAGTATTGCTACCACCACCATTTCATAGCATGATCTGGTAGGCTGATTTTGGCTCTCTAAGGAACATTTTTCCAACACTTAGAGGTATTCATCCGTGGAATGGACTACCCTGACAGATGGTGAATTCTCCATTCAAAGAAATGTTCAAATAGGAATGCATGTTCATTTCTCAGATAATTTAGAGAAGAATTCTGGAATGGTGTGGCATAATATTTTTAACTGATTTTACATAGTGTTTTAAAATCTGTAAGGCATTTTGAATACATTATGTTATTTAAGTCCCACTAAGTATCCCATTCAGATAGAAAATGAAAATATTTTATCTGTATTTTAAAAAGGTACGTTGAATATAGTGAGAACCAATTCAAGTCAATTGGATAAGTAGATAATGCAGTAAATAAAGTGTAGGACTTGGGGTAAATAAGATATGAGTTCAAATCCACTCTCAGATACATACTGTGTGACCCTAAACTAGGCACTTATTCTCAATATGGATCAGTTTCCTCAACTCTGTTGAGGATACAGCAGTTAACCTTTCCACATCATGATGACTAGCATTCTCAGTGTAAAGTCAGTGTAAAATTTTTCCATGGTCACTTTCTGACATACAAAAGTCTGAATATGGATGTTTATAGCATCGTGTTATACAATTTGGGTTAAGTGTGTGATCATAGTTTAATTTTTAAGAAAATAAATTATATATATATATGTATGTATTTGCATATATATATATATTTGTGGTATTAAAAGATAAAATATGTTCATATTATATATATATATATTATACATACTATAAATGCATACTATACATATACATTATCTGGAATTTCTAATTTTTTTCTGTGTCATCTGCAACTTTTGCAAAATTTCCCCCCAAAAAAAATCCCACATGATTTCTTATGCGGACTTGCTATATATCAAAACTGAGATGAGGAAAGGATAATTGTTTGTGGAAAGTATAATTGTAAAGGCGCCTCCTACATCCCAGGTTTGCTGTGAGGGTCAAGTCAGAAAATAATTATGAAGCTCTTAGCACATTTCCTGGCACAGAGTAAGGACTATATAAATGCCTGGTGTGGTGATTATATATAAACATGTGCTAAATACCTACATAGATGAAAAGGTTTGAGCCAAACATGATAAATAAAAAGTTAATATGAAAGTGTCACTTTCCATATAAGCATACATTCTATGAGGAACATGTGACATTTAAATAGATAAATAAATGTAACTCAATTTAATGGATTTTGGTTTCATTTTCTTGCACTCACACAACCTTTTTGATAGCTTTGGATAAATGTTGTTATTGTATTTGTGGAAGTGAGGGGATGTTATTTTTGTTTTATGCCTAAAAACCAAAGGAGCTGTCCCCTAACTTAATTGGCTTAGTATGCTGATGGTGCCTCAGACTTGTTGTGTGTTGCAACGCAATACTCATGACGATCTTCCACTCTAATTTAATGCATTTCTATATGGAATCCAGAGCAGTAGTGGTGAGGTTAGAAGTAGAGAGGTAAATGTCTACCCAAGTTTAGTTCTATGTTCTTTCTGAGAATCCTTTTGATGCTATGGCTAATTAAATTTCTTTTTCTTGTTTGTCCTTCTTCTTGATGAGCACCTTGACATCAGGTAGGTGATATCCATGACATGCAAATGAGTTGGATTTAAGTGAGAGAGGGCTGGGCAAAGTCATTTTCCTCATTTTCCATTCCAGAGACATCTGGGTCCAATGGCCAGATATAGATCAGGACAACTGAAGATGGCACTGAATGAAATGAGAGATTTGATTTTTTAAGATAAATAATATGAAAGGTATTAATTTGACTGAGGCTGTACTCATTCGGTGATTTAGGTTTGGTAGCAATTGAGATAAAGAATCTCCTCTTTCAAGTAGTCCAAAAAACTTTAAACGAATGAGTGAATAATTGAATGAATCTGAGAGGGGAAACCACTCAGAGTTTCTGGCCAAAGCAAAAATGACTGCTCTTTACAATCAATCTGAGTCAATCTGGACCCAAACAAGAACCAAATGGGGTTTGGCCTAGGATTGTAGAATGATACTCAGATGACTCAAGAAAGTATAATATCTTAACAAAACAACTAAGAGATTAACCTAAATCAGGCTCGATCTACTTGACTTGATTTTGGACTGGACTACAAGCAGAACAAGTGGCTGAATGATGGCATTGCCAATTTACCCAAAGCAACATTCTGGATCTTGCCTTGATCTTTACTTTGAAAAAAAAAATGAGGAAGAAACCCTAACAACAACAACAAAAAAAGATTCATAGATGTTTTTATGGACAGTTTAGGAGATGTCATTTTAAAATATAGGAAAGAAAATGTTCTAGGGATGAGTTCTGTACAATTGCACCTACAAGATGTGACTTGTACATTTTTGATCTGATGTGAAATTAATAGAAAGGTAATGAACAGGGGGTAGAGCCAAGATGGCAGGGAACTGACATGACTTTCTGTGACCTCCTCTGACCTTCTCTCAAATCAAAAGCACATTAAGCCACTTAACTCGTTTTGGAGTCAAAGAATACACAAATATTAGGAGTACAACATATTCCCAGAAGAAGATACCTTGGAAGAACTTCAGAAGAGGTCTCTTTCAAACAGGCAGGGATGCAGTGGGCTGAGTGCAAACTGCAGCACATGAAGAGTGGGGCAAGGAACTGGGGCAGAGAGTGAGAGTTTTGTAGCTTCCATGCTCCTGAGCCTCTTAGACTACTCTGTCCTAGTTGCAAGTGGATGATCTAGAAGATTGGCTACAAAAAGGCAAATTGTAAACCCCTGAGCCCTGAAGAAGCCAGATCTAGCCTCCATTACCTAGCACTGCAACTCAATCAGCACAATTGCCCCAGGGCAACTTAAAATAGCTATCCCTACTTTGCTTTGAGCAAACCTGAAGCCTTAAAAAAAATGAATTAAAAAGCAAAAATAATTCTCACCATAGACAGCTTTTATGGAGAGAGAGAAAAACAGATCTCAAATCCTGAGGTTCCTAAAGACAAAGCAACTCCAGATGTAGCCCCAAAAAGAGATATGAGGCGGTCCTCACTTCGCAAGACTTTTCCAGAAGATTGTGTAAATGATCTTAAAAGATGGTTAGAAGAAAAATGGGGAAAGCAAATGAGATCATTGCAAAAAGGAATGGGAAAAGCATATAATGCCCTACAAAATAGATATGACAAAGCACCAATTCACTGGAAAACAAAATTTGTGAAATGGAAAAAAAAAATGCAATGAACAAAACAATTCAAGTGGCCAGTTACAAAAGGAGATAAAAAGTAACAAAAAATTAATAAAGTAGAAATTAAAATTGAACATATGGAAGTGAGTGACTCAATAAGACTTCAAGAATCAGTCAAACAAACTTTTTTAAAAAATGAAAAAAAAATAGAAGAAAATATGAAATAACTCCTAAGAAAAACAATTGACCTGGAAAATAGATCTAGGAAAGACAATCTAAAGATTATTGTACTTCCTGAAAGTCATGATGTAAAAAAGAAATTAGACATTATCTTATAGGAAATCATAAAGGAAAACTGCCCTGATATCTTAGAATCAGAAGGTAAAATAGCCATTGAAAGAATTTACAGATCACCTCATGAAAGAGACCCCAAAATTAAATCCCCAGGAATATTTTGGCTAAATTTCAGAACTATCAGACCAAGGAAAAGATATTTCAAGCAGCCAGAAAGAAATTATTTAAATACTGAGGACCCACAATGAGGATTATACAAAATCTAGCAGCTTTCACCTTAAAGACTCAAAGGGCCTGGAATCTGATATTCTGAAAGGCAAAGGAACTTGTATTACAGCCAAGAAAAAGCTATCCAGCTAAAGTGAACATTATCTTTCAGAGAAGAAGATGGACATTCAATTGTATAAGTGAATTTCACCTATGTCTAATGAAAATACCAGAACTGAACAAAAAATTTGATCCCCAAACACAGAACAAAAGAGAAACATGAAAAGGTAATAAGGAAAGAACTTTTGAGGACTATATTTCTGTTGTGAGTATACTTAGAGCCTGTGGGTATAATTTGATTTTACTATGATAATATGAAAAAGAAACTAGAGGCAGAAGGGGATCATATTGGAAAAAGAGGAAAACAGGAGGTAAAATAAGGGAATTATATGGAATATTATTGTTTTATAAGGAATGATCAGGAAGATGATTTAGAGAGACCTGGAGAGACTTATATGAACTGATGCTTAGTGAAATGAGCAGAACAAGGAGATCATTGTATATAACAACATCAATATTATACAACGCTCAATTCTGACGAATGTGACTTTTTCCAACAATGAGATGATGGATTCACTTCCAAGGATCTTGTGATGAAGAGAGCCATCTACACCTAGAGAGAGGACTGTGGGAACTAAATGTGAATCACAACATAACATTCTCACTCTTTTTGTTGTTGTTCACTTGCATTTGGTTTTCTTACTCATTTACTTTATTTTTTATCTGATTTTTCTTGTATAGCAAGAGAATTGTATAAATATCTTTATACATATTGGATTTAACATATATATTTAACATGTTTAACATATACTGGACTGTCTGCCATCTAGGGGAAGGGTGAGGGGAAGCAGGAGAAAAGCTGAAACGCAAAGCTATACAAGTATCACTGTTGTCACATTATCCATGAGAATGTTTTGAAAATAAAAAAAAAGGCTTATGTATTTTAAAAAAGGTAATGAACACGTGGCCATTTCTTCCACTTCCAGTGCCTTTTTTTTCCTTAGGGAAAAAAAATATATTTTCTGGTGTTAGTCAGTCCCATCACTTTCTCCAATCAAATTTGTGTTGTTGTTGTTTTTTTTTTTTTTTTTTTTTTGTTGTTGCTGTTGTTTGTTTATTTGTTTTGAAGAAGATGGCTCTTTGGGAATTTTATTCTTTTCCTAAATATGTTTTCTTCTAATATGCTTTTAAAATACATTACATTTTATTGCTTAACAAAATACCCAAACCCAAACCACTATTATATTCTATAGACATTCCAATATTGGGAGAGGGGAAAAAAAAAATAAACATAACTATTTTTTTTCAGAGATGTGGCATTTTTATTGCTAAGGAAAGTGGCCTAAGAGCTGAAATCAACACACAGACACAAAAGCACAGCAGAGATGCTAAGATATCCCCTGTAAAACAACCCAAAAGTTGAAAACAAAAGATAAATTTGCTGTTTCTTTTAGGAAAGAAATTACCTAATCTGAATTTTCAGATATGAATGAACAGTTGCTTTTAATTTGGGAGGTTGTATTTGGATTGTTCCTATAGCTGGCTTCCTAGGGACAAGTTCAAAATACACTCAATCAGAGTAGAGGTGAAGTATAAAAATTATGTTTAAGAACAGTATCTTAGCTTTAGATGAGCACATGCGATTAGCAAAACAATGCAAATCATGATAACTTAGTGATAGTACTAGGGTTAAACTTATTCCTTAGCACCTTGCAAATGGCTTATATCAATTCTGACATAATTTGAGTATGAAGAGAGCATAAAATACTAAGCAGATAAAGAAAATCTTCCCAGAGGAGATAGCACCTAAGTTCTATCTCCAAAGAAGGTAATATACTATTATAAAAGTTCAAACATGTTCCATATTTATTACTTAGAGTGTATCATTTTTACTATAGACCTTGTCAAACTGAAATATTTTTATAAAGATGGTATTCATGATGCAAACAGGAGAGCAAACCATGTTATTTAAGAATAGCTTGAATGACACATATACGTTCATTTTTGAAAGCTTTGTTTTAAAGCTCAAGGAGGACTTGATAGTAATTAAAGTATTTTGAAGTAATCTTCCATGTAAAAAGTAAAAAGCTTGTTCTGTTTTGTATCTGAGAGCAAAACTAGAAGCTTTAGAGTTAGATTTACAAAATAAGACTTCCTAACAATGAGAGCTAACCAAAATGGAACTCATAGGTGGTTGCTATCTTCAACCCTATCCTCCAACAAGTCTTCAAGTAAATAATCTATTGTCATTTCTTTGAGCAATATCATAGAGGAATTTCTTGTCTTTATGGCAAAGGCTAGGATGAGAAAAGCAATAACAACAAAAAAGTACTTAGAAAAAAACATAGTGAGAGAGGCACTTTTTTCTCCTTACGCCTATGTTACTACAACAATTGAGTGTGACTTTTTTTTTTTTTTTTTTTTTTTTGGTTAATGATGCCATCTGATATTTTTTATCATATTATACCTGTATTTTATCCTATCCTTTTTTTTTTCATTTTCTTATGTCCTTCAGTTCACATAATTAGGGCACAAAGCAAAAGAGGGGAACTATTTTGACTTTCTCTAATTGAATTGGAATCTCAAATTTCAGCTCCTTGTTGTTCTCTATGTCTCTGTATCTGTCTCTCTGTCTCTTTCTGTGTTTCCATGCCCCTCCCTCTCCCTCCCTTCCCCCCCCCTCTCTTTCTCTCTCTCTCTCTCTCTCTTTCTCTCTCTCTCTCTCTCTCTCTCTCTCTCTCTCTCTCTCTCTCTCTCTCTCTCTCTCTCTCTCCCCCCTTCCCTCCCTCCCTCTCTCCATAATCAAGAACCATTCACATATTTAATAATTATATTTCCAAGGGCAAAATTACTTGTAAATTTCACATCTTCCCATCAGAACAGAATCCTAAATCTGTTGCCACACTTATTCTTCCACTTGTTTCGGTATCATTTGAATTGGAAAAATGATGGGCCCCTTTCCAAATTTGCTATCTAATGACTTAGGCCTTATGCCTTTCATATGTCTCTCATCTCAGACATCATTCCCTTTCATGCACCTTTTGTTCTAATCAAATGTTATCATTCACTTTGCCTAAACACAATTTTCCCAACTTTTCCTTTTTGCTCAATTCAACAACAACATTATATTCATGAAACAAGCATTTTCTCTCCTCTGGGTACTGAGCCATTCATTCCCCTATCCCTGAAATTTCCTCTCTCTGGTCCTCTCCCTGAATGCAGTTTTTATTTGCTGATACTGAGAAGTCTAAAATTTCAGTTAAAAAGTCACCTCTCTATGAAGCCTTTGCAGCTCTCTCCAAATCTCTATGACCTCTCATTTCTTTGACTTCTGGTAAGATCCCATTAATTCCTCTCCTTTGCACTTTTTTATATTTTGCTTTATATTATAGGTTCATTGGAGTGAAATTTCTCAAAGTCAAAGTTGATGCCTGCATTTTCTCTCTCCAGATACCAAACTCAGTGACTTACACACAATATACACAATATTTATGGAATTATGGAATATATGTATGTATTCATGAAGAAAAAAAAATGAAAGAAAGAACGTACTAATCCAAGAATAAAATACACTTATTTATGACTGTAGAATTTTCCTAAATATTTTAATCTATCTCATCAGTAGTCATCTGGGAAAAATCATTTTTACTCTCTAACACTTTTACTTTCTATCACGGACACACATTTCTCTTTCTCTATTTGGCTCTCTGGCCCTTTATCTATCTTTTGGTCTTTGTCTCTCTGTTTCTATTTGCCTCTGTCTCTGTCTTTCTCTGTCTATCTGTCTCTTTCTCTGTCACATACAAACACACACACACACACACACACACACACAAACACACACTACTGCATCGTTGAGGAACAATTGCCCATCGATCTTTTAATTAAATAAAATAAATATGGAATAAATAAAATAAAATAAAATGATTGGAACCTGTTCCAATAAATAAATGAATGGCTAAATAAATAGACCCTCTAGAACGCTCCTAAAAGTTCTTATTATGATGTGAAAGAGCAAACATTAAAGAGAGGCATATTATTAGAGGAAGTCATGAGGAACTCAAATGTCTGAGTCTGACTCACAAAGGAAATTCAGGAGGATAGTTCTATCGATGGCAGAAGTCTATCTTAATGAAATACCCAACTGGGGTGAATATCTGTCATTAAAGAGGATTTCCTTAAGTGAACTGAATGTTAGAAAGGAAATTCACCCTCACTAATGCTACTTAATTATTAAGAGATATTGAGACATATCCTAGGCAGGCCACTCTTTCTATCTTTATTTATATACTTAACTATGACTTTCATTTATATTCTCTTTAAAAGTAGATGGATGAATGCTATTGGATTTTTGACCAGAGTGCAGTCACTGAAATTATTATATTGGTACTGAAATGTAGTAAAATTGAAATCCAGCCTTCATTTTGCCCCAAATATATTATATGAACTCATTTCCTTAGACCTCCATAAAGCGGAAAAACTGCCTTACAATTACATTCTTCCAAAAATGGAATGGTCTTCCTTGAGAGGTAACGAGTTTCTTTCCATTGAGGCCTTGAGATTGAAGTTGTATGGCTACTTTGGGGTATTTTCTTGTTGCTGGTTTTATTTTTTATTGTTGTTGTTGTTGTTTTGTTTTTTTTTTTCTTTTCATACAGAAGGGAGGAGGCAGCTTTTAAGGGCCCCTCATAACTCTGTAATTCTAAGATTATGAAATACTCCCAGATTCCCCAAAAGCTTTTCTACCTGGATAACCTCTAATTCAAAATGCCTCAAATGCAGAAGGTAAACCATATAACCTCTAAGGATACATCCAGCTCTATAAATATAATTCTATTATAGTAATTAGGGCAATAAGTAGCCAGCACCATACACAGAAAACCAGTAATGTTTCTATATCAAATAGCCCCAAAATGGTTTGAGAAGATAGTAATCTGTATAAAATAGAATTGTATAATGTTTATAATATTGCCTCCCTACACTCCCCTTCTATTCATAATACTTTCTTCCTTCTCAATTTATTGATCTATTGTCTATTTATTTATCTTTGATGATATATTGTCTTACTAGAATGTCAGTTTCTCAAAGGCAGGAACTTCAGTTATTGTTGCCACTAAGGCCTTAGTGGATAGATAATTGATCTGAAGACACACACACACACACACACACACACACACACACACACACACACGGATATATGTATACATACCCACATATATAATATACTTATATGCACATATATGCATGCATGCATATATTCAAGTCTTCTACCTGATGATTTATACCCATTGTGTGACTCTAGGCAAGACATTAAACCCTTTAATGGCCCAGACCCTTTCATAAGACTACTTAGTAAGGGGAATTCCTCATCTGAGACTTTCCTGATCCTATACAATAGCACATCCTGTCCCTACCCCTAATTGTTCTTTTCTTATTATTTTATTTGTTCTTAATCTTGGTATCATCTGAAGTTACTTATTCCCACTGGAATTATTGTCACCTACAATTGGTAGATGAACTAAACTCAGAATAAGAAAGTCTTTAGCAGAAAGAGAAAAGTAAAGAAAAACAAGTAAACTATGCAGCAAGCTTGACTTTTCACTATGCCTGGTATTGTCATCATCATAAGCCTTGAAAAACCATTATCAATACAATATCTGTTTGGCAAGAAGAAAGATTAACATTTCATCAATTGGCAAAAAAATTATCCATTTCTTAGGAGGGCGATTAAATGAATTTTGTTACTGTGGGGGCCCCTTTCATTGTTGAGCTCAAAAAATGAGAAGATAAAAACCCATTATGGATAAAGATTATGCTTCTTTCTTTATTTAATTATAACAGTTCTGCAGATATTGATTGCAGGGATGAGTTATATTGGTAGAAATAGTCTCAGGGACTTGTATTTATTCAGCTATTTATATATTTATTGGTATAAAGTACACATTACTCAGAGCTATTGTATTTCTTCTTCTCTTTTATATTGAAGAAATCAAGCGCTTCTGATGTATTAAACTGGGGTGAGTAAAGGTGTGTGAGTGTTTTCTTATTGATTGTCTGAGCCATGATTGAAAAAGAAAAATCAATCAGCAAGTGTTTAATGAGTGTATGCTCTGTGCCCAGCACTGTGCTGAGTGATTTGGGGAAAATAAAAAGGAAATGAACAACATAGTTTCTCTCTGTAGGATGCTGAGGACACAGAACTAAGAATCTATGAAAGGAATAAGGTGTAATTAGGTGATCAGCTGTGTGAGGGATATTGACTAAAATATAGCAGGGGAAGATCCATAAAGAGAGAACCCAAATATAGCCTAATAGAGACTTCATGGAGGACAATTGTAGAAATAGAATACAATGCAATTTAATTTGAATAAAGTATGTTTTTAAAGAATCTACACTGTTCTCATTCTCCTTGGCATATCTTAAACCTTTGGCAATGCTAATTCCTGTTTCTTCCTTGATACTCTCTTCTCTCTAGATTTTCTTCTTATTTATTTAATTATTTCTTCTCTGTCTCTTTTGCTGAATCTCTTTCAGATCAGACTTTCTAATAGTAGATGCTCCTAAACTCATGCCTCTTCTTTTTCCCCTCTATACTACTTTTGGTGATCTTATCAGTTTCCAGAAATTTAATTACTATCTCTATGCTGATGATTCTCACATCTACCTATTTTGCTCCAAATTCTACATTTTCATATTTAACTTCCTTTGAGACTTCTCTCTCTCTCTCTCTCTCTCTCTCTCTCTCTCTCTCTCTCTATCTATCTATATATATATATATACATATACATATATATATACATATATATATATGTATCTATTAGACTTCTTAAACTCAATATGCCAAAATGGAACTCCTTATCATCTTCTTAAACCTGTCCCCCTCCTATCATTCATATTTTTCTAGAGGAAAACCCTATGTTCCCAGTTCCTCAGGCTCACAACCTAGAAGATATCCCAGGTACTCTAGTCTCTTTCATCAATCATATTCAATTTCTTGATAAGGCTTGTGGATTTCACTTTTGAAAGAACCCTCTTGCTTGGAAAATTACAAAAACCTATTTATAAAATTAAGAGGGCATATAACAGAGTGGTGGTAGTATCAAAGGTGAAAATATAGTGTATGTAAAAGTTGTTTCACAGGTAAAATCCACACGTTATTGTGAAATATTAGGTTCAGATAAAGTAAGCAAAGATTTTTAATATCAAACAAAGAGTTTAGGAAATAATTAAGAATCTCTGATTGTAAGGCTATACAATAGTCTAGGTTGGAAGTCACGTAAAATAGATTATATGTTTTGTAAAGATCGAAGGGAATAAATAGATGTGAGAGAGTTGGAAATTAAAGGATTACAGATTTATCTTTCAAAGCACTGGAGAGGTGATACATAATCCAAATTTGTCATTTTAGAAATAGGGAAACCAGGGCTGAAATAGTACAGATTCTCAAGGGCCCGTTGAACATGAGTGTTGTGATAACATTTGAAACCACATCCTTGGGTTCCAATTTCAATGTTCTTTGCTCTATGTTTTTACCTTACAAATTATCTAGTTTAAACTGGTTATTTATAGATGAGAAAACTTCAGTTGCACCTTAGAGGATGGATTTGTTTTAGACAAGGAGATTTAAGGAAAGTTATATCGGGTTTGGCTGAATGGTCATGTATAATGAATCAAAAATCAGACAACATAGTGTAACTAGAGTTAAATGAGGCATGCTTAAAACTGCCTTTCCTGATTATAATCATGTGTATGAGTTAGAACTTAAGGACTTTTGTATTTTGGGATGACATAGTAATACCTTATTTCCCCTGAGCTGAAAGAGCTAGTACCTTAATATATTTTAGAAAGGACTGATTCTTTTTTCCTCTAACCTTCATGGTATCATGTAGTTCTTCTATCCCACTCCTCAGTCACCAATTAGTCATGAAAACATGCTAGCTAAATACCACATACTGCTTAAATGAGATTCTTTCTGGGTTTTGAGCTGATTTTTTTTTTTTCTGAGCCTATTTAATTGAGTTATAATACCAGAATGAATCTGGATAGCTTGAAGACTACCACAGGAGTTTGAAACATGCAGAGTTCTTGAGTTCTTTGCTTGGAAGTGATAGGTGGAAAGGGGAGGAGAATCATAAAATTACTCCAATGTGTATTGTAGAACATGCCCAGTATGTTGATGATGAACACAATCCCTGGTCCAGCTTACCAGATGTTACCTATTGGGAGGAAGACGGTGCAAATATGAGATGAACTGTGGGATAACCCATTCAAAGGTTCTGCAAACTATTTTATGTTCTAATGTTTATGGCATCATCACTGGACAAAGTTTGGTAAGAGTAAATTGTATATCCTTTCCTATGGGCAGGTTTGACTGAAGTTTTTTTCTTCTGAAGTCTTTCATTCAGCCACTAGATGATGTTACTCAATAGATTAGGGATTTCTTGTAACTCAGTGATCAAATATAAAATGTTCCATTTGGCATTCAAAGTTCTTTTTAACCAGATCCCCTTCTAACTTTCCAGTCTTCCAGAATGTCTTCCTTGTTATTTTACCAGTTTGGTGGAGAATGAATTGGAGTGTAAGCTGACTAAACATGGATACTAATTGAGAATCTGTATCAACATATGTGAGATAAAGAGGGGCTGAAGTACAATGGTAACAATATAGAAGTAGAGAAGGAAATCAAATCATAAGTAGTTGTGAAGGTTAAGAGAGTTTATGATTTACATATATTGTATTTAATATATACTTTAACATATTTAACATGTATTAGACTACCTGCCATCTCAGAGAAGGGGTGGAGAGAAGGAGGGGAAAATTTGGAACAGAAGGTTTTGCAAGGATCAGTGTTGAAGAATTACCCATACATATGTTTTGTAAATAAAAAAAGCTATAATAAAAAAGAGAGAGAGAATTTATGATCTCTGAAAATAGAATACCTAGCCCACATCAATGCTCATATATTTTTATGAATTCAGTAAAAGTCACAAATGACCAAAGCTCATATGTCTGTAGGCTGCAACAAGGAATCATATGTTTATTGTAGTGTAATTGTTAGAACACTAAACCTAGAATCAAAAACAAATGGCTTCTAACCCTTTCTTAGGATGCTTACTACTTGTATAACCATAGGCATATCATTTAAACTCTCTGCACTTCAGTTTCATTATCTATAAAGTGAGACACCTGGACTTGAGGCCAATAATGTTACTTATACTAATTAAAGTAGATTACTATAAGTCATTCCTTACTTTATCTTGTGTACCTAACTTATTCCAGTTATTTATCAGTCTATTTCTTTGCTAATTGCCATTTGATTGCCTCTTTATAATATCTTTTTTTCGATATGATACAGCTGCGTCCTTTCCTTTGCATTAGTTCTTCATGAATTATTTTTTAATTCTTGACCTTCTTTTCTTCCAGATAATTTTGTTATTATTTTTTCAAGCTTTTTAAAAAAATATTTTAGTAATTTTATTGATATGACACTAAATAAGTAAATTAATGTAGTAGAATTCTCATTTTTATTATTATTAGTTCAATTAACCCATAAACAATTGACATTGTTTTCCAGTTGTTTAGATCTGACTAGATGTTCATTAAAAAAAGTGATTTGTAATTATGTTCATAAAGTTTATGGTTTTGCCTTGATAGGTAACTCTAAGTAATTTATATTGTTTACAATTATTTTAAATGGAATTTCTCTTTCTATCTCTTTCTGCTGGGCTTTGTGGGTAACATATAGAAGTCCTGATGATTTATGTAGATTTATTTAAATCCTTCAATAATTATCAACTTATTTCTTTGTATTATTTATACTATTTCAAGTAGTTTTTAGTTTATTATTTAGGATTCCCTATGTATATCATTATATTATCTGAAAAGAGATATACGTTTTGGTTCCTCATTGTCTATTCTAATTACTTCATTTTTCTTTCCTCTATTATTGCTAAAGGTAGGTTTTCTAAGGCAATATTGAATTAGAGTGGTGATAAAGGGCATACTTGATTCATCCCTAATTTGGGGGGGAAAGGTTTTAGTTTATCCCTATTAAATATAATGCTTAGTAGTGGTTTTAAATAGACACTACTTACTATTTTAAGGAAAACTTCAAGCTTTTTTCTATGCTCTCTAGGGTTTTTAATAGGAATGGGTGCTGGCTTTAATCAAAAGCTCTTTATGCATCTATCAAGATAATCAAATGATTTCTGTTAGTTTCATTTTTGATATAGTCAATTATGCTGAAAGTTCTAATATTGAACCAGGCCCATATTCCTTGTATAAATCCTATCTAGTCATAGTATATTATAGTGATGATAAATTGCTGTAATATCTTTGCTGACATTTTATTTAATTCTTTCATCAATATTCATTAGGAAAATTATTCTGTAATTTCTTTCACCATTTCGGTTCTCCCTAGTTTAGGGATCAGAACAATTTTTGTGTAATAGGTATCATAACAATATTTGTTTCATAATATGAATTTGGTAGGATTTCTTTGCCTATTTTTTCTAAATAGCTTATACAGTATCAGAATTAATTATTACTTAAATCTGTGGTAAACTTCTGTTATAAATTCATCTGGACATGAAGAGCTTTTTTTTTTCATTGAGAAATTCACTAAAGACATTCAATTTCTTTGTTTGAAAATATTACTTAGGTTAATTAGTCTCATGTAATCTGAGTAATCCACATTTTTGTATATGTTCTTTCATTTCACTTAGATTATCAGATTTATTGGCATAAAGTTGGGCAAAATGATTTCTTTAATTTCTCTTCATTGCTGATGAATTTATCCTTTTTACTTTTCCTACTGCCAATTTGGTTTTCCTCTTTTTTCTCCCATTCTATCAAAGTAACCAAAACTTTAAAGATTTATTTTTATAAAACCAATTCATAATTTTATCTAGTACTTCATCAGCTTTCTTACTTTTAGTTTTATTAATCTTCAATTTTCAGAGTTACTAAATTGGTATTTAATTTGGGAATTTTAAATTTCTTCTTTTCTGACTTTTCTATTTTATTCATATAAGCATTTAGCCATATGAAATATCCCCTAATGACTTCTTTGGTGGCATCTCATAAATGTTGATGTTATCTAATTATTGTAATTTTCTTTGATGAAAATATTGTTTCTATGATTTGTCATTTTAGCTACATTTTTTTAGGATAGGTTATTTATTTCTAATTATTATTAAGTTTTCTTTTCATGGCCCTTTATTACACATAATTTTAATTGCATCATGATTTGAAAACTACACCACCACCATCATGACCACTACCATCCCCATCACTAGCACAACCAGTGAGTCAGAGGCCAGGAATTAGAAGTGTTACCAGGAAATGTAACCAGGGATAACCAGTGGAAACCATGTCTGCATTCTGGGGAACATGGATTTGGAATGGAGAAAAGGAAAAAAAAATAAGATTAAAGCAAGTTTCTTAACATTGAGCAGGAATTACAGACAATAGTGAAAGGAGTAGGTAGACTTGAAGTGGGGACATTGGGGTGGGAGTAAATAGGGTTGAGAGACCAGGGTGTAAGGTAACAGATGGGTAAGATATGGGATCAGTAAAATGTATGTTAGGGATTCTGAATCACTATGAAAAGGAGACTGATGAAGTCAAAGGATACTGAATATTGTGGAATGAGCTCAGATATATTTTAAGTGAGGAGTCAGAAAAACATTGAGATAGGGAGAAAATTAGACTGAGACCCCTTCCTTGATGATCAACATTGGGGCAGATGATGATGTCAAGTACAATGAGATCCAAGAGTCTCTCTTCTTACCATACAGGAGTGGCAATGGCACAGATTAGGGGATGCAGGCCAAGAGGCAGGACCTTTAATATAGGAATGGTCTAAGAATGACTTTCAGAACACTAGAGACGTTCCCTCTCTGTTTAGTTATGACAATCTCTCTGAACTTCTGTCCCTCTGTTTCTTTCTCTGTCCTTCTGTGTCTCATGAACTCTGTCTCTCTCTCTCTCTCCGTCTCTCTCTCTCTCTCTTTCTGTTTCTCTTTCTTATATATCCCTATCTCTCCTTCACCTTGGCTTTCTCATGCTGGTAATGCTTCTATCTCTATACCTTTCTCTGATGATTTCATCTCCTGAATCTTCTTTCAAGAAAGCTTTAATAATCATGCTCACTTCAAACTCAGCTCAGAACATAATTTCACACAAATATTCTGTACCTGTAAACAGGTACTTCTTCCCAGTCACCTTCCCATTTCCTTTAATATGTTGTCTTTCCTCATTAGAATGTTACTTTTTTTTTTTTTTTTTTTTTTTTTTTTAGGATGGGGACCATTTCCTTCATCCATTCATCTATTCATCCATCTATTCCTATCAATGAATCTACCAATCAATGATTTATCTACCTATAGTCCTTTTATCTCATATTCATAGACTAATATTCTTATTAAACCTCTCCAAACTTACTTGAGCTAGAACTAGGCTTATAGATGTACAAATGATTGCTTGATAGCTGCTTAAAGCTTTTCTAGGGTGGTAGAACATGGCAGATATTATCCTTTCCTAGACTGGCTTTCAGAAAATCTGGTTTGCTGCCATGCCAAATGAGAGGTTGGGAAAGTACACATGTAAAGGATTTCTCTAACACACTGAGTGTAAAATACCTTATACCTCATTCAAATATGTCTTTCCAACTCTCATTACTTTACAACTAATAAGTTTCTCAAAAATCTCAATAAAAGTGCACTTCTTTGTCTTACCCATCACAATTTTTGACACTAAAATTTCATAATTAATTTTTAAAACCCTTTGAATTACTTTGAAATACAATCATTGTCACAACAAGGTCCAATAAACTTAAGACTACCCATAACAATCATTTCATTAGAAAAGCAATTTTCCAAATTAATTTTTTTTAATTCTTAGCTAATAGACCATAGTATTTTAAAGCTTTTTGTTTGTTTGTTTGTTTGTTTTTGCTGAGTCCTTCAGTCATTTCTGAATCTTTGTGACCTCAAGAATTTATTAATGGAGTTTCTTGGCAAAGCTATTAGAGAGGTTTGCCATTTCCTTCTCCAGATTTAAAGGTTTATTATTGAGGCAATCAACACTTTCTATATTCTACATATGAATGAATAGGCATTGTTACATATCACTATACAATAAGACATAGTATGTACAAGTTTTCATGAATAATTAACATTATTATCAGCAAAAAACACTTTTGAGTGTCATGGATGCCTTAGTCTGTGGAAAGAAATCCTTTTCAATGCATAAAACATAGAAGATTAAAAAGAAAATTACTTACCTTGAAATAAATCCATCACATTATTATATAAAAGTTCATAAACATCAGGTTAAGAACATTTGTTTAGATGAAGTATTTGAATGAAGTTGAATATACATTACTAAAATCTTTATCTCAGTTCTTATGATTGTTTCTTCTTTAAAATGGATGGAAAGATCATAGTCTTAAATATAATGGATATAATGCATTTTGCAAACAGAAATTCAAATTTCATTATCACTATCATTAATAATTATTATCAGCATTATTATACTACATTCAGCAAACATCCATTTTTTGTGATCACTTCTACTCCACTTCTGTTGAACTGACACAAAGGTTTTAGAGTAACATATAATTTTTACATATGGTAATTATTGTTCTCTATGCTCAAAAAGGACCAAAGTGATCTATGTTGAGGTTATATGTATACGTATGTATATGTACACCACAGTATACAAACATGCTATAATCATATACATAATGCATACACTTATAAACACAATGTATACATGCATACACATAAGTGTGCATACACATATATGTCTTTATGTTTATACATTTTAAATTATCATTATTTAATTTAATGTGCATTTATTTTTTCTTAAATCTAGAAAATCAACAAAACACAACTAAAGCCCTGATTTGTAGTAATTGCTGATTTCTTAAGAGTAAATGCACTGAAAATTTAACAATTAAAGAAGGCTATAATTCATCCATGTAATTGGAACAGAGCTCGTAACAAACAGGAGGGAATTAACATATTTCATTCAATTTTTGTTGTTATTCAGACATTTCAATCATGTCCAGTTCTTTGTGACCCAATCTGGGGTTTTCTTGGAAAAAATATTAGGATATTTTGCCATTCCCTTCTTCAGTCTGTTTTACAAATGAGGAAAATGAAGCAATTAGAGTTAAATGACTTTAGCCAGAGTCATGTATAAACTAAATGTCTTAGAATGGATTTAAACTCAGCTCTGATTCAGTACTCTGTGTATTGAAGCCTAATTTATTTAGTTCCTAACACGTCAGGACTTTTTCTAGGCCTTGGGCATGCAAAGGGGGAAAAAAATGGCCCTGCCCTCAAACAGATGACATTCTGGGATGAGAAGAAGTTGTTATGGAAGATAATTTGCACGTACATAAATACAAGATAGAATCAGTATGATGTAATGAATAGAATACCAATTATGAAATAAGAAATGATCTGAATTCTTTCTCTGCCTCAGACACATATGAGATATGTAAAATCACTTGATCTCTCAGTGTCCCAGGAACCATCTTAAGATTAGTATTAAATTTTAAACTCCTACTTTTCTTTAGCAGTTTCCTCAATAGGAGGTCTCTACATTAATAAAATCATAGGAATATTTCCCTCTTTCTAGCCAAAAAAGGGAGGGAAGATAATGAATTATACACTAATCTAATATAAAGATATTTTAAGAAGGAAAAAAAAATAGTAGCTGGACTTCTTGTGGGCATCCACAAGGGACTCTTGATGATTTTTTTTTTAAATCTTTTTCATAAATTATGAGTTTCATTCAAAATGGTCTGTACATGTAACTTCCTGTACATGTAACTCATTTTAGGATTCTGTTCTTCATCATGTTCTGTTCTCAACTATATTTATTCAAGATTTGACCTAAAGTCAACCTGTAGCAGTAATCTCCCCAGCTTCAAGTGCCTTGTCTTCTCATTTTACATATATTCTGTATACTGATTTTTAACCTAGTTATTTACATGTTTTATGCCAAATAAGAATGCAATTTCTTTGGAAACAAAATAGTATTATGTTTAAGCTACAGTGCTTAAAACTCTTCCTGGCACATAGTAAGTATTTTAAAATAGCCTATTGACTAGCTGACCTCTACCACTAGGAATCCCTAGCTTTCTCCAAGATACAATCTGCAGAAGATAGAATATAGGGATGCCCACAAGAAGTCCACAATGGTGAAAGCCATAAGATATGAGTAAAATTATGCATTTTATTCCTGGAATTCCTCCCACCCCACCCCACCCCCACTGTGGTTGAAATAGTATGGCAAATATTAGTGACAGACCAACACCTAATACTCTATACTAAGATAAAGTCGAAATGTGTTCATGATTTAGACATAAAGGATGATACCATAAGTAAATGAGTAGAACAAGGGATAGTCCACCTCTCAGATCTGTGGAGAAGGAAGGAATTTATAACCAAAGAAGAACTAGAGAACAGTATGAAATGCAAATTGGATAATTTTGATTATATTAAATTAAAAAGTTCTTGTGCAAACAAAACCATTGAAGCCAAGATTAGACGAGAAGTAGAAAAGTAGGAGAAAACTTACGCCCAAGTGTTTTGATAAAGGCCTTATTTCTAAAACATTTAGAGAACTGACTTGAATTTATGAGAATAGAATCCATTCTCCAATTGATAAATGGGTCAAAGTATATGAACAGACAATTTTCAGATGAAGAAATTTAAGTCATTCTAGTCATATTAAAATGCTCTAAATCACTATAGATTAGAGAAATGTAGTTTAAGACAACTTTGAGATACCACTACATATCTCTCAGATTGACTAAATTGATAGAAAAAGATAATAAATGCTGGAGGGAATGTGGGAAAACTGGGACACTAATGCATTGTTGGTGGAGTTGTAAAATGATCCAACCATTCTTGAAAGAAAATTGGAACTTTGCCTAAAGGGCTATCAAATTGTGAGTACCTTTTAATCCAGCAGTATCTCTATTGGGCCTGTAGCCAAAAGATATAAAAATGAGAAAAGGATCCACATGAGCACAAACGTATGTTTCAGCTCTTTTTATAGTGACAAAGAAGTGGAAACTGAGTGGATACCTATTATGTGGGGAATAGCTGAATAAGTTGTAATGAATGAATGTTATGGAATATTATTGTTCTATAAGAAATGATCTGCAGGATGATTTCAGAAAGGCCTGAGAAGATTTATGTGAACTGATGCTAAATGAATTAAGTAGAACATTGTACATAGCAACAAGACTATGAGATGATCAACTGTCATGTACCTGATTCTTTTGAAAAATGAGATGATTTGGGACAATTACAATAGACTCATGATGGAGAGAGCCAACTGCATCCAGAAAGAGAACTGTGGGAATTGAATGTGTATCACGATATTGTATTTTCATCTTTTTTGTTGTTGTTTACTTGCTTTTTCTTTCTCGTTTTTCTTTTCTTTATGATCTGATTTTTCACATGCAGCATGATAAGTGTAGAAATATGTACAGAAGAATAGCTTGTTTAACATATATTGGATTACTTTTTGTCTAGGAGAGGAGTGTGGGGAAGAAAGAAAAAACAAAAAGAACACAACATTTTGCAAAAGTGGATATTGAAAAATATCTTTGCATACATTTTGAAAATAAAAAAAGTTATTTATTAAAGCAACAATAACAATAATAGTTTGGTTGAAAAGCAATGAGGACTGAATTGAGATTTTCACTTAAGTATAGAGAAGAAGATATGGTGAATTTATAGTAGATAATACTTGGCATGTGTAGAGTGATATGTGGGTGTGTGTAAGTATATGTTTATATATACACATATTCGTCATTTGACAGCCATTTCTAGACTAAGGGAAACAAAATCAAAAGGGGGGAAGTGAAAGTTATATGATAATTTTATTATATACTTAAAAAGATTAGTGTTATACAGAATAGATTTATAATTACATGTCCAATCTTCTTTTTAAAAAAAAATCTATTATTTATGGAAATACTTATTTCATAAATTAAAAAAAAAATTATTGGAGATGTGTGGAATTAGAAAGATTGTTGAGTTCAGGGCTGGCCCACCCTGACTGTATTGATGGAATGATGGAATGATTATATGATTGGAAGAAAGGTGGGAATTTGAAAGAAAGATTTTTAGGAGACATGGGTTATAATGTTTTCCATTTAGGAGCATGTTGAATTTGAGAAGGCAGCAGGAAATACTGGTAGTAATGAATTTCCAAAAACAAGATAATGCTGTGGGATGGAGATTTTTGAGAAATGTCAGGTATTTATAGAGGGGGAATAGATGAATGCATTAATCAAAACATATTTCTCACTTTCGTATATTTATCTTATATGGTTATTAATATTTTCTGACAATTATATTTTCACTGATGTTTAATGGCTTTATTCATTTGGCCAAGAATTATCAGAGTTTTGGAATTTCTATTATATTTCTTTGGTTGACAGAGATGATGGAGCAGAAAGTGAAAGTAAATCAGTCAGTAACTCCCACTATGTGTAAAGGTAGATATACAAAGAAAAGCAAAAACAAGAACAAAAATAAAATAAAATAAAATAGTTCCTTCTCTCAAGGAACTCAGTCATGTAGGAGAGACAAAATTCATACAACTAAGATAAAGTTTGTCCAAACAGCATTACATTATGCACGATTTTTTTTTCGCTCATCTCTTGTTCAGTTTCTATTTTCTAGCTCTAGTTATAATATTGATGAGTTTCAGGAGAGCAATTATTGATTTGAAAGGCAAGTTTGAAGTAAAAAGTGCTTTTGAAAATTTCACAATGGCATTCTCTTTGCCAAAAGATGCCTTTATTCATGAAAAAAGATCACAGACAAAATCAAAAAGTTATTTTGTGACATGTTTGGAAAGGGTTGATTTTTATACATAGAAGGAAAGGGGGAGAAAGTAAGAAAGAGGGGGAAAGATAAAGTATGTTTGAAGAAATCCAGGAAGAATTGAAGAGATTTGAATGAATAATGAGTAATTTGGGTCCTAGAGAAAAAGCTGACTTCAATCTTATTAATAGATTACATATTTTTCAGTCATACATTTGTAAATTCCTTGACATAATAATGATTATCTACAAAAGCATTCCTGTATAATATATGCACTTCAATTCAATTCATTTCAATTCAATTTTCACAAGCATTTAATGAGTACCTATTAGGTCCTTATCACCCTACTTTACAACAGAATCAGAAAGACAGAAACAATACTAATATTGTCGCAAGGAGCCCGTATTCATTTTGGGGAGGAAATATCTTCTACACAAATAAGGATATAGAAACAACATGCAGAAGATTTTAAGAAACGTCCATTTTCAGAAAGATGAACATCATTACTATTTTAAATACAAGACACTTTTATTAAATTTTCTTAACTTTATCATTAGCCAATGTAAACAGTCCCTACTCAGAAAGGCAGGGCTAGTTTAAATTTTTATTTTATATTTCCCATGTGTAATATAGTTAGACATAATGTTTATAGATGTTGCTAGTGTAAGAAACAAAACATCTTGCCAAAAACTCCACTGATTCACTGATGGATGCAGGAAAGATTTATTTTACATTCTTGAAAATAAGGCTTCCTAGGAGTAGACACACCTTTGAAACTCCAAAGGCAGCATTTTATTTCCTATCCTGAAGCACAAATCCCTCCACTGATTTCCCACTAAGTGAATATTACAGAATTTATAAGACATGCCTTATTACACAGCCAGTCCCTCCTACCTAGGAGCTTACATTCTGGAAGAGGCAAGTTAACAGAGAAGGGCTAAGGCAAAGAACAAAACATTCTTTTCAATTACCTCTGATTACAAAAGTCAGTCCCTAACCCCAAGAAGTTTACATTCTTTTGGGGGAAGATAAACTCCACCCTTGATTATTCTTTGATGTCCTTGTACGTTTCACTTTTCCAATTTAAGTTTCATTTCTCCAATTTGATTTTTACAACTGTGGAAACCAAAATGCCCATCCATTTTTCACAGTTAAAATTGAATTAAAATCAATAACAATAATAATACTATATCAATAGTACCTAAAGTTTACATGAAATATAATATATGATTTCTTTGTATTTGAATCAGAGATAATTCTATGAAAAAGCAGAAACTGAGGTTGAGTAAGGTTGCCATAAGTGATTTTTCCCACTTACATGAATAAGTGATGTGTTCCACTCATGATTAATATTTTCCTGATTTCCCCATTATATTATTGTAGACATTATATAATTTAAAAAGGAAAAAAAAAGTTTTTGTCTGTAGTAAATTTGTATACTAATCTTATGAAATAGACTAGGAAAGATTGCCTTTATTTTTATTGATGAACCAGAGAAAGAGAATTTGAATGACTTCTCTAAATCATACACTCAAGAGTACATTAGAAATATTGTTGTGACCAAAGGGTCCTTCTAGTCAAGGTATTCACCTTCATGAATTTAGCTCCTTAGAAGATAAGTGACTTTTAATTCACTGCATTCTAGATGTATTCTGAATAATGTGTGTCCAATATTATTACATATGAATCACTTTTCCTATATTTGTCCATGATATTTGGTCAGTACCTCAGTTTTGGTTTTAGCAAAGGGAATTTACAACAATAAGAACAGTGGATAGAAATATCTCCGCAAAAGGTATATTCTCCATCTATCTATCTATCTATCTCCATGGGAGAGTGAGTTCTCCAGGAAAAGTCAAAGGGGAAATTCATGGATATTGCTCACTAGTAGTCTTCTGTCTGCTTTTGCCAAGCCTTAATGAGACTTAGTTATAGTAACTTGCTGATCTCTATGAGTGAGTGACTTTTTGCAGGCTATTGTTGACATTTCTAAGGGTTTGCCTCCTTCAGATTATTTTCTCTCTTGGATGGCTACCTTTTGATGTTCTTTGTCCATGTTACTCTTCAGTATATTGTCTACTGCTATTCCAGGCTTACTAATGATATGACTTGAGGGGATGGAGGTGATATAACTGATGGGGTATAAGAGTTGAGGGTTGAGAGGTCCCATGACAGCAATGGGATCCCCTGGCCTGCAGGGGAATTCACAAATCCCAATGAATACAGGCTCCAGATTTGTGGTAAGAATGAGTTTATTTACATTAAGCAAAGAGTATGCTAAGAAGACAGCTTTCTTAGTGGGCAAAGTCCTGATTAGGAATTAGCAGAGAAGGACTGACAGACCTTTAGTTTTATTCAGTTTGTCCTGGCCAGAGCTAGGGCTAATCTTCAACTCAATAGAGGAGTTGGCCATGCCCCAGGCCAAGATTTCTATCTGAATGAATTTACTTATCTGGGAGTGTCCCCTGGGATGGTGAGCCCCTCCCAGAGGCCAGGAGGGTTTGAGACTCCAGATCACCCTTCCCCCTAAAATTTATTCCTAACCCTTCCCCCTCAGAGATTGAAGGGGACACAATTTACATCAAAACTACCTTGGAATTCATTCTTCTCTCCCTCTAACAGCCCTCAGTTACATGTTCAACAATCTGACTTTTAAAGCACTTCACAGCTGGACAGTGTTTCTGCTGGCTGACTTTCTATTGAAATTCCTCCACTTCTTTCACATTCCTAGAGGCATAGTAAGGGTATTTGATTAGTCAATCCGTTCTCTATTTTTTGACCTAATTTAAAATACATACATATCCTAAAGAGATCCCAATTCCTGATCCACAGTGTTTACACATTTAAAGTTTCCTCCTGTCCTTATACAAATCAAACTTAATTCAAAAGATGTAGAAGACATTGACCCTTCCCCAAATTAAAATCAGAGATTCTCAAAGTACAAAGCAAAAAGGGATTTATTATGATCTATCAAGAAAAGGCAATTCCCAACAAAGTGTCATTAGAGAAGTGCAAAGGGTGAAACTTAAAACACAAGATTATACAGACCCTAATGCAGAAGCACCTATTCATCTCCTAATTTTTCTCTGATTGAATGGGGAAGTCCAGGCTTACACTCCAAACATGCACATCTATCCAAGAAAATAAAGGATACTAGTAAATTATAACGTCTTTAACCCTTCAGGCACAAAAATGCTAATTAAAAGATGGGGGGAACAGGAGGGGGAATGTTAATACAAGACAATCAAACACCTGCAACTTTTTAGCTATGTCTCAAATTGTTATTGCAAAGTTTTAAATCCCAACAAGTCATAGGCACGTCCTTGAGAGATTTTCCCTCAGTTTATACCATTTAATGGAACACCTCAATTATGCGGTAGAATATAGATTTTGATTGGGTAAAGAGATTAATGAAGAAGGAATGTGATTTCATGGAAAGAAACATGAAAATTCTGAATTCAGATTTAGTCTATGTTACTTACTGGTTGTGTTGAGGTTGGGAAAGAGGGACCTCAAAAGTTTAGGGTCACAGACAGTGTTGTAAGGTGTCTCAAGAGAATTTCAGGCTTGAACCCATCTCTTACTTAATTTATTGTAAATAATACCCTTACAAAGCAGCCTTGGATTTCTAAAAAGAAATTAGTAGAGAAACATAAGCAAAGAGACACATTTATAATTCTATGGCCCATAAGTAGGATGGAGAAGTGGTACTAGGAATTTGATTCTCAATTGACAAGGTTATCCCTGACAGTCAGCAATAAATTGAGGAATGGTCTCAGGAATTAGGTAGATTGTCCAAACAATAGCATTCCTAGGGTGGGTGTAGGGATTTCCTGAGGCAGATTCCAAAGCCAGACGATCTAGAATCACTGACTTATTGCCAAAACAGAAGCCCTACCAAGGTCAGGGGACCCCAAAACCACTGTCATATTTTGTTCTAGCTATACCATATCAGTTGTGTGACACAAACAAGTCATTTAACTTACTATTTCTCCTGAGAAATCTCTAATTGAAAGAGGAGTGATGAATTACATTATGAGAGTAATAATTCTGAATAACCAATTTCTAATATGAGGATCCACAGTTTTATTTTTCTTCCCGCCCCCTTCTATTTCCTCATTTAGCCTTTTGTGTATTGTCTAGATTGCCTGGGCCAGGGGTGGTTTAGATACAGATGAGACTCTTTTTTCCAAGAGTGACAAAAATTATAGAATAAACTCATTGTAATATTCATTCTCTCTTTAACTGTTAACCAATTGGTGTTGATTTCAGTCTGTCATAATCACTCTTCCAAAAAAAAAATCAAGCAATTCCCAAAGTTCATCTTTGTTTTCTAGGAGTACTAATGTGATGCACTCCTTAGGAAGGATGTGGCAATAACCTTAAGACCATCTGACCTTGAGAGTATGTAGTTAGAAATTATATATTTCTTCCCATAGGCTATCCAGTCCCAGTTTACTCTATATGACCAGGAGCTAAAGCCAAAAATATTGCAGGCTGTCAGATAACAATAGCCAGTTGGTCAGTGATAACAGACTTTCTGAAATTAAGGAGCAATGATAATGAGGTATTTAAAGTTAATGTAAATACAGCACAAAATTGGTTGTCTGCCATTTGACCTAATGACATTTTAGACCTAAAAGCACAGCTGTGGAATATTCCTATTAGCTCTGCCAAGAGAACTATGGATACTGCATTTCTGCACAAAGTCAAAAGCAGACCATTCCTCAACTCCAACTCTAAGCCAAAAATTCACATATCAGTGACATAAAGCACCTGATTTTTCTTTTTCCTATAAATTTATTTTCCTGCTCCTTATTCTTTGTTAATTCATTTTTTGAATTGACCCTACTTTAATTGGCATTACAATTACAATAAACTTTCCCCCTTGACTTGGAGGCAGGTTCAAGCCTGAAAATTATTTTGAGGTACCTCAAAACACCAGTCTGAAACCCAACTTTTGGGGGCCTTCTAGAACCTCAGTATAGTCATTATTAATAAACTGATAATTAATTAGCTAGAAACTTTCTTGAACTTTTATTTTTCCAACTGGTTAGAGGAATTTTCTTACCAAAGTTTCATATTATTATGATATCATAATTATAGATTTAGATCTAAAGGTAAAAAGGTCTAGATTTTGGGGTTCCTGGGCAGAGAATCAAAATAATGAGATTAGGGTTCCTGGTGGTCAGGGAGTTAAATGATGAGGTTAGTGGCAGGTTTGGGGTTCAGGGAACCAAATGAAGAGGTTTGGCTTCCCTAAATCCCCTTAGGATTCTGCGCAAGGTAAGGAGTTGTGGGAACCCCCTTTGGGGGGCACAGAGGTCCTTTGTAAAGGAATTTACAAACCTGAAAAGCTATTGTCATTGGGAAGTCAGCCTTTGCTGTGCATGAATAGAAACACTGAATTCCTTAATGGCAAGGTCCTAGCAGAGAAGTAAAGTTTCTAGTAGACAAATCTCGACAGAGAGGCATAGTCTTATTAGGGAAATGGGTGAGGGAGACAAAGAGAGGGTAACACTGAAAGAGAATATTATTCCAGAGGGCAGAGGTTGCTGCTATGCCAGGGTTGGCATATTAGGTCCTCTGCAAGGGCTGAGCTTAAAATTGCCATTTTTATAAGGAAATCTGAGACAGAAGTTTCAATTGAATGAGATTTTCTCAATGCTATCACTGCCCCCAGGACTAGATGAGAACACTTACTGGGAGTGGTTTTGAGTCAATAATAGGGGTTCATAGAAATCTGGATGTCCAGCTAAATGAGATCACTTCAACTAATCCCACCAAGAAGAATCACTTTATCTGGGTTCCCTGGGGCAGGTCTCATAGAGACAGGGTTCAAGGAGAATTTTTCCTTGAAGAAGTCCTCAGAGAATTTCGCGATCCCCCCTTCAGTTTCATGCTCCCCTCATCAAAGGGACTTTGACAGTCATTCATCCCAACTCTTTCATTTTACAGAAAGAGAAATCAACACCATCAAGGATTCATTTGCACAGTGGCACAGAAATGGCTCCATGATGTATTGGAATGAATATTGTACTTTAACTCATGAATGTCTGAGTTCAGTTCCTTCCTCAGACACTGTATCTGTTTGTCCAAGTACTTTAATTTTCTTTAGCCTCAGTTCTACCATCTGTCAAATAAAAGGATAACGCTCAAACTCTATGATCTTTGATCTTTGTCTCAAAATCTGTGTTTTAGGCATAAATTAAACTTGTGTTCTCTAATTTTAAATCCAATGTTCTATTGGTTCCATGTGAATACAGCATCCCTTATACAACTTCACTGGCTTTCTGCATTTTCATAGTTATTTGATATTAGATTCCTTGTGCTGAGCCAGAGATGTTATCTTTAATGTTCATGAAATACTCTAGTTTTTAATATCTTAGGGAAATTCAGTGACTATTTAATAGGCATCATAATGCATTTTAAAATTATTGTTTAATTATATTTCTGCCATTGTTTGGGCCAGAAGCTTAAAGGCATTCACTATAAATGCAGCTCTCATTGTACTTAGCCAGAAAGGAAATTTCCTCCTTGCCATCCATCACCTATGCTACACTGAATGCAGGGAAAGATGAGATCTCTTGTGGATTGCCAAAGCCTGTGTGATTCAGGGTCCCCAGCATTTCTCATTTGATGTGGTAGATCTGTGAAATAAGGAGAAGTAATGAGGAATTGGAGATGCAAGTGAATGGCCCTAAAGAAAATGATGAAAGGACAGTGGGATGCTCTGTCTCTGTGATGCCTGGAGTTAATGGACTTTCAGGCTTTGAACGCTTTTCATTGGCATGATGATTGGGCAACTCAGAAGCCGAGGCTGGGAAAATCTTTGAGAAACACTCAAGAAAAATGTGAACAAGAATGAAAAAGCCTCAATTTAGGCTGCAACAGAATAGGGGTAAAAGGAAAGAAGAGTGCTGATGGTAGTAGTTAGAGATCCATATGGGTTGGGGAAATGAAGAGAGTTTCAAAGGATAGAAATGGGAATATCACTATTGTGACATTTTATAGTTATATTTTATCTATAATGAACAAGTTAAACTCTGAATAGCTAGGATTTCCTGAAAGAGCAGATATAGGTAAATTAGTGAAATGGATAAAATTTGCTCTATAATTATAAATAAAAGCTGTGTGTGTGTGTGTGTGTGTGTGTGTGTGTGTGTGAATATGTATGTATGCATATATATATATATATATATATATATATATATATATATGTCTCTTTCTCTCTATATCTGTATCTCTATATCTATTTATAATGTCCACATATTTATTTTGAATATGGATAATCCATTTAGAAATATTCATAAATGTGAGAAATACACATATACATAGATATATAGACATCTATTTGTCGATATCTATATACTTTCTAGTATCTATTTCTATAATATGGAACATAATGTATATTATAGATATTGTATGTCTATACAGAAATAAATGTGAGTGTGTTTGCTTGTCTGTGTGAGTGTGCATAGTATTTAAACAGACAGTCCTAAGTGAAGTTGCAGGCATCTTATGCAGGAGATGAGAGGAAGCATTGTCAGGCCAGTTAAACCATCATGACCACTACCTTAACCATACATTTCCCTACGATCCTGAGGGAGACAGATCAAAACTTTGGGGACTGTGATGCTTCTTCCAGCACAGTGGCTACAACATAGTCTATCTCACTGTGGGAACACTGCGACAAGAAAGTCATCACCAAAGTTCGTGGTTCTATCAAATTGTTCAAGATTTTGTCAGTGGAAATTATTAAAACTTTTCCTTTGAGACTTAAGGAACTTGGGGATTTTCCATTTGACTGGAAACTGAAACTACCCTGAAGTGTTACAGAATTCTTTGTATGGAAAAGCCATGTATCAATGCAGATTGGTCTTGTAAGCAGTGTGATGTTAATGAGTTGCTCTTGCCTGGGGCACTGATATCTTCAGTGACTTGCCAGGATGACTCAGTCACTATTTGCTAATGGTGTACTCAAGCACAAGTTTTCTGTAGAGCTTTCTCTCTATATGTTATTACAAATGGTCTCTTTATTAAAATAAAATGAAAATGAAAAGAGAGAGTAAAAGCAAGATAATTTTGATGGACAAAGAGCAGCTGAGAAAAAAGAGGTCTAGACAGAGAAGGTGGTTACATAATGAAAAACGGGGAACTGAGAACTCAGAGTTCCTACTCCTAGTTCTGTGACCTCTATCTGAGAATTCTTTCTGTATCTTAGACTGGAGATTGAGAAGAGTATTCAGCCTTCCTCCATGACCCTGAAGTTTAGATTTGGGGAACCCAAATGAAATTAGGGTTTCTGGTGGTCAGGGAGTTAAATGAGATCTAGTGGCAGGTTCAGGGTTCAGGGCAGGTTTGGCTCCCCTGCACCCCTTTGGGATTTGGTGCAAGGGTAGGGAGTTTTGGGGAGCTCCCTTCTGGCACCTGTAAAGGAATTTACAGGCCTGAAAAGCTAGATTGATAAAAGGTTTATTATGGGGATTGGAAGTAGGGTTAAAGTCTGGGTAAGGAAACAGGTGAGGGTAAAGAGAGGATGGCACTGGAAAAGAGGATTCCAGTGGGCAGAGGCTCCATGGGATGCCAAGCATGGTATAACTCGCATGTCTGGAACCTCTCCAAAGAGAGGATTTTAGTTTGGCTCTTTTTATAATGAGAGATTTAACTAAAGGAGGCCTGTGGGTGGAGTCCCAAGTTGGCTCCTCCATAGGTTTCAGCAAGGGCTAGAATTTGCTTGGTGGGGGTTGGGAAACCCAAGCAGATCATCAGAATGGAGGCTGGGATGGCCCAAGTTGGCTCAGATCTGATGGGAGCTGGGATAAGCCCGGATCTCCTATTGGAATTCAAAGGGAGGCTTTTGACCAGGATTTGTGAACCAAAGGTCCTGGCTTCCCATACTGATAATGCATCAGCCAGGGGGACTGGGAGTAATCTGAAAGGAATCACAAATGCAGTTCTTAAAGGGACCACAACCCACTTCAATGTGACAATGTGAGAGAGGTTAATGAGTAGTATAAAGAAAATGGCACAGCAATGGATACCTAGAGGCTTGATTTCCAAACCTGACTCTGCAATTAAATAGGAATGATCATTGAATCCCAGTGTTTTCATTTATAAACTCTGGATGTATATCCTTCTATTATCTGTTTCATAAGATTTTAGTAAGTAAAAACAAACAACAAAATCAAAGAAAACATGTTAACATGCAAGGGCTATGTCAATGTGACTTGTTTTATAATTATTATTCTTACACATAGTAGGGCCCAATAAACATTTCTGTATGTGAATTAAGTTAGAACACTAGGAATCTGTTTCAGGCCAAAAGGAGAGTGTCTAAAGATTCTGAGAGTCGGTACCACTGAAGCCCAGTATTTAATAAATGGAAGAAAGCTCAAAGACCATCTCAATTAAACTTAATTCAACCAAATTACTTCAACTTAGGTCAAGGATCCAGTCAGGTCCTTGTGTGATTTTTTTAAAAATCTAGTTCAAAAGCTGAAGCCAAAATTCAAAGTTCTCAATTAAAATAAAATAAAAAGGTGAGATGGAGTAGGACACTATGGGGTCAAAAAAAGTGCCCATGCAACTACCTAGAACTCAGTGAAATCCTAGCCTGAGAGATTCTAATGCAGATGGAAATTTTTAGTTTCCTTCTGCCTGGAATTTTTTTAGAAGACCAGAAGGCCCAAGAGGAATTTATAAATTCATTTCTGGAAGGGGCATCAGAGATCAACAAATCTAATTACTAAAAAGGTAACTGAAGCCCAGAGTGAAGAAAACAAACAAACAGCCAAACAAAAACAAAGAAAAAAAAATTCTCCACAATCAAGAACTATGAAGCAATCAGAGAAACTCTGTATTTAATGTTCTTTAAGGTATATTCACTATGCCCCCACCCCCCCCCAAGAAAGAAAAAAAACATTTCACCAAAATTTTCCTATTTCTATCAACACAATTACCTACTTAGTCTCCTTCTAGCCCTAAATCAATTGATTCATCAGTAATCATTTATAAAACACTAAGTAACAGACCCTGTACTAAGCAGTAAGTATACAACCAAAATAATGACAAGGTTTTATATGTGGACATAAATGTATTTATATGCACTTATGTATATAAGAATAAATATGTAAATATGTATGTGTGTGTGTATAATATATATATATTATACACACACACACACAATATGAATGTAGAGATAGAGGTAAAGAGATAGAAATAGAGACACAGAGACAGAGATACAGAGACAAGAGACAAAGAGACAGAAATAGAGACAGATTCAAAGAGAAAGAAAAAAAAGAGAGATAGGGATAGTTTTATGTAGATGATGGGACTTAAGTTCTGTCTCAAAAGAAGAAAGAGAATCACCTTCAGTCAGAATCCCCTTCCACGTTTCAGAAGAAATTTTGATCATTCTTCCTATTGGATATCCCTTCATTGCTTATTTACTATTCTCATTACCATCATCACGTTAATTAAGAACCTCATTATTTCTTTACTAAACTATTGTAGCCTAACTGACATCTCAATCTATACTGTACCTTTTCTGCCTCCAAAACATCATTGATAATACCACTCATTTTTCTGATCTAATAGTTCTCATGACCAAATATATTCCAAACATTTCAGGTTGGCACTCATTTTCCACCTCTGTAAAATATTGGCATTGAGATGAGTCATTACTAAGGCTGCTTCTATCTCTAACTCAGCAATTCTAGGATAAATGTCCTTCAGATTTCAGATACAGGGTTCTCTTTGGTCCTCTTTCACCCTAACTCTTTGAGTAACTTGTCTTTCTGTTAATATTTTCATACAAATTTCATTTCTCCCTTTCCTGTCTTTTATTCATGGCCTATTTTGTCTAGAATGCCTTTCTAATGCTTCTTTCCCAATCCTTCCACCCTTCTAATGATTGAAATGTTTAAAGGTCCAGCTCAGATGTTCAATTGCCATAAATTCTTCCCCGACTCCTTTATCTGAATATCATCAATCATTTATTTATAGTAAAATGTATATTTCAAACCTCTTCTAAACTTCTGGGACTATAATTGTTACTGGAATACAAGAGAAATACATAAAAGTCTGTCTTCAAGGATATTACATTCTAGCAGGAGTGGGAAGTGATGAAAATTTTACAAAATTCTTTTTCTATGTCTTATGGTTTTCAGTGAATCAGTCTTTATATTTAAACAATTAAAGAATAATTATTTAGTGAATATCTATTACATGCTAGGTATGGTACTAAATACTAGAAAGACAAAGAAAGGCAAAAACTGTTCTCCTCACTGAAGGACCTTCATTATAATGTAGTAAAGAACTTGCTGATATCTAAGTCCATACCAATATATATATATATATATATATAATAATTTGACATCTGAAAGTGAAAGGTTCCTGGGGAACTAGGAAATTTATCTTCAAGCTAGATCAGTTAAAAACAGTTAAAAAAAATAAAACAAGTGAAATTAAGAGGTGGCAATGAGGAAAAAAAGTGTTCCAGTTAGGAAGAATAGTCAACACAAAAAAACAAACAAACAAACAAACAAACAAAAACCAAAAAAAAAACAAAAAAAAAAAAAAAACAAAAACAGAAAGAGGAGTTGGAGAGTTCCAGTGGAGGAACAAGTGGGACAGTGTTTCTATACCTGAGCCCACTGAATAAAGTAAAGTATAATACATTTGAAAGGACAGAAGGGACCAGATCATGAAAAGATGTTGATATCAAATACAGGACTTTGTCTTTGATTCTTATGTAATAGAGAACCACTGGAGATTGTGATCAGGGTTTTGTGGAGGGAATAGTCCAAGGTATACTTTTGAAAAATTACCTTGGCAGCTGAATGTAGAATAGTTTGGAGTGTGGAAGGAAAATATAACACAAACACGTAGAATGATAATTGCTGGAATTTACATAGCATTTTAAGAGCTTTTTGTAAAGAATTTTATAAATATTATCTCATATTTTCACAACAATGTTGGTAGATAGATATTATTGTTAATCTCAATTTTTTACAGATGAACTGAGGTACAAATTTAATTAATTATTCAGGGGCTTGTGGAGATTACATAGAAATTAAGGAGCTGTTTCAGTAGTTCAGGAAAAATATGATGACAGTCTAATAGAGAGAAGAGAAAGCTGAGTGGCACTATGTTTAGAGTGCTAGACCTGAGGTCAGGAAGATCTGGGCTGAAATCCTGTTTCATTTACTTATTAGTTAAGTGATTCTGGGAAATGTATTTATCTTTTCTCCTCAGTTTGCTCATCTGTAAAATGTGTATAGTAAATCCTATCTCTTAGGATTGATGTAAGGTACAAGTGAAATGATATATGTAAAGTAGTTTGTAAATCTTAAAGTACAATATAAATCATAGAATCCTGGCTCTTCAAAAGTAAGATGTGGCAATGAATGGAAAATGTGTTGTAATTTATTTCACAGTGATCTGTATCCTGTCATGTCTCACAGAGTAGATTGTAATAGAGACTTATTCATCTATGCACCTTTCACACTGCCTAAAACAGTGCATCCCAATTTAATAATGCTCCCTTTCATTGTTCAGTGATGCCCAGTGCTAATCATGAATATCAAAGAGAGTTTTATTGTTTGTGGAGAGAGATGAAAAATAGAAGAGTTCATTTATTACAGTTAATAATTTATCTTGGAGATGTTCCTAGAGAAGATTCTTGTTCAGATATGGGTAAGATTTAGTTGGGTAGTAAGACACCATCCAACATGAGATTTTGTGATTCTTTAACAAATTTCCACAGTGACCTCTCTCTCGTCATACTTACATTACATTTCCTTAAGAAACTTCCTTTGTCATTTTACATTTTACTGTACTTTGTGCCAATTTGTTTACAATTCCTATTCCTTCCTCCACCTATGTTGATTGCAATATCCTTGAAAGCAAGGACTACACCATTTTTAATGTCTCTATTCCTAGCTCATAGGCTAAGGCCTTGAACATAATCGATTCTTTCTTTCTATCTATCTATCTATCTATCTATCTATCCATCTATCTATCTATTTTATCTATCCACCCATCTATCTTATCTATCCATCTATCTATCTATCTATCTATCTATCTATCTATCTATCTATCTTTGCTGGTTTTAATTTTAATTGACTTCCCAATTCACAAATCAAATTTTGGTTTTAAAATACATTGACCACCAGGTGATGAGTGTTTCAGACATAGTGATTCTCCATCACTATCCATTAAGTCAAGAGAGTCTGTGACGTTTGTGGGAAGAAAGAGTGATGGCACTGATGAAATCACAAGTCTTTGAAGCCTTGAAGTATTTGGAATATGATTTAAAATCAAATCCACCCTCATCCTGCTGTCTATTTCCTTCAAGCTTAGATATGGAGTGTCTTCACATAGATACAAATATGACAGTGCTGGCAAAGTAGACAGGGCTCTCTGAGTGCTACAAATCAGCCCACAATTGAGCAGCAATTGAGCTTCCTTTAAGACAGGGACAATGACTGCTTCAGTGCCACATGTAATACAAATAATTTTGGAGCTGTGGGATATTTAAATCATTTCTTTTTCCTCATCTGGGAAACTTTTGTAGTCATACACACACACACACACACACACACACACACACACACACACACACACAAGCAAAATAAATCCAGGCACCAGGTGAGAGCCCTTTAGTTTTATCTGCTGGGTAATTTCCACATTACAAAAATGAGGCATGTCTGGATGATGCTAAGAGCCAATCAAACATAGTTGACTTCTCACATAATGTGACAAGTTAGTTTGGCCAATTTTTATCACCCTCTTGTGTCTTCAATTCAATTTAATATGTATTGATTAAATGCCTAGACATGTGGTAGATATGAAAACCTATAAAACAAAAACACTTCCTGCCTTTAAGGAGTACATATTGGGATCAATGGATACAATATGTATAGAGATGGGTAAAACCATAGCATAAAAAGTTATAGGGAAGAATTATTACAGTTTTCATTTCATTTTCAGCTGTGTCTGACTCTTCAGGATCCCATTTGGGCTTTTTCTTGGAAGAGATATTGAAGTGGTTTGTTATTTCTGCTCTACTTCACTTTGTATATGAAGAAACTGTGGCAGATTTAAATGTCTTGCCTAGGGCCACACAGGGAGTATCTGAGGCTGTATTTGAACTCAGTTCCTCCCAATGTACTATGTCCCCTAATTGCTTATGTGATTTCATTGGTAGAGGGAAATTCTAGGAGTTCACTCCCTGTACAAATGCAAGTCACCACATGCTCTGTTTAGACTCAAGAAAATTCTCTTGAACACTGAGAGATTCAATTACTTGTTCAGTCACATGGACAATATATGTCAGAGATAGGAGTTGAATTGAGAATTTGTTTGGCTTCTTTCTTTCTTTATTCACTTCACTGGCTAAGTAGTGGATAAAGCTCTGAACTTAGAAGCAGGATCATTCCCTTACACCCTTAATAGTTAAATGACCCTGACCAAGTCACTCAATCTCCTTCAGCCTCAGTTTCCTCATATGTAAAAGAGGGATAATAA
Organism: Antechinus flavipes; assembly: GCF_016432865.1. Classification (NCBI taxonomy): domain Eukaryota; kingdom Metazoa; phylum Chordata; class Mammalia; order Dasyuromorphia; family Dasyuridae; genus Antechinus; species Antechinus flavipes. The sequence goes on from NC_067399.1 coordinate 27,406,430, forward strand.
TAGGACCTAACTCCCAGGGTCTTTGTAATGCTTAAATGAGTAAATATCTTTAAGATAATTTGCCCGGGTCATATAACCTTCCTCAATCTGTTTTCTTTTATATAAAATGTAGATAGTCCTTATATATAAAATATAGATAGGACCCAACTCCCAAGGTGGTTGTGATGCTCAAATGAGATAATATTTGTAAGATAATATTCACATCTAAAGTACTATATACATGAAAGCTAATACAAGTGAAATTGGCTGATGCAAGAAAATTTTCTGTAGGAAAAAAAACTAAATATCCTTCAAAGTTTAGGCAAGGAGGGAGTTCACTGAAGAAACCAGAGACTACAAGTATAAAGGCAAAGAGTCAATAGATGAACATTTCCATGCATATCATAATGATTTGAACTAGATCATCTTAAGGGTGTGATGTATATGTGTACAATATATGTTATACACAAAATATATCTGATAGTAATTTCTTAATAGGTAATCTCTGTTAGAAAATAATTTTTAACAACATTATGATCATGTACCATGAATGACTGAAGCCTCCAAAGGATCAAAATTCAAAGAACCCAAAAAGATAATAGAATCTTAGCTGGAGAGTTAGAAATGAGCAGTTAAAAATGGCCATCTAGTTCATTGCACTAGGATTAAGTGAGGTTCAGTGATTCGTCTGAGTTCACCCACTCACTATATATCAGACATGGGAATTTCTAAGTCTTATAGCACCTCTATATCAATTATGCATAGAGTCCAATGGAGGTGAAAAGAGATTTGAGAGGTGTGCATGTTGGCTACATTTCACTATAAACAATTCTGTTCATGAGAGGAATTATCTTAAAAAATAAGGAAATATGTGCCTGAAAAATGAAGTAGTTTATTCTTATAGCAAAAATAAAAGGATTAGCATAATACTAACCATTTTTCCCCTTCTTTTAACCATGAAGACATAAAGATTTCCAGAAAGCTGGGTGGATGTCTTATGGAAGATTTATTGGAAGGTCAGATAATTGATATAAAGACACAGGATAAGAAGGCAATAATGAGTTCTGATATGTACTGGTGGGAGGTATGAATACTTAAATACTATCCTAAGTTCTTAGAAACATCCACATATTGTATGAATGGCTAAATGATGTACAAATTCGTAAATCACATTTCCATTTTTTAAAACAAATTGTTGTTTCTTTACCAAAATCAATAAAAACCTAATGGAGTAGATTAAACCTAGTGCCAACAAATTAAGGGGGATTTTTTTTTTAAAGAAGGTATTTTGTGACCCACAAAATGCAGCACAAAAGGTTTTGTTTTATACCTTCATGAAGAACTGAGAGTGTCTAAGAACCATAAACACAACTGATTAGAAGAAAATTTTATGAGGAAAAATAAATGATTTCAATAAGGATCAATAAATCAGCATTTATTAGGTTTATACTATGTGCCAAATACTGTGTGAAGAGCTGGGGATACAAAGACAGAAGCAAACAAAGTTCTTCTCCCATAAATGGGCTTACATTCTAAGGGAAAATGCAATATTAGCATATATAAGGATATTGTGATGCATACAAAATGAATACCCAGCAGTATAGGCAGATGGCACACTAGTAGCTGAATGAAATCAGAAAATGTTTCTTATGTTGAGTGATGTTTAGATTAGACTTTAAAGAAATGTGGTGAGGAGGGAGAGCATTCCAGACAAGATCCTAATCATACGACAAAAGATAGTATTATATACACACAGTGGTCCTCCCATTGGATCTGGAATTCAAGTATTTCAGAATCACTAAATGTCAGCCAATGAATCAAGCATAATAGGATTTTAAACTGTGCAAAGTGTTTTTACCTTTGCACAATCCCCTTAAACATTATTTCTTTCAAAATTATCTTTTTATACATACATTATATACATATATATGTATATATAGGTCCACATATAGATATATAATATATTATCTATGTGTTTGAATATATACATGCATACAAATACATTATATAACAGAATGTATTAAATTACATCATATGGAGTTATATATTTATTTTAAGAAACAAAATATCTTACCAAGAGCTACACTGACTCACTGATGAATGAAAGAAAGATATATTTGACATTTTTGCAAGAATAGATGCCTAGGATAGTAGACACAACTTTGAAATTCGAAAGGCAATATTTTATTTTCTATTCTGAAGCACAAGTCCCTCCCCTCATTTCCGAATTAATTAGATGCTATAGAAGTTGCAAGACCTGAATCTCTACTCCTCCCTATATAATCAGTCCTCGCTCTTAAAGGAGCTTACATTCTAGAAGAGGGAATATAACGGGGGAGGACTAGGGACAAAGAACACAAGATGCTTTTCGAATTTCAGACCACTTCCCTTGATTACAAAACCCAATCCCTGCCTCCAAGGAGCATACATTCTTACATTCTTTTAGAGGATGATAACTCCACCATAGCTTATTCTTTGAAGTCCTTGTGGGTTTCAATTTTCTAATTTAATTTCTCCAATTTCCAAATTTAAATCTCCAATTTAATTTTCAACTGTGGAAATCAAATAAATGTCTGTCCATTACTCAAGTGTGGTGTGTGTGTGAATGTGTGTGTGTGTGTGTGTGTGTATACACTCATACATATGGTATCCTGAGATTTGTATATATTTACTGTGCATATATGTATATGTACATACATTATTTATCTATCTATCTACCTTGTGACCCAGTACAATCCAAATACCTTGTGGTCAGATACCATTACATTTTTTTTTAAATGTCATATCCATAGCACCTAGCAAAGTATTTGGAACACAAATGATCCTTAATAAATCATTTTAAGGAAATTTTATTGAATTCATGTTGGCTATTCCAATAGACCATAATCTTCCTGGAGGCAAATACTATTTGGTCCTTTCCTCCTGTTGATATAATTAGTCACATCCACCAAAAATGTTTATTGCATCAATAAGAAACAAAAGCTTGATGAAAATTCCCTGTTATTATTGAAAAGAAATAATTTGTTCTTTCCTTGGAGATTATGATTGAAGAGACACCCTACAACATAAGGCAACTCACTCTACCAATCTACCTCACTTCAACATTCCCCTCCCTACTTGGATTCTAAATTTTCCCCTTGGGGACAAAGAGAGCAAGTCTAATTCTTCTTCTTTGTGACAACCCTTCATGTACTTGAAAAGAGCTAACCTGATTCCTCTGCTGGAATTTTCATTTTTCTGTCTAATGTTTCATTATTATTGGCTAAGCTTTTTATAGCATGATCTTGGTTTCCATTGTCACCATTCTGGTCATTCATTGGCATTTTTTATCTTATTCGACACCTAGGATTCTTCAAAACACCAGTCACTGATTAAGGTCTAGATAAAAATCCAATTGTCATTTAAGAAGACTTTTTTTGTTTGTTTTTTGGAATCAGAGAAATTGTTTCTGCTCAACTACCTTCTTGAGTCTTCTATTTAGTTATCTACAAAATGAAAATCTAAGGCTCTATAATTTCCTCTCTGGATTTAAGGAAGAGTACACAAATTACTCATATAGAGAGATTAGATATATAATTCATTCTTTTGGAAACAAATACATATTCTATTATGACAGTCTCATGGGTATCTTTTGTCTGCTTTGAGAAATATCATAAAACAAATGGATTTTATACCGGGTTTATCATGGGTATGAAGACGGCCAACTAGTGTAAGTGACTTTTGCACATTAGTCCTTAGGTTGGTTTAAGATAAAGAGGGCATGAGGATTTGATTACATTTACAGGGTAACTAAATGGCAGCAGCTTGCAGATTCTTTCAAATACTTCCAAAGTGAATAAAGCAAATAAAGGTGCCTGCATTGGGAGGGGTATCTTTGGTGTTCAAGGAATAGATATGTTTATCAGTCACTCTAATTGTTTCTGTCTATATATGTAATCTCTTGACCCCACTTTTGGTAGGTTAGCTTAGTCTGATCCTCAGATTTCAGATGAAATTATCTTAACAGTCCTTCTGACCTCTAAATCCTCTGATCTCATGAAGGGGCCATATTTAAACAATATCATTTTTTTAAAGTTTATTCATAATATAGCAGAAGAGTGTCAGAGTTAGGCCTCCATGCAGAATCCTAAGGGAAGAATGGATTTCCAACCAATCTGATTATGCTCTGAAATACTGTTAAAGACAAAATTGACTACAGTTCTGAAGCAGCCCAGTCATTCAACAGCGAACATGAAAGAGCTTTTGATGTGAGAATCTTTATATAAAGCACTTTTCTATTCAGGAGATCAAAGCTCTTCATGAATGATTATCCCAAACTAGATACCATCTCCGAGACTTGAAGTAAATATTGGTAAGGGCAATATCCTTAGAGGCAAAAGAGATGCCATGATACAATATAAAGCATTGGGGACAGAGATCACATACAGTAGAGTTGCTTGGTTTTTATCTGCATCAGCCTCTACTTTTCCCAATTTGATAAAGGATGGAAAAGATTTTTCAAAGAAAGTAAAATTTATATTTTCTTCATTTTATCAGGACAAAGCAGGAAACTAGAATTAGGGTTAGAAAGAAAATTGAGGAAGGAGGGATGAGATGGGCTGTTTAAAGGGGCTTGGGAATTTAATATTCATTGAAGAATGTGAATGTAACCACAGAACACTAGCTGTCAAAAATGAAGGGTTCTTTAAGAAATCTTACACTGTAGCCCTCTGCCTGTCTTTAGTAGAGTCCTAAGAACCAAATCAATAAAGTTTTATATTGTTATTCATAGATGCTGCTGTGCTCTAAGAGCAAAGCAAAATTGAATTAGCCCAAAGAAACATAAGATGCACAAAATTAGAAAAGCTACCCCAAATGTATATTATAGGGACTATTTGTGGCCAACCTGTGGCAGAACATTCTAAGCTATGGTCTAATCAGCCACAGTCCAACACTGTAACCCAACTCTAATATAGTGATATCATTTTGGTCCTCTTCAGTTACATAGGATAACAATCAACCTACCAACCAAAAAAACAATGTGTGGACTTGAGACAATACCATATAGGAATAAGGAGAAAAATGGAAAGGATACTAGATTTTGAGGTAGGAGACATGGTTGTAATTTTTAGCTTTACCACTTCACACTGGCTGGAACAAATCATTTTGCCTTTGTGGGACACAATTACTTCATCTATCAAAGAAATGTTTGGATTACTTGACCTTTAACATGTCAAAAAGTACTAAATATGCTTCATGGGCAGTGTGGTAGATGGACTACCAAGCCTGGAGTGAGAGTTCAAATCCAGTCTTAGACATTTACTAGCTGTGTGATTCTGGGTAAGTCACTTACCTGTTTTCCTCAATTTCCCCACCTGTAAAATGAACCAGAGAAGAAAATAGCAAAATAATTTCAATTTTTTTTTTTTTTGCTAAGGAAATCCATTTGCTAAGGAAATAGGTTCATGAAGAGTCAGATACAAATGAAAAATGACTGAACAATAAATTAAATCTAATAATGTCTTAGGCATCTCCCATCCATCAAAAAAATGAAATTAAGGTTTAAGGTTCCTACAACCTTACCATGAGGTGTAATTTTTTGGTCATTGAATGAAGGCAAATGATGCCATATGGGAAACATCTTGTAGATTAATTGAGAATATCAAGTCATGGTTTGACTGGCATTTGAAATAGCAAATAAGTTTAGAGTCAAGTGGTGGACCAGACTAAGAATAGGAGTGGAGAACTGCAAATCTGATGGTTGTTTTGGAAGCAAGCTAACAAGAAGGGAGTGGAAAAGATATTTTCTTTTTGTCCTTTTTTTAATCATATTGAATATTATATCAAAGAAACACTTTTAATTGCGAGTAATACACCCACTGTGATAGAAGAGAATATACCAATATATGATAACACATATACTTGGGAACAGAACAACCCACTGGACAAAACAGAAGTGGAAATACAGTTATTAAAGGAAGGAGGCTTCTCCCAAAACCAAGGCTCCTTACACAAGAGAAAAATATTATGTATGGACTAAGAAACTTTTTCTCAGAAATAAACTATGAGGATTTTTGATTAAGCATATTGTCACACATGTATCCTAAAGGTGTTCTTCACTCTTATAGTACTCTAAGTTAGAGTCTACTCTTCTTTTACACTTGGATGTATCTGATAAGCTATGACCTAATAATTGGGATGGGGAGAATGATTATCTTAAAGCAATTGTTTTCTATCAATACATTTATTTTCTGAAACCTCACACTATCAAACTGCAGATGATATATGAGAAGCACTCTACTGGGGACTCTTGAGACGCAGAAAAAGAGACCTAAATCTTCAAAGTTCAAGTGATAAATCATAACAAACTTAACACTAAACAATTGTTACTTGTCTGGAGATTCTAACCTACCTATACGCATTTGAATTGGGGAGTGATCCTAGATGCTGCTATACTATGATCTCACGTGAGAGTTAGTTAAGGAAATAAGAACATTTCTCCTATTGAAGAAAAGATTTAGTTGCAGAGTTAGAAGAAATAGCATATTTGTCTTCAGGCAACTGAAAACCTCGAATGTAGAAAAATTCATTTGTTGTGGAATGAATTCTCTCAGTCACTAGTGAGTTGCCCTTTACTGAATACATTCAGAAGGTGAATGAATTAGCATTTGCTAGGGCATGCAGTACAGGAGATTCCTATCCAGGCCCTGAAAGGAATAGATGGCTTCTGAGTTTTGTTCATTCCACATTAAAAAAAAAAAAAAAGTAAGTAAAAGCCTTCTAGGCTTAAGTAAATATCACTATTCAACTCCCCAACATGTGATGAAAGTAGAGGAAGGGAAGTCTGAATCTTTTGGTTCCTTCCTTCTAATGAAGTGATATTGCTATGTTCTTCCTTCCTATTTTTTCTATAGCATTACACTGAAAATCAGCATCTCCTGCTTTTCACTATTCAACCTCTTTTATCTACTAAATCATTGCTACTTGTCTAGAAAATATATATCTGATGCCCATTATTAAAAACTTCCCAGTTGGCTGTCATATACTCAAATGCTGTTCTGTCTCTCCCTTCCACAGTGCCCAGGGTAACTCCAGCGCTGCCTGCCATAGCTAGGGTTGGAGCCAAAGCCTCCTGCCCAAGAAAAAATAAAAGAAAGAAAAATACTTCTGGCATAGCAAGCTTCACTACACCTGTCTCCCATGACAGTTCTAGAGATCCAGGTTTTCCTAGTTGGAGCTTATACTGGCCCTGATTATTCTCCTAGTTCAGGCTCTCTTCTTCTTCAAGGATGACTAAAAAACTAGAAGGTTTCCATTTGGCACAAGATCCCCTCCAATTGATGTCTCTACAATATGCTCAAGGACTTTGAGAAGCCACTGACCAAGGCCCCTATGAGGAGATCCCTCCTGAAGCCCACACAGTAATCTTGTGGCCTGTTGTGAGGACAAGAGAAGCCAGGAGGCTTTGCTGAAGACTTAACCCCTTTTTTCCTCCATGGCTTTGATTCTTTACTTAGGGATAACCCAGGATACCTGCCCGCCCCAGACATCCTTCTCTTCCTTCTTTTCTTATTCTTCTTCCACTGAAGTTTGAGCATCTTGACCACTGAACACTCTTTATAAGTCACAAGAAAGGTCTTTAGAGAGCCATAGGACATCTATCTCTTTCATCTCCTCTTCTTCCTCCTCAGAGTAGGGACTCTAGTCTCTACAGCCCAGCCCCCTCCTTGATTGTGTCTCAACCCAGGAAAAACTGTTAGGAAACACTGTGGTTCCCCAGCAATATGTCTCCCCCTCAAAAAAAAAAAAAAAATCTGAGTAGAGCTCCTGGCTACTCCTGGCTGGTCCTGCTCTTCCTTATAATTCAGGATATTTCCAGTCAGGTTTAGGTATCGGGAGTAATTGATAGATGCTTCTATTTCAGGATATCTGTCCATGTTCCACTCCCTTATATATACCACAAATATGCTGATATCCTTAGCATATCTCCTACCTCCACTTCCTCTTCGTGCCTTCCCTGTGTGGGGTTTTCCTACTGTAAATTAGAACCCAAGGGAACTGTTTCCACTGGATCCCTAGGGAACCTGGATGCCCTCTTTCGGGCAGTGCCACTAAACAAGAGCACATGTGTGAGTCATTTACCTTTTGACTTGCTTTTGTTAACTTCAAGAATTCCTTTCCTGATAACGTTACTAAATTGTTAAATCAAGTAAAGAATTTAAACCAAAATTTCTCTCTTTTCAATTTTCTGCCTTCTTGTCCAACTTTAACCTGACTAGAGACCCTAAAAGGAAGCCAAATTAGATAAAGATTCACCAGGGAAGTTCCCAGCATCTTCCTATCCAAGTATCAAGTTCACAATGATGATCTACCTGTTCCCCAACCTAGGGAGTTCAATATTTCATTAATCCATTATCACCTTTAGAATCATAGTATTCAAAACCATAAAATAATATGGAAGTTAAAGTGGGTCTTTTGAAAACTTTACTGGGACCATTTTCCTTGTGAAGTGATATGGTCAGGGCTCCCCAGAGGGAGAGTTGATAATGAGGAGACTTCCAGCTCCTTGGGAGCAGTTCATTTTTTATAAAGTCATAGAATTAGGAAGGAGATTTGATTTCAAAGAATTCGAATCTCTAATTTTGCAGAAAAGGAAACACATTTATGAAGGAGAAAGGATTACTTGAGGTCATTCAACGAATTGGAACCAAAACTAGGACTCCAATTCAAATCTCCTGACAGTCCAGAATTATTTCAATTATCCCTACAGCATTTCCATTATATCCATCCCTCTAATATCTTATCCTCCATACCTCAGGTCCTGCCTATTCTCTAGCCCATAGTATCTCTGTACTTAAGGAAACAGGCTAAGATATTGCCCATGGCACCTCCTTTGAGTTTATGTAAATAAAGAATTAGAATGCTTGTCTTTGTGATGGCCAGAAATAAAGAAAACCTTCTGGTTACTCTAGAGACATAAGGCTTTGGGGGTCAGAACATACAGGGATGGAGATAATACAGGAATGAGATGCTTTAAAATTAAAATAAAATGAAAAGACCTTAATTTGGCCCTACCAATTCCTTAAGCTAAAACTCTATATTTCTCCTCTATTTTATAGACAAAATTCTAAGAAAAAAGAAAGCTTTTTACACTGCTTCCACTTCCTCTCACTGATTTTTCACCTCTATGCAATATGTTTTCTACCCTCAAAATTCAACTATAACTGGTCTCTCCAGTCACCAATGATCTAATTGACAAAACAAAGGCCTTTTTTCAGTTTTCAAGACTCTTCACCCATCAATTGGATTTGTCAGTTTATAAGCATTTATTCCTGAATATTCTCTCTTCTCTAGTTCTTTTATAACCATTCTCTCCTTTATCTCCAGGTAGTTGTATGATCCTTCCTTCTTAATCTCACATACTGAGAATTTCCCCGAGCTAGATGCTTCATTTGAGGGTATAACACAAGAATTTGTGTGGGGCCTTTATATGATCAGTTCCACATTCTTATTTATCTTACTGCTTCATTTCATTCCAATTATTCTCTCTACAAAGATGACTATCAAGTCTAAAGCTTTAGTCTTGGCCATTGCTAACTTCAATTCAATCACAAAGATGTGATGTCTTTTAAGCACCTCAAGCTCAGTATATTTAAAAAAAAAACCTCTTTAATTCCCTCCAAAAAAAGAAAGGAAAAAGAAAGGAAGGAAAGAAGAAAGGAAGAAAGGAAGAGGAAAAGAGAAGAGAGAGGAGGGAAAGGGAAGGAAGGGAAAGGGAAGAAGATAAATATCTACCTTCCTTAAAAACTTAATATTTCTCTCCAGATCATCAAAAAAAAAAATCTAGTTGCTGAAGTTCACAACCTCATTGTTATCCTTGACTCATACTCTCAAATGACTTCACTTACTCAATTTGTTTATAATTTTTGTGAATTCTAGCTTTTCAATAACTCATATTTTACCTTCTCTAGAAAAGTTCAACCAAAGTAATTCAAGTTCTCATCATCTGTTACTTCGGCTGTTGTGATTCAAGTCTCTCACCTTTCCAATCTATCTTCCACACAACTGCCAAAGATATGTTCTTTTCTTTCAGATTTAGTTTTCCTCACAAAGTTGTTTCTTTTCCCTCCCACTTCCTCCATTCTAATTGTGAAAGCAAGAGAAGCAAAACTGTTATTACAAAGATGTATGTTGAAACAAAACAGATTCCCTTATTGACCAAATCCGAAATTTATAACAATAATATCTCATTCTGTATGCTGAATCCATTACTGCATGGTCACAAAGTCTTTAGCCCATTTCATCATGAGTCATCTAGAATTAGGGTTAATAATTATGGTTATCAGAGTAGTTAAATATTTCAAAGTTTCTTATTCTTATAATATTGTTATTGCATTATTTGCCTGGTTCTGTACACTTTACTCTGTTAGTTCATACCTCTACTCTGAAGTTTTTCTGAAACTATGTCTTTCATGATTTCTTAGAGTGAAATAAGCTATTTCATCACTTTTGTGTACCATAATTTATTCAACCATTTCTCTATTGATTTACATTGCATTATTTTCCAGTTACTTGCTATTGTATAGTTATAATTTTTTTGTATATATGAGTCCTTTTCCTTTTTGATTTCATTTGGGGTATAGAACTAGAAGTAGTATTGCTTTGTCAAAGAATAAATACAAGTTAGGTTATTTGTAGGCATAATTCCTAATTGTTTTGCAGAATGGATGGAGCAGTTCACAATTCCAATAACAAAGAATCAATGTACCTGTGTACCTATTTTCCCAAAGCTTCACCAGCATTTATCATTTGCTGAAAGATAGAAAGTGCAGTTGCCAAAGTGATTTTCTTACACCACAGTTCTACTCATGGCATTTTTCTCGATAAATTTCATTAGCTATCTTTAATTTTGGACTTAAATACAAACTCCTCTCTTTGGTATTTAAACCTATTCATAATCTAGTTTCATCCCATCTTTTCAATCTTATACATCATTTCAGCTTACATACTCTAAAGTTCAGCTAAATACCAAATTGCCATACTTTACCCAAAATTCTCCATCCCAGTTTCTATGCCTTTGCAAAGGCTATCCCTCACTCATGAGATACCAGTTCTCCTTACCTATACTTTCCAAAAACTATAAATGAGCAAGATGAGTTTCTCTAGTTTCACTTAACATTCAATTCCAATGACATCTTCTGCATATGACCTTTCCTGATTTCTCCAGTTTAACAGTCCCTGTAAAATAACCAAATTCCCAAATCCCCCCACCCCCTCATAGTGAGAGTGTCTGTGACTCTGTGTTACTGTCTCTCTTTGTATGCCTTTGACCTTTAAGCCTCTATAGACTTCTATTTTTCTCCCTCTATTTCTTTCTCTGTCTCTGTCTCTCTCTTCTCGATGTCTCTTTGTCTTCCTCACACTCCTTTTTTCTCTGTCTGTTTTTCTGTGTGTGTATATGAACATAAAAACATATGTATGGATGTATGTATCAATGTATATATACAAACATATATGTATATAATTATATACACATACACCCTCAACCCATCCCCATATATATATATATGTGTGTGTGTGTGTGTGTGTGTATGTATACTTTTTATGTTTACGCTTTCTGGACATATTTTCTCTGTTATAATACATAGGCTTCCTGGGGGTTAATTACAGTTTCATATTTGATATTTGTATTCACTAGATCTAATTCTGAGCCAAGCACATAGTAGGTACTACTTTATAGAGAAATTGATAATGAAGATAGTGGTTGTCATAATTATGTGTTTCCCAGGCTATGACTACATGTGCAAACTATTTTAATAACAGTAGCATCAAAATTCCATTTCCTTATTTTTCATACAAATTTAAAAGCCAAAATAAAACAAAGTGAGAGTCAAATATATAATTATAGGAAGACAGCCAGAGTGAATAGTATATGTCTCGTGTCAAAAAGACCTGAATTCAAATCCAGTCTCAAACACTTAGTAGCTGTGTGATCCTGAGAAAATTACTTAATTCTATTTACTTCAGTTTCCTTATCAAGAAAATGAGCTGGAGAAGGAACCGGCAAAACACTCGTATCTTTGCCAATAAAACCCCGAAATGAGGCAGTTGCTGGGCACAACTGAAATGACTAAACAACAAATAAAAAAAAAATATATATATATATATATATGTATGTATGTATATATATATAATTATTGGACTAGCAGTAACAATATGTGGAAAGTTGATAATCATAGAATGTATTCTTTCACTAGTATAAGGACCTTCTTAGTTGCAAGAACTTTCTACCAAAGTAGGTCAAAATCAATTTGCACAGATTGCATGCTGGGTATGCATTTAGGAAGAGCTGAAATAAAATTCTATTTCAGTTATATAGTAGCTCTGTGACCCTGGGCAAGTCATTTAACTTTTCATTGCCTCTATTTCCTCATCTGCAAAATAAGGATAATAATAACACTCACCTTCAGGATTGTGGTAAGCATTAAATGAAACTATTTTAAAAGTGCATTATAGATATATAAGTACTTCACAAATGCTAGGGAGTAGTAGATAGCTGTATGGTGGTAGTATTAGTAATAGAAGTAATGGTAGTATTAATAATAGCTATAGTAATAATGGTAGTAGTAGTAGTAGTAGTCATGGTAGTAGTAAAAGTACTAGCGGTAGTAGAAATAGAAATTGAAGTGGTAGTATTAATTTAAAGCTATAAAGAATTGCCTTAGAACACGCACCCTATATGTGTCTTTTGTGGGATTTGAATATAGTTACTTTTAGCTCTGAATCCATCTCTGTTCAGGCTATTTTTCTAAAATTTTTCCACGATACTGAGAAGAACAATTTGTTAGAGAGGAGAATACCTGAGTTTTGCATTATCATAGATTTGGCATATATTCTCTTCAGGGTTGTGATTCCTTTTGGGTATGTGTGCATGCTTTGTGTTTTATAGCAGACTTGAAACAGAAACACCATATTGTTGTTCAGTTGTGTCTGACTCTTCATGACCTTGGGGATCATACTATACAACGAAGTGTTATTGGCAGATATATTGGAATGGTTTGCCAGTTCCTTTACAAGCAGATTAAGGCAAACAGAGTTTAAGTGATTAGAGCAGTCATACAGCTATCAAATAAGTGTCTGAGATGAAATGTGTACTCAAGTCTTCCTGACTCTGGGCCCAAAATTTATCCATTCAACCACCTCGCTGCCTCCACAGTATGATTTATCTATAGGATACCACAAACATGATTTATCTATAGGATAGGAACATAAACATGCACATCTATGAATAATTACATTTGATATGCAAATTCTATATCATATATAAATGCATATAAATGATTTTTATATAATTTATATTCACATGTATTTATGTTCCTTTTCATTGATTTGAATGTTATATCACATATGTATGTAGGACTATATAGATGAAATTCTGGAGAATATATATGTGCATTGTTGAAAAAATACAATCACACTGTCAAAAATTTCACAGTGGGAGGCGATCTCAATCCATACAGCAAAATCCCAGTCTCCACTTGAATAATTTCCAAGGAATTTCATCTTACTTTTTAAATATTGTTGCTGTTGTTAAGTTATATTGAACCCCAAATCTGTCCCTATGCAGTTTTTTTTTTCTCTTGCTTCCTATTAAGAGAAAGAGAATCAAAGTGATCTGGCTTCTCACCATAGTCCTTTTAAATAGTGAAATTTCAGTATTATATATTCTTCATACCCTCGGGTCTTTAAATAATTCTCTGAATATGGAATGGTCTCTGGTCTACTCAAGTTGAAAATCTCTAAAGCATGTTCCTGCTTATCGATGGTGTCCTCCCCCAAAAAATAGTAAATCATACAACTGAGCTTAATATTTAAGATAGGTCTGACTAGGGAAGAAGACTTTCAGTCCAAACCTAGATGTGTATTGCAAAATCAGGTGTTATTTCCTAGCTACTTAAGTTTTGGTAAGTCATCTATTGTTTCTGAGTCATTTTTATCCTAGCTAAAATATAGTGATTAAATTAGAATATCTCTCAGTCTTCTTCCAACTGTAGAATTCTCTGATGCTGTGATTTGCCATCTGGCAAACTCCTGACAAGTAACAGATTGGTCATTTGGATGATATAGAAGTTACATTGGTCAATAATCATTTCATTGATTCTTTGCTTTCCTAGTGTGTGGATTAAATTTTTCAGTGTATCTTGCCTTTACTCTTAATATGTATGTTCATGTTTCCATGGTATCACTGCTTAAGGAAGGAACCCATAAATATTTTTGTTACATTAAAATTATAACTTTTACCCAATGGAATGTAGAGAAGCAAAGGAGTATGGAGAGATACCTGAGATTGGTATGACACTGAAAATTATGAGTGAGGCTGATGCAAAATCTTCAGACCAAAAAGAAAAAGCAGAAATAAGAAAATGTTTTACAACCAGTGATCTATTAAAAACATTTCCAAAGGTGAACAATTTTCCTTTTTTGGATTGGACAAACTGTACTTTCTTCACCATATTTCAACATGTATTGATATTATTTGGGGCAAACTCTATAAAGAGTAAATAGGAGTGCCTTTTTAAATGACTTTTTTACTGTGCCAAAAGCTACTAAGTATAGTCTTAAATATATTTAATGGTGGAAGTGTATAGTCACTGTCATTGGAAATGATGCCTTTTATGGGGAGACATTAGAGAAAAAAACAACCCTGTCAACCTTTCTATCACTGATCATTCCCAGCCACGTGTTTATCATTTGGTCTCCATGTTACAAATACCAGGGAAGTGGGCCAGTTGAGCTGTGAGAATGGAAAGGAAGCTAGTGCTGGCAAAATTTCCAAGTAAGATAATGGCTTCTCTAGCACTGTGTGTATACACAAGCCCCTTATAAAAGCAGGGAGACTCCTGTTCTCTTGGCTGATGTTCTGAAACTGGCTCTTCTAATCTAGCTGTAGAGCAGAGTATATTGGCCCAAGGAAAGTCATGAGGGCAAGGTGTGACCTCAGTCATAGTCATTTTCTGATATGTTGTATGTGTGTGTGTGTGTGTGTATTGTGTGGATCCTACCCCCACCCTTTGACATTAGCTTTTTAAAATATCTTTTCTTCATTCAGAAATTATTTGGAGCTGAGACTTAGCAGTGATCACTCAGATCAACCCAAGATTTAACCTGAGCCTTTTTGACTTTTTCTCCATAAAATGGGGACTAATGGTTGCTATTGTTCAGTCAGTCAGTTGTATCTTACTTTTGTGACTCCATGGACCATAGCATAACAAAGCTGCCCATGAGTTTTTCTTGGCAAAATACTAAATGATTTTGCCAATTCCTTCTCCAGTGAATTAAAGGTAAACAGCCAAGGTCATAACAACTAATAAATGCCTGAGGCCAGATTTTGAATTCAGGGCTTCCTGACTTCAGGCCCAATGCTCTATCTAGTGAACCTCCCTATGGGGAGAGTAATAACTACTTCCTAATGTTGTTGTGAGGACAAAATGCAATAATTTTTGTAAAGTGTTTTGCAGGTCTTAACATACTATCTATAGGTGCTAGTTATTATTATTGTGTTGTTAGTTGTTATTGTTATTGTTATTTTTACATCATTCTGTGTGCTGGAAATCTTATCACTGGCTCCAAATTCTAAGCATACTACAGCATTAGGATCATCCCTCACATCCAAGTGAACAAAGAATTTTAAGGCATGATGTTTAATTTTGCTATCTCAACATTTGCTAAAATGAAATTTGTTCAAGGTGGGAAAAAAAAAAGAAGAATCTAAATCTGAAAACTTCTGGGCATCTGTTGGATTTCAGACTACTTGAGTAACTATGTCTGAACACACACACACACACACACACACACACACATTCCCTCAGTATCTACACAATTAGAGGAAGCTTTCATCACTTTTTTCTCTAAGTTATTAAATTACGACTACTCAAACTATACCTACGTTCCATTCTTGACCAAAAGTTAGTTTCCTACCCAAAAGTTTTTCACCAGTTATCAGTGGCAGACGACGTCTTTTCTTATATCCTAGGGCTAATTAAACTCTATAAACATCTGCAAATGCTACTTCCTCAAAATGTTTCAGATGAGCCCTTAAAAGTGCAAAACACTGAAGAAAAAGATGTCTAGTTACTTGGAAAACTTCTGGTTATGTATCTCTATGTATTCTCCTTTTGTTGTGTGATCCTCTTGTTAAGGACTAGGACTAAGTGAAGGGGCAGGTCAATTCTCCGAGGGCCTTCACAACTGTGAATTATAACACTTGAAGGAGTTGCAAAGCAGCCTTTGATGCAGATGTTCCTTGTGGATTGGGAATGAAATAAATTGAAGGCAAGAGGGAAGAGAAGAGAGGTCAGAGAACGCAACTGCCTCTCAGTCTCTTTGAATCATTATCATCCTCTCACATGAAGAGATCCATTTAACAGGTGTGAGTTAGACCTCCAGCAGCCACTGGCAGTTAGCTCCCATATCTTTGACCATCCTTGTGGGTCTCCTGCCTCTCTCTCTCCTCCACTAAGACCAAAGACTCAGGCTGGTGCCAAGATCTTCCAGAGAGCTAGTCCAGACAGTATATTTTAGAACCCCAGCTTGGGGGCTCTAACAAGTACACTACATTTTGGCACCCAACGTGGGGTACTGGAAAGTGGGACACTGTACCTCTGGAAAACATTAATGAATAGAATATTATTGCAAGTTATTTTAGACTTAACCAAAGCATGAAGCAAAAGGGTAATTATGATAGACCAGATACCATCAGGTCAGTAATCTGTATGTCCTTGATAATGCCTTTTTGGGATTAAAAATTTATATATATTTTTTTCCTAATTAAGGCAATCTTCACAGGACTCTGATACTTAGGTATGAAACCTTTTGAAATAAAAAAAAAAAAGTACTATTTTTTTTTCATTTGAGATCAAGTGACTTGGCCAGGGTCACACAGCTACTAGGTATCAGAGATTTGATTTGAACTCAATTCTCTTAGTACCAAGGTCAGTGCTTTCTCTACTATGCCACACAACTTCCCCATGTACTATTCTTTTAATGAATTTATAGAGGAGAAATAATTTTCTTAAAATGTATGAAATAGTCAAGTGAAAGAATGCTGTATTTGAATTCATACATGTCAGGCATACTATTATAAATTTTATATAATACAGGACCACATGTAATATGTAAATGTATCCTTTACAATAAAATATTCATTTTATTTATCATATTGTAAATATGCTATTTTATTTGCCCTTTTGACATATATTAGTGTGTGATTTAAATTATAATATTTTATATTTTATATGTTTGTATTTTCTTGGATTAAATTACATGTGATTTACATATCTCAAGCCAAATTGTAGCTTGCAAGAGCATAAGAAAAAATACATTTAGTAATGCAAGAAAAGAGGAATGTCAAAAGGCAGATTATATAATATAGAGTACAGAAGGATTAATTTAGATTAATTTAGAATAATCATTTTATTTTACAGAGAAGGGGACAGTTTCAGAGATTTTTTTTGATTCTCTCTCTACATAATCAATTTCATCTTAATATCTCTGGCATCTCTTTCTCTACAATTACAGAGATTACTTTATCCACGTGCCCATTACTTTGTTACTTCATTTTTTAAATGATGTACTAATTTAATTTTTTGCCTTTGATCTCTCCCATTTTCAAACCATGACCCACACAATTGAAAAATATATAGAGATTCTCATGGTTCCTGCCTTGTTATGTCACCCTTCTGCTCTGAAAGCCTAAATGGCTCCCTACTGCCTATAAGACCAAAAAACATATTCCTTTCACTCTTTGGCACTAAAATCCTTCACAATCTGTTTCTAAGTTCTTTTTTTTTTCAGATTTATCTGATGTTAGTTCTTATCACATGCTCTATATGTCAGTCAAATTTACCATTTGTTATTCATTATACATGCCATTCTATGTTCTGCCCTTGTATACATTGCTCACTATGCTTGGAATGGTCTCTTTCCTAGCTCCAGCTTCTTGGAAACTCTAGTTCTCTTCAAGACCCAGTTTTGTACCACCCTCAATAAAATGCTTTTCTCTGATTCTTCCAGTTATTTGTATTCACAGACCATTCACAACACTTACACTTCTATCCTCAATCTGTCTCTCTCCCTTTTTCTCCCTTCCTCCTTCCCTCTTCCTCTCTCTCTCTCTGCCTCTCTCTCTCTCTCTCTCTCTCTCTCTCTCTCTCTCTCTCTCTCTCTCTCTCTCTCTCTCTCTGTCTCTCCATCCATTTATGAATCTCTTTGTCTGTCTGGCATTCTGTCTGTCTATCTACCCACCTATCTGTCTGTCTGTCTGTCTATCTCTAACAATGCAAAATCTGTTTATATATTTATATAGCTTCATCCAAAATATTTTCCATAGGAGAATAGTAATAAAAGCTTACACTCAGAAGAAGATGCTTCCAAGTTTGTCCAGTGCTTTATTTATATTATTTTACTTGAACTGTGAGGTAGGTGCTAATAGTATTCCCATTGTAGAGAAGAGGAAAACTGAATTGATAGAAGTAAAGAACTTCAACTCTGTTTTTCTAAACCCCAAGTCAAGCATATTCCATCTAGCCTGTGAAGTTCTTTGAGGAAAATGATTCTTTGCATTTATATGTGTATGTGTGGGTTTGTGTATCCAGAATCTATGACATCATTTGACACACTGTAGACAATATGTCGAATATGTTTGGTGAATTGATTCACTAGAAGATCAAACACTGAAAGTGAGGTTCAAATTTGCCTATATGATGAGAAGACAGGGCTCATTGAAAGAGACCTTGATGTTGGGAAAGATTTAAGGTAAGAAGAAAAGGGGGTGGTAGGGAAGGAGATAGATGGTACGATAGTAACAACAACATGAACTTGGAGTGCCATTGAGAGGCAACATCTCTATTCTATTCTCAATATTCTATTCTCATAGAAGAATCTGATATCCTGGACTCCAAGAGCTGGACCACAACTTTTAATATTCTCTGGTTTGGTTTTCTTGGGGTCTTTGGGAGCAGCCTTCATTTCAGTTCAGTAATCATCACAAAAGTAGCCAGGTGTTACTCCTTTATTATCTCTTTCTAAGTCTTATAGCCTTTCCTGGGGTCTGGTTAGCTTTATTAAAGGCCTTCAGGAGTCTTGGTTTCAGTGGAGAAGCTAAGGAGGACAGCCCTGCCACCAAGGTGGTGTGAGATGGGATGAATCTATCTGAGTCCAAGGGCTTGTGCTTCAGCCTCCAGTTCACTTGTCTTCTCTAGCTCTTTCTCTGGGCTTCTCAGTCCCCCAGGAGCCTGACGAAGATCAAATGAATCTCTCTCCTTGGTTCTGAGAGCTTAAGCTCCTGCATCCAGTTCTCTTCTCTTCCCTAGCTCTGAATGAACCTGGTTGAGGCTCCTAGCTTAAATGCTCTACACTGAGTATAAATCAATCATTATATCACTAAGAAACCATTATTTGTTGTAAGATTAAATTAATCATATTGAACTTAGAAAACTATTAAACACAATGCTAAACTAGATAACTATTGTATCATCAATTCTACCTAATTAGTACCTGTAGGAATCCTTGTTTCAAGTTCAGAATTTTGGCCCATAACAACTGAATGACTGAACAACAATTTGACAAAGATCATATAGGTATTGATCTTCAAAGCCACAGTTCAAACTCAAGTCTTTTTCCTTAAAACTTAGCAAAACTTCCACTATACAAAAATGATTTTTTAAAAATAGTTTGAAAGAGAAATAGTATTTAGGTAAATAGATATGAAGAATAAGTCTTACTAGACTGATGAATGAAGATGAGTGGAGGTAAGGAGTTGGGAATGAATACATTGAAAAGGACTGTGCAAATTGGAGTTCAGAGATAAGTCAGAAGTTATGGGAGATGAGGTTTGATGGATGCCATGGAGTAGATGATAAATATCATTGAAAGGAGAATTTTTTTTTTGAATAGGATATAAATAAGTAATGGGGAGCTATTGAAGGTACTTGAATTCAGGAGTAGTTTGATTGAAGCAATGTTTAGAAAAAAATTTAGACTATTAATCTGTTGTGATACAGGAACCACCTGCCAGTGGCTGCTGGAGTTTTAACTCAGACCTGTATAATGGATCTCTTCACGTGAGAGGATGATGATGGTATGAGGGGATTGAGAGGCAGTTGCTGCTCTCTGACCTCCCTCCTTTTCCCTCTTGCCTCCAATCTATTTCATTCCCAATCCACAAGGAACATCTTCCAAGGCTCCTTTGCAACTCCTTCAAGTTTATGATTCACAGCTATGGAGATTCTCAGAGAATTGACCTGCCCCTTCACCTAGGCATGGTCCTTAACATTAATCTATATAATACATTGAATATGAATATAATGAAACTTGAGGAACAATGACCAAAGAAAAGGGCTAAAAACTGATGCTTTATGCATTTTTGCTTTGGAGCTTGGGATTTCCTTTTAGACCACTGAAAGTAAACTTTCTTTGTGTAGCTGAATCCTTATCATTTTCTCTATTATGTAAATTTTAAAGTGAGCTTGGAGAGCTGCTCAGCAGGAGGCTAGATTATCAGGGAAGAACAATAGGTTGGTACATCTTGACTTTCAGCCAAGTTCTTTTCTCTAAACTATCTTCATTATTTGAGTCAATGATTTTAAAGACCATAGTGCCCAATAGATGTGTGGAGTAAAGAGTTCATTTAAGCCATTCTTCAAAGAAATTAGAAGAAAGCTTTTTATTGTCAATAGGGGGATGGTGATAGCGGGAGTCTACATATTTCCCAATTTTACTGACTTTTAAAGGATATTTGCCTGGTCAGATCCTGCACACCACAGCCCAAACCTGAAACAGAAATTGTAAAAGTTACCCATGCTGGGTAACATAAAAAGGGATGGCATCTGCTACCAGAGTGAATTGATCTCTAAATTGCTTAAAAGGCCATAATGAATAGGGATCACTTCAATTACCTAGCACGTCGAGATTGTTTTTGTGTTGCGATATAGATTTAGAACAATCTTGACTCTTGACAACCTTCTTGCCCTGCACTCTTTTCTTCTGCCTAACGCTCTACACAATCTGATTCATTAGATCCCAAACTAGGATGAGATCAAATGGTGAATTTTCCAAGAAAACAAGTTAAATTTAAAGGATACTACTCACATTTTTGGGCAGCTAGATGGTTCTTTAGTACACAGAACACTGTTTTTGCAATCAGGAAGATTCAACTTCATGAGTTCAAATCTAGCCTCAGACCCCGATAATGTGTCCCTGGGCAAGTCACTTAATCCTGTTTGCCTCAGTTTCCTCATCTGTAAAATTAAGTGGAGAAAGAAATGACAAACTACTCCAGAATCTTTGCCAAGAAAAATCTAAGTAAGGTTTACAAAGAGAGGACATGACTGAACAACAACAACTTATGTTATTGAAATATCAGAAACAATATGTCTTCAAGCCAGTTAACAAAATGAATTCCTTAAAGGAATCTGTAAGAGGTCAAAAAGGGATGAAGTCCTCTCTTTCTACCTCCAAAACCTTTCTAACTTTCATTCAATATTGACTAAAAAATCACCATCTTCAAGTTATCATCTCAGGGTCCCCATTGCCATTCCTTTCTGCCTACATCAAATGAGATTTTTTTTTTGGTCACTTATTCCAGATTCAGTGTATTATACTTTCTCTGGGTATAATAATGCCAGGTCATAGCTTTGTGTTTCCTGGATCTCATCATGACTTTTAGACAAATATTCCCATGTATCAATCATACTTTTATCCATTATCTTTTCTGTCTTCTCTTCATGTAGCTCTATATCAAGTCTTGTAACTTGTGACTAAATGTCGTATAGGGCCTTCCTTAAAGCCAAAAATTGTGGGTTTAATCCCCTTCTTGGAAAGATATTGACTGGGCAATCATAAATAATTCTCTTAATCTCTCAGTTTTCAGATTCTTCTCTGAAACAAGTTTCCATATTGGAGTAATGGAAGTCATTTCCATATAGTAGTCTATTCCCCACATTGATGACATTATGAGTCTTCTGCCCTTTTACCCCCAATGCATTCACATATTTCCATTTCTATGGGATCTATGTTTGATTTTAAAGGAGACATAATGATGGATACATGCAATTATTACAAGCGTAAATCAAATCTGAGATCAGAGGCAAGAGGGACCATAACTGGCTCTTGCTACATGGAGGTGGGGTGGGGAATTTTATGGAGGAGGTCTGTAGAGGCTTGGGGGACAATTGAGGAATCAGCAGCTGGAAAAGGATATGGTGGACATGGCAGGTGAATGAAACATCTTAAGTAAGATTGTAGAGGCCGCAAAGTACTTGTAACAGATGGAGTAGAATAGAGTGACCTTGAGCCATTTCCAGGCTTAAAGAGTTAGAAAGAGGTAAAGAGGTATATGTCACATAGTGCTAGCCTTGGGATCAGGAAGGCATAGAGTCATTCTACCCCTTGTGTCATTCTGGGTAATTCCCTTAACTTCATTGAACCTCAACAGTTTCCTCATTTGTTAAATGAGTGAGTTGGAGTAAATGATGCATCAAGTCTCTGCCAAATCTAAATGGGAGATTCTGTAATCCAAGAAATTCTCCAGAGGAAAATAAAGAAGTCAGTGAAGGGAGGAAAAGTGACGCCAGCGAGGATATTTTGAGGAGTAAAGCAGGAAGGAGAAAAGGCTCCCTCACAGAAAGTTTAGTTGTGTTTTTTTTTTTTTTTAATAGGGACATATCTGTGTATGGTTATTTGTGTGTGTGTGTGTGTACATACACATACATGCTTACAAAAACATATATATGTATATGTGTGTATACATATACATAGTATATTGTATTCTTGTGTACATATATGCACTGTGTATGTACATACATACATAGTGCGTACATATATTCATACATATTGTGTTATACACACATGTGTATAGATGTATACACATAAATGCATATATATTTGTATATACACATATAAATGTATATATATATATATATATATATTATATAGGGGATGTGTGTGTGTGTGTGTGTGTGTGTGTGTGTGAAAATTGGATGGGCAAAATTTAGAACAATTGTTCTGAGCAAGGAGCTAGAAATGAAAGCTTTGTGGGGCTCTCTTTTATTTACTTTGGTTCCACCATCTTGCTGATTACGTAGCTACTGTGCACATGAATCTGCAGCAGTATTTGTGGTGCCTCATTGGGCTCACGTCTGACCGCAATGCTCTAGGCAGTCTGAGCAGGAGTGGGGCAAAGCCTTGTTATAAAAAGAAATGGACTTCAAGAGGAAGATTGTCATGAATCCTGCCTCAAACACTTATTAGCTATATGACTCTTGACATATCATTTAACTCTTCTTGGCCTTTTTCTTCCTCTGGAAAATAAGGGGATTGGACCTAAATGAATTCTAAGATCCCTTTTTGGTCTAAATCTATGATCCAATTATCAAAATTTTGCAGTTGGGAAGGGAGAAGAGAACATATGTTAAATTATACCTATGTATATGCCAGGGCTAGGCTACGTCCTAAGTGTTTGTGGATTCCAGTTTTGATCCTTAGTAAGCATGTGAACATCAATACATTATCTACCCTTCCCAAGCCTTAATTTCCTCATCTATAAAATGGGAATAATACTTCATATATTTATGACATTATAAATTATTATGTTGCCCCAAGAAAGCCTGGCGATGATAGTGTTTTTGCTGTTGTTATTGTTCAATCATGTCTGACTCTTCCTGATTACATTTGGGGTATTGTTGGAAAAAATACCGGAGTGGTTTGCCATTTCCTTCTCTAGCTCATTTTACAGATGATGAAACTGAGGCAAGTAGGATTAAGTGACAATCAGATATTAGTGTATTGCAAGCTCAAATAAAATCAGAAATATGAAATGACAGCCAAATAGTTAGTAT
Organism: Antechinus flavipes; assembly: GCF_016432865.1. Classification (NCBI taxonomy): domain Eukaryota; kingdom Metazoa; phylum Chordata; class Mammalia; order Dasyuromorphia; family Dasyuridae; genus Antechinus; species Antechinus flavipes. The sequence goes on from NC_067399.1 coordinate 27,430,282, forward strand.
GATTATTCCTTCCAGGAATAAGGAGGTGACAGTTTCACTGCACATTTTTTTCATCACATCTGAGCTGGGGGGCTATACTTAGTTCTGAGAGATGTGATTTATAAAGGTCATTGGTAAGATGGAGTGTGCATAGAGGACAAGTGAAATTGTGAAGGACTTTGAATTCATATTATAAGAGTACTGTTTGAAGGAATATTTAGCCAGGAAAGGAAAAGAGTTAGAGTACCATGAAAGCTGTTGTTAACTATTTGAAAAATTTTATGTAGAGGAGATAGTCTGTTCTGTTTAACCTGTAAGGATGAAAAAAAAAAGACTGCAGAAAATGTGATAAAATGAAGAGATTGAAGGACCTGAGTTTGAATCTGACCCTAACTACCTGTATGAATTTGAGGAAATCCTTAGCTTCTTCATTTGGGGGAACAAGAAAGATTTGATGAAATCTAAGGACCTTGTTAGGTCTAAATGCATAATGCTGTCTCACAGGGGGAAATTTAGACTGAAAACCAAGGGAAAACAAATTTTAAAAAAAATAAGCTTATCTTATCTAAAGATGAGATCTGGACACAAATGGAATGGGCTTCTATAAGAGCTATGGAGGTTTCCTATAGTGGAAATCTTCCAGAGGTAATTGTAAAACCATTTATTGTCTATGTAGAATAATGATTCCTTTTGTAAAAGGGCTGGGGTGAATGCTGCTGTCAGCCCTTCCATCTCTCAGATTGGCTCTATAACTTGCCTTAGAATATTAAAACATAATGTACCCTTCTCTTCTTGACAAAAGGTCATCATTAGGAGCATCAGTTATGGCATTATTGTAATAGACTATGGCGATGCTGTGAAACCTTGCAGCCTTTGGCCTCCACAATGATTAGCCTTGCACAACAGGGATTTCCTAGTTGCTGACAATTTCTTGCTGTCAGCTGTCAATTCTCCGGGGAGACCAGTCTTTAAAAGTTCCCTGCCTCCTTCACATAATGTGCTGTTTCCTTAAACACTGAAAGTTCTAAAGGCTGCTAAAGGAATCCAAAGAAAGAAGGCTGTGAAATCTGTTTTCTCAATTTTATATGCCATTTTAAGTAAACAACTTTGAGCCTGAAGGCAGCTCAATGACCCTGCTATCCTGAAAAGAACATAGAGTTTCTGACATCTTTTTTCCTCACAACTCAGGGACATTTGGTTTTGTCTGATAATCCAAGTTGGGATTTCTGTTCTGAGTGATTGAGTTTAACAAAAGGCTGATTTCTGCTTAGCTAGCACATAATTTACCATGTTTTTATTTAAATTATATTATTAAAAAACACATATTTAGGGAATGTCTTCTATATTCTCTCTCTAAAATCCCTAAAGGCAGGAAACTATATTCCTGCATAATATCTGGTAAACATGAGATTTCAAAGAATTGTAGACATACAGCAAGTAGCTTAGCAATTGGGCGGGAAAATGAATCCATAAATCTTTGTTCAGTACCTACTATGTGTCAGAAACTGTATTAAGTATTAAATACCAAGAAAACCAAAAATGGTCCTTTTCTTGAAGAGCTCTCATTCTTCTGAAGGGAAAAACAGATAGCTGTGAATGTACACTATAAATACAAACTAAAAGTAGATTATCTGAAAGAAAAAATAGATAGGGGTTCTCATAAAGGCTTTCTACAGGAAATAGAATTTAAGTCTTGAAAAAAAACAGATAAATTAAAATTTGGAAGAGAAGGACTAAACATTTTAGGTATCGGGAACAAGCAGTACTAAACCAGAGATAGATCATTTTCCAAGAACTGCAAATAATTCAATGTACCTGGGATATAGTGTGGTGGAAGAGAGAAGAGTATATAGGGATTTTGTTAAAAGATACTTGTAACTATCCAATAATAAAGAATGTCAAAGTACTTTGATCCTAGAGCTCACTAAGTAAGGCTGGAAGGTGACTTTACAAGACCCATGTTTTAAGAAAAATCAATTTTATAGTTGAGAGGGAAATGGATTATAATGGAAGAGATGAGGCAGGAAGGTTAATTGCAAGGCTAGTTCAGTAGTTCCGGTGGGAGATGATGAGGTGAAGGCCTGAAATATGGTAGTGGTTATGTGAATGGAGAGAAGAGGAAATATATGAGAGCTTTTCTGAAGGTAGAAATGACAAGATTTAGCAATTGGTTGGACAAGTGAGGTGAATAAGAGTAAGAATTCAAGGTTGATAATGAGATCATAAGCCTAAGTGATTAGAAAGACAGTTATAATAATATTAATAATATTACATATGACATTTTAAGTTTTGAAAAACATGTTATTTTTTTTTCTTATTTTATCCTCTTAATAGTTGTATAAGGTAGGTGTCATTATCATTATCTGCATTTCATAATTGTCTAAGAAAAAATTAAAGAACTTGATCAGTCACACAATGTCTGAGGCAGAATTCAAACTAAGGTCTTTTTGACTCCAAAACTAGATGCATCTGATTCAATGTCATCTGTTGCCATTCAAGGATTTAATTTATGAATTTACAGATACCTATGGATTATTGCCTTTTCCTTGGTCATCAAATCTAAGTAAAAACCAAATTTTATAAATTGTAATCATCATTCTTAATGAGAGATAGGAGAAGGGGGGATCTCCCACATTTTATAGTATGAATAATGATTCATCAATCGGCCAACAAACACTTATTAGCAACATACTATGTGGCAAACCTGGTTCTAGTTATTAGGAATATGAAGGAGAAAATGTCATCTATAATGATAAACTTATAGTTTTATCTACAAGTCTATTTATATCTATATAGATCCACATATATGTGTTAGTATATGGCTCTGTCCTCAGAGCAATGAGGTAAACACTTCAAACAAAAATACAAACTTATGCAATGTTATATTACAAAAATAAACTTATGCAATATCGCACATGTGCTAAGGGCTTGCTTGACAAATATAGGAAAGGAAAAGAATTAGCATTTATCTAGCACTTCTTGTACCAACGATTTGTTAAGTACTCTGCAAACATTATCTCACTTGATCCTCACAACTAAGACAGAGGGATTTTAAGTAACTTGCCCAGTATCACACATGCAGCAAATATCTAGGGCTGGATTTGAATTGAGGTCTTCCTTATTCTGGGAAGATAATTTTATCCACTGAACTCCCATCTGCCTCTTTAAAGAGATTTAAATATCAAACTAATGAGTTTATATTTAATTGTAGATGCAAAGGGGGCAATTTGCTAGTGTGGAAGAGAGACTGATGGATCTAAAGTCAGAAAGACCTTAATTCAAAACCAGTCTCAGATATTTACTAGCTGTGAGATACTGGGCAAGTCATTTAATCCTTGTCTATCTCAGTTTCCTCAACTGTAAAATGGGGAAAATAATTGCACCTACTTTACAAGGCTGTTGCTGATGATCAAGTAAGACAACATTTATAACAAACTCTTAGTACAGTGCCTGACATACAGTAAACAATGTATAAATGTCAAGTATTATCTAGCAACTGATAATGCAGTATGATGGTAGCATGGTTAGAATATACATTAGGGAAAACATGCTAAGATATGTATGGAAGACAGATTTATGTAAACTCTCACAGTCTTAGTAGTCAGACTTCCTGATCTATTTTATCCAATAAAACTCTGAATAAGTTGATGATTCATCCCTCCCCATCTCTCTGCCCATTCTATAGATATGACAAAGTCAAAACACTAGTCACACATCTTATTACCTTTTTCTTGTTGAAAAATCTACAGTTTATAGCAACTTCTCATTTTTAAGTAAGTTAAGTAAGTTATTTTCCATAGCACAAAAAGTAAGTTGTATATTGGACATATTTGTGAGGGGATCTTTATTAGAGGAAGCAAAAGTACTAACAGAGGGGAAATGACAGCTGATAATATAATACTGATGGAATAAGCAGAAAAATTAACAAAAGGATATGGAACTCTACCCCAACACATGGTGTATTGAAGGGTGTTCATAATAATGACTCTGAATCATTAAGTAAAAAAAATTTAAATTATAGTCAGTTGCCTCAAGATATGTGTCAACCATTTTAGCCATATATCTAGAAGTAATTTTTTTTTGTATTTAAGTAGATGCTTTAGTGATCTGGTTGCCACCTTTCCAGGACTTTGATAAGTCTTTTTAGAGTGTGCAAAGCATGACTATGATGATGTCCTTGAGTTCATATGAAGAGAACTAGGAGACAGGATGTATATCTTAAAGAAAAAGAATGCTTTGTAGAGATGTTATGATGGTCACCAAGTATTTTATTTATAACAGTGAGAAAGGAACAGTTAGTTTGGATATCATATGTTTTCTGATACTTGAAAGGAGTCATGAAGCAGTTTTATGGTCACTGAGTTGGGTGTTGTATAGACCACATTTTCATGTAGGTATGAGTTCAAATAGATGACCTTTAAAATTTCTCCAACTCAGACACTTTAATTTGCTTTTTTTTTTTTTAACTAACATTCCACAGCCACCTGATCTTTGAATTCTGGCAAGTGAGATATTATTGTATTATTTTTGGGAAGGGTTGGATCTTTGATATCATTGATGTAGAAACCACTGAGGGGGGAAACTAGCAATATTATATCAGCATCTTTTCTATAACCTATAATCTTATAGAGTTGCCTTGCTATATTTACACTATTCCAAATATTTATTATCCATTTTATTTAATCAAATGTATGTGTATGTTTTTAATATATCCCAATTTTATTATATAAATTTTTTTCATATTATGATACCCTTCCTTGGCTTATTACTCTTTTACATAATTTAGATGCTTCTTATCAATTATTTTACTCATTCTTTTTCCTTTTAATAGTGTTCACTTGTTTACACCTCATTGCTCTGGAATTTCACATTTATAATATAATTTCACCTTGAATATTTATAGTCTAACATTTCCTCTTAATCTCTTGGAATAGGGTTCACCCAGAAACTTTAGAAACATTAAAAAATACATTTTTTAAAACAGTCTGAAATTTGCTTGGGGAATAGCCATACCACTTTGTTTTTATAAAAGGATGGTAAACAGACACCTATCATAAGGCAAAAAAAATATTTTTTTGAAAGTAAGAGATTCTGCCTCCAGTCATTGGATTTTTTAATATTGGAAGTCATTCATAAATATTGATTTTTGAGTTTCTCAGTCTTCTTTATATCTTATCAGGGCCCTTGTAGAGTTTCAAGGAGAGAGAAACTTGAGACAGCTAGAGGTTGCTATATTTGATAGAACTGACATCTGTCAGAGCAGATAATAACACTAGACAATTTCCTCTTTATTTTTAAAGTTTATTTACTATATTATTTTTATCCAACCATATGTTAAAATAGTCTTAAAGTTTATTTTTTAAACTTTGAGTTTCAATTATATCTCTTCCTCCTTCTCCATCTATCTCGTTAAGAAGGTGAGCAATTCAATATAGGTTATATATGTATAATCATACAAAACATATTTCTGTATTAGTCATATTGTGGAAAAAAATAGACCAAACCCCCCAACCAAATACAATAAAGTTGTATATATATATATTTGCCCTTTTCACCCATTTTCCTTTTTTAAAAATATCAAGTTGGGTACAGACCAAGTAGTGCACTGATAAGTCAAAGACCTCGTGGCATAGTTCCAAATTATCTAAAGAATGGTTCAATCAGTTCACAATTCCATCAACCAATGCATTCATGGATCATTTTTCTCACATCCCATCCAACATCTGTCTTTATTCTTTTCTGCCTATTAGACAATCTAATAGGTATGAGAAAGTAACCGCAGAATTGTTTCAATTTGCATTCCTCCAATCAATTGTGATTTAGAGCATCTTCTTGTATAGCTATAGATATCTTTGATCACTTCATCTGAAAACTGTTCATGTCCTTTGATCATTTGCCAATTGGAGAATGGTTTACTCCCTTTTTAAAAATAAATTATTCCACTTTGAACCAATTCTAATGAGATTCATTTATTTCCTTTATCTTCCACATCTTTGCCTCCAAGTAGAACCTATTTCTTGTCTCTTTTATGTGAGATAATCTACCACTGAGGGACTATATTCAGTTTTTTTGGGAAGGTAATTCTTGATTGAAGTCCCAACACCTTTGACTTCCAGAATACCATATTCTAAGCTTTGCAATCCCTTAAGGTAGAAGTGGCTAGATCATATATTATACTGATTGTGGCTCTATATTGCTTGAATTATTTCTTTCTGGCTGTTTACATTATTTTCTCTTTGACCTGGGAGACCCTGAATTTGCCAAGATAATCCTAGGAGTTTTCATCTTGAGATCTTTTTCAAAAAGTGATCAGTGAATTCTTTCAATTTTTTTACCCCCTAGTTCTAGAATATTAGGTTAGTTTTGCTAAATAATTTCTTAAAAGATGATTCCAAGTCTCTTTTGGATCAAGGTTTTCAGGTAGTATAATAATTTAAAAATGATCTCTACTGGATATATTTTACAGTTCAGTTGTTTTTCCAATAAGATTTTGTTTTATTTTATTTTACTATTTTTTGATTTTTCATAAAGTCCTTAGCTTCTATTTGCGCAATTCTAGTTTTCAAAGGATTGTTTTATTCAGTTAGATTTTATACTTCCATTCCAATTTGATTGATTCATTTTTTAAGGAATTTTTCTCTTTAGTGAATTTCTTTGCTTTTTGTTGCTTTTTCTTCTTTCATTTAGTCAATTCTGTTTTCAAGGAATTATTTTCTTCACTGACTTTTTGTACTTCTTTTATCTTTTGACCTGGTGTGGTTTTTTAATGTGTAATTTTCTTCAATATTTGTGTTTGTTTCTCTGTGGGTATTTGTGAAATTATGAAATTGTCAGCTATTTTTTTCATGATTTTTCTTGCATCACTCTTGTTTTTCTTCCAAATTTTTATTTTGCCTTTTATTCTTGATTATTAAAGTCCTTCCTTGGCCCAAGACCTATAGATCTGTGTGTGTGTGTGTGTGTGTGTGTGTGTGTGTATACATTTATTTATTTCTATCCATCTATCTATCTATCTATCTATCTAGAAGTATATATTATACTGATTGCCAAGATAATCCTAGGAGTTTTCATCTTGAGATCTCTTTCAAAAAGTGATCAGTGAATTCTTTCAATTTTTTTACTCCCTGGTTTTTCTTAAATACATTTTTTTTCTTAAAGTTTTTGGATGTAAAAGCTTTAACTTTGTCATCTTGAGTGTGTTTTTGCATCATCATGGTTAACTTCCTTTTTTTTTTTTTTTTTCCTGTTGCTTGCTCATTTTCCCAGTCTATTTCTTGACTTTTAACCGTTGCTTAAAGTGGAGCTCCACTTCCAGGGTGGAGTTCAAGTCTTAAGCGTTTTGTGCTGCTGATTTTAGAAATATTTCCAGAGACATGAAAGTTTTCAATTCTTTCAAGGTAGAATTATCTAAGAAAAGATGTTTTTATTTTTCCCCTGGCCTATGCCCTGGTCTGTGAATGATCACAAGCACTTTTTGCTTCCCTGAAATTGTGGGGAAGGTTTCTGCTCTACTATGACTGAAAATTCTTCTTGTAATCTCATAGCATTATATGCAATTTTAAAATTCATCCAGATCCTGGGACTATCCCTAGGACTGACTGAGTATGGGCAAAGCAACAGAGTTCTGCCTCCAATTCCAGCAATCTTCTTCACAAGTAATATCCTTATTATCTGTGATCTTGGGAAACTGCTGCTGCTGCTATTGCTGATTCACTATCTCCCAATGCTTGCTGCATTTTCTGGGGATCTACTGGTACAACCTCTGTCAGATTGTGCTCTGCTTTCCCTTTTCTATGTTTTGCCTCTTCAGGAATTGTTTTATGGTCTTATTTAAGGGTATTTGGAGGGATCTTGGGAAGAGCTTAGGTGAGTAACTGCTTGTTCTCCACCATCCTAGCTCTGCCTTTGGGTATCCTCTTTCTGCACATCCTTCTAGATTCTTCCCATCACTGGGACAGTAGCTAGAGTGCTCATTCATTCTCTGATTGCAGAGAATTGCCAAGAAAATTCTATGCAATTTTAAAATCCACTTACCATACTCAAATTCATACTAAACTTATTTTTATACATACTTTATTTCCCCTGCTAGATTATGTAGTGTGTTGAAGGGCAAGGGGAATGCCTTTCTCATCTCAGCCTCCCCAGTGTTTTACCATGGGGCCTCAAGAATATCAACTCACATTTAGGTAATAATTTAAAATTCTTTCTTCATGAAAACCCTCTAGTGTTAGTTATGGAAGAATTATTGACCCCTTTTTACATATATAAGACAACTGAGACTCAGAGAGTTTTGGTTAATATTATATAATTAATGTCAGAGGTAGAATTTTAACTGGGTTCTCCTCATTTTTAGCACATTATAATTTTTTTTTTGTATTGTACTACTGTTCCTCTTTTAATAGGTGCTTAAAACATAAAATTCTTACAAGTAGGGATTGTATCATACTTTGCACTTGTGTCCTCAGTGACTATAATGCCTCATACATAATAGGCACTTAATAGTGATGCAATGGAGAGATAACTGGACTTGGAGTCAGGAAGACCTGAATCCAATCTCACCTATGGCACTTACTGGTTTTGGAACATAGGAAAGTCTCTTCATATTTGTTGCAGTTTCTCCATCTATAAGATAGAGCCGATATTAGCATTTAACTAAGAATTCTTAGAAGGCAAATGAGGCATCCAAATGAATAGTAAGTAAAGGAAGCAAAGTTCTTTGCAATACTTAGTTGCTATACGAATGCTACTTCATAGCATTTGCTTGATAATATTATTATTGAATGTTTGTTGAATGATTGATAATAATAGCTAGCATTAATAGGATATTTTGAAGTATAGAAAGCTCTTTTCACATATTAATTCATATGATAGATTTATGGAAGTTAGGACCTCCATGTTTCATTCTAGCTCCTAACTCTTACTTCAGGCTTTTTTCTCTGTTTCCAATAAAAACCAGAACCAAAAAGTTACCATTGATATTTATAAATTTAAAGAAAAATATTACTCTGTATGGGTGCAGGCAGCTTACACTTCTAGGCAGTCCCTTTGCTATTAAAAAAAAACTTTTGCCTAATCCATTTCCATATACTTTCATACAACTTGGGACCCTAAACAGCTGCTATAATCTCTCTCCTTCATCCCATTTCTTTTTAAAACTTATTTTATTTAAAAATACAGAATAAGAAAAAAAACAGAAAAAGAATACAAATCAAAATGAAACAAATCAAAATAGAACATTGTCATGAATCAAGAAGAATATTAGGGAAGATCCAAAATATATAACAATGAATTACCAGTTCAAGAAAGTATATATATATATATATACACACACACACACACACACACACACACACACACACACACACACACACATACATACACATATATATATATACTCATGAATAAAATTTCTTCATATATAATGAAGAAATTTTATTCATGAGTGTACATCTTTACTTCTTGGTAAATTGTTCTTTTTTTTTTTTTTTTTTTTTTTTTTTTGCGGTGCACCTTTTACCTTATTCTTTTTTCCTTCATTATATTTCTTAAGAGAGAGCAATAGCTTTACCAGAAAAGAAGGAGCAATCTTCTGTTGATATGGTGAAATTGCTGTAGGTTTATATTAGCAAAAATAGCATTTACAAAGTATTTTAGAAATATTTTTCTTGCTAATGTTTATTATGGCTTTATGGTTCTGCTTTAGATATTCTGTGATGCTCCGGTGACCTGACTTCAATCTGGATTGAAAATAACTCAAATGATTTTTTAGGAGATTTTCTAGGCAGGGAATGTAGGAGATAATATAGAGATTTGAGAAGATACTTTTAGTGCAACAAAATCAACCAGTGTTTGTAGAATGATTTATTGTGAATAACAATTATTCCCTAAGGCAGTTTCTTTTCTGAATGTCTATCTGTTAATATGTTCATCTGTCTGTCTGCATGTCTGCATATCTATCCATCTATCTTTCTATCTAGCCAACTAGCTAGCTAGCTATTCATTCTCTAATGCTCCAATATATTATCTCATTTTGTATTACTTCTCTCCATCTATTAATCTAGCATTTAATAAATACCATCTCTATTTCCATCTATTTACCCATTCATCTATCTAATCTTTCTTTGTCCATTATTAAATACTTCTATTTATTTATCACCCCCCACAAAATTGTCACATTTCTATATTACTTCAAATTGGATTCAATGCTTGTTTTATTAGTCTTTAACTGCACCCCCTCCCTTACTTCCATAGAACATGCCTCAGAAATAGGTCATTCCATTTTCTCCCTTCTGAAGTTACTTTTAGAGATGACATTTCCTTTGGCAAGACATTGTGATTTTTTTTTTCATTTAAAGTTTATTTTGCCTTCTCCCTTTTCTCTATCCAATTTTTAAATGTTCTCACATCACAAAACTATATTTACACAACAGGGAAATGATTGTGTTTCCTGCTTTCTTCATTTAGGAAATTAGTACATACTGGAGCTGTGGACTTCTCTAATTACATTCTATAACAGGCACTATTTGTTTATCGTAAAGAAGTGGTTAAGAACAATCTAATTACTGGGTTTTTCTTTTCTATTATCATCTTTTTTAAGGGAGATGCTATTAAGTATCACTGCAGTGAATGAGTTTGTATTTAAAAATTGTTTGGTGGAAATTTTATGCTTAAAATTCAGGATACTTATCAGGGAACACATGGGTGGTTTACTTTTAGTAGATGAGTAGATTGAAATGGCACTAGCCACTTGGACCCATCACCTGACCTTCAGCATCAATGCCAATTATCCACTTTAGAAGAATGAATGACTACTTACATTTAAAAATCTCTGTTGCAGGAAACAATTCAATATTCTCTCCAATGATCAATTCACTAGGATGGTTCAAGTCAGGGCAAAAGGGAAGGAAAGAAAAAAAAATATCTTTAGGGTCAGAGATGCAGATATTAGCACTGATTGTGACAATAAGGAATTGTACAACTTTGGGATAGTCAGTTATCCTTTCTGGGACTCCTTTTCTTTATCAGCCAAACAAGGGTGATGGTTTATTTAATTCTTAGTTCTAACACTTCCTTCTCATTTGTGATCCGAGACATTTTCACAGAAAAGCTGACTACTTTAATTCCATGCTTAAATTATTAAACTCCTTCTTATGCATATGTGTATTTATAATATATTCATGTATATTTATTTGTAAAATGAAGTGTCCATTTTAAAGAATATCTTTATTTTTGTATATGTTTACATGAATATTTGAATTTATATGTGTAAATAAATTCACAATTTTAGAAATAATTTATACTACAAGGCAGTGAAAAGGTAAAAAGAACACTGGTTCTAGAGTCATAACAACTGGCCTAACAAATAAGGGAAGAAGCATTTGTTCAGTGTCTACTATGTACCAGTCATTGTGCTTAGTGCTTTACAAATATCATCTCATTTAGTTTTTACAACACCTTTGAAAGGTAGAAGCTATTATTAACCTTGTTTTAGAGTTAAGGAAACTTATGCAAACAGAGGATAACTGACTTACCCAGAGTCATATGGAACACAGTACATGTGTATGCATGTGCACACACACACACACACACACACACTCACACAAAATCCAAACTTGCTTCAAATCCTGACCCTGATGCTTAGTATGTGAGTGATGGTGGCCAATTCATTCAATATCTCTTTGATATTCCCTCTGGTTCTAAATCTTTGCATGTGTGATGGTATAATATTGACATAAACATATAGAATCATATACAACAATCAAAGTTCAGCTTTTGGAATCAGAAGATGCTTTTTTCCTCCTTAAAGCCTCTGTTTCTCTAATTCTGCATTTGTAGATTATATTCTGTCCAGGCAAACCTGGTATTTAAAGAAAGGAGAAGTCAGTCAATCAAGAATAATTATTTTTGAGGTGATTTAGACCAATTCCAATAGACTAATGATAGAGAAAGCCATCTGCATCCAGAGAGAGGACTGTGGGAACTAAATATAGATCACAACATGGTATTTATCACCTTTGTTATTGTTTGACTGCTTTTTTCTTTTTTTTTTCTTTTTGATTTGATTTTACTTGTGCAGCGTGATAACTGTAGAAATATATAGATTTCCACATGTTTAATATTTATTGGATTAATTGCTGTCTAGGGGAGGAAGAAGATGAGAAGAGAGGAAGGAAAAATTGGAACACAAAAGTTTTGCAGGACTGAATGTTGAAAACTATCTTTGCATAGAAAAAACCCTATTATTATAAACAAGAATAAACATTTATTAAGCACCTTCTATGCATAGCATTGTGCTAAATATGTCAAGTTCTTGCTCTCAAATTCTCTGGACTTGGTATAAACGTACAAGGAATATCTCTTATGCTTACAGGTAGCCCCTTGCCAAAAGCACTATTGGATATAAATCAGGTACAAAAATGTCATTTCTTTACTCTGCACAAAAGAAATGCTTAACATGAGAGATTCATAATTGTCCAGCCAATTAACAAAAAATGAATAAGTAGAAGGAGCAGCTACATAGCACAGTGGCTAGAACTCCAGGCCTGAAAATAGAAAAACTTTCTATATTTACTACCTCTATAACAGTGGGCCAATCTTTAAATTCTGTTTCCTCACCTGCAAAATATAGATAATAATAGCACTCGCTTCCCAGAGTTGTCATTGTAAAGATCAAATGAGATAATATTTGTAGAAAGGACTTAGTACCTGGCACATTGTAGGTGATATATAAAAGTCTGGTATTATCTACAAATTTGGAGTAACTCTTTAATAATATATAGTTATATACTTCTTATGTGGCTTAAGTGGCTCAATGGATAGAATGTGGGTTCTGGAAATAGGGAAACATGACTTCAAAAGAAATCACATACGTTCATAGTGATGTGACTTGAATAAGTGACTTAACCTCTATTTGCTTGATCCACCTGGCAAGGAGATGGTAAACCATTCCAGTAGCTTTGTCAAAAAAATTCCATACAAAACCATGAAGAATCAGACATGATTGATTAACAACAGCTGTAATTGACAGCTATCATATTTTCCCAGTGACAGATGTGTATATCATCAAAACAAACAAAACATCTTGCTGAGCCAATAGCTCCTCACTGCTCTAACTTAAGAGCATAACTCAAAATTTGGACGTTTCCATTTTAGAATTACTATTTGTTCTGTTATGAGCAGGTAAGAAAGTGTAAAGAGAAGAGGAAGCTAAGTTCCTTGAAATTCAATCTAAAGTTGACCTAGGTAAGAACATGTATTAGATATCAAGAAGAAGCCACTCAGACACAAAAGTAATTGTGAGGAAAAGGTGACTTCATGGGAAATCCAGGGAGGAAGATCCACATGTTACAAACAGTCCAGAGATAGGAGGAAGACAAAGAAACCCTCTCTCCTTTTTAATTAAAGTCAAATAAATGGGCAATTCTTCCTGTTCCATTGGATCTTCTTCTCAATACAGATCCGTCACTTTTCATCATCATCAAAGTCAAATTATAACTTTGTCTCTGAAAGTCAACAAGTTCTTCATTGCCATCTGCTCTATGACCATCCAAAAGTAGAGAGGGAAATTCATCATGTGACTCACTGGATAGCCTCTACAGGCTTATCTCCAAACATATGTCAATCACTAATATATATCAAAGTGGTTTTTGATTCATTATCTCAAATGAGACCAAGGAGGACCTACACAGGGCTGTGGCTACAAGGCCATTGGCTACCTGGCAGTTTCTGATTTTCAATGGATTTTTCTTGTTAAGTAGCTATTAAACTCTATTATTTTTACTATAGTAAAAGATTACTGTCCTTTAGAAATCTTTAAAAGCAGTGCCCTGAGGCAAATTACTTTCTTATTAATAGAATAACTGTGAAAACAATAACTGCACATGTTAAATTATGTTTTCCACTTAAACTTTCATTGGTCTTATCATCCTATCTATAGATATGTTTTGTTATATTTGTAATATAGTGTATATATATATATATAATATTTACATAAGTTTACCTCTGGTATATATTATGCATTTATAAATGTCTTCTTATATATTATGCATGTAGATATGTGCATATACACATGCAAACATATGTGTGTACATACACAAAGGACATTTTATAGGCCTACAGAATTTCCTATAACATGAGCCAGGGTAATAACAATATTGTTATTCAGATGCAGAAATAAAACCCAGATTTTTCTGGCTTTAAGATTTCTTCTCTGCCTACTATGTAATACAACATTACTTACGTCATATGTTAAACTGTCACATTCCTGATATTTTGCCTTCATTTTATGTGCTTTATCTTCATTTTACATTTGACAGTTCCATTTAAAAAATTTCATGTCTTACTCATTGCCTACCATAATAGGCCATTCTGACTAACCCAGCGTAGGTCCTTGATAAATTTGTTGAAGGAATGACAAATAGAACATTGTCACATTAGCATCAGGAAAAGAATTATCCTTTTCCAGGTTTTGTCTGTGTTCAAAAATGATTTTTGAAAAATCACAGGTCAATTGTCTAAAAGAAATCCAACAAAGGTTATGACTTAGCTTACACATCTACTGTGCTATGTCTTGATTTCTCCATTCATTCAGAGAGGACACTTCTTAGGCAAAAAAGTATTCATTTTGAATATAAAATTGGCTGACTGGCTGATTAAATGATTTGGATAATTGAAGTTTTTGATGTGTTTCATAGAAATTAGAATAAATACCCTCAGTGGAGCAAGTGAGAGTTACTAAGAACTGTGGCTGAATAATGTTGAGTTTCTTAGTGAATTTTATCTGAAAGAGAGCTTGTCTGTCTTCTTAGGCTCATTTTCTGTCTTTTGATACCCACAGTACCAAATAAACTAGTCAATCAGTTAGTCTTTTTAGTTAATTGACAGATTAAAAAATTTAAATTGGTCTATTAAATTCAATAAACATTTTATTAATTCACAAAATCTCAGTGATAAAAGTTACCTCAGCAGTTTTCTAATCCAAATAACAACTGGAAAAGAATCAGTTAAAAATGATAACTCTGTTATGTATTTAAAAGGAATAACAAGTCAAACACAATATATTTGCAGTTTCATGGACATCATCTTTTTTTGTTATACTATGCTATGGAAATGGACGTCTTATTCCATAAATTAAAATATAAAACAAATGTGAAAAAATGAAAAAAAAATTAATCAATTTCTCAATAATTACTAAGTGCTTTCTTTGAATCAAGCATTGATTGGCTATTGGGAATACAAAGAAAAGTCAAAAGAATTCTTCAGATACAAAGATTAGAGCATTGTAAATAACTGAGTATATAAAATTAGGTATATGCAAGAAAAGTAATTTCAGAATGAGAGCAATAGCAAAGAGGCAGAAGGATATAGTGAAAGGACTTTCTGCAAAGTAGTATAATAGCTGAGTCTTAAAAGAAGTCACTAAGAAATAGTGAAAAAGAGAACATTCTCTCATGAAGATTAGCCAGTGGAAAGATGTGGAAAGTTATGTGGAAGAAGCATCAAGCAGGAAAATTGGGTGAACCCTTTCTCTTCATTGATTGCTGACCCTGCCCCAAAATATAGTAGATATTTCACTACTAATTTTTTACCAGTGGTGTATTGAAACAGAAATTAAACCTTAAGAAAGATATAGTGATTTCAATTTTAAATCATAAAACACATACTTTTTAATGAATTGAAAATTAAAACTGTCTAAAGCCCAGCAGGAGGCAGACTATAACACAGGAAAAGAAATTTCAAAGAACTGTTGTCAAGGATGCTATAAAATAAATTTATGAGCCAAAAAGATGAACCACTTTTACTGCAAGAGTAAGGCTAATGGTACAATGGCCTATTAGTAACATTGGTATCTTTACAATGGGAAGTTTATGGGAAGACCTGATGAAAAGCCACATAAACAGACAGGTGTGAAGGTGTTGTTCTTTATATCACTGGAAAGAATAATCACATTGATGATAAGGTCACAGATCTGAGGCAGAATACTATGCTGTAAAAGACATACACCTTAAACTCAAAAAACTTGTCTAGTGTAGATAAAGCAAATATGTAGCAAAATACAATAAATACTAAGGTGCTGCAAGAATATTAGAAAAATGAAAATTAAAAGATTATCTGAGAATGTCAAAAGGAAGGGGCGAAGGGAAGGGAGATCAAGAGGAGAAATCAGGGATAATGTCTTAGGGAAGGTGGTATTTTATTTAGGCTTAGCAGGGTAATTGGGAATTCTAGAGAGAAAGGTGAAAGAAACTATTCTAGGACGTCACAATAATATGTAAAGACATATAAGACAAAATTCATGATTGGAGATTAGATAGCAAGGGGAGTATTCAGAAAAAAAGGACTCAACTATTTCATAAGAACAAAGAATATATGGAAAGGAACATCAAGAGAAGATTTAGCAAGTGATTGGTGATGTGGAAAAACAAACAAAAAATAAACCATGATTGATATTTCATCTGTAAACACTGATGATATACCTACATTTTTATCTCTAGAAAATTTTTGTGAAAAATAAGCTGAACTAGTATTGGGGCTATCCTGGACAAAACATGAGAAGGAAACAAGTTCTTTCCAGGTCATTATGTTAATTATTTGTTGTTGTTGTTGTTGTTGTTGTTGTTGTTGTTGTTGTTGTTGTTTTCTTTCTTTTTTTTTTTTACCTGTCCTTGGAGTCATAAAATTTTCTCAGCCTGATATTTAAATTTCTCTTCTCACTTGTGATAACGTAGCTTCTATTGACTTGATTTTACATTACTCTTCTTCATGAACTCTTATATTCCAGACAAAAAACATTACCAGTTGTACTCCAAATCCCCAACTCTCTGGGTCTAAGCTTCAGGCATTTTCAGAAGCTGCTTTAATATTTATATCCTTGCCCCAACTTAGAAATATATTTTTGGTATGTGTGTTGTGTTCTCTTCAAGACCAATCTTACCAAGTAGAATATAAGGTATTTAAGGGGGGAGGATGCTTTATATTTTCACTTAAGTGTTGAAGTAATGAGAGTTCATTACCTAGCATGATGCCTTGTAGAGATCAGGTGATTAATATGTTGGATGAATAGAACTGTGTTTATTGTTTTTATCAACATAAAAGCATTTGTTCATGCAAGACAAATGTGAATTCTTAAAAACTCTCTTCTCTAGCAAAGTCTCATAGAAATATGTTGAGATCATATTTGACTTCTTAATAAGTGTGTAACTAAATTATGCTGGCCTGTCACTGCCTAAAATTCAGGAGATGATGGTGATTCACACCTTTGATATGGAGGCAAGCCTTTTTTTTTTTAATGTGTTCCTCCTAATTTTAGGTTTTCAAGTACATTAATTTTAGTTAACTACTTAATAGAATGATTAGCTTTTATAAAGATATTAACTTCCAAGGTACAGCAAGAATAACTTTACATATATATATATATAATTTTATCCCACTTCATGACACCAGATGAGGGGCATATTCTCCCTAACTTATCACTTCTCTCTGGGGAGGAGAGGAGGATTTATATGGCTACTTAATTCAGTTTCTATATATCTTAGCCCATCAAATTCCAAACCCAACCTTCCTTGCTCCACAATTGCATCCTGCCACCTTGGATACTCAGGACATCCTGATTAGGGAGGCAGCAACTTTTGGCCTGGAGTACTGGTTCTCAGATAACTATGGCTTTGGCTCCCCTATCTGCAACTTTATTCCTTCATCTACAACTGAAGAAGACAATCCCAGACTGTTTCTCAGAGCCCTAGGTTAAAATTGGAAGGGGAAGGTGACGTTTCCTTCACTGAACTTTGAATAAAATCTTTACATTTGAATGATGCTGAGAGAGACACAGAGACAGAAATAGAGACAGAGATACAGAGAGAGATAGACACACAGAAAGAGACAAAGACAGAGACAGGGAGAGACAGAGAGAGGTGCAGAGAAAGACAGACAGACAGACAGAGTCACAGAGACAAAGACAGAGGAGTAAGAGGGACAGAGACAGAGACAGAAAAAACCGAGTGACAGAGACAGATAGAAAGAAAAAAATAGAATCTCAGTCTGATTTTGTGATATTTTTAAAGATGAAGGCAGTTCTGGCTATGCAGATGATGATAAGACACTATTCCCTTTGGGGTTCATACAACTTACAACAAAAGCAATGGAAGTAGAACTCTGAGCCAATGGCTCTTTATTGAAGGTCCATGGTTCCCTATAAAGAAGTTGACCACAGATCTTCCTCACTATTTGAGATACTCCCTTCCTCCAGGAATTTTGTTTTAAAATCTGACATCTAGGTAGTACAAATGAAACATATTACAAATACAGAATCTCATTGATTGATAAACCTTTGCCTTGACCCTCCAATAGGATTTATACAAAATAGAGAATGTCATTGGTCGGCAAATAGGCTAATGAACAGACACTGACAAATCTATCTTTACCTTTCAGATATCCTACCAAAACAATGAGTAGACCCATGGGCTAAACAATTATCAATTTGTCTACACGGGCTGATGGACCAATAGACAGGCATGCCAAAGGTCAGCAGGCAGGACCACTTTTGTCATTCTTATTATATTGGCTTAACCTACCCATGACCAATTGATATTTTTTCCAATTGTTTAGCTCTGACTCTTTTGTGTGAGAAGTGGTTAGTAAATGTATTCATATGATAGAACCCCAAGTATTTTATTTTGTCTTTAGTTATTTTAAATGGAAATTACCTTTCTATCTCTTGCCAATGGGCTTTGTTAGTAATAAGTAGAAATGATGTGTGTGTGGGATTATTTTATATTCTGCAAATTTATAAAACTATGAATTATTTTGAGTAAGTTTTTGGGGGCAGCTAGATGGCACAGTGGATAGAGTACCAGCTGATACTTAATTTTATTTGGCCAACTGTTTTCTTATAGAGTGTTTAGCTTTCATTTACCTAATTCTAATTTTTAAGAAATTATTTTTTGTTAGATTTTTTACCTCCTCTTTCATTTGACCATATACTTTTTAAAGAGATTTTCTTTAGTAGATTTGTCCTCAATTTGTTTAAATGGATTTTTTTTAGGGAATTATTTTTCAGTAAATGTTTGTTTAATCTTTCTTGCATATTTCTCATTTATTTTTCAAAGTTTTATTTCACTTGTCTGACTTTCTTTTTGAAAAAAATTTGGAGGCCTTCTAAAAAGCTATTTTTGGTCTTGAGATCTATTTATTATTCCCCCTTTGAGATTTCACATGTAACCATTTCGACATTATTGAACTCTTGAATTTATGTTTTTATCTTCTCTGTCAGCTTAGTAGTTTTCTATGGTCAAAAATATTTTTTGCTCATTTTTTAACCTTTGTTGTCATTTTAAAATTAAGTTCAGCTCCTGGGGTACAGGGATCATTATCCAAATCTTCTTGTACTGGGGTTCAGAGCCTGATCACTGCTATCTTCACAGCTGCTTTAGGTCTTTGTAGCTTGGCCACTCTACTGTGGTGTTATGGTGTAGTGCATCTACTTTGCTGAGAGTTCCAGGGCTGGCAATTTGCCTTCTTCATTAATGCTGGAGGCCTCACAACTGATTTGCTATGCAACTGATCTCATGAGTCAGGACAGAAGAACCTCGATTCTTGATCTATGCTGTGGCTAAAAGTCTCTTGCTAGATTGCACCAATTAAATTTGCTTATTTCCACTCCCTTTTTACCTAAGTGCTGCAGACCTTAGTTGAAGTTCTTCTAAATTACCTTAAGCTGGGAAAATTCCATTTCATCTATTCCTCCAGAATCAATTTAAAGGCTTTATTTTTTACTGTGTTCAAGGGAAACTGAGAAGAGCTCAGACATATTTCTATATTTTCTTCACCTTCTTAGCTTTACCCTCTACGCATTACTTTAAATGGCATTTAGCTTGCCCATCAAAGTGTCATAAAGGAAAGGAGCAGTGAACTAGTATTTTAGAGTTACCAAATATGGTTGCTTTCACATAATTTTTAACATTTGTGTTTTTGAGTTGGTTCTGGTGTTTCATACATAACTGCAGTAAATTATAGTGGGAAATTCACTTCCCTTTTGGTTAAAGTAGTTTTCAGGCCAGGTTGTGGCCACAGCATCATGGGCAGGTATTAAAGAATAATGAATGGGATATTGGTTCTATGTCAGAGCACTCAGCTTCTAATCTCATTACCAGTGTGATCATGGGCAAGTTATTTTCCTCTACTCTTCTTCATTTTTCTCATTTGGAAAAAAGATAGGCTTTCATTAATTTCTATTAATTTCTAGCCTTATATCTATAATCCTAGCTGCATGAACCATGGCCAATCCCTAAACTATATTCTACATCAATTTTTTCTTTGATAAAATGAGGGACATAAACTAGATCAAATATAAAGTACCTTTCAGACTTAAGATAGAATTATCCCTTGTATTAATGAGGTGGAAGAGAAAAATGCTTAGATTTCTGGGAAAATAACAACAATAAAAAGCCTTTCTCTGTAAGTATGCAATAAACTTGACATAGATAGTGTTCCAGTAAAATGGTTTTCTTTCCTCTCAAATTTCAAGCAGGTAGATTACACATTCTGTAGAAGAATTTTTTTTAAATCATTTCCCCTCCCTTGCTCTCCCCAAACTGATATTTTGCTGCAATATTAAATAAGATATTTAAAGGACAGATGATATAGTCTTCAGTATGTCTTGAAAACTAGAAAATGGAAAGAGTAGAAGAAAAAGGTTCAGTGTGGTAGATTGCTACAGCTGTATATTAGTGTTTCATATATTGAAGACTTTGGGTATAATGGATTTCTTGCTTAATCAGTCAAGAAATCTGATTCAAGCTTGACTTGCATTAAGGGAAGTATAATCTAGGACTAATTCAGGGATTGTCCCACCATATTCTGCTTTGGTAAACTCTGCAGTATTTTTTTCATTTCTGAATTGCACATTCCATGGAAAATAATGATGGATTTTGAATTGGGGGACAGGGTTCACAGCCTTCATTTGTCATTTATTGTATGTTTGTCCTTGAACAGATAACTTTATCTTTCTTAGTTTCAGTTTCCAAATCTGTAAAATAAGTAGACTGATGAGTTGATCTATTAGGACTCTTTAAACAATAACTATATTATTTTACAATACTAAAAATTGGAAATTTCACAGAAGAGACAGACCATGGTAGTGAAATATCTAGAAATTAAATCATGTATCAAATTAATACCACTGCCACTAGTAAAAGTAATAATAATAATAATATAATAATAATAATAATAATAATAATAATGTTCCTTGTTATCAGTGAGTCATTCAGTTATATGTTACACTTCATGACTCCACGGATCATGCTGTCCATGGGTTTTCTTGGCAAAGATATTGAAACAGTTCACCTTTTTTTTCTCTAGCTTATTTTAAAAATAAAGACACTAAGGCAAACAAAATTAAATTATTTGCCTTTGAACTCAGATTTCCTGAATTCAGGCTCAGAGCTCAATCCAGTGAGCCACCTAATTTCCTAACAACAACAACAACAACAACAACAACAACAACAACAACAACAACAACAACAATTTTAATTACTTTGAATGTTTAGGTTTTTAAAGAACTTTGCTAATTTGATCCTTACAATAATTCTGAGAGTTATTTTCTATTATGATGTTTACTCTATAGATTAGGAAAGTGAGAGAGTAAATGAGTTTTTTTTTTTTTAAGTTACACAATTACACAATGGATTGGAATGCTAATATTTCTGATTCCAGATTTAATATTGTATACACTCTACAACATTTGGCACCAAAAGCCTGCCACTTATTTGAAAGACCTGGGAATAATGGATTTGAATGGAAATAGGGAGGGGAACATGATAGTTGTCCTTGAGTTTATGAAGTGCTATTACATGAATGAGGAAACTTGGACTTAGGGAGTAATAGATGAAAATTATTTATCAGACATCTTTGGCACCATTAAAAAGCCTCTAATGATTATAATCTTGTCAATGGGCATGGGCTAGTTTTGGAGGCAATAGATTCTTCTTTGTGGGAGGCCTTCAAGGATGGCCACTTCGGTAGGCATTCTTTGGAGAAAATTCACATTTAGTTATGAGTGGGACTAGATGGCCTTTGAGAACCCTTCTAACTCTGACATTCTGTGACTCTGTATTTATAGAAATTCAGTGCATGTTTAAGGACATCTATCTTAGTCTCCAGCATGTTATTAATTCAGATAACTTGCAGCCTCAGACTTCATGCCTTGACCTGTCACGGAGGTATCCAGAATCTCATCTCATACCCAAGTTGACTTGGGTCTGTCAATCACTTTCTCTCCCCTATAATCCACTGAAGAAAGCCATTGAACTTAATGATTTCTAGTTTCAGAAGGGAATGTAGAAGTCAGCAAGCACCACTGGAAGCTAACCTTTCAATGAAAATGGATCAATCTTGATTTCTTACTTGACTGATGAGAAATTCTTTTGACAGTTATAATTTTCTTTGTCGATTTCTAGTTTTCACATCAATCCTTCTCTCCCTACACTCAACTTCCCTGCCTTTGGTAAAGTATGACTGCCATCATGCTTAAGTAGAGAGTGCTAGATGTGAAATGAATCTTGTTTTGAATTGAACTCTGGTATTTATTACTCATGTGATATTCATCAAGGCACTAAACTGATCTGTGCTTCTGTTTTCTTAAATGTAAAATGAGGGGGTTAGGTTAGATACTTTTAAAGGATCCTCTACCTCTAGTCCTCTAGTTCTATGACTCCCTATTTTCTCTATTTTCTGAAAATTAGATGCTTTGCCATGATTTACTATGAACATAAGTGGCCTATAAATAAGGAATGATATTCTCTACTGATGATACAAGGATGTTTCATCAGGAAAAGCTTATATTCCCAATTCAGGCATGAGATGAATAAATACATACATTTAATTGTTCATCATTTATACTTAATAAACTTAACATTCAATATAATTATACCTATGAATATGTGTCAAGGATTTCTTACAAATAAGAGCTAGAAAGGACTTTAAAGATATTTTCCAGAAAATTTCTCCTTTTCACAACAAAAAAAGAAACCTTAAGACATTAAATGATTACACAGTAGAACTGAGAGTTGAGTACAGTACTACTGGGTTAAAGTTCAGTTAGTTTTATGCAATAGAACAGTGCTTCTGAAAAATGTTGTATTTCCCTACCTGATTAGTACATGAGCTATTTAGACTATGAATTCCTTAAAGGCAACAACAGTTTTCCACTTTATTTTGTCATTGTATCTCCTTACCCAACCACATTATCTTGCAAATTGTAGATGTTTTTTAAATATTGAATTGAATTGAATTGAATGATATTAATAATCCCCAAATTAGAGATTGAGAGGAAGGATTTTAGATCAGAAAATAATTCTATCATTGGAAAATTCATTTAAATCTATTGATCACCAACCAATAGTTATTAAGCACTAGTAGGTGAAACACAGTACAAAATGCTGGGGAATCATAGAGAAAACAAACATTTCTCTCCCTCAAGGATCATAGGCAACAGTTATGTGATAATATTAGCTAAAATTTTATAGTACTATATTTTTTTTTTATGAAGCACTTATTTGGTCATCACAACTCTACTATGTTGCTTTTTAAAAGTAATGATCATGTTACTCAGGATTCTAAGGTTATAGTTTTGATTTTAAAAGCTGAAGTCACTAGTGCTACTTGAACCCTCTCTCCTTTACCCAGCACAATGATTAAGTGACTATTGTAGAGTTAACCTCATAGTAGACATTTTAGCATATAGCCTTGCTTTACACTAGTATTTGAGATAGATTACCAACTTTGTCTTTAATATTCCAAACTTCCCACATATTTTGCCATTTTTATGGTATTTCTAAACTTTTAAAGATAACAGAGAAGAAAAATAATGCTCGCTATCTCATCTAAATGATAATGGAATGTTGAAGAATAACAGTGGGTGTCTATGTAGCTGATTGATGAGTATTTGTGGTCTTTACTTGTAGAAGTGAAAATAAACTAATAGGAACCTTAAATTCTACTATGGAAACATTGTAATTAGGAATAGTGCTAAATGCTCAGCCATGTCTGCCTTTCCAAGCATTTTTTATTTTGGTAGAATCTTAATAATGTTGACGTTAACATGCATTACATTGATAAGATCCTATCAGCCGGCAGTGGGGCTCTTTAATGTACAAGCATTAATTTGAAATGCAACTTCAGGAGGAGGAAATCTACTTAATTGGACAGCCTGTTCAGCTGCACAGATTTATTATTTCTTTTTGAATTGATTTCTCCCATCTCTGGACCCAAATTCACTTGGTATAATTAACCAACACTCATTGCCGTTACTTGGTAAATACCAGTCTTCAAGAAAGCAGCACTAGAAATAAATTGGTCTCCAAAATGCAATTATACCTGTTAGTTTGGTTTATAAAATGGTCCTGTGATATTCCAATAAGTAATTTCAATTCATTCTAATAAATGAACAGTAAATCTGAAAAATTGTTGGATCAAAGTCAAAGAAAGAGAAGGAATAACAGCTTATTTAGCCTGGAAAGTTTGTCCTTCTATATTTCTTGTATTTATTCAGTAGAAAAAGAAGCAAGTATTTGAATAGTTATTTGTAGAACTCTTCCTCACCTTATCACCATATTCACATTATTCTAATATATATTTCTTCCTAAGCTAAGCAGAATAGTATGAAAAGAGTATACCAAAAACCTTAGTACAATTTTTAGTCCAAGATACCACTACAACAACAATATTTTTAGTTTGTGTTTTTGTGCTTCAAGGAAACAACTAGTTTTTTCAATGTCTAAAATATGCTGTATACAATGAAAGGAGCTTAAATGCAAATAAGAAGTTATAAAGCAAGATTTATCTCTTGACACTCATTATTGCAGTCCAAATGTTGTATTTCATTAGGAGTGCTGTTTTCCCCAAATAAAATTTGAGCTTCTTGAGATTAGGGACTATTCCATCACCATCTTTGTAATTCTGTTGCTTAAACCAGTTGCTACCACATTTTTATTATTATTGTCCTGTAGTTTTTCAGTCATATCTGAACCTTTATGACCTTATTTTGGAATTTTCATGTGAAGTGGCTTGCTATTTTCTTTTTCAGCTCATTTTTAAAAATAAGGAAACTGAGACAAATGGGGTTAATTAATATGCTAGTCAGTGTCCAAGGAGAGATTATAACTCAGGAAGATGAATCTTCCTGATTCTAGACCTGACATTATGTCCATTTTAGCAACTGGCTGCCCCAGCTGGCACATAGTAGGTGATTATTTAGTTTTTGTTGAATTGAATTAAACCAGCCTAAATCATTGGCTGAAAGCTTCAGGATCCTGTGGCCCTTACAAGCCTTCTCTTACCAAGGAAGGAGACAGTAGTGCAAAGAGATCAAGTGGATACTTTGAAAATTAAAGAACAGAAAACATATTTCTGAGATAGAAGGTAAAACATTTCCAAAGTAATCACCAAGGCTAGTTATAATTATTATAAGACCTCTCTGCATCATAGATTAATCATGAAAAGGAAACAGTCTAAAGATGGTGCTACTCTGGTGTGAGCTCCAATTCCATTTTAAACTAGGATAGTTTTGGCCTTTGGCTAATGTGGCCCGATTGGATCTCCCATTTCTGAAAAAGCCACCTCACTGTTTAGGTCCTTCTGCTGTGAGAGAAGCCCTCCTAAAGTAGGGGAAATATTCATAGGCCTTAAATCTTTGTAATCTATGGTTTCCCCTTTGTCTTTTCCCATAGTGTGAATTTCTCTACAACATGTCTATATATATGATGATTAGGGACTAGAACTCTATTTTTCTTTAAAAGTATATTTAATTTGTGTAATAGAAGAAGCATTTCCATAAGATAGTATAACAAAAAAAAAATGATCGCACATGAAAATGAAAATCTATGTGTACTTTATTATTCCTTTTAAATATACAACAAAATTATCATGTAAATTTATTTTCACCTCTTTTTTTTTTCTTTTCTACACCCACTCCACTAAAGATGACCAACTATAGTGGGGTATGCCTATATGAGGAAATTTCCTGTACTTAAGGCTAAGATGTTAATAGTTTTGCCTCAAATCATATATCAATGATAGAGGCACAATTTGAAACTAGTTTACTCTAGCTTTGCAATCAACTCTATCCATTTTACAGCGTTTCTTCTATGTAAGTTATATATATGTGAACTCATGAATAGTGAGGGTCAAGGCAAGAATTAAGTCTAGAGACTTGATAGTTAAGGAGCTTTGAAATGATCAGGCAATATTGAAGGTAAGCAAAAAAAAATAGTATTCAGGAATATAATTTGGCTAGCAGATTCAGGGTTTCAGGCAAGGAAATCGAAGAAAAAAGACTAGGGAATAAGCAAGGAATCTAAGTGAAAGATGAGTAGCTAGAATTTTGATGCTGAGCCAATTCTTTACTCCAGTCTGGGATCTTTTGCATATTTCTCATTAAAAGAGAAAACATCCCTCATGGGATTGGCATGGAACTGATATCTTAGTAAAAGAAATTGTCTGAAAGGGAATGCCATGGTTTTATTTCCTCCACTGGGGAGTAATTGGAAATACTAGAAATACCAGAAAATACTAGAAAATTTGAATGATTAGGGTTGATTGCTTTTAAAGTATATTTTCATCATTCAATAAATAGAGTTTCAACCTATTATTCTCCTGACTTTGCTCTTAATGATTTTTAAAATTATTTCTTATATTTCACTCTGAAATAAGATGATGCTTTTGCTGATATTTTTATTTTTCCTGTCTCATTTCCTTGGTCCAGTACTACTTCCATTTGTCCATTCATTCAGGAAACATTTTTCTAATATTTGCTAATTTCCACTCATGGTAGTAATTGTTGTGGAGACTGGGAGAAAAAAAAAAACCTGCCAGCTCAAGCAAATCCAATGCTATCTGATTGATAGATTTTAGGCTTTATACTTTCTATTTTCATTTTTTTTCATATACTCTATGCCTATCTATCCTGTATATAATTTACATGCTCTCATCCTTTTGAAAATAAGTTCCTTGAGGGCAGGAAACTTATTTTGATCTTTCTTTATATCCCGGCACTTAACACTTACCATGGAATACAAATAAGTAGTTAAATTCTTCTTAACTGACTTGTCCTTGATTGGACTGTGTACTGATTAGTCATTTGATTCCTGGAAAGGAATTATGAATTTGTACCTCTCCATGCTTCATTTTTCTTGGGACTGTTGACTTTCTTACTTGTTAATCTTCTATAAATCCTCTCTTTTCTTGGCAAAGCTATAATATCCCTGCAGGGATATAATTAGGTCTAGGTATATTGAAAGCTACTGATGTCTGATCTGTATGGAAAGATATTAAAAGCCCTTTCAAGGGAAATTAGAAAAATAGAAAGGCACATTTGTGGCTGCTGTTTCTTTAGGGTTAGTTTTATTTTTCATATGCACAAACATGTTCATATGTGTGTTTGAAACAGTGTCATCATGGGTCCCAATACTGTTTCATAAGTAGTTACCTACACCTTTAGTTTTTTTTTTTTAATAATCAGAAAAAAATACACCTTTTTTTAGCATCATAATTCTAATCTATGTGAAGAATTGGAAAACTGCTTGTTATCTTTTTCTCCTGATATTAATATAATTTAAAGTTATTTCCTAAAGAAAATGATATAAGACCAAAAATATTGTGTTTTATCAATACTTATATTTCAATGGTTCTGGGTTTCCATTTACATGAGAAATCCCTCAAACTCTACAGCAAGTTAAGAAGTACAATATGTCTATAACAAAGAGATAATCGTGTCACTAAATGCTGCCTGACTCAGGACACATTTGAAGTATTATGCACAAGTGTGGACATCACATCTAAGAAGGCTATAGATGAGCTTTTCTGGGAATTGAGATTGGGTTATAAACTCAGAGTTGAAGAGTCATTTGAAGAAATTTGGACTAATTACCTAAAAGAACTAAAGACTGGAAGGGAAAGAATAGATCTTTTCAAGTAATATATATTTTTTTCAATACATTGAGAAAAAATACTTATCACCCTGAAGAACAAAAATCCCACCTAAATAGATGTTATTCTTATTGGGGTGTCCCAAAAGTCTTAGACTGAAACGTACAAATTGGATTGAATGTATTCTTCTTGATCCAAGATGGCAGAATGAGATTTAGCAATAAGTGTTTGGAATGAATTATGGAATACTGAAAAGGAAACATTGATTTATGGTATGAAAGCTATACATGAAATGAAAGAGCTATATGACCAAGTGATTGCATAATGTCTTTGATTTTCAATTATTTCACTGATAAAATAGTTCTAATACGATAGTTTTACAGATATAACAGAATTGTTATGAAAATTGAATGAATTAATGTATATAAAATGCAATAGAACAAGTTACTATTGGAATTGGTAGTCATCTTTCATTCTCATCTATTAAAAAGGAATGTTAGATTGTGCAGTGATTACAACAGTGTACTTGGAATCCAGCCTCAAAAATTTCCTAGCTATATGACTTTAGCAAATCATTTAATCTCTGTTCTAACCTCTGGAGAAAAAAAAAATAGCAAACTACTCCAATATATTTACCAAACAAATCCCAATGGACAGAGGTCCATGGGGTCGTGAAGAGATTTACACAACTACAATGACTTAAAAACAACAAATTATTGAACAGTAACAAATGAACAACAATAAATATTTCAAAAAAGTCACTTCTATAGACTATAAGAAAAAGTAAAATTTTCTTAGACTATGAGCTCCCCAAAAGTAAGATGACTTGGGAGATCATATGCTCTACTTCCTAATCCCACCATCCCCCAAACTAACCATCTTTAAGCAAAGGTTGAATGTGCCAACCATTTATTATATTATGAAGGATATTTCTATTTAAGTACATGTAAAAATTAAGGATTGTCAGTGGATGATTTTCATTTTTTATAACTGTATGTTAGAGATAATCAGACAAGCATGTTTTGTTTAGGTTGGCAGAGTGAAGTTTTTGTTTTTCTCTTAACAAAATAATGCCTGTGATTTTTACTCAGTAACTGGGGGTATATGGAATGTTCAAAAAGAATTGGTATCTGTGGTAAGGGATTGCCTATCCCTTTTCAGGGCTGCTCATCTACTTTTGGGCTATACCTTGCACTCAACTCTATGGCTCCAAGAGACTATGGCAATATCCCAGTAGATACCTCCTTGGCAAATGAAATCATCCAAATTTAGTGTGACTGACAGAACTCAAGCCTGTTGTTGAATAATGAGGATGTTGATGCTAAGCATGTGAAGATTTCGTGCAGAACTTTGTGCAGAACTTCCTCACTCGAACCTAACTCATGCATGAGCCAAGAGCAAACAACAAGCCAGATGCAACATTTAGATGAAAATGATAAAATCATGATATCAATGAAACCATAGCAGTCCATAAAAAAGATAATTACTATCGGAAATTTGTTTATAAGTGACATGTGTATCACACATATAGCACTTTATAGACAAGTTTCCAATGCCAAATTACACATACACATATATAGGGGTTGTATGTATGTGTGTACATATATATATATGTGTGTGTGTGTGTGTACAAATATACATATACTTACATATATATGTGTGTGTATGTATATACATGTATATATATGTTCTCCTGATAGGTGGTATGCTGCACAAGAATTTGGCTTTTCATTTTTGTATCTATTTGTCTATTCTAAGCATACTGCTTGGAAGATTGTAGGTACTTCCTTAATCTATGTTGATTAATTATTCCTTCCCTTGTATTATTGCAAAGTGGAAGATTGAGAGAAAGGATAATTTGGAAGTGGATCCAAGAGAGATTACAATCAGCCAAGAAAAGATCTGTAATGACCAATAGAGCATTAAACATTCTGAAAGATATCAGAATACCTCATAGATTCTATAGACTGAGATTTCTCTTCATTCAGTCAATTACATTGTAAAGTCAAGGTGATGCCCCAGGAATATCCCCTGTGTTGCTGACTGAGATTAGTTCCAAAGCTATAGCACAAAGGGGTTTTACAGAATGCCTTAGATTCTTGTAGTTCTCTGCCTTCAAAGACCTCTTATCACTCTATATTTAGTTAAGTGAAATAAGGAGCTCTACCTCATAAATCAAAGGACAGCCTTTATGTTTAATTCTCTATGTCTGTACAGATTTTTAGATCTTCAAAGAATTTTCTTAGATGTCATCTCATTTTGTTCTTATTGCAATGATTTCCAATTTATCATTAAGATTTATCAGTACTTCATTTAAAATTTCTCATATTTTTTTTTCTATTCATCTGTCTTTACACTTCAGTCCAAAGTCTCATGACCATATTTCTATTTTGTCCTGTCAGACTATTAGATAGACTATGGCCAATCACTCTACTGGTGAATAGTTAACAAAGTTGGTGATAATGTACAGAGAAAACCACACTGTATTTTGTGAGAAAGTAGCACTCTCTAAAATATAACTGTAAAGTTGTTATCCAGGTTTCATTTGAAGACCTCAAATGAAGGCAATTTACAGTCTTCAAAGTCAATCACTTCACTCTCTTTGTCAAGTATTACATTCTTTTTTTGTGGGAAAGAGGGGGAGATGAGAACTTGATAATGGTACAGCTGAATCAATTAAACCATCATTCAATGACCATACTCAAGGAAAATTTTATCAGCTACCATTTGTTACCACTTAAAATTATTCAATAACTCTACATAATTATATGTATTATCTTTTATTATTGCCATATGAAACAGTGCAGACACAAAGAAAAAACAAAATATCTTCTTCTAAATGAATTTATATTGTATTATCAAAATTGTTCCTTGTCAGAAAAATGTAAATTCCTTGAGTTCAGAGGGCTTGGCATCTACTAACTAATCTTTAAATCAGGCTTGTTTATTTTGATGTAGCTAGACTTCACTCCGGAAAAGAATTTACTCCTGAGAGTCTTAGAAAGTGAAATTTGTCTTTATTTCTTTTCCTAAAAAAATAAATTTTGATGAGTTTTTTGAATAATATAATGGATGACATGCTTATTAAATATGTAAATCTCACAAAGTTGGAAGAAATAGTGAATAGAATGAAAAAGACAGGAGACAGGTAGATAGGTAAGAGAGGGTATATGTGTGTCTGTTTATGTGTGTGTGTGTGTGTGTGTGTGTGAGAGAGAGAGAGAGAGAGAGAGAGAGAGAGAGAATAAAGACATATTTTATATATAAGATAGTTAGAAAGATAAATGAATGATAGGTGATAGCTAGAGGTGAAAAAAGATTGATAAGAAAGAAAGTTTGATAGATAAAATGTAGATAGATACAGATTATATAGATAAATGTAGAAATAGACGATATGTGTATAAACATAGATATTGATGTTCTGATGGATTAAAACATTGAACCAAATCTGAAAAGATTAAATTTTCTAGGAATAAATTTACAGTCAGACAATGGATTCAAAATTAATTTTATAAATAAACACACAATTTGAAAGAAGTTTAACTGGAAAAAATAAGATCATATAAATGTACAGGAGAAAAACAAAAAGCAAAGTGAAAGCACAAATTAAAATGTTACTACTTTAATAAATTACATACTATACACATGTATACATGTATATGTCTGTGTATATATGTGTGCATTTATATCTAAAATATATGTGTGTGTAACAGAAATACAATTTCATACATAAATTTCTACCTTGTTTTTTTTTACATATTAATAATGTGTGTGTGTGTGTGTGTGTGTGTGTGTGTGTGTGTGTGTGTGTTTATATATAAGGGGTGGGTTTAGAGGTGGGTGGTATGGAACCTAGCCACTTCCTACCTTCCAAATGTCTTACACCTTCCTTCCTATCAAGTACTCTAGAATTCAGTGTTACTGTTCCCTTAGCTGTTCTATCAACAAGGCACTCCATTTCTAAGCTCTGGGAATTTTCTTTAGCTGTATCCCAAGTCTGCAATGCTCTCCTTCCTCCATTCTAGTTACTGATCTCCTTAGCTTCCTACATGCCCTAACTTCCTACAGGAAGTTTTCTCTAACCCTGTTTAATTTCAGTGCTTTCCTTCTTTTAATCATGTTCTACTTAATCCATTTATAGCTTTTTCAGTATATATATATATTCACATGTTGTCTCTTTCATTAGATTTTAGGCTCCTTGAGGACAGGGATTTGTGCCACTTTTTGTATCCCAGTACTTAGCATTGTGCTTAGCATGTGATCGATATTTAATATATGTTTATTGAATTAAATTAAAGATGGTTGTGTTATTTGCAATTAAAATTCAATAAAATACATGTAGATGTAGATATCCAAGTATATTATATTTTAATCAAGTAATTATGAAAGTTAAAGAAAGCTAATGGGATCGTGAGATAGCTTACAAGGTGAAAAAAAGGTCATATTATAAGGACTTAGATTTAAATTCCACTCTGATACTTACTATGTATGCATTACCTAGGAAAACTTCTCTGGATCTTAGTTTATTCCTTTTCTGTAAAATGAGAAGGTTGTGAAAAAAATTTGGCTGCTGAGGTTCTGTCATAATTTTATGACTGTATGCTATGATTCCATATGTAAAGAAGGGAAGGGAAGGGCCCATTGCATTTAATTCTAGACTCCATATTGTAACAATTGCAAAAAAATTGTATTGTTTCCAGTGTTGAAAAGGAAAATTCCAGTTAACTGAAAAAAGAGGGAGAAGAAGTTATATTAACCATTTCTTCATTTTCCTTATTTGTAAAACAAGGTACAGAAGTTAATACCCATGCTGGTATTTTTTTTTTCAAGAAAACCCCAACTGACTTCATAAAGAATCAGACATAACTGAAATGATAGAACATCACCAAAAATGAAAATGAATGAATAAGGTTTGTTATACATGTTGTAAACTTGTGATTTAATAGTTAGCTTAAAAGTCAGTCATTAGTGGCTGTATATTCCCCCTCCCCCTTTTAAAGATAGCATTAGTAGAAAATGTTTTACTTTAAATCAAAGGTTACTACAGTTAGAGGGAGATTTTTTCCTTCCTTTTTAACAAATATATACCACTTGCAGAGGCAATTTTTTTAAAATTTAAAATACCATTAGTTTCTCCCAAACAACAATAAAGAAGTAGAAATGAAGGAGCTTTAAAATCTGATTTTTTATAAGAGAAAGAAATATTATTTAATGAGTAAAATACATATGTCTTTCAGTTCCCTATGCTAGATTTGCTTTTTTATGATACCTTTTTATTTTCCAAATACATACAAAGACTTCAACATTCACCCTTGTAAAATCTTGGGTTCCAAATTTTTCTTTCTTCCTTCCTCCCAACCCTTTCCCCTAGAGAGCAAGTAATTCCATATAGATTAAACATGTGCAAAAATTTTTCTACATTTATCACACTGCACAAGAAAAATGAGATAAAAAAATGAGAAAGAAAAAAAAAATCAAGTAAATAACAAACAAGGTGAAAATACTACGTTGTGAGCAACATTCAGTCCCTAACATTCTCTTTCTGGGTGCAGAGAGCTCTCTCCATAAGAAATATCTTGAAATTGTCCTGAATCATCTCATTGTTGAAAAGAGCCATGCCCATCACAGCTATGTGATCCTCACATTATCTTGTTATTGTGTACAATGTTTTCTTGGTTCCACTTATTTCACTTAGCATCAATTCCTGCAAGTCTTCCCAGGCCTTTCAGAAAACATCATGCTGATCTTCTCTTATAGAACAATAATATGCCATGATTTATTCAGCCATTTCTCAATTGATGGGCGATAACATTCAGTTTAAGATATGAATTTTAAGAGCACTAAGGGTGGTAGATAATTAATCAACATACTTCATTTTCTAATGAGGCAGATAAGAAATGTAATGTTTAGAACACTGAATTTGGTGTGAGAAATACTAAATCAAATTCCACTTTATTTCCTCATAGGGAAAATTTGGAAATTGAACTTGAGGGCTTCTAAAGAAATTTCTCTTTAGAGCTACTATCCAATAATGATATATTCTCGTGATTACAAGTCCCCATATCAAAGAATCCTAGTGTTGAAAGGAATTTGACTGACCATCTAACTTGTCCTATATATGAGAAAAAGAATCCCCTCAACAATATAATCAAATAATTGTGTTGGGGAGGAGGGAGGACTGGAGGGGGTGTGTATTACTTAGCAGATACTAGTCTTTGTAGTGAGGTGAAATCAAGTGCTCCCTCATTTTATCCATGCTACACTGAGATTCTCTAATTATTTGCAAGATTTTTTTCCCTTATATTAAATCTTAATCTGTCTATTACAAACTTTTACCTATTATTTCATTAAGGTCACAACTGAAGGGGTTCACTTCCTCATTCACATGAAAACACTTTTATTTATGATGTTCATTTCTACATTTTCTCTTCCTTATGACTCACATTTAGAGTAATTTTAACCCATCTTCTTTCTCCTCTAAATGCTCTCCAGCTTATTATTTTCTTTTTAAAAATAAGAACAAAATAAGAAACAAATAAGAACAACAAGAGCAACAAAATGGTCCAGAATGAAATTAATTGCTAGATTCTAGGGGTAAGTGTATAGGCGCTAACAATCTCCTTATGTCTCTCTTATCCCAGCGTAATATCATATTAGTTTTGTTGTTGTTGTTTGGGGGTATTATCTCATTGTTGTGCCATAAGTGTTTTCAATTCATTAAATATTCAAGATTTCTTTTTAAAAAATTACCCATTGCCTTGGAATTCTCTGCTTTCATGGTTTCACATTGACTTTTTGACCTCCTTTGTAAGGCTTTAAATTACAGTTATCTCATCAACAGTGTTTAGTTAGGGATGTGGTGTTCCCTCTTCTCCATCTGGAAAATATGTATAAAAAAAGGTTGTCCCTCTCTTTGTACCAAAAAAAAAA
The DNA here is from genome assembly GCF_016432865.1 of Antechinus flavipes. Taxonomy (NCBI): domain Eukaryota; kingdom Metazoa; phylum Chordata; class Mammalia; order Dasyuromorphia; family Dasyuridae; genus Antechinus; species Antechinus flavipes. The sequence continues at coordinate 27,465,109 of NC_067399.1, forward strand.
AGTCTGAATCATAATGACATAGAAAGATAAAATATGCTCATACTATACAAAAATTCCCTCTTTTAACTTAATTCCCCATCCTCAATGTATCAAAATCATGATGGGAACAATTGCAGTGTGGAAGGGATAATTGTAGTACATATTAAATTGAATATTATTGATTCAGTCTTATTTTTTTCTAACCTTTTCACGACTTTTCATCCTCCCTACCCCCAAGTAGGCTTCAGTTATGAAAAGATTCATTTATGTGTATATATATATATATATATATATATACATATATATATATATATATATATACATATATATATATATATATCTTTCCTATCCCTGCTGATGCTTTACTTTAATTCTACTCTTAACTTGCTTTGCTATTATTTAATATCCCTCCACCTATGGATCCCTCCCTTGTCTTCTTCCCACACTCTTTGTTTCCCTATCCACCCATCCCTCCCTCTTCATTTCTTTATAGAGTTTGGAGGGTGCTATACTTTTCATGGTATATATATATATATGTAGTGTTGACCATTGAACCCATTCCTGATGTGAATTGGTTTTCAGAACTATGAGCCCTCCTTCTCCTTTAATGCCTCTGTATCTTCTTCCTTAATGTACTTCCTTAATGCCTTTTTCCTCTGCACCTCATCTGTTTAACATGATTACTATTTTTATCTTAATTCTGCAAATATTTATTTTGAGATAATGTACTATTGATGTGAATCTTAAACCTGTAGTATACATTTCCCATGTAGAAAAAAACATTAGCAATTTTTCCATGTTTAGTTTGTTCATGGTGAATTCCTTTAAATTGATCATCAATATTGGCTCTTATATGTTAAAATTTCTGTCAAGCTCAGGTTTGGTTGATAGAAAGTCCTGAAAATCTTCAAGTTCCTTGAATGTCCTTTTTTTTTCTCATTCAAAATTATAAATATTTTTTGCTGGATATGATATGTTTGGCCACAGGCTTAGTTCTTTTTTTTTTTTTTTTTTTTTGGTAGTTATAATTCTAGACTTGTGGTCTTTTATTTTAACTGTTAATAAGTCTTGTACAATTCTAATTGTAGCTCCAGAATATTTGAGTTGATTTTTGTTTTTGTTTTTGTTTTTTTGTTTCTTTCAAAATGTTCTCTTTGTTCTGGGGTTTTTCAAAATTTGGCAATAATATTCCTGTACGTTTTCCACGAAGGATCTCTTTGAAGTAGTAATCAGTGAAGTTTTTCTATTTCTATTTTCACCTCATGTTATATCACTCCAGGACAATTTTCTTGAATTATTTCCTGTATTTTTGTGTCAAGGTTCTTTTTTTGGTCACAACTTTCTGGCAGTCCACGTAATTTTATATATATTTTTTTAATTTTTCAACTGTTCTCCAGATCTCTCATTTTTCTAAGATGTTTCACATTCTTTTCTATTTTCTCATTCTTTAAAATCTGTTTTGTTATTTCTTGATCTCTCATAGCTTCACTGGCTTCCCCTTGCCTGATGCTAATTTTCAATGAATTATTTTCTCTTTTTCTAGTTGATTAACTTTTTTTTTCATAATCTTGTTTTTCTTGAATAGTTTTTATTGTGTTTTACTTTTCTTCAATGTCTTTCACTTGATTTTTAATTTTTTTTTGAGTTCTTTTATAAATTCTCTCTTGGTGGGGAACCATTTCATATTACTCTTTGGGGTAGAGCTTTTTTTTTTTTTTTTAAATAAAATGTTCTCTGAAGAGCAATACCAGTCTTACCTGTTCTCATAATATGTTTTAATGGCAGGGTTTTTCTTCTTTGCTGGTTCATTTTTTTTTTAAATAAAGGAATTAGTGTAAGCACCTTTAATTGGGGGCTATGAGGGATGGTGCCTCAAGCTTTCCTTCAGCACTACCCTTTGACCAGGAATCCCAAACCAAGGGCCTGCAGCCAGCAGCAATTCTTCCTAACTGCTTCGGCTCTCACTGGATCCTGGTTCCTTCTCACCCAAGATCGTAGCACAGCTGGGTCTGGAGTTCCCAATCAGCCAATTCTTTCTGGACTCAGACCTCAACTCCACAGTTTGGAAAATGAGTCTCTGTGGTTCCTGCTGAGACTCCAGACACACCCAGCCAGAGCAAGGAGTTCCCACCTAGAGTTTCCATGGACTTGGCCCAGAGGTGTTTGCACTTCAGACAACTCCCAGCCCAGAGTCCCTGCTCCAGATCCTCTCAGATTGCATCAAAAGGACCTCTATTTGCCCCAAGTCCTCTTGATCTTTCACCAATCTATGTTTGCCTTGAGGCACACATTTGTTCTGCTTCTGGGGGAAATCTGGAAAGCTTGAAATTTACCAATCTACTCTATCATCTTTCCAGAATCCTCCCCACAAATCAGATTTTTAAAGAGCTTTGCAAACCTAAAACTACTATATAAATGCTAACTATAATTATATGATTTATAATTTCATCCAATTCATTGCCAAACAATACACTGTTAAACATCACAATGACATAGAGAACGAGGCCATTTCAGTGGAGCTCTATTTTCCTTGTTAATGACCTAGAAGTAGTAAGTGGATGACTGAATAGAGATCAGGAAGGACTGAGCTCACATAGTACCTGAAACTTTTCATAGTTATGTCAACTTTTTTCACTCAATTTCCTCATCTGTGAAATGGAAAAAAAAAAAAAAAACAACTTAGCAGCTATCTCCCAGAATTGTTTTGAGGAGAAAAGACATAATATTATACACTTTTTATAAAATAAAATGCTTTAATAGTACTAGTCAAAATTATTACTATTACTTTGTCACATCTTGACTTCAGAGAATGAATTGAGTGTTCAATCATCTGCAAATAAATTCAGATACAGATACCAACTCCACTTTAGTTCTGGCTTGTAGTCTTTTTTTTTTTTTTGCTGCTCAGGCAATTGGGGTTAAGTGACTTGCCCAGAGTCACACAGCCAGGAGATGTTAAGTGTCTGAGGTCAGTTTTGAACTCAGGACCTCCTGACTTCAGGGCTGGCACTCTATCCACTGTGTCACCTGGCTGCCCCTGGCTTGTAGTCTTTTTAAGTTGAAGAATTGCCCGTCTTGCCATAGCTGACTTTGATCCCATGTTTATCATCATTGAAGGCATTTGACAATATGGTTGAAAACATCATGCTAAAAATCATGTGAAAAATCACAGAATCTTGTTTCTCTCCATTGGTGATTGGGAAAGCTCGAGAACACTGTCCATTGTCTATACAGTATGAATCATTTCTCTACTGATTGTGCTAATTTTGGCCTAACAAATATCACCAAAAAAACACAGATACTCCATCAGCCGGCAGTTCCATTCATATGTAGAACCATCAGTTATAGCAAATGGTGAAGTTTTGAATGTGTTAGATAAACTCACTTATGTTTGTGAATATTTTCCAGGGATATACATATTGATAATGAGACACAGACACTGCCAGAACGTGTTTGGCAGGCTCCAAAGGAAAGTGTGGGAGAGGTGAGGTATGAGACTAACTACAAACTGAAGGTCTACAAAGCTGTTGTGCTGACATCATTGCATATTACTGTGAAACCTGGACAGTATACCAGTGTCAGGTCGGGAAACTGAATTGCTTTCATTTGAATTGTCTTGGGAAGATTCTGAAGATAACTTGGCAAGTTAAAATATCAGATACTGAGGTCCCATCTCAAAGTAAAGTGCCAAGCACCCCAACTCTACTACAGAAAGCACAACTCTTCTGGGCTGGCCATTGTTTGAATGTCAAATGTATACAAGTCAAAAATACTTTGATGGGGAACTCACATAGGTCAAGAACTCACAAGATGGTCAGAAAAAATAATGCAAGGACACTCCCTTAAGTGCTTCAGAACTGATTGAATGATATTGGAGACAATGGCACAGGACAGCCTACAATGGGGTGCTCATCTAGAGAAGGTGCTGTGTTCTATGAACAAAGGAGAATTGAATTGCCAAATGTTCATAGGAACTATTTGTGTCTGACCAATGGCAGAGAATTTTGAGCTTGTATTGATCTGGCCAGCCACAGTTGGGCTCACATAGTGATGTCATTTTGGCCCTCTTAGATAATTAAAAATAGCAATCAACTATTACTATTTGGACATAGGAATTCAAAGAGTTCAGAATTTATCTGTTTGTCCTCCTTTATAACTTAATTTTGTTCTTTTTTCCCCAATAAGAATAATTTGAGATAATTTATCAACCACTTTGTTAAAATCTTGCTAATATATCTATAAAGTCTCTTCATTTAACATTCTAATAAACCTGTCAAAATGAAATGAGTTTAATATGGCAAGACATGACTTTAGTAAAAGCATGATGAGTATTATCATCACCATATTTCCTATATATTTTAATAAAGTTTTCATTGAAAGTGTTGCCTGTTTGTGCCTTCAGAATTCATTTTTGAGAACTGTTCGTTCTCCTTGGTTTAATTTTGCTTTATAATTTTAGCATGAGAAATATTTCTTTTTTCTTTCTTCTATTCTTTTTGAAATTGGCTTGCAGATCTATTATGCTAGTCATACTATATTTAGTTGTCTTTTCCTTTTCTATCAAAAACATTCAGATGATGTAATCACTTTCCTCCAAGGATCCCATTATGCCTAGTTTAACAATATGCTATTCCTTGTTGGTTAGATTAAGTTTCTGAATAAAAATTATCCTCACTTTCTTCACCTTTTGAAAGATTAAAATTATTAGTAAACCCATCTGAAATATTAATTTCTCTCCCTAGAGCAGAGAAAGCTATAGCAGATATCCAGATAATTGAAATGAATTGTCATTACTATATCTTCCCTCTATGTCAAGCTTATGATATATTTCTTAAAGTCCTCATCAATTTCTTCTCTCTGTCCACGTGTTCTGGAATATGTTAAGATGAAAATATTCATCTGTCTCTGCCTCTATTGATCTTCATATAAATTTTATCCAATGTGTTTCCCACTCTGACTCTTGTATCTTCTCACATGAATATATTTTGTTAATATACAATGCTATCTAATCTCATTCCTCTTTGAAATGTTCTGTTACTGTATTGTTCATGTGGTTGTCATTGCTTTGGTTTTCATTGTGTTTGTGATTCTCCGAGAAGGTCTAATCTTCCTGAATTGTACTACATTCATGAGCCTCACTTTACCAAAACTCAGTGATACCAGTGAGATCAAATTTATCTTCTTGAGCAGTAGTCAGTAAGATGGGACAGTGAGAGGTAGGACTTGAGAGCTGGAATATCTGAGTTCAGATCCAGCCCCAAATAATTACTAGCTTTTAAAATTTAAGTCGTTTAAGTTATCTTTGACTCAATTACCTCAATTATAAATTAAAGACAATATTAAGGGTTGCTGTGCGAATCAAAGTTGATAATATTTGTAAAGTGTTTAGCAGAATACTTTGTACATACAAGGGACTTGCTTCCTTTTTTTCTTCTGCTCCCCTCAAGGTCTACTATTATTTTCTACTGATAAAACTTTTGCTAAGTTATCTCTTTAGGTGGGAAACAATTAATTTTCTCCTTCATCCTCTTTTTACATTATAAAATATTTTATTAGATTTCATTAAAATATATGTTATACATAATCTTCAATGTATTTAACATGTATGGGTCTACCTGGCATCTAGGGGAGAGGATGGGGGGAAGGAGGAAAAATTGGAACAAAAGGTTTTGTAAGGGTAAATGCTGAAAAAATTACCTATGCATATATCTTGTAAATAAAAAATATAAGGCAAAATATATATTATATATGTGTACACACACACATACATTATATATATATATATATATATATAAGTATGTAGACATATATACTAAATACACACACACACACACACATACAGATATATACATTCATATTAGCACATTTTAAAGCTACTTCAACCTTATGGATGGGTGAAAGCTGTCATTTTTATGCTCCAAAAATGCAAATGCCTTTTTCATACAGATTCTTTTTAACGTGATATTATTTTTTCAAATTTGTCTTTCTCTTATGAATACTTTGTTTTGGATGATTATAATGATGGAGACATGCCTATGCTTTAATTCCTCATATAATGAGACATCACCTTTAGCAATAATGTTTTCTCGATTATGTCTGACTTTATCATTTTTTCCATATGAGTAATCAGAAGTAAATTGTAATTTCCCCCCTTTGAAATGTTTTAGGAGATTTTTAAAAATATCTTGGATAGATGCTTTGTGAAGATACAAGACTTCTATAGCAAAAAAATAAACAACTGAGTACACCCTCATCAAGAGTTCCAAGCAAAATAATCTCCCCCCTCCAATATATAGCTGGATATGGATAGTTTTGATATCTGAAAGTAGCTGTGGGTTCATATCATCTTTCTTAGGATAAAAATCAATCATAAGTTAATAAAATATGGATCATTTCCTTAGGAAGGAGTAATGTGACTTGCCCAATATCACAAACCTGGTGACCAACAAAGCTAATATTTGAACACCATTATCTCATCTAAAATTTCAGTCTCTTTATCCCCGTAGTACAGCATGCAGTGTTTTCCCATTTTTAAGAACTAGAGATAGTGGTTTGCCCAAAGGCATATAATAAGCTAGGGGAACAGCATGAATTTTTATGTTCTAATGTTCTTTTTCTAATACACTACACACATAATGGATGCTTACTTTGTATCCCAAGATTTTAATAAACAGATATAATAAAAAAAAGATATTCTCTCATACTCTGAGATGAATTTTATATTCTAGTTATAGTAGAAATATGTATAATGACAAACAAAAATAGTAGAAAAAGACTTTGCTTATTGTAAATAAAAGAAATCTCCACTAAAGTTCTCTAATTTTTTTAAAAGGATATGAATCAGTATCAAATGTCAGAGATCCAATAACAAATTTACAGTATCTTGTGGTAGTATTTGTACTCAAATTAAATTTATTGGCTGGCTGCCCATTGAGGTACAAAGTTCTTTTGGTTCACTATCTTAGAACAATAGCTTATGATCCCCTTTTGCGGGGTGATCATCTCAAATAATTTCACTCCTAAACACCAGTTTTCACAATCAATTCAAAGACACATGCTGAAATGGTATAGAACAAACACTAGTAGTAGCAGTAGCAGTAGTAGTAGTAGTAGTAGCAGCAGCAGCAGCAGTAGCAGCAGTAATGATGGGGTTGGTAGGTATAATGCCTCCCCATAATCTTGAGGCTAATTCTCTTACAAATAAACAGCATAAAAAAGAAAAGTAAAAACAGTTTATACTTCTCAGAGGGCACTAATGTGGGAAACACATGTGACCTGGAAAATTCATAGATCAAGATTTTTAGAGATTTTTTTTAATTTAGAGTTTTTATTTTTTAATTTAATAAATAACTCTTTATTTATAAAGCATACGCATGGATAATTTTTCAGCATTGACCCTTGCAAAGCCTTTTGTTCCAAATTTCCCTCTCCTTCCCCCAACACTTCCTCTAGCTGGCAGGTAATCCAAATATATATTAAATGTGTTAATTGTGTTGAAATACACGTTAAAACCAACATATGTATACAGATTTTATTTATACAGATCTTGTTGCACAAGAAAAATCAGATCAAGAAGGAAGAAAAAGAAAAACTGAGAAAGAAAATACAATGCAAGCAAATAACAACAGAGAGAGTGAGAATGCTATGTTATGTTCCATAGTCTGTGCCCATGGCTTCATCATTACACAAGTAGAACTGGTTTGAATCATCTCATTGTTGAGGAGAACCATGTCCTTCAGAACAGATTGTTATATAGTCTTCTTGTTGCCATGTATAATGATCTCCTGGTTCTGCTCATTTCACTCAGTATCAGTTCATATAAGTCTCTCCAGGCCTCTCTAAAATCATCCTGCTGGTCATTTCTTACATAACAATAGTATTCCATAGCATTCATATTCCAAAACTTATTCAGCCATTCTCCAATTGATGGGCATTCCAATTGGGGGGATACTCAGTTTCCAGTCTCTTGCCAGTACTTTTTGTAGTGCTTTTTTTTGTAGTAGCCTTTTAATAGGGCTGCCACAAACATTTTTGCACATGTGGGTCCATTCCCCTCCTTTAGAATCTCTTTGGGATATAATCCCAGTAGAAACATTGCTGGATCAAAGGGTATGCACTGTTTGATAATTTTTTGAGCATATTTCCAAATTTCTCTTCAGAATTGTTGGATCCATTCACAATCCCACCAACAATATATCACTGTCCCAGTTTTCCCACATCCCCTCCAATATTCATCATGATCTTTTCCTGTCATCTTAGCCAATCTGACAGGTGTGTAGTGATATCTCAGAGTTGTCTTAATTTGCATTTCTCTGATCAATAGTAATTTGGAGCACCTTTTCATGTGGCTACAAAAAGTTTCAATTTCTTCACCTGAAAATTATTTGTTCATATCCTTTGACCATTTATCAATTGGAGATGGCTTGAGCTATTATAAATTTGAGTCAATTCCCTATATATATTTAGAAATGAGGCCTTTATCAGATCATTTGCATGTAAAAAAAGTTTTCCCAGTTTAATGAATTCCTTCTAATCTTGTCTGCATTAGTTTAGTTTGTAGAAAAAAACTTTTTTTACATTAATATAGTCAAAATTATCTATTTTGTGTTCAATAATGATCTCTAGTTCTTCTTTGTTCACAAATTCCTTCCTACTCCACAAATCTGAGAGGAAACTATCCTATGTTGTTCTAATTTGTTTATAGTATTCTTTATGCATAGATCATGAACCCATTTCAACCTTATCTTGGTGTACAGTGTTAGGTGTGGGTCTATGCCTATTTTCTGTCATATTCATTTCCACTTTACCCAGCAGTTTTTATCAGATAGTGAATTCCAAAAGATGGGGCCTTTGGGTGTGTCGAATACTAGATTGTTATAGTCATTGGCTATTTTGTTATGTGAACCTAACTTATTCCACTGATTAACTTCTCTATTTCTTAGCCAGTATCAAATAGTTTTGATAACTGCTGCTTCACAATATAATTTTAGTTCTGGTACAGCCATCTCCATTTGCTTTTCTCTTCATTAATTCCTTTAAAATTCTTGACCTTTTGTTCTTCCAGATGAATTTTGTTGTTATTTTTATTAGATCAATAAAATAGTTTCTTGGGAGTTTGATTGGCATAGGGAGTTGATTAATAGCTTGTTCTATTTCTTTTTCTAAAATGGGACTAAGTACTTTATTTCCTCTTCTGTTAATCTGGGCAATCTATATTTTTGTAGCTATTCCTCCATATCATTTAGGTTTTCAAATTTATTGGCATAAAGTTGGGGAAAGTAACTCCTGATAATTGCTCTAGTTTCTTCTTCATTGGTGGATAGTTCTTCCTTTTCATTTTTGAGACTAACAATTGGATTTTCCTCTTTCCATTTTCTATCAAATTAACTAAAGGCTTATCTATTTTTTAAATAAAACCAACTCTTAGTTTTATTTATTAATTCAATAGATTTTTTAGTTTAGATTTTATTGATTTCTCCTTTTATTTTTAGAATTTCAAGTGTGGTATTTGATTGGGGGTTTTTAATTTGTTCTTTTTCTAGGTTTTTTACTTGCAAGCCCAATTTATTGATCTTCTCCTTCTCTATTTCATACAAGTAAGCATCTAGAGGCATAAAATTTCCCCTTATTACCACTTTGGCTGAATCCCACAAATTTTGCTACGTTGTTTCATTACTGCCATTCTCTTGGATGACATTTTTGTTTGTGTCTGTGATTTTCCATTTCATTCATTCATTCTTTAGGATAAGATTATTCACTTTCCAATTTCTTTTTGGTCTATTTTTCCCTTGCTCTTTATTTAATGTAATTTTATTGCATTGTGATTTGAAAACAATATATTTAATATTTCTGCCCTTCTGCATTTGATTTTGAGGTCTTTATGTCCTAATATATGGTCAATTTTTGTATAGGTCCATGAACTGCCTAGAGTGTACTCCTTTCTCTCTCCATTCAATTTTTTTCCAAAGATCTATCATATCTAGTTTTTCTAGTATTCTATTTACCTCTTTAACTTTTCTTATTTATTTTGTGGTTTGATTTATCTAGTTCTGATAGTCCACTATTATAGCTTTTCCATCTATTTCTTTTTCAGGGATTTGATTTCTTTATCTACTCTATCTCTAAATGAGTGGGGTGACTTATCCAGACCCTCTTGCCAAGCTTCCCTTCCCTTTCCCCATTTTTCTTCAAACTGCTCTCTATCCGTATAAAAGCAATCTATTGTTAGAGCCCACTTTAATTTTTTTTTGCTCATTTTGTCAAAGAAGAATCAAAGAAAGCAAACCAACAAAAAAAGCAAATGTGATCTGCTTTTTTGGGCCACATGATATTACCAGGCTTTCCTCTACAGACTGCAGGAAGTAATAGTGAGGCACTAGCAGGACAGAAATGGCTGTGCTGTATCTGAGAGCCTACTGAGTCACTTCAGGTGCTGGGTGGATGTGACCAGGTCCCAAGAGATCCTAGCTTTTTGGGATTATAGTCTTTACCCACTGTGTTTATACCTTCTTTGCTGATCTACTGGCTTGTTGCCAGGGCAAAGTAGCCACACTGTGGTAAAGTTCTCCCAGCAGAAACGGGTGAAATCACTCCCCATTTCCCTCCTGTCTGCTCAGTATGAGCTGCCTGCCATGCTCTCCCTGCCTGCCTGAAGTCTGTGCCTGATCTAACTATCTCCAACCCGCAAACAAAAACAGACCTTTTTTGGCGAATTTCAAGGATATCTTCTGTTGGTACTGTATTCATGTTTTTTTGTTTTTGTTTTTTTTTTTTGTTTTTTGTTTTTTTGTTTTGTTTTTGTTTTTGTTTTTGTTTTTGTTTTTGTTTTTGTTTTTGTTTTTGTTTTTGTTTTTGTTTTTTAGTCAAGCACTAATTCTGAGGCCTTGTCATGAAAAAAAAAAAAGTATTCTGAGGGCAAGAAGGAGCCTAGATAGATATGTATGTCCTCTCCACCTTCTTGGCTGGAAGTCTCTCCCTGTCTATTTCTTTTTGCAAATCTCTTAACTTTTCCTTTAAGAATTTAGATGCTACACTACCTGTTGTGTTCATCTATTATCTATCTACCTATCTATCTATCTATATCTATATCTCTATATATGTAATATTGATACTTTGTCATTATCTATGATACCCTTTAGCAAAATATATTTCCTTCTTTATCTCTTCTAATTAAGATCAAATTTTGCTTTTGCTTAATCTGAGATCAAGATGGCTACTCCTACTTTTTTTTTTCTTCACCTGAAGCATAATAGATTCTGCTCCAGCCTTTTAGCTTTACTTTATATGTATCACTCTGCTTTAAATGTGGTTCTTGTAAGCAACATATTGTAGGATTCTGGCTTTTACTCCAGGCTGCTGTCCACTTACATTTTATGGGAGAATTCACCCCATGCACATTTACAGTTAAAACTACAAATTTTGTATTTCCTGCCATCTTATTAACCCCAAATTATACTTTTCTCTTTTCTTTTCTTTTCCCCTTTCCCTCCTCCCAGTATTTTACTTATAGGCACTACTTGCCCCCAGCAGTCCTTCTCCTTTAGAAACCCTTTCCCTTTCTTATATCTTTCCCCTACTATTTCTCTTTTCCCTTCTATTTAGCCTAACCCTTTCCCCTTCTCCTTTCCCCTTCCACTTTTCTATAAGATGAGAGATGTTTCTAGGTGCAACCAAATATATCTAATATTCCTTCTTTCCCAACTCTGATGAGAGTAAGATTCACACAATATCCACAATATCCGTCACCCTTCCTTATTTCCCTCAATAATAATATGTTTACTTTGCCTCTTTCTGAGATGTAATTTCCTTCATTTTACCTCTACTTTTCCCTTTTTTTCTGTTACAATGCCATTTCTATTTCTAGTTTCTTTTTAATATTATAACAGTAAAATCAGATTATACATGTATTCTGAATGTATATCCATAACAGAAATATAATTCTCAAAAGTTTTTTTTTTCCTTTTTTAACTTTTTCATGCTTCTCTTGAACTCTATATTTGGAGGCCAATTTTTTTGTTTGGCTCTGGTCTTTTCATCAAAAATAAATGGAATTCACCAGTTTCATTGAATGTCCATCTTCTCCCCTGAACAAAAATGTTCACTTTAGCAGTGTAATTTATTCTTGGCTCATTCCAAGTTCCTTCACCTTTCAGAATATCACATTCCAGTCCCTTCAATCCTTTAAAGAGGAAGCTGCTAGGTCCTGAGTTATCCCTATTGTGGCTCCTTACTGATTTGAATTGTTTCTTTCTGGCTGCTTATAATATTTTTTCCTTGGTCCAATAGTTCTTAAATTTAGCCACAATATTCCTTAGAGTTTTAATTTGGGGGTCTCTTTCAGGAGGAGTTTGTGAATTCTTTCAATGGTCATTTTACCTTCTGTTTCTATGATATCTGAGTGGTTCTCTTTGGTGATTTCCTGAAAGATAGTTTCTAGGCTCTTTATTTTTCCTTATGTATATCAGGAAGTCCAATAATCCTTAGATTGTCTTTGCTAGATCTATTTTCCAGGTCAATTGTTTCCCCAATTAAGTATTTTACATTTTCCCCCTATTTTTCTTTTTTTTTTCATCTTGCTTGACTGATTCTTGTTATCTCATTTAGTCATTCATTTCCATTTCATAAATTCTGAATTTTAGTGAATTATTTTCTTCATTTTTTTTACTTCTTTTTGTATTTGTCCAACTGAATTTTTAAATGAGTTGTTTTATTCTATGGGATTTTGTTTTTGTTTTTGTTTTTCCTGTTTCACAAATTTTGTCTTTTAAGGAGTGATTTTCTTTTTCTTTTTCACAAATTCTGTTTTTCTGTGAATTGCTTTCTTTTTCCATTTTATCAAATCTATCTTTTAATGAGTTATATGCTTTTTCCATTTCACTAAGTTTATCATGTAGTGAATTTTCTTCATATAGTTTCTGTGTTGCATTTTGAAAACCCTTTTGGCAAATTTTTAATTTCCTTTCCCATTTTTCTTCTAAGTCTATTTTAAGATCCTTTTAAATTTCTTCTAGAAGAGCCTTGTGTGATGAGAATCAGGTTATATCACTTTTTAGGGCTTTACCTGGAGACAATCTGCCTTTAGTCTCCTCAGGATTTGAGATCTCTCTTTTTTTTTTTTTTTTTTGCCATAAAAGCTATTGATTATTAGAATCTTCTTTATTATTTTACTTTTTTTTTTTAAGTTAAGGTCTGCCTTTAGGGCTATAGGGTCAGTGTTGATTTACCCCCAGTGCTGAGTGGGTATGGACAAGTCCTGTAATATTCTGGTATTTTGGGGTTCACTATTGATCTTTTGTGTTTGTATTGGATGTTTTATAATTTCTCTGCTGATCTACTGGTTTACAACCAAGGGAGAGTGGCCAACACTGCTATACATTCCTGTAGATTCCTCCCTCTAGATTTTCTGTCACATAGAGTCTGCACCGCCTGTGGATTCTGCACCACCCAGGTACTCTGCACTGTCTCTGCTGGAGTTTGTATTCAGTTGTTTGTGTTAGGCTACCTCATGCCCGTTTCTAATTGAAACAGACCTTTTCTGGTGACCTTCAAAATTATCTTCTGCTGATAATTTGTTGCACTCCCAATATTTGTGTGTTCTGCCTGTCCACAGCTAATTCAGAGGCATGATTTTATAATTCATGTGAGGGTTGTAGAGAAGGTCATAGAGAAATGTGTTATCTCCACCATCTTGGCTCTGGCCTCTAGAGTACTTCTTTTACATCATGTTATTATGCTTATACCCCTGAACATAGCATCCTAGATGGACACATTTTGTTGTATTAGTCACTCACATTCATAGCTTAATTCGATCTTATAGCAAGACTTTTAGGACCTGTTTAATTCAGAGTTCTGTCTTCTCTTTTATGATCTATTATACTGCAAAGGGCCATTGGTGAAGAAGGTGGTGTACAGGGAAGACATAACCCATCCACCCAACTTCTTTTATGCCCTCTAAAAGAGATATGAAGTATAAACAAATGAGTGATTATTTTTCAGCAGGTGATTTTTCTTTGAGAGTTGCCTCTTTTTAACTGACACTACTTTCTCTGTTTCATTTTATTTTATTATTGCTAAGTTTATTTTATTAACATCTCATAGGTGTGTGACTGATTCCTCAATCAGCCTCTAGCTAATTGCCTTACTCTTTAATCAAGATAGATAGATGAACTTCTTTGTACCTCTTAATGGTGCAAAGAAATCTAAACATTTTTAATATCTCCTCTACAATCTATGAATAGGACACAAGGGGATATAAGCCATATGATGTTAAATGTTTTTCAGATGTGTGAAAAGAACCATGAATGTCTTTATCATATGCAGGACTCAACTAATCAAAGACAGTTGATAAACATATTCATTATGTCTGTTCTTGGACAGAGAGCATATTTCAAGTGATTCAGAGAAAGAAAGGAAAAATTGAATTGAATACATATATAATTCATGGAGAAAATTTGGGAGATGTCTTTGTCATCAAATAAGAGGGGGAAGGACTTATTTCCCTATATAGAATGAATCCTCATCAGTAATCATTCCTTGGTAGTTGATGTATTAATTAAATTGCCAAGTGTATAAAGTGTTTTAGGGATGACTAGCACCTCTGGTGGGAGGGCTTTGCTGAACTCTTTTAAGGTCTGCTTATCCACCTTTGGTATTCACCATTCAATCAACTCTCATCTGTGGTCCAAGAAACTATAGTATGTGTAGATGCCACAAACCATCTCAACAGTTAGGCTAAATCAAGTTTAAGGTAACTGAGAAGCCTCAAATCCATCAGGAAGATAATGGAATGTTTACCCAAAGCATATTGTCCAAAAGTCCAGAAAAGTGGCCAAAACAGGCATTTTGGAGGACTTCCTTGGTTAAACAATGAAGATGCTCATCTCTTCCAATGTATCCCACAACTTTGCCATTCTTCTTCACTTGCTACTGGCCTCCAATGGCTATGGAGGAAAGAATAAAGTCAACAACTTTTAATAACTTTCTCTCTCTCACTTAAGTCCAATTCACACATCAGTTAAAATATTACCCTGTCATGTTTGTGGTCCTCTTTGAAAATAAAGGAAAAAGAACAATTAAAAGACAAAATGTTTAATAGCATAGACTACATTTCAAATTTGAATGCAACTTGGAAGTCACTGAGGATGCTCCAACAATGAAGTGGTAATTATAAAAATAAGAAAACTTTAAACTTGAAAATAAGCCTCTTGGGGCAGTTAAGTGGTGCAGTAGATGGAGCACCAGCCTTGAAGTCAGGAGGACCTGAGTTCAAATTTGGCCTCAGACACTTAACACTTCCTAATTGTGTGATGCTGGGCAAGTCACTTAACCCCAATTGCCTCAGGGGAAAGGGGGGGAGACTCTTGTCGTTTTGTATGCTCTCTTACCCCTCAAAAATGAGAGTACTGTGAACTTGGGGCATGTTAGAAAACTTTAGCAAGTTGTAAAGTTCCCTCTCCCAGTTCCCTCACCAACTTCCCTTTTGTCTTGTCTGTCAGAATTTGCTTACTACAGCAGTTAATGCAGCCAAGCTATAGTATTTCCTTTAAGTCCGTTGCCAATTTTCAGGTGTCGTAGATCACTAGAGAAATCTTTATTGTCCGCGCCCCAAATGTAGATTGTCTGCTTCTTTCACCAACCTTGTTTCTAATCCATTAACAGTATCAGCTTTGCCATGAGAGAAGAGGAATTTCATTTCAGGCCATATTATAAACCTGAAATTCTTCTTGTTCTCTGCCTGATCCACCTCAGTAGTTATGGCTCTGTGGCTGTTTTGAGAGTAAAGCCTGAAATTTTAGAAATATGTAATCAGATTTTTTTCTTTTGTGCCTTTTTTTCCATATGTTTTGTTTTCCTTTGTCTTTCAATTTCTATTTTGTTTTTTTAGTATTAAATAAATGAATATTAAAAAAAGAAGAAGAAAAGAAAAAGCTCACACTCCAGGCTACTTTGTATTCTGTGAAAAGTTATTGCCAAACTTTTACTTAAAGAGATTGACATGGAGTCCTAATGTTTAATTTTTTTTTTTTAATAATCATACTGGCCAAAGCCAATCATTGATTTTTTTTTAACCAATCCAAAGATACAAAGTCAGCCTGGTGCAGTGGGAGAGAACATTGTTGTAAGTATCAGGAAAAAAAAAGAACTTCTATTTCTGGCCCTAGTAACTATTAATTGTAATATTTTGCCATTCAGTCTCAGTTTATTCCTTTCAAAAAGAGATATGATTGCACTTTATATATATATATATATATATATATATATACTATATATTACTTAGTGATTTTAAGCATCAGGTGAAATAATGAGTTTATAATTAGGGTGTAAATTATAATTCATTTTGCCATTCAAAAGTAATCCATTAAATATCTATTAGGTAATAGTCTCTAAAAATACAAAGAATAAATTGAAATAGCACCCTACCCTCAAGAAGCTTCCATTCCTATAGTTGTAGGAATGGGATAACATGTATGCTGATAAAAACACATAAAATAAATGCATAGTGATTTTACTGAGTGGAGTTAAGAATGGGTACTAGGCCAATAATTCTCTTGTCAATCAGTCTGGAAATCATTTTTAGCTGAGCTTTGAAATGAGCCATGGGATCTGAAGGTTTAAAGGTGAGGATGGAGAACATTCCATACACTGGATTCAATATGTACACAGATATAGCAACAAGTGACATAATGTCATACAGCATCATTATCTGGCAAAAATGACAGTCTACATTATCCTCTATCCCTTTCACCTTTATGAATCATTTAACTCTCATTTTCAGAATCATCTCACTCAATATGAACATTATTGTTCTGCTCCCTTAAGAAACAGAATAGGGTTACAATAGATTTGGAGTTAATAATCCTGGGTTCAAATGAGCTTTCTTAACTTCAGTTAAATCACCTGTAAAATTGAATAGCAATAAAATTCCAGTCTAATGTGGCTGTGAAAAAAAATTTTTTGTGATCCTTAGGTGGTTAAAAAATGTGAATTATTGTTATTATTTTACTCCTGTTACAGAAAAAATATCTAATAGATTCATACACAGTAATATTATTGGTAATACCTCTTTGAGAGATAACTTTAGGTGAAGGGTAAAACTGAGCTTCAAAGAAAAGACACTATTAATGAATAAAATGAATAAAAGAAGTGATTAAACTGAATGAATTGTGTTCTCTTGGCTCCAGGTCAAGGAAAGGACAAAGAGATTATAATATGTTTTATTGGAGTAGAAAATGAATCCCAAGATCCAAACACTGAAGTAGAGTTGTTGAAGAGTTAAAACAGAAAAAAATAACCAAATTCATTTAAGAGACAAAAAATGCAGACATCCACCAGAATGGGAACATTATCCCATTAACTGAAGAACAAACAAAGGCAGCAATAAGTCAAGCAAGGAAAACTGTGTGAATACAACCAAAAAGTTCATTTTAAGTGAATTTAGTGAATTAATTTCACCTCTAAAGTGCTTTTGACAAATCAAATAAAGTGCAACAATCTTGACATATAAGGCTAAAGCCAAATAATCACTTGCATTAGTAAAATTACATTCTACTAGGGGAAGCTACATATTCAGGAAGAAACAAAAATTTATTAAATGCTTAGTATGTGGCAAGTATTATGACAAGCACTATCAAAATAATATTCTATTTAATTTTACACCAAATTGGGAGTTAGGTTTTTTTTATTATTACCCCATCTTACACTTGAAATATTTGATGCAGACAGATCTTAAATCATTTGGGTTGTGAAACAGTTAATAAGTTCCTGATGCCAGATTTGAATTAAATCTTTATGACTCATAACTTCACTCTATTTACCATGCTACCTATAACAGTTTCCCACAGATAAGTACATATTAGATATATGCAAAATGAGAACAAATAATGAATAGAGGGATTTCCAGCATGGAGAAATTAAAAAAAAATCTTATAGAAGGTAGGTTTAAAGAAAACCAAATGAGAATGAGGGAGAAGGTAATATGGCTTCATTGAGTGTGGTCACTTGCATTCCTTCTCTAGTTTGTATTTGTGTTCTCTTCCATTCTGCTATCTTGTTCAGTGTTTTGTTTAAAAAAAAAAAAGTCCAGACTGTGCACCAAAGCACTCTATTATATACTGCTTTCTGTTGCTTTATTGAGACCAGTGAATACAGTTTACATCTTAGAAGAAGGTTAAAGAGAAACATTTAACTTCAATCAGGAGACAGAACCCAAATCAAAATTAAACAAAAAACCAAACCAACAAACCAAAAGGAAAAGGAAAAACAAAAGCTACTGACATGTGGTAACAGTTTTCCCTTCAAGCAGAGACTTACGATAAATAAATGGTCACTTTTACTGAGAGATTATATTGGTGATTTTTATCTAAATAGTATATGAATTAGACATTACCTTGTAAATCTTCTAGCTTAAAGATGATGTGATTTTGCGATTTTATGAACAGATGTGAAAGCAGTTGTTCAATAAAAATGTTATTTGCTTATTTTCCTTAGTCTATTCATTATACTTCTATTATTTTATTCTAAAATTAATAAATACCAAATAAAATAACTATTTCCATATACATAATTTTAAAAGAGATGATTATATATTAACTAAGAATCTCTATTATACAGTACATTTTCCCCTTCTAAATACATAATAAATTCAACATGTGATTTGAAAAGCTCCTCATTCCTCTTCGATTCCTTTAGACCCTTTTATTCTTGTCTTCTCTATATTAAAATAATTTTTTTGTGTTTCTCTTTCTGTCTCTCCCTCTCTCCTCATTCTTCCTCCCTCCCTTCCATCCTCCCCAATTTCCCCCCTTTTCTTTCTTCTTCCCATTCTTCCTTCTTCCTTTCCTTCTTTTCTTCTCATTTTTATGATTTCCTTCTTTTTAGCTTTCCTTTTTTCCTCATTCTATTATTTTTCTTCTTTCCATTTTTTTCCAGTCTTCCTTCCTCCTTTTTTCTTCCTTTTCCTCTCCTTCCTTCATTATTTTTCTCCTTCCTTCTCTTCTTTTCCCCCTTCTTTTATTTCCTCTTTCATCCCTCCTTCTTTCCTTTCCTTTCCTCCTTTCCTCTTTCTTTTCTCCCTTCCTTTCCTTTATTTTTCTTCTCTACTTCCCTTATTTACCCCTCTCTTCCTTCCTTTTCTCCTTCCTTCATCTGTCTTTTCTTTCTAGCTTCCTTTCTGTCACTTACCACCCTCTTGTCTTCTTCCCCACTTTCCTCTCCACTTTCCCCTTTTCTTTCTCCCCTCTATCTCTTCCTCTATCTCTTTCTCATTTCTTCCTTCCTTCCTTCCTTCTTTCCTTCCTTCCTTCCTTCCTTCCTTCCTTCCTTCCTTCCTTTTTTCCTTCCTTCCTTCTTTTCTTCCTTCCTTCCTTCCTTCCTTCCTTCCTTCCTTCCTTCCTTCCTTCCTTCCTTCCTTTCTTCCTTTCTTCCATTCTCAGCTTTCTCAGCATCCTCTTACCTCCTTGGTAATATATATATATATATTTTAAATAGAAGAACAAATATAGTAAATATTCAATGCCAGCAAAAGAAAAAAAAATATTTGATTGTGCTTGGAAATGTTTATGTAGTTTTTCAAGTTGAGTTCACCATCCCTCTGTCAAGAAGAAGGATTTTTTTTTCTTTTGGTAATAAATATATTGTATGCATGTAAAAATGATTGTATACATATATATTTAAATCCATATAGTTCCCCATGGCATGGTTTGTTTGGTTTCCTCTTATCACCTTATTCCCTCCATATACCCTTAGAAACTCAAAATTTCCATCATATAAAGTTACAATAGCTGAGAGATTTATTATTGACCACTACATAGTGGTAGATAATAAGATGATGACATTTTAAGACCTTTCAGGTCAGTTCCACTTCTAAGCTTCTATGATTCCATATTGAGAAATTTCTGCACATGCAGAACCTTGATAGCTTTGAATGCCCTATTGATTTCTAGTGTCTCAACTGAAATGGTTTATCTCAATTTTAATCTAACCGTATTGGAGAGAGAGAATGAGCAATTGGCATATAAGGGGCAGCAGCATTATGCTGGGCTGAAACTGGGAATTGACTGAGAGTGCTCTTTTGGTATCATAGGATCCTGAATGAGAGCTCTCTTTAGTCAGAATAGCCTGCAAGCATGAAATTTGGATCATTTTCTGATATTTCATTTTTCTCTTCTGCTTGCTTCTTCCTCTCCTAAAAACCTAGAATAAGAGTGGAAACTCCCTTACTCATAATGATCTCATTTATCTGATATTATAAGAAATGAAGGCTTTTAAATAAATGGATTTCCAGATGACCAATATCTGCTGCTTTAAATACCAATACTTCTTAAATGTGGCCTTTTTGAATTGAAATCTTCTCATGATCAGTGATTCAAAAAAAAAATCTCCAATAGACTTTGGTCAGAAAATGATATTTGCATCTAGAAAAACACATGCTATGTTCACTTCTTTTTTTCTGTTATTTTTTTAAAATCTCTCCCATGGTTTTCTCCTTTTGCTCTTATTTTTCTTTTCCAACATGATTCATAAAGCAATGTGTGTTAATAATAAATAAATAATAAAACAAATAAATCAAATCAAAACAAAACAAAATCTTCCTAGGATTCCTTTTGTATCTGAGAAGATAAAGTGTACAGAAAAATGGCAGGCTTGTTAAGGTCATTGGAAATAACTAGTACCTTTTCTTTATTAGGATCATCATTACACAGTTGTATTTTTATCATCATGTTGCACTAGTGCACAAAGTGATGTACTTGTAGTCAAGAAGACCTGAGTTTTAATGCTTCCTCATACAAATAAAAAAAAATTAACATCTATTCCTGGGGTTATTTTGATAATCAAATCAAATAACATAAAAATTTGTAAATTTTAAAGTTGCCCATAAATCCTAGCTCATATCATCATCATCATCATCATCATCATCATCATCATCATCATCATAATATTAAATAGAAATAAATATGGAAACATAAGAAGTCAACCTCCCAAATACAGAATATATTGCAAACTTTCTAGAGAATAATGTATCATTTTTGTTTGTTTGTTTGTTTTTAGAAATATGAGATAGGAAGAATGTGGGAAGAGTATTTTGTATATTTGTCATTTTGAAGCTAGTCAAGACTCTAATTGATAGGCCAATAAGAAGAATTATGTGTCAGATCCTTTTTGGTCAGTATTTAGCTCCTATGTTACTTCTTATGTGAAACCTCATCTGGTAGGTTATAGAAGGGTATCTTTTTAATGTACAAGTTAGAGTAAATGACATCTGAGATTCTGTAATCCTTTCATTTGGTACTGTTCAAATTTTTTTTCTTTCATTTTTTGTGATCTTGAACTTAGTTCCTCCTAAAAAGGACTCAAGAGGCCACACAGTTCAAGCTTTTCATTTGTCAGATGAAAAAATAAGCCCAGAGAGATTATATGACCCTAGACTTATAATAGAAAATGACCTTAGAATTCATATAGTCCCACCATCTCACTTTATAAATAATTTAAAAAGCCAAATGATATCATAGTGTTAGAGTATTGCAGAGTTAGACTTGGAAGACTTTTAGAAGTCTTATGGTCTAAACTCCTCATTTACAAGTATGGAAAGTGTGGACAAGATAGATAGATGAATAGAGAAATAGAATCTGTATTAATTACTAATTGATAGTTGATGTAATAAGTGGTAGAGAAAAAAAAAACAAGGAAAAAGCAAAGAATATTCTTGCCTGAAACTTTACATTTTAATGAGAGAAGGTAACACATAGAAGGAACTTGAAAAGCAAGAAGAGAAAAGAGAGCGAGGAAGGAAAAGGAGGTCAAGATAGAGCGGCAATCTGGAACATAATACGCTAGTCCAATTTTGAAGAAAACATGATAGCTAGCAGAGGTGATCCCAAAATGGAGTTTAAGAAGGAACTCAATAGTGAGAGGAAGAGATCATAAGGCTGGATGCCTTATCAGAAGGAGCAATGCCTTCTAAAGCAGAAGTCAAAGGCTGTTTTGCAGTTGGACCAGGTTTGAAGAAGAGATGATGAATGGTATGGGTGTTTCCTTATATGGAGAGCTGTGAAATATGAAAAGTCTGAGAAATACAGTTTCTGGGTAATTACTGAAATTATACTCATTTGGCTTTCTTTTATAAACATAATACATACACAGTGATCAATACATGGTAGCTATTTATTGGATATTTATTGAATTTAGCTTGGATTCTCAGATTTGCCTCTGTGTTTTCCATGCTCCAAAGAAGATTTATTCTCTCTCCAAGGAAACTTGACTTCTTTTATGGTCAGTTTCTTGTGGTTGTTATTTTTCAGCCTTGTTAAACTCTTCATAAACTCATCTGGTCTTTTCTCAACAAATATACTGGACTAGTTTGCCACATCATTTTCCAGATCACAAATTGATGCAAACAGAATTAAGTGACTTGATCAGAGTCACTCAGCTAGTAAGTGTCTGACAACGAATTTGAATTCATGAAGATGAGTCTTCCTGACTCCAAATCAGGCACTCTATGCTCTATGGTGCCACCTAGTACTCAAAATATAATGAAGATTAGATGTTTTTCATTGTTTAAGATTTAAAGCTAGATTTAAAAATCATTTAATTGAAATCTCTGAATTTATATCTGAGATGTCTGAGACATTAAGAAATGACATGATTTAGACAAGGTCACAAATATAATCCATAGTTTAGCTGTGATTTTCCCCAGAACTTTTTATCCCATTTTTTTTGTTTATTTAATTTGTTTTTGTTTTTGTTTTTCACTAGAACAAGTTGCATTATCTTTTTCTGTATATTCATGTGTACTTTGCTATATGAAGTTATACATTTTAAAAAAACTAGAAAAAACATAAACTTTGTACATTGCTATTGCGTTTTTTTCTTTAACTCCTTTCTGCTAAAAGTTAGAGACACTCCTCAGGTAGACTCATTCTTGCATATTGGTAAGTAGGGAGTCACTTGTACAATATGATATAAGAATGTTGAAAATCAGAGAGCAATACAATATATTCACTCAGACATTGGATATCTGAGGCAAAGTAGAAATAAGTCTCCAAGACCCTAACTTAGCTACATGGCAAAGTCAATAGGTATTATGAAGCAAGTTTCCTATGATGATGACGATGATGATGATGATTATAAGGAGGAGGAGGAAGAGGAGGAGGAGGAGGAGGAGGAGGAGGAGGAGGAGGAAAAAGGAGAAGGAGATGCTGCAAAGAAGAAAGATAGGAATTGGGATAGGAAAATGCAGAGTTTCCATAAAGAAACAAAACATTAGAAAGACAACTTTTGTCTGAAAACCCGCTTGATGTTACTATATCTTCCCCCTGACATCTCAAGTTTTAGTAAGCACATATATAAATGGATTTCTATTCATATTAGTCTTTGATTTTGGTTGGTCCAGAGGCAATGGGGTTCAGTTTACTCTTGTTTCCGTGATTAAAATTCTTAGTCTCTTTCCTATGACAGAAATACCATTTTCCTAGCCAGACATATGTCGCTTTTTAAAAGGCATATTAGAGGGGGCAAAAGTTATGTTAAAGGTAAATAAAATGAGGAGTATCCAAGTAATGAATGATAATCTTGTTCTTTGATTCCATTTAATCCACCTGAGCTGTCCCATCAGCTCAAGGAAGCAGATGCTTCTGTTTGAGTTTTTGTCTTGTCCAATCTATAAAGTCATTCCAATAATTCACAGATGCAGCTTTTCAGTATACCTTCACCATATGCTGTGCCATTCTGAAGATTTTTCACATAAATACATGGAGATCTTTCTGAGAAGGAGACAGACAGACAGACAGACACACACACACACACACACACACACACACACACACACACATGAAACAGAGATAGAGACAGAAAGAGAGAGAAAGGGGGAGGGAGAAAGGTAAAGAAGGAGAGGAAGAGACAGAGACAGAGAATTATTAGGGAAATTGATCAGAGTTAATATTAGCCTGATTAAGTCTGGCCTTAATTTATTTTCAACATTCTCATTTTGCTTCTTTTCAAAATCCAATTAACTTATACAGCTGATTAGCATTTACTTGTCTCTGGTTTTACAGTTGGCAAGTTCCCTTCACGATTGCCATACCTTCAATTTTCCTGTTCTTAATCCAAATATTACAAAGAGATTTGACAAAGTATTTGAACATTAGCTAGCTTATAGCCTGAAAATTGCATGTACTGCCATCATTAATTATGTTTTTAAGAGGTAAAAGACCGAGCGCGTCCTTAGAACAAGCAAGAGAGATAAGTGATAAGAAGTAGAGTTGTGATGTGCTACATGACTAAATGAATATGTAGTTGGTGAACCAGCTATCATTTATCCATTAGGGATAGGTCCTTTTCTGGTTTCCTGACAAAAATGACAGAAGCTTAAAATATAATTGTAAAGTGTCATATGAGTTATCTTCAATGAAGACAGGGATTCTAAATGCAGATGAAGAAAATTCCAGGCAAGGAAGTGAGCCAGTGCAAATACACAGAGATTAATAGGAGATGCAACATTAAATGAAATGGAAGAGTGATGTGTAAGAAGTTCAGAAAGATGGGAAATGACCAGTGTAAAGAGTTTTAAAGTCCCAGAAGTTTATTCAACATATTTAATGATATTGTTATATCTATGCCTCAGAAATATGGGCAAAGACTTGAGACTGGAAGACTATTTAGGAAGGAATGTTTTGAAATAGTTCAGGTGAGAGGTTTCTGTGAATGATTTCAATACTGTTTGAATATCTAATAGTTAAGCACCATACCTGGGTGAAGGGGCAGGTCAATTCTCTGAGAGCCTCCACAGCTGTGGATTGTGACACTTGAGGGAGTTAGGGGCAGCCTTTGCTGATGCAGGTGTCCCTTGTGCATTGAGAAATAAATTGGAGGCAAGAGAGAAGAGGAGGAAGGTCAGACAATGCAGTTGGCTCTCATTTGGGAGGTCATAGACAGCAACTGCCTCTCAGTGTCCTTGTATTATCATCATCATCTTCTCACATGAAGAGATCCATTCTACAAGTCTAAGTTAGACCTCCAGCAATCACTGGCATGTGGCTACCTTATCACAACTGCTGTGGGAGAGGTGCTGGTAGTATCACTGTCCCTCCCACTACTCCTCCTCCCTCCATCCTGGAAGATGGAGTTGATGAGGGCCTATCAAGAACCAATTCCAGTTTAGGCAGGGTTGAAGCTGCCTTGTGAGAGCGAGAATCACCATGCCCTTCACCATTCCCTTCATCCTCACTTAACTCCTCATGCTCTCCAGTGATATCACTATTAATTTGTTCTTTGGCCTCCTCTTTTTCCTTACACTTTCTCATCTGGCTGTTCTTAAATTTTTTTTCTTTTTTCTATAACTTGCAAGATTCTTTAAGGCCAATTGTATTGTGTTGTATATATAGAATGTTTCCTTGGAAATTGAATGAGGACCTTTATCATTATAGTATCCACATAGTTGATCTACCAGCTTCCAATTATCTGTCCCTATTTCTTCTTCCTTTAAGAACCAAGGGGATGTGCGTTCTAATGTACCCAAGAGTCTAGCGATCTGCAACCAAGTTACAATTATTTTTTCTTGTATATTTTATTTTATTTTATAATAACTTTATATTGACAGAATCCATGCCAGGATAATTTGACCAAGTTACAATTAAGAATTAACTACCCTGCGAAACTCAGCATCATCTTTCAGGGGAGATAATATATCTTATATAAAGTAAGAGACTTTCAATGATTTTTATTGAAAAAACATAACTAAATCAAAACTTTAATCTACAAACACAGCATTCAAGAGAAGCATTGAAAACTAAATAGGGGGAAATATATATTATTTAAGTTAACATATATCTCTCAATGAGAAAATTATATTTGTAATTCTTGAGAACTGTGTCTGCCATTGGGGCAGATAGAAGGGGACATCACATGAAATGAGGATGTGGATGTGAATGGATTCTGATATGATGACATTAAAAAAAGACTTTGAGTAGGGGAAAAAATGGAATTAGAGGGATGATATAAACAATCTTTTTCAATTGAAGGAAAGGAGGAGAATGAGCTTTCTCTGAAGCTTGATCTCATCAATTTTGGCTCTAAGAGGGAATAACTTAATTATTTAGGTGGGTATAGAAATGTATATAAATCTATAAAAGAAGAGGAAAGAAAAGGAAGGGACGGGTTGAAGGGGGGGCAGAAATAGGGAAAAGGTAGAGAAAGGTAAGAGAAGGGGAGGATTGATAGATAATAAGAATGTGGGAGGCATGAAAAGGGAGAACAAATGTATATAGAGGGAAGAAAATAGGAGGGAGGGAAATGCAGAACTGGTACTTGTATTTGTGAAAGTGAATAGGATGAAAGTGAATAGGAGAATGAATTTAAAACAGAATCCTACAATATGTTGTTTACAAGAAACACATTTAAAACAGAGCCACATATACAGTAAAGGTAAAATATTGGAACAGAATTTATTATGCTTCAGTTGAAGTAAAAAAAAAAAAAAAAAAAAAACAAGGATAGCAATTCTGATGTCAGATAAAGCAAAAGGGGAAAAAAAAGATCTTATTAAAAGACATAAGAAAGGAAAGTATATTTTAATAAAATGTACTATAAACTATGAAATAGTAAGGATGCCTCACATGGAAGAGCAGCCAAATTCCTAGGGAAGGTTTTAAGTCAGTTACAGAAAGAAATAGAAAAAATATATTAGTAGGGAACTTCAAAATCCTCTCTCAGAATAAGACAAATCTAAACCCATAATAAATAATAAAGAAACTAGGGAAGATTTTAGAAAGTTTAAATATAGTAGACCTCTGCAGAAAAGTGAAAAGGGACAAAAAGGAATACATCTTTTTTTCTCAGAAGTATATGGCACTGACAAAAAAATAACCATGTGTTAGGATATAAAAACCTCACAATCAAATGCAGAAAGGCAGAAACTGTAAATGCTTCCTATTCATGCCCCAATACAATAAAAAAATTATATTTAATAAAGGGCCAGGGAAAGATAGACTAAAAACCAATAGGAAATTAAATCATCTAATTCTAAAAAATGAATGTGTCAAAAAACAAATAACAGAAAGAATCCATAATTTCATCCTAGAGAATGACAACAATGAAACAACACATCAAAACCTGAGAAATGAAGCCAAAGCAAGTCTTTGGCATATAATTTTTGGCAATCTTTGGCATAAAATTTCTGTAGAGGGCTGGAACTCTGGACAAGTATACCTGAAACAAGGTGTTACCTCAGTGGAATTGATGATTCCCATGGGTTTTGAAGTCCTGCATTAGTCTCATTAACAATTTTTTTTTTTTTTTATGTTCATGAAGAAATTGCCATAACTGCCATTCTCTTTCAGTAGTGGGCATAGTCAGCAATGGAACTACCTAATGTTTCTTGGATCTTCTTCTTCATTTCAAGAGTCTTCTCCACCCCAAGGGAAATATGCAGAATGCATATAAGTTAATTAAAAAAAAAAGCAAGGTTTGTTGGTAACTTGGAAGCAGATCATTGGACTCAAAATATATTAGAGTGCATGTCTCCTTGGCTATATAAGGAAGAAAAAATAGAGCCAGATATGTGGGAACTACCGTGTTTCTCTGATAATAAGACCTATCCTGAAAATAAGCCCTCCCCTTACTGTGTAAGATTCCTCTAAAATAAGCCCTCCCCCCAAAATAAGCCCTATTGAGATTGCTACTGTAGTGAAGGTGATCCCCTGCGCCACACGCTACATTACGGTACCCTCTGTATGCACCGTTCCTCCTCCCCTCCCCGCCGTATGAAATGCATGCCGCGCTCCGAGCTGCATCCAATCAGAGCTGCAGCAGTGAGCGTGTCATCCTGTTATTTCTTCCCCAGTGATTTGCTTACTGGCGCCATTGAGAGCATTAAAATAAGCCCTCCCCTGAAAATAAGCCCTCTGGTGTTTTTTTTCTGTCCAAAAAAATAGTAAGACAGTGTCTTATTATTGGGGAAACACGGTAGTGGGAGAGCAACTAATTGAACATTTTGAAGCTATGGGTCCTGATTCAATTCCTGAAGAATCCCACAAGTTCTAAGAAAGCAGCTGGAAAGCATGGAGAATTGGACAAGAACAGTGCTGATGAACTTAAGGGATATGGTACTTCTCACTTCACAACTCAGTTACACCTGAGCAGGCGCTATTAGGGCATTCCCATCTCTTGAGCACCCTCCCTCAATTTGGCCCTGGTGGGTGGAGGGAGGAGGAGGAGGAGGAGGGGGAAAAGCAATGACACCACCAGCATCACCCATGAAGCAGTTTTGTTCACCTCCTAGGTTTCAAATACAAAGGGCACTAATTAAAACTAAAGAGGAAAGACAGGATACATCTGATTTCAAAATAGAAGAATATTCTGTGATTGAAAATTTGACTCTTCGGGCCAAGATAAAAGAAAATACAATCCATTTAATTTAGAAATGATCAAATATCTGAAAAAGGTGTGCTCTCTTTATAGGCCTACATCATCTTATGTGAATGTGTTATTAGAGAATTTGCCATGTGAAGTTTTAATCCCTAATGATTGGAAATCTATAGCAAGGACATGTTTAGAACCTGGACAAAATCTGTGGATTTCTAAGTATAGTAAACTCTGTAGAATACAAACCCAATGAAATTGGCAACATGGAGTTTATCCTAAAGCAACTATAAGCAAATTGTTGCTGCTATTATCAAAGCATGGGGCACCCTCCCAGGAAGATAAGATAGAGGGGAAGCCTTCATGAAAATAGAACAAGGTCCAAAGGAACCCTTTGCTGATTTCATGGAACATCTGCAGACATCTGCCATATGAATTTTTGGTGAATATGCACCAATAGGAGTAATGATAAGACAACTTGCTAAAGAAAATGCTAATGAGATCTGTAGAAGAATTATACTAGGACTACAAAAGGATGCTCCTTTAGAGGAGATCATAAGATGCTGTGCCACAGTGGGCACAAATGCATTTTATAACCAGGCTATGATGCAGACTTTCTAAAATCTGAACATGGGAAGACAGGGTCCCTTGTCAGAGAGACTTGTCAATGCTTTCAATGTGGTAAAGTAGGGCATCTGAAAGCTCAATGTTGGCAGAGAAGACAGGATAGGAGAACAAGACCCAAAACCCTATGTCCAAAATGGAACAGAGGCTTCCATTGGGCATCAGAATGTAGATTGACTCAGGGAAACAGGAAGCAAGGCCTAGCCCCAGAGCCCCAGGCAAAAAACACTTGGGGCATGATGGCAGCCGATGTTACACCCAAAGAGTCTCTAGAAGTTCAGTACTCTGACATGATCAATTAGCCAAAAATCAATCCGATGGCAGAAAGTGATTACCTAATCAATCAACCAAGAAGCAACCTGATGGGAGAAAGGGACTACAATTGGGGAGAATAGAGTTGTATGCAACTGGAACTATTGAGATATCCTCTGGAGAGGTGAAATCTGTCCTTGTCTGGGCTATGGATTCTTTGCCTTCAGGCAGAGTAGGCTTGACCATTTCATGTCCTGAAAGTGCTTACAAAACAGTATCCATCCATACACTGACATGGGAAAATGGGGAATGTGTAGATAATATCCCAGTCACTAATACAGGTAGACAATGTGTGACTTATCATCCAGGAGAAGTAATAGCATCAGGTTTACTGATACAGACTCCTAAATGGAAATCTGGTGATATTTGCCCAGATTTTGACTCCCAACAACAGAATCCAGGAATATTCTAAACTGCAGCAGTTACAGGTGATCAACCTGTGGTCACTATCTATATAAATAGCATACCATTGGAAGGGTTGGTAGGAACAGGTGCAGATCATACAGTCGTTAGAGATGACAGTTGATCCAATCATTGGCCAAAGATTAAGGCAGACACCTACATGTCTGGCATAGGAAGATCAATAGCAGCTGAAGTTAGTGCTGTTCCTAGGAGATGGACATTTGAAGGTGAAACAGGAGTTTTTACTCCTTTTATAGTTGAAAAAATCCCCATCAATCTATAGGGAAGAGACATCTTACAACAGTTAGGATCACAATTGAGTACTTTGGATTTTTAAGCAGAGCTGCTGTTGAAGGCCTGCCAACACACTCACCTGTTCCTATCCAATGGAAAACTGATACACCAGTGTATTTAGAACAATTGCTTGGAGAATGTCCTCTTTGGGTTATAGACATTAAGGATTGTTTCTATTCTATACCTCTAAATAAGGAGGATATGAAAAGATTTGCCTTTTCAGTGCCCAGCGTTAACTAATCTGAGACTTATAAAAGATATAAATGAACAGTTTTGCCGCAGGGAATGAAAAATAGCCCTACTATGTGTCAAATGTATGTTGCTGCTGCTCTTACTCCAATAAGAAAAGCATTTCCAAAAGTTCTGTTGTTACATTACATGGATGACATTTTGGGATATGTACCTGAGGAACAAATGTTAGAAGCATGTCTACAAAAGACCATAGAAATACTAAGGAACTACAATTTGCATATAGTTCCTTTTCAATATTTAGAATATGAAGTATATCCTAAGTATATTGCTTACAGTAATAAAAGCTTTCTTTAAGAAGAGAGAAGTTGAACACCTTAAATGACTTTCAAAAATTAATAGGAGACATCCAATAGATGTGTCCATTGTTAGGCTTAGCTACCTATCAATTGCCACCATTATATGACATTTTAAGAGGAGACAATACTTTAAACTCAACACACCAGTTTACAAAAGAAGCTCAAGAGGCTTTGAAAGAAGTTGAACTGGCTTTATCTAATATGATTGAAAGAGTCACTCAAAAACCCTTAGAGATATCAGTTTTTGCTACACAAGAGGCACCCAATGCAGTTCTTCATTAAGGAGACAGTGTGATAGAGTGGGTGAACCTCCCAGCACCACCAAAACAAAGCCTTAATCCTTACACAGTGCTTGTGGCTGAAATTTTATTAAAGGCCATTAAGCAAGCAGAACAATTATCTGGAGTAAGACCTGACAAGATATAAACCTTTTATACCAATGCACAAATTAATATATTCTGTGAAACCATTCCAAAATGGCAAATTTTATTGGCTATGGCTCCAAATTTTACACACGGGTCTCTATTAAGATAACTCACTTGTTACATAATTGGCAATGGATTTGTGAAGGAAAAGGTTCCTAAGTTTCCTCTTAAAGAACCAACTATCTTTACAGATACATACAAACATAACATTTGTGCTGTATACTCTCATGACTTAACTATAAAGAAAGTAGTAAGAACTCCTTCAGTCCACTCAGCAGAATGAATTGTATGCAATCATTCTAGCTCTTACTTATTATCCAGAAGATATAAATATAATATCTGATTCAGCCTATTCACCAGGTGTGGTACAAAGAATTGCCACAGCCCAAATAAAATTTGTAGTTTCCAATATATATCAGCTCTTTAAGGAACTTAAAGAGCAAGTGAGAAAACACCTAGGTAAGATTTATATCTTGCATTCCCCCTCTCATAGTGGATTTCCAAGCCCTATTTTTTTATGGAAATTCAAAGGCCTTCTAACTGTGTTAGCCAATACACCTTTATTTCAGGCAGCCCAAGAATATAATTCTAAACATCATCAGGCTGCTTGAGCTTTACATTTGCAATTTGGAATGACAAAAGAGGAAGCTAGGAGCATAGTAAAAGCCTGTACTACTTGCCTTCCTTCCCATGCTCCTATGCTCCCTTCAGGGAAAAAATTTTGGTGGTTTGAGACTCAATGAAGTTTGGCAAATGGATGTGACCCATTATAAAACTTTTGGTTGTTTGTCTTTTATCCACATTGTAGTAGACACCTTTTCAGGATTTACTTTTGCAATACCAGCAGCAAAAAAGACAATCAAAGTGGTCACTGAATTCCTTATATAAGCTTTTTCCCCATTGATTAGATTTGATATTATTTCTATGGAAAGTGTTTTGCAGTTGTATTCATATAGTTTCTGATTTTATCTTTGCAGATAGATTCCCAAATGTTTTATATTATTGTCAGTTATTTTAAATGGAATTTCTTTTTGTATCTCTTGCTGATGTACATTGTTAGAAATATATAAAAATGCAGATGATTTATGTGGATTTATTTTGCATCCTGCAAATCTGCTTAAGTTGTGAACATCAAATCTAATCAATGGGAAAATATCAAGTGCTCATGGGTAGGCTGACCATATATAATAATAATGATTATCCTACTTAAATTAATTTACTTATTTAGTGTCATACTAATGAAACTCACAAAAAATTATTTTATAGATTTGCACATTAAAAAAATAATAACAAAGCTCATCTAGAAAAACAAGAATTTCAAAGGAATTCATGGAAAAAATGCCAATAAAAGTGGCCAAGCTATGCCAGACCTAAAACTATATTACACATCATTGGTCATCAAAATTATTTCATATTGGCTAAGAAACAGAGTAGTTGGATCTGTGGAATAAGTTAGCTTTGCAGGACAAAATAGTCACTGATTATAATAATCTAGTATTTGAGAAACCCAAAGACCCCAACTTTTGGGATAAGAACTCACTATTTGACAAAAACTGCTGGGAAAATTAGAAGCTAATATGGCAGAAAATAGCGATTGATTCACACATCAAAATGTGTTCATGATTAAACATAAAGAGTGATATTATAAGCAATTTAGAACAATAAAAGATGGTTTATCTTTCAGATTTATGGAGAAGTAAGTAATTTGTGGACAAAGAAGAATTGGAGTTCATTATTGAACACAAAATAGACAATTTTGATTATATTAAGTTAAAAAAAGTTTTTGTACAAACAGAACCAATGTTGACAAGAAGAGAAGGGAAGGAATGAATGGGGAAATATTTTTTTTTCATCCAAAGGTTCTGATAAATTCCCTAAAAATACAGGGAATTGACTAAAATTTATATGAATTCGAACAATTGTTCAGTTGATAGATAGACAAAGGATATGAACAGACAAGTTTCAGATGAAGTCATTGAAACTAATTCTATTCATATGAAAAGGTGATCTAAATTACTAATTGGTCAGAGAAATGAAAATTAAGACAATCTAAGGTATCACTAAACACCTCTTAGATTGGCTAAGATGACAGGAAAGTTGGAGGGGATGTAGGAAAACTGGGAAACTAATACATATATTTTTTTTAATT
Source organism: Antechinus flavipes (assembly GCF_016432865.1). NCBI lineage: Eukaryota > Metazoa > Chordata > Mammalia > Dasyuromorphia > Dasyuridae > Antechinus > Antechinus flavipes. The sequence goes on from NC_067399.1 coordinate 27,498,192, forward strand.
TAATAATTACTTTATATTGACACTCGTTTCTGTTCCGATTTTTTTTCCCTCCCTCCCTCCACCCCCTCCCCTAGATGGCAAGCAGTCCTTTATATGTTGGATATGTTGCAGTATATCCTAGATGAATATATGTTTGCAGAACCAAACAGTTCTCTTGTTGCATAGGGAAAATTGGATTCAGAAGGTATAAATAACCCAGGAAGAAAAACAAAAATGCAGATAGTTCACATTCGTTTCCCAGTGTTCTTTCTTTGGGTGTAGCTGCTTTTGTCCGTCATTTATCAATTGAAACTCAGTTAGGTCTCTTTGTCAAAGAAATCCACTTCCATCAAAATATGTCCTCATACAATATCGTTGTCGAAGTGTATAATGATCTCCTGGTTCTGCTTATTTCACTTAGCATCAGTTCATGTAAGTCTCGCCAGTGCTCTCTGTATTCATCCTGCTGGTCATTTCTTACAGAACAATAATATTTCATAACATTCATATACCACAATTTACCCAGCCATTCTCCAATTGATGGGCATCCATTCATTTTCCAGTTTCTAGCCACTACAAACAGGGCTGCTACAAACATTTTGGCACATACAGGTCCCTTTCCCTTCTTTAGTATTTCTTTGGGATATAAGCCCAATAGAAACACTGCTGGATCAAAGGGTATGCACAATTTGATAATTTTTGGGTCATAATTCCAGATTGCTCTCCAGAATGGTTGGATTCGTTCACAACTCCACCAACAATGCATTAGTGTCCCAGTTTTCCCGCATCCCCTCCAACATTCATCATTATTTTTTCCTGTCATCTTAGCCAATCTGACAGGTGTGTAGTGGTATCTCAGAGTTGTCTTAATTTGCATTTCTCTGATCAATAATGATTTGGAACACTCTTTCATATGAGTGGTAATAGTTTCAATTTCATCCTCTGAAAATTGTCTGTTCATATCCTTTGACCATTTATCAATTGGAGAATGGCTTGATTTCTTATAAATTTGAGTTAGTTCTCTATATATTTTGGAAATGAGGCCTTTATCAGAACCTTTAACTGTGAAAATGTTTTCCCAGTTTGTTGCTTCCTTCTAATCTTGTTTGCATTAGTTTTATTTGTACAAAGGCTTTTTAATTTGATGTAATCAAAATTTTCTATTTTGTGATCAGTAATGGTCTCTAGTTCATCTTTGGTCACAAATTTCTTTCTCCTCCACAAGTCTGAGAGATAAACTATTCTATGTTGCTCTAATTTATTTATAATCTCGTTCTTTATGCCTAGGTCATAGACCCATTTTGATCTTATCTTGGTATATGGTGTTAAGTGTGGGTCCATGCCTAATTTCTGCCATACTAATTTCCAATTATCCCAGCAGGTTTTATCAAATAATGAATTCTTTTCCCAGAAGTTAGGGGCTTTGGGTTTGTCAAACACTAGATTGCTATAGTTGACTATTCTGTCTTGTGAACCTAGCCTTTTCCACTGATCCACTAATCTATTTCTTAGCCAATACCAAATGGTTTTGGTGACTGCTGCTTTATAATATAATTTTAGATCAGGTACAGCTAGGCCACCTTCATTTGATTTTTTTTTCATTAATTCCCTTGAGATTCTCGACTTTTTATTGTTCCATATGAATTTTGTTGTTATTTTTTCTAGATCAATAAAATATTTTCTTGGAAGTCTGATTGGTATAGCACTAAATACATAGATTAGTTTAGGGAGTATTGTCATCTTTATTATGTTCACTCGGCCGATCCAAGAGCACTTAATATTTTTCCAATTATTTAAGTCTGACTTTATTTGTCTGGAGACTTTTTTATAATTTTGCTCATATAATTCCTGACTTTCCTTTGGTAGATAGATTCCCAAATATTTTATGGTATCAACAGTTATTCTGAATGGAATTTCTCTTTGTATCTCTTGCTGTTGGGTTTTGTTGGTGGTATATAAAAATGCTGAGGATTTATGGGGATTTATTTTGTAGCCAGCTACTTTGCTAAAATTATGAATTATTTCCAATAGCTTTTTAGTAGAATCTCTGGGGTTCTCTAGGTATACCATCATATCATCTGCAAAGAGTGATAGTTTGGTTTCCTCCTTGCCTACTCTAATTCCTTTAATATCTTTCTCGACTCTTATTGCCGAGGCTAGTGTTTCTAATATGATATTAAATAATAATGGTGATAGTGGGCAACCTTGCTTCACTCCAGATCTTACTGGGAAAGGTTCCAGTTTTTCCTCATTGCATATGATGCTTACTGATGGTTTTAAATATATGCTCCTGACTATTTTAAGGAAAAGTCCATTTATTCCTATGCTCTCAAGTGTTTTTATTAGGAATGGATGTTGGATTTTATCAAATGCTTTTTCTGCATCTATTGAGATGATCATATGGTTTTTGTTTGTTTGGTTATTGATATAGTCAATTATGCTAATAGTTTTCCTAATATTGAACCAGCCCTGCATTCCTGGTATAAATCCTACTTGGTCATAGTGTATTATCCTGGTGACGATTTTCTGTAATTTTTTTGCTAATATTTTATTTAAGATTTTAGCATCAATATTCATTAGGGAGATTGGTCTATAATTTTCTTTCTCTGTTTTCAGCCTACCTGGTTTAGGTATCAGTACCATCTCTGTGTCATAAAAGGAGTTTGGTAGGACTCCTTCCATCCCTATTTTTTCAAATAGTTTATATAACATTGGAGTTAATTGTTCTTTAAATGTTTGGTAGAATTCACATGTAAATCCATCTGGTCCTGGGGATTTTTTCTTAGGGAGTTGATTGATAGTTTGTTCTATTTCTTTTTCTGAGATGGGACTGTTTAGGATATTTACTTCTTCCTCTGTTAGTTTGGGCAAGCTATATTTTTGGAGGTATTTTTCTATTTCATTTAAGTTGTCGAATTTATTGGCATAAAGTTGGGCAAAGTAACTCCTAAATATTGCTCTAATTTCCTCTTCATTAGTGGTGAGTTCTCCCTTTTCATTTTTAAGAATAACAATTTGATTTTCCTCTTTCCTTTTTTAAATCAGATTTACTAAGGGTTTGTCTATTTTGTTGGTTTTTTCATAGAACCAACTCTTAGTTTTATTAATCAATTCAATAGTTTTTTTACTTTCAATTTTATTGATCTCACCTTTTATTTTTAGAATTTCAAGTTTAGTGTTTGACTGGGGGTTTTTAATTTGTTCCTTTTCTAGCATTTTTAGTTGCAAACCCAATTCATTGATCTTCTCTTTCTCTATTTTATACAAATAGGCCTCTAGAGATATGAAATTTCCCCTTATTACCATTTTGGCTGCATCCCATACATTTTGGTATGATGTCTCATTATTATCGTTTTCTTGGGTGAAGTTATTAATTATGTCTATGATTTGCTGTTTCACCCAATCATTCTTTAGTATGAGATTATTTAGTTTCCAATTATTTTTTGGTCTACTTCCCCCTGCTTTTTTGTTGAATGTAATTTTCATTGCATCGTGGTCTTAAAAGGATGCATTTACTATTTCTGCCTTACTGCATTTGAGTTTGAGGTTTTTATGTCCTAATATATGGTCAATTTTTGTATAGGTTCCATGAACTGCTGAAAAGAAAGTGTATTCCTTTCTGTCTCCATTACATTTTCTCCAGAGATCTATCATATCTAACTTTTCTAGTATTCTATTTACCTCTTTGACTTCTTTCTTATTTATTTTGTGGTTTGATTTATCTAATTCTGAGAGTGCAAGGTTAAGATCTCCCACTATTATAGTTTTACTGTCTATTTCTTCTTGCAGCTCTCTTAGTTTCTCTTTTAAGAATTTAGATGCTACCCCACTTGGTGCATATATGTTTAATATAGATAGTGCTTCATTATCCATGCTACCCTTTAGCAAGATATAGTGCCCTTCCTTATCTCTTTTGATTAGATCAATTTTTGCTTTAGCTTGATCTGAGATCAGGATGGCTACCCCTGCTTTTTTGACTTCACCTGAAGCATAGTAGATTTTGCTCCAACCTTTTACCTTTAACCTGCATGTATCTCCCCGCTTCAGATGTGTTTCCTGTAAACAACATATTGTAGGATTCTGGCTTTTAATCCATTCTGCTAACCGCTTCCTCTTTATGGGGGAGTTTACCCCGTTCACGTTTATGGTTAGAATGACCAATTCTGTATTACTTGCCATCTTGTTAACCCCGGTTTATCCTTTCCTCCCTTCCTTCCCCTTTCCCCTCCTTCCCAGTATTAAGCTTGTGAGCACCACTTGCTTCTCACAGCCCTCCCTTTTTAGTATCCCTCCCCCCGCCTTAGAGTTCCTCCCCCTATCTTACCCCTTTCCCTCCCAGTTCCCGTATTCCCTTCTGCTTAGCTTATTCCTTCCCTTTTCACTTTTCCCTTCTCACTTTTCAATGAGGTGGGAGAAGTTTCACCATAGATTGAATATGTCTTAAGATTTTTCTCTTAAAGCCAATTCTGAAGGCAGTAAGATACCCACTATATTCATCCCCCTCCATTCTTTCTCTCAGATATAATAGGTTTCCTATGCCTCTTCATGAGATGTACTACCCCCACTTTACTCTTTTTCTGATACAGTGTCCTTTCCACATCAATTTCTAGAACAAGGTATACATGTATTCTTTATACATCTATATAGTCAAAATATAGTTCCCAAGATTAATCTTTACCTTTTTAGATTTCTCTTGAGAAAATCTTTGTAGATCAAACTTTTTGTTAAGTTCTGGTTTTTTCATCAGAAATAGATGAAATTCGCTTACTTCGTTGAATGTCCATCTTCTTCCCTGGAAAAAGATGCTTATTCTCGCTGGGTAAGTTATTTTTGGTTGCATATCAAGTTCCTTAGCCTTTTGGAATATCATATTCCAGGCCCTTCGATCTTTTAATGTGGATGCTGCCAGATCCTGGGTGATCCTTATTGTGGCTCCTTGATACTTGAATTGGGTTTTTCTAGCTGCTTGCAATATTTTTTCCTTCGTCTGAGGGTTCTGGCATTTGGCCACTATATTCCTTGGTGTTTTGATTTTAGGATCCCTTTCAGTGGGTGATTGATGAATCCTTTCAATATTTATTTTTTCCTCTGTTCCTATGACTTCTGGGCAGTTCTCTTTGATAATTTCCTGGAAAATAGTGTCCAGGCTCTTTTTTTCATCATGTTTTTCTGGAAGTCCAATGATTCTCAGATTGTCTCTCCTGGATCTGTTTTCCAGGTCTGTTGTCTTCCCCAGAAGGTATTTCACATTTTTCTCCATTGTTTGATTTTTTTGGATTTGCTTGACTGATTCTTCTTGTCTCCTCGAGTCATTCAATTCCACTTGTTCAATTCTGATTTTCAGTGAAGTATTCTCTTCACTCACTTTTTAAAAATCTTTTTCTAATTGTCCAATTGAGTTCTTTTGTTCTGTGGAATTTTTTTCCATTTCACCAATTTTGTTTTTTAGAGAGCTTTTTTCTGTTTCCAGTTCACCAATCCTATTTTTCAAGGATTTTACTTCTTTATCCACTCTCTCTTTAACTTTCTCCAGGCTCTTTTGCCAAGCCTCCCTCTCCTTTTCCCAAGCTTCCCTCTCCTTTTGCCAAGCCTCACTCTGCTTTCCCCATTTTTCTTCTAGCTCCCTTGTGAGAGCCTTTTTAATCACTTCTATGAGGTTCATCTGTGCTGAGGAACAGATGATCTCCTCCTTTGAGGATTCACCTGGGGACTGCCTGTTTTTAGTCTCCTCAGGATTTAGAGTCTGCTCTCTATCTGTGTAGAAGCTGTCAAGGGTTAAAGTCCTCTTCAGCTTCTTGCTCATTCTGTCTAATAATCAGAGACAAACTACCAAAGAAAAACAGAAAAAACTGAAGTCTTTCTTTGGGGGGGGCTGGGTGTGTTATCGAGCTTCCTCTACAGACTGCGGGGGGCAACAGTGAGACACTAGCAGGACTGTGTGCGCCTGAGCCCAGAGCGTGCTGAGTCACTGTGGGGGGGGAAGGGGGGGGCGGTCAGGTCCCAGGAGACTCCAGCTGTTTGGGATTGTATTCTTCAGCCCCAGTGTTTTTAGCTTCTCTGCTGGGCTGCTGACTTGCTGCCGGAGCAAAGTATCCAAACCTATAGCGAAGCTCTCCCCGCAGAGACGGCTGCGATCACTCCCCACCCCCTCTCCAGTCTGCTCCCGTGCTCTCACTGCCTCTGCCCGCCGCCTGCGCCCGATCTAAAACCGCCCCAGCCCTCCAGTAAAGACAGACCTTTCTTGGCGAATCTCAAGGATGGCTTCTCTTGGTAACTATTTGTGTTTTTTTTTCAGTCAAGCATTAATTCAGAGGCTTGTAATGGAATGGATAGTGAGAGAAAGCGTGGAGCTTATGCAGCTGTGAGCCTCCTCTCCGCCATCTTAACCGGAAGTCCGAAACTAATATATTGTTGATGGAGTTGTCAATGAATCCAAATATTTTGCAAAGCTATTTGGAACCATTCCCAGAGGGCTATCAAACTGTGCATGTCCTTTAATCTAGCAGTGTTTCTACTGGGCTTATATGCCAAAGATATCTTAAAGGAGGGAAAGGGACCCACATGTGCAAAAATGTTTGTGGCAGCGCTTTTTGTTGTGTCAGGAAACTGGAAACTGAGTAGATATACCACCTCACATTTCTCAGATTATTTACAATGATGAGAAAAGAAAATGATAAATGTTGAAGATGATGTGGGAAAACTGGGACACTAATATGTTGCTGGTGGAGTTGTGAAATCTAACCATTCTGGAGAGCATTCTGGAACTATGCCCACAGGACTATGAAACTCTGCATACCCTTTGACCCAGATGTGCCTTTATTAGGTCTATATCCTATGGAAACCATAAAGGAGGAAAAAAGACCCATAGGTGCTAAAATGTTTATGGCAGCTCTTTTTGTGGTAGCAAATATTTGAAAAATGGGTACATGTCCTTCAAATGGGGAATGGCTGAATAAATTGTGGTACATGAAGATAATGGAATATTATTGGTCTCTAAAAATGATAAAAAACCTGATTATAGAAAGGGATTGAAAAGTTTACAGAAACTGATGCTGTGTGAAACAAGCAGAAACAGGAATGCATTGTACGCAATAACAGCAAGAATGTGTGATGATCAAATATGAAAGACTTAGTTCTTCTCAGTGGGTTCAGTGATCCAACACAATTCCAATAGATTTTGGACAGAAAATGCCATCTGCATCCAGAAAAAAGAACTAAGAAGACTGATTGTAAATTCAGCACACTCTATGGTCACTTATCTTTCCTATATTTTTATTTCTCCTGTGTTTTTTTACCTTTTGCTCTGATTTTTCTCTTTCAACATGATTCATAAAGCAATATGCATTAAAAAATAAATTAATTCACTAGAAAAACAAAAAGAAAGAAGCTTGGAATGCAGTAGGTAGAAATGAATAAGTTCTAGGAATGGGAACCAACCAAAAAGATGCCTAGTTCCAAAAGCTGGAGAATCTTGTTCCTATAACAGCCAGGAAGCTGTTAAAAATTTAAGGCAGAAAGAAAGTTATAATAAGACCCCTAAAATATAATAAGCCTAGATTATAAAGATTTTGAATGCCAAATACAATATTTTACAATTTATCCTAGGTCATTAGGGAGTCTCTGATTAATTTTATATTATTTTATTTTACACTTTTTCACATCATTTAAAGCTCTGTGACACTAGACACCCTGTCTGCTCTAATTTTCTCATTTGTAAAATTCTCTGGAGAAGAAAACGACAAACTACTTTAGTATTTTTGCCAACAAAATCTCATATGGGTCATGAAGAATCAGAAATGGGTGGATAACAATTGAATACCATCAAATGGACAAACAAATGCTTTTCCAACAGCATATTTTTAATGCATATTGTTATCTAGAAAACATATTGAAATCCAATTTTAAGAGATTTTCTTTTTTTCAAGTTCATGGATCCAGGTTAAGAATCTCTATAAATAAGGGCACAGTGGACAGAGAGTTAAGAGAACTTGAGTTCAGATCCAATCTCAGACATTTGTCAGCTTGGGAACTCACTTAACCCTATTTGACTCCTTAAAAAAAATCTTTGGGTTATTCCAACTGCTCATTTGACAGAGGATGACAATATGATTTAAAGAGTTTAGATTCTTCAATCAATTTAATATAGAGAAGAAAGTGAAATAATAACTAGGGTGACATAGGAGAGTTATCAGACAAAGCCCTAAAAAAGAGTAAGTATATAAGCCAAGATTTGATGGAAGATAAATACTATTGAAGGCAGGAACGAATATGGAATTTATTCTAAGCATGGAGGATTACTTATGTGAATGTACAGAGGTGAGAGATGGAATATTGGATTTGAAGGAAAACTAATGGTTCAATTTTCCTGGAATGTGGAGTGCATACAATGGAGTAGCATGCAATGAGGCTGGAGAGGTTGCCTGGAACCAAACTGTGCTCAGTACAATCATCTATCTTTTCAAATGTTCCCTTCCCACAAACTTGCTTTGAGTACAAAAGGAGATGAAAATGCCACATCTCCAGTAAAACTAGATTCTGTCATTACTATCTATTGCTGATTTAGGTGTTCCCCTTCATTTCAAATTATGCACTAAATTTCATGAAAATAAGAAATCTTTCTCACCAACTGTGTTGCCTCTGTGTTTAGCACACACAAAACATTTACTGAGTATTTGTATTGTTTTGATTTTTCAAATGAGTTCTCACTGTGTAAGGGTAATATTTTTATGCCTCTTTAAATTATTCACTTTTCTATTCACCACAATGGATTTTCCAAAGCTTTTCCATCATGACCATGCTTCCCATAACTATTCTGCAGTCTATTTTTTAAGTTGAGAACGTTGTTTCATATAAAACCCACCAAAAATGAAGCCATTCACTGTGTAATCTCTTTTCACTTTTCCTAATCATCCCATGTCAATTCAGATGTCTGCTACTTCTTCCTCGTTTATCTTTATCTTGTCTTTCCAAGGCAAATACTTCTGCAGGAATACCATTCAATTTTCTTTAGAAAATTGTCCCCTAGCAATCTCTTACATATATTTTCAATCTTTCCCTCTTTAATAGTTGCTTCCCATTTTCCATGGAACATGTGAATATTTATCATATTTTCATAAAACCTTCGCACAATATATATACCCATATCTACTAACTATCATCTCCTCCATTTTCTTAACTAAACTCCTTGGGAAGGACATCTACATTTGATGTCCATAGTACTTTTCCTCTCAGTCTCTTTTTCAGTCTTTAAATCCCTGCTGAACTCATCATTGAAATGTCCTTTTTTAAATCTTCATCCTTTTGCAGCATCTCATATAGTCCATGGCCTTCTTCCCTTTGATACGCTCTTTCTAGCTTTTTTTTTTTTTTTTCCTTTGATACTGCTCTTTTTTATTACCTATGTGACTAATTCTTCTCAGTTTTCCTTGCTGGCTTGTCATCCAGATCCAGCCTGTTGACCATAGATTTACACTAAGGCTTTGTCCTGGGTTGTCTTCTATATTTTTTTGTGGGAATTTCATTAATTCTCATTGACTCAATTACCATCACTATGCCCAAACTATGATGAACATGGAAAGACAGGGTCCCTCTTGGCAAGGCACTTCTAGAGAAACTCGTAGATGTTTTCAGTGTGGAAAAGTTGGACCTTTGAGAGCCCAATGTAGATATGGAGATAGAGTGAGAAGACAGGGTGAGAGAAAACCCAAAACCTTATGTCCCAAATGTAACCGAGGCTTTCACTGGGCCTCTGAATGTAGAGTGACCCAAAGAAATGAGAGGCAGGCCCAACTCCAAGTATCAATCAAAATATCTTCAGATTGATTTGCCCAGCTTTTATCTCCCCATCAAGTTCCATTCTTGTAACTTACATCTTACTCTTCTCCATATATGCCAATCACATTATATTGACCATTTTGCTATTCCTCTTATATAAAGTTACAACTGCAAAATCCAAGCATTTTTATTGTTTCTCATGCTTGGAATAGTCATCCTCATCAGTTTTATCTCTTCACTTCTCTATCTTATTTCAAGTCTAATCTAAAGCCCTATCTAATGCAAAAGGTCTTTTATAATTCTTTTAATCTTAATGTCTTTCTTGGGAAATTATTCCCATTTCCCCCATTAAACATTTTGTTTATAAACAATTCTTTCAATATTATTTCTACTATAGTCACTGAGCTTCTTGGGGTCAAGGATTTGTCATATATCTTTTTGTGTGTGTGTTCCCAGCCTTTAGTGAAGTTATTGGAATATAGATAATTAACAAATGATAGTTGACATAACTCGAGTCATTTCAATCATATTCACATGTAGAGTAGGAGTAAAAGTGTAAGCAGTTACACATAACATATATAAAACTAATAAATGATTTGTGAGTATGAGCATAGAATACTTTGACCACTTGAGTGCTTTTCCTTAAATTAGGAGTATAGAGAGGACTTCCATTGGCCTCCAACAGTATACAATTCTTTTTTTTTCTTCCTCTCTTTGCTTAAAGCTACTGTGTTTCAATAAGATTTGATTTTAATAATCAAAGATATCACCTAAAATATATACCATACAAAGGTCAGATTTTCATGCCTTAACTGTCATTAATTTAGTTTAGACACTAATTAGCTACAACTTTGTAAAGATCTCAGATCTAACAGAAAAAAAAAAAACAATGTTATAGGAATCTTTGATTTGATTTGGAGTTCAGAAAAATATTAGTAATAATAATAATTATTATTAATATTACTATTAATAAAAGTACTGTGCCACTGCCCAAGGAGTATAAAACTAGCTAAGTTGTATATTAAAAAAAATCTTTCACTGGCTGTCAATTACAGTGTGTGAAAGATCATATTTAAAACAGAGTAGAATGAAACAACATAGGAAAGTACAGAATAAGACAGCATATCATAATAGCATGACATGACATACCTTAACAAAGATGAAAAGCATATGGGAGGGAAAGGAATACAATGGAACATTTTAGAATAGAAAGCTGAATAGAATATAAGAGAGTAAACACTTTCCTTGGGTAATAATAGAAAGTCCCAGTGAAAGTTGTTGCACAAAGGTCTTTCCATATGAGAAACTAAAGTTTCTAAGAAACCTGGTTCAAAAAAGTGATAAAGTGATGGGATGGACATTCTAAGCCAAATAAGTCTTCAGAAAAAATCATAAGATACTAAAATGGATTTCAGTAAATTCTGTTTATCTGAAACAATATGACTCCTTCATTGACATTTTATTATGTTTACCATCTCTTTCCTTGGTGCTAGAATCAGTGATGCTATGAAATGAATAATATGTATAAAGATGACTTTTTTGACAATAGGAAAGAAATAAAGAGAAAGGAATGGGAAAAAAAAAGAAAGAGGAAGGAAGGACAGAAAGAAGGAAGGAAGGAAGGAAAAGAGGGAGGGAAGGAGGGAGGAAGGAGAAAAAGATGGAGAGAAGAAAAGAGAGTGAATAAAAGGAAGGAGGGAGGGAGGGAAGAAAGAAAGGGAGGAAGGAACAAATCAGTTCAATTATTCATGTTTTACACTCTATCTAATCGAATATAATCTAATGTAAAAGAATATCATTAACTTAATGTAATCATTTCTAACACATAAAAAAGAACAGAAAGAATGAAAGGAGAAGGAGGGAAAGAAGGAAAGACATAAACAAAGGAAGGAACATAGTATAAAGAAGAAAAAAACAAATAAAAAAGGGGAAAAGAAATATTAATTGTGTAGAATGAAGTAATGAAGAAATCGAATGAGCTATATTAACCATAAATAGAAATCATGAGAATGCAAACCTGACTTTAGAACAGAAGTGACAGACAGACTGGGAAAAATCTATTAAGACCATAATCCTATCATAGTACAGTCCTCCCCCATTCCCCCCAACTCAGTGTGGCATTTTATAAGATATGAAAAGCTGCATCTCAGGTATGAAAGAGATAAAGTAGAAAACCAATAAATTTGTCATTATCTATCCTTGTCGTTCCCTGGCTTATGCAGCCAACAACTAGGTAGTGAGCCTGAGAATAAGCATCAATGGGTTTTATTTAGATCCTGCTGCTATGAGGGCTGGACTAAGCTATGGTGAATCACTGAATAGTAAATAATATAGAGGATCTGAATTAAACAGAAGACAGAAATATGGGTGTCCGCTTAGAGGCATCATTCTAATCCAATTTGAATCTGGGATTTAATGATTGAATCTGATCCATGTTTATGAATTTTCTCTGGGATGTAGAAACTTCCAGCTTAGATTTCCCTTATTATGTCACTAGGCTTTTCCCAAATATGCTTTCCCCAAATATCTATAAGCATGAGACAATAAGAATATCAGGCTTCAGACTTCAAGGTTGTTTGTAGGAGTAGGAACCCAGGGCTTTTGATTCAAATGAGTGAATAACAGAAAGACAGGTATTTCACCATTTAACAAGCATTTATTAAGCACCTATACTATGAAAAGCAATGTGTAAGGCTCTGAACAATAAAAGATTGACCCAGAAAACAAAATTATGGAAAATAAAATCTGAATGATGCTTGAAATCTGAGATATTCAAACCAAATGGGAGCAGCCCTAGATTTGCTACAAACATGAGACACACAAAAAAAAATATTAGCTAAAGAGAGACAAAACAGATGTGAGGGTGTAATATTCTTCTCTAAAATGTAATATCCTCTTGTTGGGTTTTCCTTGGGGTCTCTGGGAGCAGCCTTTATTTCACTGTTTCATATGCCAGGGATTAAAGTCCAAAAATTTTATTGTCTCCTTCAAAGTCCTGTCTCCTTCACTTAGGGCTTGGCTAGTTTTTCTGGAAGCCTTCCGGATCTTGGTTTCAGTGGAGAAGCAAAGAAGGACAGCTTCCCACCACTTCTCTGCCTTCCTTAGTTCTGATTCTGGCTGAATTTGTCCCAGTTTATATGCTCTCTTATCAAAGATGTGAATCTTGTAGAACTATAATAAGTACTAAGTACATGTACTGAACTAGAGAATTGTTAAGCACCATGCTAAATTAGAAAACTATTGTTTCTATCAATTCTATTGACGTAGCACTTTGTTTCAAGGACTGGGTTCTGGCCCATAACATGAGGGAACTTATATTTATCAGTAGTCAGGAAATAGCCAGAAGTGAAGAGGTGATATCCCAAAGTTTAAAGAACAAGCAAAATGTCATTGGTTTATAAGTAGGATGCGTTTGGAAATCACCTAGTCATATTGAGACTGACAATTGGAACATGGAAAGAAACTGATCTCCAGGAAAAGTGTTTGTGACTTAGATGCTAACATATGAATAATATAGGGAGGAGAATACACTGAATAAATAAATGAGAGGTAATCATGCATGATGTCTGAGAGTTTACTTATGAAGATGGGAACCTGCATGGTGGAAATAGAGGGGTATGGGAAAAATGGAGTGAGCAGATTCTCTTAATGATGTTTTCTTTTTGACTTGCAAATTGTAGGATTTCTGTGCACACCTACCCTTAAAATTTAACGGTTATATGGTTTTGTATTAAACTTGGTCCTTTTTTTTTTTTTTTTTTTTTTTTACAAATTCAGAATAAAGATATGTAATAAAATGAGTTAAAATGAGAACTAGGGATTTCATGTGCTGTCTTTCCAAGGAATATGCACACTTGAACAAAGCAAGATTTGATAAGGTAGTGCTCAGAATTCAATTCAAATGATAACATTTTGGATATTTACTTAGAATAAAAGGAAGCTTAGAGATCATTGATTCAATATTCTCATCTTATAGATTATAAAACTATAGCCAAAAAGATGAAATGACTTGTCCAAAATTATAGTTAACTCAACAAGAATTAAGAAAGTGCTTATTATGTCAGTGCTAAGTAACAGAGATTTAAAGAAAGGCAAACACTTTTCTCTTTTTGGGGGAACACACTCTATTAGAATTGACAACATGTAAACAGCTGTACGAACAAGATGTATACTAGATACATTGCAGATGATTTTAGAGGGAAAAAACACATGTTAAGGGGGAATTGGGAAAGTTTTATCACAGAATTTGGGTTCAAAACAACTTTTTCCCTAAGAAAGAAAACAGAAACCAGGAGGCAGAATGAGCAAGTGAATTAACCAGGCATGAGGGAAATTCTTTGAAAATATCCAGTCAAGGAATATACAGCTGCTTGTAATGATTTTATTCTAGACCACTTAGACTGCTAGCATAATTGAATAGGTAAAAAATGTTGACAACCTGAATTAGTATGGTAATCTTAAAGGCATAAAGAACAGAGAGAAGTGAGAGATATTGGAATGCTTGGAAGCAGATTGATTATGGGTGTAGGGAGAAATATGACTGTAGGAAATTCACTTAAAACTATGTAGGTGCCTTATTTTTCTCATCAATACAAAGCAAAACTTGGACAAGATAACTTCTAAAGTTCTTCCAGTTTTAGATATATGATTCTATATCCTATTAATCTAGAATAATGACAAGAAGTTGAGTTTGGATAACTGGGAAAACGATGGCAATTTCATTATAAACAGATGCTTCAAGAAAGGTTAAATATTGGGAAGGAGATGACACATTCAGTTTTGAAGCTGATAACTTTATAGGATATAGGATGGGAGTGGCATAGAACTCTAGGGACAAAGTTAAGGTGGAGATACACATATAAGAGTAATTCGCCTAAAAATGTTAATCAAAGCTATGTAACTTTATCAAGGGAGTGAGTATAAAGGGAAGTGCAGACTGAGCCTAGGGTGATTCTTTAAACATTTCTTATTATAAAATTTATTAAAGACCTCTTGTGGACAAGGCTTATTTATGAGATTTAGAGAATGCAAAGTTGCCTGTAACAATATAATTTTCAAGGAGTTGGGAAAAGAGAGCATCATTAGCTATGAAACAAGGTAAAATGAATTAAATGTAAAGACTTGTGCAAATTGCTTTTATAAGTTTTAATGGATCCTTTTCAACTTTGGAGGTAAGGAAGTTTGCAAGGAGTAATATCAACTGAGCTGTGCCTTGAAGGAAGCAGTGAACTTCAAGAAATGGAGATAGAGTAGGGGACATGGTATTCATTTTGGACAAGAAGTACTACATAATCAAAGGCAGTGAAATGAAGGACAAGATCAAAATAGAGAGCAGACAAATTGGGCAAAATGATCATGGTTGATTGAAAACAATCTGGTGGAGGTTCAAGTGAACCACGAGGAGTAATTCATACTAATTCAGCAAGAAATGGTGGAGATGGTAGTGGTAAAATGATCAATGATCATTGATTAATGTAGACATGTGCATTAAAGTGATTATGGAGTCAGCGAGATGAAAAATGGATGGAGAATATTAGAGGTTTAGGAATATTTAAATACTCCAGGCAAATTGAAACAAGAGCTGAAGTCAGGAAGACTCATCTTAGTTAATTCAAATCTTATCTCAGATACTTCTTAGCTGTGTGATCTTGTACAAGTCACTTAACTCATCTGCAAAATGAGATAGAAAAGGAAATGGCAAACTACTGCAATATGCCAAGAAACTCTCAAATGGAGTCACAATGTGTTGGACAAAGCTAAAGATGACTCAAGAAAAGTAAATAGTAGTCATGCTCTTTATTCAGTGCAGAGGGTAAATTCATGAGATATTATAGAGGAACAATTGACAAAGGTTGGTAATTTATTAGACACAGGTGATGAGGGAAAAGGAAGTGAAAAAGATGACTTTGAGGTTTTTAACCATGTTATAACTGGTAGACTAATGGGTCCATAATCATACCTATCTCTCCCAATATCATTTGGAGTCATTAGGAGGATTTCTATCCTTTTTTTCTCTTTTTTTTCTCTCTTTCCCTCTCCCCTACTTGTACCCTAGCCTAAGCACCCCAGAGCATATCAAGATAGATTTTGTTTCTGTGTTATTCACATACAGTTTTTCACTTTAGCCTCATGAAAATCCCATGTCATTAGTATTTCAGGTGATTAGTATTTGACCAGACAAGTTTAATTGAAAGTAGTCAGACTGGTAAATATTTAAGAAAATAAATCAAACAATCACAAAAAATATGGCAATTTGTCGTTTTCTAATTCAATATGTAATTAGCAGTGATGTATTTCTGTTTGAATTTGATACCAATGATTTAAGTGACTAGCTTAAGGTCATAAAACTACAAAGCAACAGAAGCACCAATAAATCACTTTATCCATGTAGGAAACTGTGTTTGAAAAGCAAAATGAAGAATTCAATTTGTAATCAATTGACTTTGAAGTACTGATAGAATTTCCAAATAGAGATATCTGACAAATGATATAAAATACACTGAAGTTGTAGGGAGGGTGATAGAACCGGAATAGAAAATATATACATTTGAAAATGATCTGCATAGATCTGCATAGAGGTGATGTTTAAGTGATGGGGTAGATAAAATGTCCAGGGCTCCATGTAGCCACCTCCCAGATATCATGAGTTGGTTGGATGGGAAAAGTGTCATGTCAATTCATAGCCCTTGAAAAATCACCAAATAAAAATCTTTCTGATCAGAATGAGGAGGAGCAGCTCTGAATCTTTATCTTGCCCTTCATCCAGGACCATTTTCAATTGTGCTGATCTACATTTGGCTTCTAGACTTTAGGTGGCTCTCAAGGGAAAAGTGAGGCAGATGACCTTGCATTCTCCCTTACTTAAGTGCAAATTATTGCATATCATGGTATTATCTCTCTGATGCCATAGTCCTGTTCAAGAACTAAGAACAAACAACATCCTAAAGTATTCACCATTAAGGAAAATGCCAGACAGGCTCAGAATCTATGTGTCACCCTTGATTTTTAAGCCTCTCAAGTCTCATCTAATTTGACAGAAATCCAATATGAAGAATGTAATGTTCAGGCTAGTCTTCTGGAGGTCCTCAGAAAGGGCCTTGGTCTCAGCAGGTTATTCACCATGAGGATGGACAGGAATAGAGTCCAAAGTCTTTAGTGTCTCCTTCACAGTCTCTGTCTGTCATATTCTGACCCACTCTCAGTCTGAGCCAGTCTCCTCCAGTAGTCTGCCAGTCTGCCAGTCTCAACCAATCTCAGTCTGAGTCTGACCTTGCCCCAGTTCTTAAATGCTCTATTACAATTACAACATTACAGTATATTGAATATAAGCAAATCTAGAGTGATTATATCATTATATCATACTAGATATATGTGAACTATCTCATCAATTCCACTGAGTTAACAACTTGTTTCAAGTATACTTCTCCAAAGAAGTGAAGAAAGACTTAAGCTATACCTTAACAGTTGTGAAGGACTTGGCTAGGTAGATTTTTTAAGTACTTAATATTGTTTTAGGTTGGCAATGATGAAGCACTGGGCTTGGAATCAAGAAGACTCATCTTCCTAAGTGCAAATGCAACCTTAGCTGCTTACTAACTGTGTGATCCCAGACAAGTTACTTAACCCTCAATTCCCATCAGTAAAATAAATTGAAGAAGGAAACAGCAAACCAGTCTAGTATCTAATGCAACAGATCCTCCCCTCCCCAAAAATTGGGTCATGAAGTGTCAGATGTGACAAAAATAACAATTGTACCAAGCACTGGGGATAAAAATACAAGCAAATAAAAATATATCTCCTCTCAAGGAGTTTGAATCATAACAAGAAGATGATATATAAAAGGGAGTTTGAAACAGAGCATGGTTTTGATTTGATTCCTAGGAAATGAAATGGAGCCATGATTCTGGGTAAGATAAGCAAAATACTCATGAAGTGAAGCCCTGGGAAGTTCCAGAGATATATTTCAAAGTGACTGTGAGGGAGGAAATAAAAATGATGGCTAGAGTGGAAGAGTTACTCTGAGTTCCCATCTCTCAAATGGACTCTAGGTTTCTATCTCAAAGCAGGTAGCAGCCAAAAAGATCAGTGATCAGGCAGATAAGTGATGTAGGAATAGATTTCCAAAGAAAAATTTGAATTCAAATTCAGCCTCAGATTCTTACAAGCTGTATGACCCTGATGAAATCTCTAATCTTAGTTTTGACTCTGTTTCCTCATCTGTAAAATAGAGATAATATTAACTACCTAATCCCCAAGGTTGTTGTGATTTCAAGTGAGAAGTTAATTATACATCACTTTGCCCAGTGCCTGGCACACAGTGAGCACTATATAAATGTGAGTTATTAGTTCTATTATTAGTCTCTACACAGAACATTTCCTGGAAGTGTCTACCTGGAACAGGTCAGCAAATATTGGAGCTGTCATGGTACAATTAGCCAACAGGTTGTTTTAGGCAAAGGGAGTCATAATTATCCTAACAAAAATAAAAGGCTGACTTGTTAAATTTGTCTTTTGGGAATTGTTGCATTTCCATAGAAACTCTCATGCTATGGTGATAAACCCTTGAGAAATGCTCAGTCAAACTTCACTAACTCAGAATGACTGAGGGTAGGGTTGTCTGGAATTGGAGAAAAGCTTACCTAATAAAATGTTTCAAAGGAAATGTTATCTTATGGATTTCCAAGATCCTACAATAAAAAGCAGGAGTTTTATGAAAAAAGCTTGGAAATATTTTTAATTAGTATGTTATCGACTGGCACTATTGGTGCTGAATCAAGAGGATGAAGTGAGTAAAATGAACACTTCATCAATGTCTTTCTCTCTACTCCTATGGAAGATATAAACATAAAGTTAGAAAAAAATACATAACTTTAGAGCATGCTGGTAAGTGAATGAAGGAATAATTGAATGAATGAAGTAGCTTTAATAAAACATTCCATTTTAACACATCCTTTTAATTCATCTTTTTCTCTTCCAAATTCTTTTCTCAGAGGCAGTGATAAATGTATACCTTTATTTAGTCATTAATTTCAGCCATATCAACTTATTTTTCCAACTATATTAAATTGCCTAAAATCAAGGCTTCTTTTGTTCTTGACCTCCATAACTAAAGCTTAGCATGGTACACTGTATTTAACAACTTTTCAGCCTGATGTATGTATTTGTTTGTATGTTTATGTATATGTGTGTGTGTGTGTGTGTGTGTACATGTCTATATCTATGTATATGTTTATATATTATTTATATAACACATTATATAAATTGTTAATTAATATTATATCCATATAATAGACATACACACATGTATAAATATGTATATTTTTTCCTGAATTGATTTTTCTAATCTAGTACTTCCCTTTATAGATGAGGAACTGAGGCTCTGAGAATATGAAGTGTCTTGCCCAGTGTCACAGAGGTAATAAATATAAGAACTATAATTCAAAGTGTAACTTCTGATGCAAAATTCAGCTTTCTTTTCCATCTGTAGTCTTTAGAATTTCTGAAAATCTATCCAAATTGCCACTCTGTAAAATAGTAATGCTGTTATGAGCTGAAGAAACTCCAGAGGAGCAAAAGACGTGTCTGTATAGTATTGGCTTGAATCTGACAATAGTTTTTTTCTTTTGCCAGAAACTCTGGGGTCTTCCTCTCCCTGTTTGAAGATCCTCAGAATTGTCTAGGCTATCTTGCCTAAGTTCTTAGCTAGTCTTTAAATCCTGAATGAATATTGCCTCAGATAAAGTGGGAACTGTGAAAGACCTTAGCCTAAAAAGACATGGTCTCCCACTGCTGCCTGGGCCATCACCAATCATCTTGATGAATGACTTGTCATTGGATTCTTATGACTGGAGGAGAGAATGAGCCTGGTGACTTCACATAGCTCTGGCTCACTTTAATTCAATTCATTTGCAAGTCAAGAAATCACCCTCCTGATGCCCTTGGTTTTCTTGATGAATGAAGGACAAAGAATAACAGATTGACTTGAATCTCTATTCTTCTGTGTTCTCCACCATGTTAATTGACAATTATAGTATCTCCCTTATATTACTGATTAATTCAATAATTAGCAGTTAAGTGTAATTGTACAGCTTAATATGAATTTTCTTTTGCAGTGGGATAATTATTGAGAAAATAGTATAAGAAAAAAAATTATTTGTTTTTGTTCTCATTTTGTGAACTGTTACAAAAGTATCTTGAATTAAGAGCATGTTCTTCCCTAAAACACAACTGTTTCTGGGGATAATGGACTCAAATTTATATTTTCCTTCAAGGTATCTGCCCCAATACATTCATTTTGTTTTTTTTAAAAGGTAATGGGAATAATTCAAAATACAGTTTAGATGAATTTTTCTAAAATATTTTTTAGTTTTAGATCCAATATAATGCAAGTATGAATCCCACAGGAATGTGCCAGTTCTATATCTTGACATGGATCCTCATGCCTGCTCTATTATTAGCATTCATTCACTTAAGAGGAGGAAAAATCAAATTAAAGTAATATGAGAACCAAGTTTACAATACTGATTGTGAGTTGTTAGGGATAGAGGAGGAAGGATATCACCTGGCAGACTTGCTACTGATATTTCTATTCTCCTGCTCCTCCTAGCCAAAGATTTTCATCAGCCCTCTCACCAGTCACCATCTGATAAAGGAAAGATCAAAGGCTCATTTTAGCTAGTTAATGGCCTTTGTTATGCATAACCAGTTCCATTTCAGTTCCCTGCAGTGATTAGAGTTTGAATTTGAAGTTAGGCAGATCTCAAATGTTTATTGGATATGTGAACTTGGTCAAAGCCCTTAACTTTGTTCAATTTGAATTTTATTACACATTAAATATAATTTATCCAACATCAGAGAGTTGCTGTACTTTATAAGACAAAGTTTATAATATATATATGTGATCTATAATATTATAAATGCTAATCACTATTACTAGTATTATTGCTGCTATTTTCCATACCATAAGCAGATAGGAAAACTGTCCAAGAATATCCACATATGATTTTTTTTGTTTGTTTAATTTTGTGTGTTTATTTGTTTTTGATTAAAGCCTTTTATTTTCAAAACATATGCGTAGATAATTATCAACATTCACCCTTGCAAAACCCTAAGTTCTAATTTTTTTCACTCCCTCCCTTGCCTCCCCCAGATGACTAGAAATTCAATATGTTAAACATGCAATTACTCTATACATATTTTGACAATTATCACGGGAATCCGAGAAAAATCAGACAAAAAAGGAAAACAAATGAGAAAGAAAATGAAATGAAAGCAAACAACAAAAATGGTGAAAATACTATATTGTGATCCACACTCAGTCTTTACAGTGCTTTCTCTGGGTTCAGATGGCTCCCTTCATCACAAAACCATTGGAATTGTGCTGAATCACCTCATTGTTGAAAAGATTGTCAAAACTGTCAAAACTGATCATTGTATAATCTTGCTTTTGCCATATACAATGATCTCCTGGTTCTACTCATTTCAGTTAGGATCAGTTCATGTAAGTCTCTCTAGGCCTCTTTGAGCTCATTATGCTGAGCATGTCTTATAGAACAATAATATTTCATAAAATTCATATGCCCTAATATATTCAACTATTCTCCAACTCATGGGCATCTACTCAGTTTCCTTTTTTTTTTTTTTTTTTTTTTTTTTTTGCCACTACAAAAAAGGCTGATACAAACATTTTTTTGCACACATCGGTTTTTTATGATCTCTTTGGTTTACAGGCCTAATAGAAACAATGCTGGATCAAAGGGTATGCACAGTTTGATAGTCTTTTGGGCATAATTCAAAATTGCTCTTCAGAATGATTAGATCAGTTCACAACTAACAATATATTAGTGTTTCAGCTATTCCACATTCCCTCCAACATCCGTCATTACTTTTTCCTATCATCTAAGCCAATATGAGAGGTGTGTAGGATAGTGTAGTAAGCAATTAAGAGTTGTCTTAATTTGCATTTCTATGATCAATAATGATTTAGAGCATTTTTTATATTAATATAAATGATCTTAATTTCTTCATCTGAAAATTGTTCATATCCTTTGTCCATTTATCAATTAGAGAATGGCTTAAATTCTTATAAATTTGAGTCAGTTCTCTATTTTAGAAACGAGGCCTTTATCAGAACCTATGTATAGAATTTCCCCCCGCCTTCCAATTTATTGCTTCGCTTCTAATCTTGTCTGCATTTTGTTTGGACAAAAACTTTTTGACTTAATATAATCAAAATTATACATTTTGGATTACATAATTTATTTTAGTTCTTCTCTGGACACAAGATCCTTCCTTCTCCACAGATCTGAGAAGTAGACTATCATTTTTTTTTTCTAATTTGCTTATAGTATCACTATGTCTAAATCATGAACTCATTTTGATCTTATCTTGAATACCTCCACATGTTGCAAAGTCACCATGATAGATTCTATAAAGAAGAATCTATTGGCATCAAGTTTTAACTCTCATTTGCCATTTCTCAATTATTGATTATACCATGGTTTGCTGTATATCTCAAATATTTTTATTTAGATGTAATTAGAAAATAATGATGATAAGAACATATATAGTTTATTGTCATTATGATTAAATTGAAAGGTTTGATTTAAGGATGGAATAATGATCCCTGAGTTCCCTACCTCTACCCAAAATATTCCCTCATTGGTTCTACTCAGTGCTTGTATTCAAACAATTGCCAGCTCTATATAAGATATTTCTTAAGGACCTTTAGAGCTTAGCTGGGTTTAAGCATTTCTTTCTTTTGAAAGTTAGCACTTAAATAAAAAAAAAAAAGGGAGGGAAAAGAAAAAAAAATAACAGCAGACTTATCTTTTTAGACAGCTTACCCAACCTCTTCAAACCACATTCTTACAAAGGCATTCATAAGGAAATGATAAGCAAGTTTAGCAAAGAAAAGAAAAGAATTAGGAGGCACTCAATAGCCTTCTTTATGTACCTGAAAGACTTTTTTGCATTTTTTTTTTTTTTAGTATCATAATGCTAATTAGTGTGGTATGGGGTGTGTGTGTGTGTGTGTGTGTGTGTGTGTGTGTGTGTGTGTATGTGTGTAGTTTAAGGAGATAAAAGTAGGCTAAAAGTAAAAAAAAAAAAAAATTCTCAATGATTACATTTTTGCCCAAAGTGGAATTGCCCAGGTCACAAGGTATTTTAAAGGATTTCCTTCATTTGAAGTCTTCAAGCAGAGGACAAATGAACACTCTTCAGATATTCTTTCTGGGGCATTTTTACATAATTATAGCTTACATTAAAGTACCTTCCACTTCTGACAGTCTTCAATTCTATTAATAGGAATCTAAAGTCCTAGGTTCTAAAGATAGGCATGTTAATAATTTCCTGGACAAATCACTTCTCTCTGGTCCTCAGTTTCTTCATCTATAAAATGAGAGAGTGGTAGTAATTATTCCATTTGATATCTAATAAATTGTGACTCTAATTTGTATAGAAAAAAAAGGGGTGAGCCATGCTAACTTTTAGACATTTTCATTTTCATCATTAACCAACAACCCTGAATTTACCCTTCAAAATGTGGCACAAGGCAGCAGCTAAAATATTTATCACCATTAATGCAATTAGGTCTCCCTACAGTTGGAAACCATGCTAGAATGTGATCATTTATGAGAAAAAAAAAGAAAATTATGATGCCCTGATGCCAGTAGAGAGGGGAGTCATTTGAAAATGAGTGAAAACATGTCTCGTCCTGGGGGAAAGAAATTATCTTAATGTAATTTCTTTAAAGCTTTAAAATATAGCCAATTGTATAAACCAGGTTAAAATTTAAATCCAGTGTAAAGCAAGAAAATGAAGTCTTAAAAGGAGATATAGTAAAATCAATATTGCTCCTTTGGACTTGAAATATTCTCATGCAATGAGCCAGTAAAACATTAAGGTCTCAGGACAAACATTTCCAAGTGAAACTCCTATAAATTACAAGAGTTTAATTACTTGGTGAATTACATAATATGGCCATAATGTCTTGGGGACACCCAGTCTGGTTGGGGAAATGTGTCACCAGACAGACAATATTAGTTGTTGACATTTTAATGATTACTGGAAAGGTGTGTAGATATTTTATTAAAATTTGAAAATAATTTGCCATCTGCATTTCAGATGAAAAGAGAAACCAGGGAGCTATCCACATGCTTGAAGACACTTGGTCCATAATATTATTTGGAGAATTGGAACTCAATGACTTTGGAAGATATGCCTATTAAGGTACATACATGTTTTTAAAAGGTTATACTCAGTAAACAATACATTACTAATGTGGTTAGGATGGAAAAGTGTGGTTGAAAAGACACAGAATAGTTAAGTCCTTCTTTAGAGGCAATATTTCATAGTAGATAGAGGAAGACTAGATTCAGAAATTACTAGATTCAACTCCTACTACTGACACAAACTGATTATGATTCTTAGTAAACAGCGTGGATTGGTAGAGCAGGGTTTCCTTATTGTATATTCCATTCATTATTGAAAAAATAATGTAGAGTCAGTGAGTCAATAAGCTTTTTTATCTACTAATTGCTAAACACTGTACTAAAAACCGAGCATAGACAAGAAAAAAACAATTCCTGCTCTCAAGAAGCTCACAGTTTAATAAGAAAGAAAACATAGAAACAGACATGCTAAAAAAAAATGCATACAGGAAAAATTGGAGGTAGATTAAGATGGCAGACCTTATGATTAAGGAAGATAGGAAGTGACTCTTTAAAGAAGGACAGTCTTAATTAAGACTTTCCATCAATTGCTTTAACATTTGTCTTCTGGGATAATAAGGAACAATTTTAGCATCTCTTCCATATGACACAAATATGGTTTTCATGCTTCTCTTCCTCATTCTTAGTAACTCTATTTATTTATTTATTTATTTATTTATTTTTTAGCTAAGCTTCTACACATCTTTTGTTTCTTCTAAAATGTGGATGTTGTGACCTTCAACGTACTATTTTCTGTCTCTGGGAATATCTGAACTTTACCAATGTCTTTCTTATACTTTGGTGCCCATTCTGAACTTAAGAATCCAAATGAACAGTGACTAATTAGAGTACAGAGGGGATATATTTACTTTTTATGTCAGTTCTGCTTTTCCTTATTATCCCAAGATCTTAACTTTATTTGTTGCAAAGGTAAGCTTCCCAATTTTTTTTTTTTTTTTGCCCATTTGCCATTTGAACAATGTAGCCAGCCCAATGGAATTGTGCTCTCTGCAGTAGAGTTTGAGTACTTGGTATAGTTAGAGAAAAGATCTCAGTGTCCAATGCACTATATTGCCAGGTGATCTTCAGAATCTTCCTAAGACAATTCAAATGGAAGTGATTCAGTTTCCTACCATGGCATTGGGATATTGTCCAGGTTTCAAAGACATACAACAATAAGATAAGCACAATGACTCTGTAGAACTTAAGTTTGATAGTCAGTCTAATACCTCTCCTCTCCCCTTTCCTTCAGAGCCTCACAAACACCGAACTAGCTTTGATCTCATTGTCAGTGTGGACATCCTTGGAAAGCATACTGTCAAAGTAAGAGAATGAACTTTACAAATAATATATCCATTGATACTTACAACAACTTTCAGATGGATTTCTTATTATTGTCTAATTAAAAAAAAATCCAAATTATCCTATATAAAGGAGGCAATTGAAAAAGGTCAAAGTTAATGTTTCTTTCTGACCTTTTTCTACAATCCTTAGACTAATTAGCAAATTCAGCCTCTGAATTAATTCTGGACCAGCAGAATCCACAAATACTGAGAGTGCAACAAATGACCAACAGAAGATAATTTTGAATATCTCCAGAAAAGATCTGTTTCAATGGGAAACAGAGGGAGGTGGGTCAAACACTGAGCACAGACTCCAGCACAGATACTGCAAAGTCGGGGGTGGTGCTGACTCCTGAAGGTGGTACAGACTCTGCATGGAATCTATGGAGAGGAATCTACAGGAGAAGTTATAAAACATACAACACAAACATAAAAGGTAAATACTGAACCCCAAAAGGACAGAATCTCACCAGACATGGACACACCCACCCAGCATCAGAAGTCAGTAAATACTGACTTAGTGCAGCCAGCACTGACCCAATGCAGCTGTAGCCGCTTGTAGAAAAAGTGCTAGAAAACCTCCCCTGCCCTAATTTTTTTTTTTTTTTATGAGTATGAAAGAAAAAAGAACTCTTACCATAGACAATTTTTATGGTGAAAGAGAAGAACAGATTTTAAACCCTGAGGAGACTAAAAGTAGATCATCTCTAGAAGAAACCCCAAAAGGTGATACAATCTAATCCCCATCAAATGAGGATCTCCTAGAAGAAATTAAAAAGGATCTTAAAAGAGAGTTAGAAGAAAAATAGGGAAAGGAAATGAAAACTTTGTAAGAAGGTTTGGAAAAGGCATATAACTCATTAAAAGATAGATTTGATAAAATGAAAAAAATAAAACAACTCCCAGACAAACAGAATTTGTGAAACAGAAAAAGAAAATACCTCTTTAAAAACAAAACTTGTGAAATGGAAAAATAAAATAGCTCCTTAAAAAACAGAATTTGTGAAATAGAAAATAATTCCATTGAACAAAACAGCTCATTTAAAAATTCAACTGCACAAATACAAAAAGAACTTTAAAAAAAGTAAATGAAGAGAAAAATTCACTAAAATTCAGAATTGACCAAATGGAAATGATTGACTCAATGAGACAAGAGCCAGTCAAGCAAAACCAAAAAAAAAGGGAAAAAAATAAATGTAAAATACCTATTTGGGAAAAGAACTTACCAAGGAAATAGATCTAAGAAATACAATCTAAGGATTATTGGACTTCATGAAAACCATGATGAAAAAAAGAGCCTGAGACATTATTTTTCAGGAAATTATCAAAGATAACTGCCTGGATGTCATAGAATCAGAGTCAGAAGGTAAAATAACCATTGACAGAATTCACAGGATACCTACTGAAAGAGACCCAAAATTAAAATTCCAAGGAATATTGTGGCTAAATGTCTGAAGTATCAGACCAAGGAAAAAATATTACAACCAGCCAGAAAGAAACAATTCAAATACTGAGGAGACACAAGAAGAATTACTCAGAACCTAGCAGCCACTATTTTAAAGGATTGAACAGCCTGGGATCTGATATTCCTAAAGGTAAAAGAACTTGGAATGCAGCCAAGAATAGATTAGTCTGCTAAACTGAGCATTTCTTTCAGGGAAGAAGATGGGCATTCTATGAATTTTCTTTCCTTTCTCAGTTTTTTTTTTCTTCCTTGTTGATCTGATTTTTCTTGTGCAGCAAGATAATTGTATAAATATGTATACATATATTAGATTTAATATTTATTTTAACACATTAACATGTGTTGGACTACCTACCAGCTAGAGGATGGGGTGGGAGGAAGAGGGGAAATTTGGAACAAAAGATTTTGCAAGAATCAATGTTCAAAAATTACCCATGCATATGTTTTGTAAATAAAAAGCTTTAATTAAAAAAAAAAAAAGAACAAAATCTGGTTTCCCAAATTCTGGGATATATGGTATAGTTTGTTCATTATTATTAACTTTAGGAGGGGCTATTTCCCCCATGGTTCTCATTAATTCTATGTTAATATTAGTGAGAATTAAATCTAATGTAATATATACCCATTGATTCCTTTAACTGACTAACTTATAAGCAAGGCTTGTCAAGAGCATACTTATTAATGGTTCTGTTTTAGATAGAGATAGAATTCTAATTGACTTCAGAAAAAAATAGCACCTCCCATCACTACAATGTCAAGTCATTGTGGAAGATCCATGTTATCTTTTTGTATCCATTTATTTTTATTTTTAGCCCAGGTGATCTCTTTTATATATACACAGTCTAATGGTAAAATAATAAATCATCCCCATTTGTTCTTGAAGTAATTACTACCCAAAATCATTTATTATGTTTTCTCACCTTGATTTCTGGATTTTCTCATGTGAGTTTGCCTTCTCAATATGAAGTGCCACTCTGTGCTCTGCTTATCTGTTAAACGTTGTTTCGCTGTGGTCTATCCATTTAGAATTACATTCACTATACTAGGGCTCTGCAAAGGTGAAATTGGACTCATTTAATAACATCTCTAATAGTTCTAGGTCTCCTCCCTGCACCCCACCAACTTCTGGACATTTGGGTAGAGATATAAAATCATCAAATATTTAATCATTTTTACTTTATTAGATTTTTTTCACCTGTGAATTTCTGGGCATCTCAATTTCTACTTTTATTCCATCCACCTCTAACTCTTTCCCCTCTCTCTCTGTGTCTTTCTTTCTATCTCTACATAAAAATCTATCTATAGATAGATATAGATATATGTAGATATACAAATGTGAATTGAAAGATAAATACATATATATGTATATATTGAATATATGTATGTACATCCATATATCTATTATTTGTCATATCTACTTTAGTCAATAAATACCTTAAATTACTATATGGTATTCAGACTCAACCTCATCTTTATTTTGAAATTATTTTCACTGCCCTAACAAGACATTCTGCAATTAATAATTTCCAGCTTTTGTTTGAACTGCTCCATCTTATCCAATAATGTATGGAATTCACTTCAGACCCTACATTCTTAGACACAGTCTTTTTAATCTTCTTAACTAGCCATTTAACTCTTAGATAATTTCTAAAAGTCTTTTTTTTTTTTTTTTTCATTCTTAGCATCTGAAATCAGAATTGAGAAAGATATATCCTTTTTCTTTGGTCTTCATTTTCTCCCACCAAACTTTCAATCATTATTTTCACTCCTAGCAGATGAGTTGATGAGGGACTAGTATATTGTATAATAAGCAACTCACTCTTTTTCATTTGACATTAAAAAGGTTTAAAGTAGAACAAGTTTTTTTGTTTATTTTATCTTGGGTTTCTTGAACTTATAGATACATAGATAGGTAAACTATCTATTTCTGTATTACACTATTACACTATTTCTATACCCATAGATTGAAAGCTTATTTAATTATTTAGAAATCTGGAATGGCTTTTCTTGCCTTGCCTTGCTGTGTCCCATAATGTCTATCACCAACTCCACTCCCCCAAAAATCTTGCAATCAAGTAAAACAAACCTGATCTGATCTCTTTGAAGGTGCTGTCTACATTGATCAAATTCACTACATAATTATATGCCCCTTTATTTCATTTTACTAGCAAAGACATTGCTTTAAGAGCTGTTAATGAAGGGAAAGAAACAACCTTTCCTGCACAAGTAAGTAGACATAAATGTTACTCATTCTGACAGCCTTGAACTAGAAGGAAAGGGGGAGGGGATTAAAAAAAAAAGATAGCACACCAGACAATAGACTAATTGGGTTGTAAATGTATTTAAATCCAGGCTTCAAGAACAAAGTTAATGAGAAGACTGTGAGACGGGGACAGGCAGACTTAGCCAGGATATATGAGCTCATTTTATGCTTCTCTGATTTCAAGTGATGGGGTCTCAGGAACCACTATTCACCCAAGAGAAGTGGGGAAACTAGAACAAGAAACCATAAATATAGTAAACTCTTTGTTATAGCCCACACTTAGATCAGGGCGCTCCTCCTGTTGCTTCAAATATTTTGATTAATAGAGTTGAGTTCTATAACAAAATGATCATCAGAGGTTTAAGAAACCATAAAATAATCCTCCACGAAAATTCTTGCAATGTGGAGGTGACCCTGAGGTTTTTTTTTTTTTTTAAGGTTTAGCAGCAAAGCTCATTTCCTAATTTTTTTTTCCCCCATTATGGACTTGAAGGTTTTCAAATATCACTCAGGTCATCAATCAATGATTGACCTTGTCCTAAATTATCTGGTTATGTGATGTTTCAAGGCAAAGAATAAATAGGGGTATCCACTTTCATAACCTCTCTACATTGTATCAACATTTTGCTATTCAAATCTTCGGTAAATCCCCCTCCTTCCACACATACCTTCTGTTTTCATTGATCTCATGAGAGCTTTTCATCTTATTGATAAAATCAGAGGTGTGGATTGACTTTTCATTGATCCATATATACACCTTACCTCTAACCCCCCATCTTTATATACACAACAAAGAGGAAGTAGGGTCAGTTTCCTTCTCTTTAAAGTCCATGAATTTTAAAGAGACATATATATATATATATTTTGTATAACATTACATAAGGGAAATAGGTGGAAATGGCAAGGGGGTTTAGATTAACCATAGGTTAAGACACAGTTGACCAGGAAGCATAGCCAATATGTGTATTATGCCCCTAACACAGTGCTAAATTTTGGGGATACCAAAAAAGACAAATGATGGTCCCTGATTTCAAGGACCTCATAGCCTAATGAAAGAGATCCCATGTAAACAACATTGTACAAATGAGATATTGACAAGATCAATTACATATAATCAATAAAGGGAAGGAACTAGCAATGTACAGACTGGGAAAACATTTCTTTTAGAAATTAAACTTTATCTGAGACTTGAAGGAAATCAGAGAAGCTAGTAGTTTAGGGATAAAAAAAAAGAATATGCCAGATATGATGGGCAGATAGTGAAAATGCCCAAAGTTAAGAGATGGAATATCTTATGTGGAGAATAAAAAGGAGGCCAATACCTAGATCACTAAGTAACAAGGATGTAAAGCATCATACCAAAATGACAAGGGAGGGCAGATTAGGAAAAAAACTTTGAATGTCAAATGGGATTTTTGTATTGCTCCTACAGGTGATAGGGAGCCATTGGAATTTGTTGCAGGGAGTGAGGTGGGATGCGGTGGAGGGTGTTACATCAGACTTCAATTTTGGAAAGATTCCTTTAGTAGCAGAGTGGAGAACATGGGGAATGGGGAGAAATTTAAGATGGACAGATTCCACAAAGCTAATGTAATAGTCCAAATCTGAGGTAATGAGGATAAAGGGAGAATAAAGGATCTTGTGTTATGGATATGAAGATAAAAAAGTAAAATGCAGATGAAATAATTTGGCCAAATTGTGGTTCATCTTTTATTTTATTTTATTTTTTTGGCTTGGGTGGGTTAATCCCTAGATATTTTATTTAAATTTTACTTTTTTAATGTTAAACTTTTTAAATAGGATTTTATTTTTATAAATACAGTCAAAGCACAGTTTTCAATATTAATTTTATAAGATTTTTTTTTAATTTTTCTAGCTCTTTAAATTATTTTCCCTGCCTCCAAGGCAGCAAGCAATTTATCAAGTTGAGCAAGAAAAATAAGACGAAAAAGAAAAAAAAATGCAAGGAAAAAAATAACAAAAAGTTGAAAATATTATGCTTTGATCCATATTCATTTTCCATTGTTCTCATTCTGAATGGGATTGGTATTTTCTCTTAAAAGTTTGTTGGAATTGCTTTAAATCATAACATTGCTGACAAGAGCCAAATCCATCATAGTTAATCATCACATAATCTTGTCATTACTGTGTACCATGTTCTCATGGTTCTACTCATTTCATTTAGCATCAGTTTATGTAAGTCTTCCAGATTTTTCTGAAATCACTCTGCTTGTCATTTCTTATAGAATTACCTTCATATGACATAACTTATTCAACCATTCCTCAACTTATCATCCTTTCTTTTCTTTTCTTTTCTTTTTTTTTTTTTTGAGTTCTAAGAATACACACATTTATTAAGTTCACCATCTTACATAGATGTGGTTTGCCTCTCCCCAAAACAAATACTACAGTAATATCAAAGATTGCTGATCAAGGATTATCATGACATATATAATAGCATCCCTTATTTTCAAAGAAGACAAATGATAATTATGGATGATGTCTTGAATCATGTATGCACTAGATTTAAGGGAGGCAGAGTTGTGCAAAGTCTTTAGTCTCACTCTCTCTTCCATAGTCAAGATAAGGCAAAAATCAAGATACCTGTTGATGGTCTGGTGTACATTGGGTGAACCTGGAATTTTCAATGTCTGACTAAGCTTTAAGCACTACACAGCATCTGCTTCAGTCACCATCATGGCCATTGGAATAAATGGCTTTCATCTGCTTCTTCCTCCAGGGTGTAGATATTCCCTAACTTACTGATGGGCTTAAAGGCAGATTTGAGGCCTGTCAGTCATGACAATTATGGTTTAGCTTGTTTGCCACAGGTGAGTTGGGGGACAGATGAATACCAAAAATGGATGAATAATCCTAACAAAGGGTGTTTCAAGATATGTTCATCTTTCCTGAACACCCCTTCACTGAGTGCCTTCTTCTTCCTTCTTTGGATTATGCCAGCTGAGGTCTAGCACCTCCTTTTTTTTTGCCTATGATTGACTAAAAATGACAGGCATTCTTTTGCTCTAAAGCTCCTTTTTTCTTGTTCTCCCATGCTTTGTTTCCAGAATATGTCAACTTAGGCTTTGTGTTTTCTCTCATATGAGATGCATCTTATCTATAATAAAATATCTATTGATTTAAACATCCTTGGCCTGATTCTTTTGGTAAATCTATAGAGAATCAGCAGGGCACAACACAGAGCTGGATTTTCCTTGAAAATACTCGGGTTCACCCTCTCAGTTCTATTTGCTACCTGTATAATTCTGGCCAGGCACTTAATGATCAGACTAGATGAGTAAAGTGAAGTTCATCACCAAGTTAACTATTGAGTAATGATTGATTCTGCCCCATAGAGTAAAATAAATTAAAAAGAAAAAAATTAAGATATTTGTGGTTTAATCAAGGAACAAATGAACAACCAATTAAGAAGGAACAAAATAAGCTTTTATGAAATGTCTATTACATTTATGTTACTATACTAAGCATTTTACAGATATCTCATTTGATCTTTACTGTGGTGATTTTCTTCTTTTAAAATAATATAAAGGTTCCCTCTGGGAGAAGGTTTCTCAGGGAGGTTTTCTGGAGGCAACCTTACTTTCAGTTGAAAGAAATAATCACCCAAAATGCAGCCAGGTTTTAAAAGTTCAGATCTTTTATTGCCTCCAATATAGCCCGGTTAGCTTAGAGGCCTATCTCTCTGCTTGATTCCAAGAGCTCCCTCTGACTGTCTCCAAATCCAAAGGTTTGTCCTTCAGACCAGCCAGCACAAAGGTGAATCTGTCTTGCCTCTGAGAGAGGGCTTCTGGCTCTCAATCTCCCAGAATGCTCCTCTCTGGCACCAGTCAATGTTCTGAAGTAAAACCCCTCACGCAGAGAGAGCTTCTGGCTAAACTCACTTGATGCTCCCCTCTCAATCTAAATTCAGCTCAACTCTCGACTAGTAGCTTCTTCACTCTGAAAAACTTCCTTGACTGGCCCCTTGAAGCTCTATTTATGCTCCTTTGAGAGAGGGATTGTGGGATGTGAGAGAGAGGGATTATGGGTTTCTCCCCTAGTGCTCTCTGGCCATAAGAGCTTCAAAGGAGGTGTGAATTCGGATATCTCATACTAAACCCTGAAATCTCCCAAACATGTGAACTCCAATGAGTAAAGGTGTGAACACAAGCATTGTATCAATTAGTTCTACTTAGTACCTTGTTTTTTTCTGGCCCATAACATCTCCTTATAGGATTAGATCAATCATATTGAACCATGCTAAATTAGATAATTATTGTCTCTATCAACTCTAATGACATAACAGTTTGTAAAGATTCCAACATCTTTACAATGACTGTGTAAGGTAAGTATTATTAATTTTCCATTTTCCATTTGAGGAAAATGGGAGAACCCTGGTCAAGTGACTTACTAAGGATCACAGAGGTAGTGTTTTTAGTCTTCCTAACTCCAGACACAGCCCTCTAAACATTTTGCTATCTAGATATTTTAAAACACTGAAATACAAATAAATTAAATATTATATATTGCATTGGTGATGAGGGTAATTCTGTTGGTTATAGAATTGAATTTATTTGAACATTCCTTCTTCCTTAAAAAAAATTAGAAGATTCTTCAGGATATTTAAGTCTTGGAGTCAATGTAGTCAATAATATTTATTGGGTTAAAAGTACAAGTTTAAGAAATAATTGAGAGAGTTTTTTTTGAAAGAATTCTAGGGACAAGAAATAGTGTTTTTCAATCAGATGAGGAAGAATAAAGAATAACAAAATGATCTTTAAACAAGATTTAATGTAATCAAAGTTATCCATTTAACCTTTCATAATGTTCTCTAGTCCTTCTTTGATCATGAATTCCTCTGTTCTCGAAAGATCTGATTGATAGGTAAATCATCTTTTAGACCCAAAGCATGTATCTATTTTGACTTTATGTTTATATGGGGTGTGAGATGTAGCTCTATGCTGAGTTTCTGACATTATGTTCCAGTTTTCCCAGTTATTTTTGTCAAATAGTAAGTTCTTATTCCAGAAGCTGGAGTTTGAGGGGTTTATCAAATAAAAAATTCCTATAGGCTTGATTATAGTGTCTTGTGCATCCATTCTGTTCCACTGATCCATCACTCTATATATTAATACCAAATGATTTGATGACTGCTGCTTTATACTATATTTTATGTTTGATATTAATAAGCCATCATACTTTGTATTATTTTTTTTCATTTATTCACTTGATATTCTTAACCTGTTGTTCTTCAAGATGAAGAACTTCTACTTCTATAGAAAAAAAAATTGACACTTTGTTTGGTATGGCAATGAACAAACAGACTAATTTAGGCAGAATTGTCATTTTTTATTATATTAGTTACCTACCCATGAGCAGTTGAATTTTTTCCAATTGTTTAGATATGACTTATTTGACTAAAACTGTTTTGTAATTGTATTCCTATAGTTCCTAGGTTTGTTGTTCCAGGAAGACCTTCAAATATTTTATTTTATCTACAGTAATATTAAATGGAATTTCTCTTTTTGTCACTTAATAATGGGCTTTTGCAGTAATATATGGAAATGCTGATGATTTATGTGGGTTTGTCTTTATTTTTTTCTAATCAACTTAACTAAAGGTTTATCTATCTTAGTTTCTCATAAAACCAACTCTTAGTTTTGTTTATTAATTCAATGGTTTTCTTGCTTTCAATTTTATTAATCTCCCCTTTAATTTACAGAATTTCAAATTTGGCATTTAATTGGAGCTTTTAAATATATTCTTTTTCTAGCTTTTTTTAGTTGCAAGTACAATTCATTAAGCTTTTCTTTCTCTATTTTATGCAAATAAGCATCTAGAGATATAAAATTTCTCCTAAATACTGAATCCCATACGTTTTTGTATGTTGCCTCATTATTTTCATTTTCTTGGATGAAATTATTGATTGTGTCTATGACTTCTTGTTTCACCCACTCATTCTTCTGGATTAGATTATTTATTTTCCAAATAATTTTTTATCTATTTCTCCCTATTCTCTTATTGCATGCATTGCATATTGGCAATAAAAAGGCATATTAACTTTTTTTATATCATGATCTGAAAAAAAAATTACTATTTCTGCATTTCATTTTAAGATTTTTGTGTCCTAATAATACATCTCCAATTTTTGTATAGATTCCATGTACTGTCAAGAAAATGTATATATTCCTTTCAGTCTCCATTCATTTTTCCCCAAAGATTTATCATGCCTAAGTATTCTAGTGATCTATTTACTTCCTTATCTTCTTTCTTATTTATTTTTTGGTTTGGTTTATATAGTTGTTATACAGCAAGGTTGAGATGCCCCACTAGTATAGTTTTGCTGTCCAATTCTTCATACAGCTCTCAATTTCTCATCTAGCAATCTGGATGCAATACCACTTGGTACACATTTGTTTAGTAATGATATTGCTTCATTATGTATGGTATCTTTTAGTAAGAAGTAATTTTCTTTCTTATTTCTTTTAATTATATTTATTTTTTGCTTTTGCTTGATCTGAGATCAAGATCACTACCCTGCTTTTTAAAATTTAGCTGAAGCAGAATAGATTTTTCCTTCAGACTTTTAACTTTATTCTGAATGAATCATTCTGCATTTTTTTTTTGTTATTATAGCCTTTTATTTATAAAATATATGCATGGGTAATTTTTCAACATTGACCCTTGAAAAAGCTTCTGTTCCAACTTCTCCCTGCCTTCCCCCCACCCACTCCCCTAGATGGCAGCGACTCCAATACATGTTAAATATGTTAAAGTATATGTTAAATCCAATATATGTATACATATTTATATGGTTATCTTGATGCACAAGAAAAATAGGATCTACAAAGAAAGTAAAAAAAAATAAATAAATAACCTGAGATGGAAAACAAAAATGCAAGCAAACAATAAGAGAAAGAGTAGAAATGCTATGTTGTGGTCCACACTCATTTCCCATAGCTCTCTCTTTAGGTGTAGCTGATTCTCTTCATTACTAACAGTTGGAACAGGTTTGAATCACTTCATTGTTGAAGAGAGCATGTCCAACAGAATTGATCAGCATATATTATTGTTGTTGAAGTGCATAATGATCTCCTGCTTCTGCTCATTTCACTTAACATCAGTTTGTGTCTCTTCAGGCCTCTCTGAAATCATCTTGCTGATCATTTCGTATAGAACAATAATATTCCATAATATTCATGTACCACAATTTATTCGGTCATTCTCCAATTGATGATCAGCCACTCAGTTTCCAGTTTGCTGCCACTACAAAGAGTCCTGCTACAAACATTTTTGCACATGTGAGTCCCTTTCTCTTTTTTGAGATCTCTTTGGGATATAAGCCCAGTAATAACATTGGGTATGCACAGTTTGATAAGTTTTTGAGTATAGTTCCAAATTCCTCTCCAAAATGGTTGGATCTGTTCACAACTCCACCAACAATGGATCAGTGTCCCGGTTTAACCACATCCTTTCCAACATTCAGCATTATCTTCTCCTGTCATCTTAGCCAATATGGAAGGTATGTAGTGGTATCTCAGAGTTATCTTAATTTGCATTTCTCTGATCAATAATGACTTGGAGCACCTTTTCACATGACTAGAAAGAGTTTCAATTTCTCCATCTGAAAATTGTCTCTCCATACACTTTGACCATTTATCAATTGGAGGATGGCTTGATTTCTTATAAATTAGAGTCAATTCTCTATATAGTGTAGAAATAAGGCCTTTGTCAGAACCTTTGATTGTAAAACTATTTTCCCAGTTCATTACTTCCCTTCTAATCTTGTCTGCATTAGTTTTGTTTGTACAAAAGCTTTTAAATTTGATATAATCAAAATTTTCTATTTTGTGATCAATAATGATCTCTAGTTCTTTGGAGACATATTCCTTCCTCCTCCATAGGTCTGAGAAGTAAACTATCATATGTTCTTTTAATTTATTTATAATCTCATTCTTTATGCCTAAATCATGAACCTATTTTGATCTTATCTTGGTGTACGGTGTTAATTGTGAATCAATGCCTATTCTGCTATACTAATTTCCAATTTTCCCATCAGTTTTTGTCAAACAGTATATTCTTATCCAAAAAGGTAGGGTCTTTGTGTTTGTCAAACACTAGATTATTAAAGTTATTGACTATTTTGTCCTGTGAAGCTAACCTATTTCACTGATAAACTAGTGTATTTCTTATTACCAAATGGTTTTGATGACCACTGCTTATAATATAATTTTAGATCTGGAATAGCTAGACAATCTTCATTTGATTTTTTTTTCACTAGTTTCCTTGAAATTCTTGACCTTTTGTTCTTGTAGATGAATTTTGTTGTTATTTTTTTTCTAGATCAATAAAATAGTTTCTTGGGAGTTTGATTGGTATAGCACTAAATAAATAAATTAGTTTAGGGAATGTTGTCATCTTTATTATAGTCGCTCAACCTATCCAAGAGCACTTAATATTTTTCCAGTTGGTTAGATCTGACTTTATTTGTGTGGAAAGTATTTTATAGTTTTGCTCATATAGTTCCAGACTTTCCTTTGGCAGATAGATTCCCAAATATTTTATACTATCAACAGTTATTTTAAAGGGAATGTCTATTTGTATTTCTTGCTGTTGGATTTTATTAGTGATGTATAAAAATGCTTTTGATTTATGTGGATTTATTTTGTATCCTGAAACTTTGCTAAAGTTGTGGTTTATTTCTAATAGCTTTTTAGTAGATTCTTTGTGGTTCTCTAAGTAAATCATCATATCATCTGCAAAGTGTGATAATTGGTTTCCTCATTACCTACTTTAATTCCTTTAATCTCTTTTTCATCTTTTATTGCTGAAGCTAGCTTCTAATACAATATTAAATAGTAATGGTGATAGTGGGCAACCTTGTTTTACTCCTGATCTTATTGGGAATGGTTCCAGTTTTTCCCCAATACATATGGTGCATACTGATGGTTTAAAATAGATGCTATTGACTATTTTAAGAAAAAGTCCATTTATTCCTATACTCGCAAGTGTTTTCCTATTCCTATTAATTCCTATTTCCTATTAAAAACAGGAATGGGTAGTGGATTTTATGAAATGTTTTTTCTCCATCTATTGAGGTGATCATATGATTTTTGTTAATTTGGCTATTGATATAGTCAATTATGGAAATAATTTTCTTTTTTTTTTGTCTTTTTTACTATTATAGCTTTTTATTTATGAGATATATGCATAGGTAATTTTTCTACATCGACAGTTGCAAATCCTTTTGTTCCAACTTTTCCTTCCTTCCTTCTACCCCTTCCCCCAGATGGCAGGTTGACCAATACATGTTAAATATGTTAAAATATAAGTTAATTACTATATATATATATATGTATATGTATATATATGTATATACACACACACACGACCAAACAATTATTTTGCTGTATAAAAAGAATCAGACTTTGAACTAGTGTACACTTAGCCTGTGAAGGAAAGCAAAAATGCAGGTAGACAAAAATATGTACTGGTTCATAGTCATCTCCCAGAATTCTTTCCCTGGGTGTAACTGGTTCAGTTCATTACTGCTCTATTGGAACTGATTTGGTTCATCTCATTGTTGAAGAGGACCATGTCCATCAGAATTGATCATCATATAGTATTTTTGTGTTAATAGTTTTCCTAATATTGAACTAGCCTTCCATTTCTGGTATAAATCCTACTTGGTCATAGTGTATTATCCTGGGGATGATTTTCTGTAATCTTTTTACTAATATTTTATATAAGATTTTAGCATCAATATTCATTAGGGACATTGGCCTATAATTTTCTTTCTCTGTTTTCAATCTACCTGGTTTATGTATCAGTACCATGTCTGTGTCATAAAAGGAACTTTGTAGGACTCCTTCAAAACCTTTTTTTTTTTTTTTAACAGTTTATACAGCTTTGGAGTTAATTGTTCTTTAAGTGTTTAGTAGAATTCACATGTAAATCCATCTGGTCCTGGGGATTTTTTCTAAGGAAGTTGATTAATAGCTTGTTCTAGTTCTTTTTCTAAAATGGGAGTATTTAAGCAACTTACTTCCTCTTCTGTTAATCTGGGCATCATATATTTTTTAAGGTATTCATCCAATTCACTTATGTTATTAAATTTATTGGCATAAAATTGAGCAAAGTAAATGCTAATTATTGCTCTAATTTCGTCTTCATTGGTGGAGAGTTCTCCCTTTCCATTTTTAAGACTAACAATTTGATTTTCCTCTTTCCTCTTTCCAATCAAATTTATCAAAGATTTATCTATTTTGTTGGGGTTTTTTATAAAACCAACTCTTATTTCAATTTTATTAATTTCTCCTTTAATTTTTTAGAATTTCAAGTTTAGTATTTGATTGTGGGTTTTTAATTTATTGTTTTTCTTGCTTTTTAAGTTGCAAGCCCAATTAATTGATTTCTTTTTTCTATTTTATTCAAGTAAGCTTCTAGAAATATAAAATTTCCCCCTATTACCGCTTTGGCTGTATCCCACAAATTTTGGTATTTTGTTTCATTATTGTCTTTCTCTTGAGTGAAATTATCAATTGTGTCTATGATTTTCTGATTCACCCATTCATTCTTTAGTATGAGATCATTTAGTTTCCCATTACTTTTTGGTCTATTTTCCCCTAGATTTTTATTGAACGTTGTTTTTATTGGATTATGATCTGTAAACAATACATTTACCATTTCTGTATTTTCCCCTACCCAATATTACATTTATGAGCACCACTTGCCTCATACAGCTCTCTCTCTTTAGAATTCCTCCCTCCCTATTAGAGTCTCTCACCCTTTCTTATAACTTTCCCCTACTATTTCTGTATCCCTTTCTATTAGCCTACTCCTTCCCTTTTTGCTTTTCCCCTCCCACTTTTCAATGAAATGAGATAAACCAAATATGTCTAATATTTTATATTTGAGCCAAATCTGATGAGAGTAAGATTCACACAATGTTCCTTCCCCTCCCTTCATTCCCTCAGATATGATAGGTTTCCTTTGCCTCTTCATGAGATGTACTTTCCCTCTTTTTACCTCTACTTTTCTTTTTTTATGATGCAATCCTCTTTCCACTTCTAATTCCTTTTAAAGAAATATTATCACAGTAAAATAAATTTATACATGTGCTCTCTATGTGTGTTCATAACATAACTACAGTTCTCAAGAATTCTTTTTACCTTTTTATGCTTCTCTTGAGTCCAATATTTGGAGGTCATTTTTTTGTTTGTTTAGCTCTGGGTTTTTTTTTTTTTTTTTTTTTTTTAAGAAATAAGTGGAATTCACCTGTTTCACTGAATCTCCATTTTCTTTCCTGGAAGAAAATGCTTAGCTTAGCTGGGTAGTTTATTCTTGACTGCCTTCCAAGTTCTTTTTGTCTTTAGGAATATCAGATTCCAGGTCCTTTGATCTTTTAATGTTGAAGCTACTAGATCCTGAGTGATCCTTATTGTGTCTTTTCGGTATTTGAATTGTATTTTTTCTGGCTGTTTGTAATATTTTTTTTTTCCTTAGTCTGATAGTTCTGGAGTTTAGAAACTATATTCCTTGGAGTTTTAATTTTGCGGTCTCTTTCAGGAGGTGTTTTGAGGAATTCTTTCAATGCATATTTTGCCTTCTGATTCTATGACATCTGGGCAGTTCTCTTTGATGATTTCCTGATAAATGGTATGAGGCTCTTTATTTCAACATGATTTTCAGGAGTCCAATATTAAATTATCTCTCCTGGATCTGTTTTCCAGGTCTGTTGTTTTCCCAAAAATGTATTTAACATTTTTTTCCATTGTTTCATTTTTTGGGGTTTTGCTTGACTAATTCTTGGTGTCACCTCAAGAGACATAATAGCTTCCTGTGGTTAAGTTTTTTTTTTTTTTCTTGATCTTTTTATTTCACTTTCTTTTAATATTTCCTTTTTTTTTCCTTTTATAGTTGATCTCTACTCCTGGGATAAAGGAGACAGTATTCCAAGCTTCTTGTGTAGCTCTGTGTCTTGGCCTTGAGCACAAAGGTCCTTTTTGTTTTAAGAGGGTAGCATTGCCTAACCTTTTTTATGTAAAAGCTTGGTTTCCCAGATTTTGCCTTCTGAGCTGGTCATGGATACTGCCTCACTGATCTGGTCTTCTACTAAACCAGGACCAAGGATCACACATTCTGATTTGCTATGACTAAGTACATCTCATTGGCTTTCCCAGAGTCTATCTGAGATGGGCTGAAAACCCATTTCTCACTAGTGAGAATAATCTTCCTTGAAGTTTTTCCAATCTATCTCAAGCTGGAGAGTGATTTCATTCCCTCTGACTATGTTCAGATAATTGGTTTCACATAGATTTCAACGAAAACTGGGAGAACTCAAGCAGTTTATTGACTTTACTTTGCCATCTTGGCTCAAACCCTGTAAGTTCCATTTAGGATACTGAAATGTTTTTCAATTTACTTTTCCAGCCTGTTTTGCAGATGAGGAAACTGAATCCCCAAAATGGTTAAGTGACTTGCCCTGGATCACACTTTGTAAGTGTACAAAGCCAAATTTGAACTAAAACAAAACAAAACAAAGTCTTCCTCACTTCATGCTTGGTCTACTCATTTTGCCACCTAGAAACCCAGAATTATCTTTATGAAAGGACTACTAAGTCATACTTTACTAAAAATCCTCAAACACAGAATGTCATTGTTTCATATGTTGCACAGGGAATTTTTTTTTTTTTTTTTTTTTTTTGATGTGTGACTCTCTCCCCCTTGCATTTACTGAACTAGATGAATGGGAAAGGTTATCATATGGTAAAGCCAAAAGAGCTTATTTTTCTGTTCCTTACAGAAGACTTCATCTTTCTCTTCCTATATTCTCTTCTTTTAACTGACATGGAATTCACTCACACTTACCCTTGTTTCATTCATAGGGATTGTATGGGGGAATGTTTTGTATTTATCAGAGCATTGTATCAATGTATATAATACCATCCTTTCCTTTACTATATTATTCCATAGTATATGTGAAATTATGATCATCTTTATAATATTCTCTTCTATCCTTCTCTATCTTACTATACTATATCATATTATATGGTATCATGTTGCATCCAGTCATAGCATGAGATATTTATTATTATATTATAAAAAAGACATTACTACTTAAAGCTTTGAGCACAGTTGAATCATAGAAACACAGATTGTTAGAACTCAAGCAATTATTTCTCCACATAATAGAAATATTTAATTTGGAAGTATGCATGCAGCATATTTGCATTCTATCCAATATGGTCATTTATCTGTGTATATAACAGCTAAAGACTAGCCAGTAATGAATATCTACAGTATGGAAGAATAGTTAGAAAATTGGAAAATTATCATAATGATTACGTTATTTTTGGAACTAGGGTGATTTATTATCTTGAAGTAAGTGACTGTATCTCCATTATAAGTATTTATATATTATATTAGGCTGCATTAATAAGAGGATGATATCCAGTAAAGATAATTATAAATTCTGACTGTATTTTTTCTCCCCTTGTCTCCCAATATACTGTTTTGTTAAAACTTTATCTTCAATATTGTGTTTACTTCTAAAGATAATAGTTTAGGGAAAAAAAGGTAGATAAGATTATGCCAGAAAATGTACTGCATGAAATTCTTGACATAAGAGGGTGAATAAATGAAACCTATTAGGAAAAGATAAGGTTTGGTGTTTTTAAGAACCTGAATGATTAGAAATTAATAATAAGAGTAATAATAATAAGAATAAGAATAACAGTAGCCAAATTACTTTGTTCCAGGCACTATGTTATATGATTTTATAGATATTATCTCATTTGATCAGCATAACAACAGTGGGATATTCATTTTATTATCCCCATTTTGCAGAAGAAAAAGCAGCCACAGAGTGGTTGAATAAGTTTCCAAGCCTAGTACTTGTCCATGACCAAATTCAAACTCAGTTCTTCCTGATTCCAGCATTAGTCTTGTTATTCACAAGGCAAAACCCAAGGACACTGGATGGACATTAAAAAGTTGCCAATCTGAGCTAAATTTCAGACTTCCTAATAAACAATGCTATTCCAAAATATAGTGAGTTGTCTTAGGAAGTGGTGAGTTCTCATTCCTCGTGGTCTTCAAATAAAAAAACAGGATTTCATTTCAGCTATATTGCAGAGGGCATTCATTTTTAGAAATGGTCCCTGAACTCACTTGTGAAATATTGTTGATTCTATGTAAATATAAAAAAGAACTTGTTTCTCATGCAAAAAACATGACATGGGAAAATTTTAAATCTATATATAGAAGACCAGATTCAACTATAGTATTATTTGTTAGATAATACTAATAGCCAATTAAAATTTCTATACTGACATGCAAAATCAAGATCTTCTTGTCAAATTATATTTGTCACCAAATTTTCTATTTCTACAGCCCTCCTTATTTTCTCTTTCCTTTCATCAATCCCTCTTCTCAATCCTTCTCCCTCCCTTCCTCACTCCTTTCCTTCCTTACTTTTTATTCTGCTTTTCCTCCTATCTTCCTTCCTTCCTTCCCTCCATCTTTCCTTCCATCATTTTATTCTTCCTATTATACACACACACACACACACACACACACACATCTATATGTATTATCTGCTTAAACACTGATCCAGAATGGGGGAAAGAAATAATTAATGTAAAAAATAAAAGCTAATTTTTATGATTTCTAATAATTGAGATATTATTATAGATGAATATTTAATATGTGATGTAGAATTTGAGTTGAGTATGGAAAATTCTGTAGGATTCAATTAGGTAGAGTGGGGGTGGGTGCCAGACAATCTAAGAAACTAAGAGATGAAGTATCTATTTACAGGTTTATTCAAAGACTTAAAGGAGACAATGCATAGAAAGCATTTAAAAACTTTAAAGCAATAACATACATATCAATATCTTTTTACAAATAACTAATTATTAGTAATGATGTAATGATTATTAGAAAAAATTCCTTGAAGGCTGGAACTATTTTTGAGGCACCTAGAAATTCTGGAGATAATTCATAATTTGTGATTATTTTTTCTTGCTACAATTTTCCCCATTCCAATCCATCCTATAATCAGTTGCCAAGTAACTTTCCTATAATTTAGATCTAACTGATCCTATTGCTTTCCACCCCTATTTAATAAATTCCAATTTCTCTCTATTACATTCAGAATTAAACATAAAATCCTCTGATTTTAAAAATGCTTCAAATTTGTATCTCCCCTACCATTTGTGTCTTCTTTCATGTCACTCCCTTTATCTGGGCAACTTAGTGGCACAGAATGGAGTTCCAGGCCTCTTGGAGTCAGGATGACTTTTCTCTCAGAATTCATAAGTAGCCTCAGACACTGGGTAGTTCTGTGATCCTCAACAAATCTCTAATGCCAGTTTCCCTCAGTTTCCTCATCTGTTAAATGAGCTGGAGAAGGAAATGACAAATCACTCCAGTATCTTTGCCAAGAAGTCCAGTCACCAAGAGCTGGAAACAAATGAAATGACTAACCAGCAACTACCTTTCATGGATCCTGCACAAGTAGTATCTAATCCAGAATCACTGGCCTCATTGGTTTTCCTATGCTAGTTACTTTGTTTATTAGTGTGTAGTTGTTTGTATATTGTATCTTCCATTTGACTATGAGTTTCTTGAAAACAGGAACTGTGGTTGGCCTTTATAAAGTCTTGTAATAATTGATGCATTATAGGT
Organism: Antechinus flavipes; assembly: GCF_016432865.1. NCBI lineage: Eukaryota > Metazoa > Chordata > Mammalia > Dasyuromorphia > Dasyuridae > Antechinus > Antechinus flavipes. Next base: position 27,542,919 of record NC_067399.1, read on the forward strand.
ACTTAATAACTTTTTATTTCCTAACTGAATTTTGTGCTTAATATCCAGTGATGTAGTCAAGAAAAAAAAAATGATTTCTTACAGTTGTCTCAAGAGGTTAGGTAAAAACATATCATTTTTAAGCTCACAAATTAATTTTAAGGTAATTGCAATATTAGGACAGTTGGGAATTTAAAGATTCCCTCCCAATTTATATGTGATTATGAGTTATCCTAAATCTCTATATTATGAGAGATTTTTCACTCTACTTTATTTGTTGATGAAAGTGTTCAGTTTGATGATATAATCTTAAAACATTGTAGTATTTTTACAGATAATTGTTTTGTCTGGGTAATTGTGGATGACAATCTCATGACTGTGATTACCTTGTGGTTGTACCATAGTTCATAAATTGCATCTCAGAGATGTCTGGAGAATCATATTTGTAGCAAGACATTTCTTTCTTATTTGAGGAACAATTGTTAACACTTAATCTTATTTTCCAAGCATTCAGTAGGTGCTATATTTTGCCCAACTACAATGAAATTTTGCTTTCTCTCTCTCTCTCTCTCTCTCTCTCTCTCTGTGTATAAACACACACACACATATATATGTGTGTGTGTGTCTATGTGTGTGTGTCTGTGTGCATATATGTATATGTATATATGTCTCCATATTAATATACACACATATATGTATAATTGCATATGTACTGCTCAGTCTGGGCACCTTTTATAATTTCTAGTGTTAATGATATTGCCTTGCAATATCATCATAAACCCCTCAATTTCTACAAGCAAGTTTGCATAATTCTGTCATATTCACCACATCTTTTTAGCTTTCTATCTTTCCTAAAGATGCTTTTTGTTTCTATTTTGATGGTTATTATTTTATAGGTTTCACATTGAAATTAATCAATAAGCATTACCTTGGGTAAATCTAATAGTGCATTCCTATTGTCAACTTTTATTAGTGATCTATGAAGTTACATTTGTTACAGAATCATTTTTTTAAGTTTTTAATATTTTACCATATCTTCTGAAATACTCTATTACTCTTCTTTCTCATAATTATAAATCCTTCCATAGCTATTTTGGGGTGATAGGCCTTGTATTATATATATGTACATGCATGTATATGTATATATGCTTTTCCACAACTAGATGGCACAGTGGTTAAAGTAGAGAGTCACTTATTAATTGTGTGACCCTATATAAGTTACTTAATCCTATTCATCTCAGTTTCCTCATCTGTTAAATGACCGGGAAAAGGAAATGGCAAACCATTCCAGTAGCTATGCCAATAAAACCTCAAATGGAGTCAGTGGAAAGTGGACATAACTGATAACAATAGAACTAAAAACATGTATGCACACACATACATGCAATGATGAGCAATTATTTGCATGTATCATTCTGATAATTATGGGGAATAACATAAACAAAGGAAAGAGGTTTCAAAGGATGTTACAAATTTAAGAGGAGGGTAAATATATTGTTTATATACAGCAAATATTTAAGCCATTCCCCAGGTGCCTACGTTACATTGCATAAAATATTCAGATATTCCTCTTGTTTCTTTTTCTGAGCAAATGACATATAAATACACATAAAAGTGTAAAGGTTTTTAATTTGATTTTTTTTTCTTTGTCTTCAAGAACAACAATCTGTGCTGACATATCACATAAGTTTTAGATTTATAACGATTTCCTTCCACAATCAAGGTACTTGGCCTCCTAGAATTTTCTTTGAAAATGATGGATAATGGATACTCTGGGTTTAAATCAGGAGTATTCTTGGAATGGTGCATGGATGCTGGGGAGCAGAAATAAACATTTGATTGGTAACTGATGCAACATGAATATAACAATATGATGAAGATTATAATAAAAACAAAAGATCCATTATTTAGTATTCTTTAATTTAAAAAAAATCTATACATATCATTTCATTTCAGAATCATGAAAGGTAAACAGATTAAGATGGAGATTATTTTCTCCACTTTACAAAGAATGAAACTGAAACTTAAAGTGTTGACATAATTTACCTACTAGCACATAGATTATCATAGGTAAATCTGAGATTTAAACTCAGGTATACTCCACTCCATATGTCCTCACATCATGCTTTATAATCATTCTAGCTGCCCATCATCAGTTTAAAACTTGGTAATTTATAAAATAAGCCCGTGGGATGAGTTTCCATAGATTGTCTTTCAATGGAAGGAAGCCACAAGACTGTATCTTCTAATGTAAATATATGGGACTTATGTCATTAAATTCATTCCCCCCATAGTTTGCTGGGTGGAATTGCATCTGTGTGCAGGGATGAAATCTTAAACTCTAAAGTATGTGTGCATGTCTTTAATTTTTTTTTTAATATAAGATAAATCAGTGACTTCCCATGGAGAATGATTATAAGTATTTTTAAAAAGTGACTAAGCAGCAAATTTATATTATAGGTTTTGATCTAGAAGCAACTTTAAAGGCAAAATGAAACAAAACAATTCAAGACCCTTCATTCACAAATGAGGAAACTGAATCCCTGAAGATGAACTGACTTCCCAAGGAACAAGAAACTAAATGAGTGTCAGAAGAGGGATTTTGCCAGCTGTTTTCTTGACTCCCTGTTCATCACTTTATCCATTATGTCATGCTGCTTTTACACATCAAACCTAAAGAGAGAGAGGCTGGAATCAGTTTTACAAAGGAATAAGACCTCTCAGGTTAGCTAGGCCAGCCCTGTTATGGTATTGATGATAGGAATGAGACCAGGAAGGTTAAGTAATTTGGCTACAGCCTAGAAGTAGGAATGCAAAATAGATGTTGCCTTAACTCACTGCAAATTCAGTGGGCTTGTCAACTATCTTTAGCATAAAAACAAACAAACAAATAAATGCATGCATTTATTGTGTTATCTATATAATGCAGGAGGTGAACTATATGACCTCTGAAGTCTTGCCAGCTTTATATCTAGGATCCTATGATGGTAGGTAAAACAGAATGTAGGTAGGCCTGTTTATGTGCATGTGTGTATGTGTTTAGAGAATGTATCTGCATTCTTGTGTATTCATTTAGATATATTTATGTTAATATAGATATGTACAATGTATTGTATAGAGTCTGTGAATCTATGCAGAATATGTGTATATAGTATTATAATATGTGACAATGTACATGGATGAGTATATGTATACATAGAGTATATGTATGTAGAGCATGTGGACATACTGTCTATATGCATGCATTAATAGTTTTGTAAATTTATGTATATAGTGTATCTATGCTCGTGTGTATTGTGTTTGTAGGATATGTGTGTAACTATGTACACAGATATGTCTGTGTATGTGTGTAGATTTTGCATATATTATGAGTGCAGGGTGTATGCGGATGTGTATATAGTCTTGTATAGTTTATGTATGTAGGGCATGTAGCTATGGTTGTAGTTTATAGATTTCTTACATGTATGTATAGAGATTGTGTGAAGACAGTATATATAAGTAGGGTATGTGTATATGTTTATATCTGAGTGTGAAAAATACATGTATGGGTATATGAAGGATGTTTATGTATATATATGTGTGTGTGTATGTGTGTGTGTGTGTAGGATATATGTATGTTTTATAAATCTCCTTTACTTTAATATCCTTTAGGATCCGGTTTTATGTAGTTAAGAAAAAATAAATTTGGAAATCTGAAGATCTGGATTCAGCACTCCACAAACATTTATTTAACACTTCATAAAGATGATTGCCATCACTGATAAGGAAGATCAAAAACAAGTTCAGATAAGACAGATTTCCTTTACTCTTGAAAACTAAATGTTAAGAGGGGAATATGAAAATATGGAATTAATGTAAAATGAAACATTATAAGGGATGTATAATAAACTAATCTGAGTCGCATTCAATTACATTGATGGCACACTTAACTGATAATATCTTATAGTTCCAGATATTTGAAATCTGTGTCCAAAACTCAAAAGTATAGGTAAGACTAAGTACAGTGACAAAAAATAAATTCTATAGATGGAATTGTTAAAGGCTGTTAGGTGATAGAGCAGTTGGAAACCTGGTCCTGAAGTTAGGAAAAATCTGATTTCCAGTTCTGCTTTATTGACCAAGTCACATTAGCTCTGTTTGCCTAATTTTTCTCAATTGCAAAATGGGTAAGATAAAAACATCTAAATTTCAGGGTTGTTTTGGACATCAAATAAAATGATATTTGGTATATGATTTAGTGCCTCAGAGCACATAATAGGTACAATTAAAGGTTTAGTAATAATAATGCAATATTTAATTAAATAGAATTAGATGTGATTGGAATTGTCAAGAGGATGTAAAAAGAGAACAGAAGTGGGTCATGGAATATCTTTTGGATAATACTTACACTGAGTTATAAAGGCCAAAGAAGCCAGGGAAGGAGACAATGAAATAAGTTGAAAGGTAGGAGGGGAATAAGAAGGAAATGATATTTCATAATATGGAGTGTGGCAGTGTCAAAATGGAGTAATAACAAAAAAAAGAGGAAAAAAAACTTGTCTGACAATGGACTGGACAATGAAAAGAAGATTTATGGGAAAAGGTCACTTGACATAATAATAAGCATCATCAGTTACTTTTGAAGGATTGATTAGTCATATTTTTTCTAAGAAATTTGTAGATGTATCTGAGGGGGAAAATGATACAGCAGTTTGATGGGTTGAATCAAGCAATAAGATTTTATTAAGTACCTGCTACATGTCTTGTCTCGTACTCTGTTAAAAATTGATGATATAATGACAAAAATGAAAGTCCCTGCTTACATGCTATCCGAGAAAACAAAATGTTTGTAGATAAATAAAGTGAAAGGAGACACTGAATCTAGTTTTTCAATTTGGGTATCATGTGCAGGTTTATAAACAGGTAGGGCTAGTAAAAAAAGGTATTCCCAGGATTTTAAGGAGGATGCTTGGTTTGGTATAGCTGGGTTTTATTCCCAATCCCACTCCTAATCATCTGTGACCTTCATCAACTTATTGCCACTTTCATCTAGTACTCTAAGTTTCTGCACATACTTAATGATATTCATATAGTAATGTTGAAGGTTTTTTCCCAGTGTTTCATATACAATATTTCATTTGATTCTGACAATAGCCCAGTGAGGTCAAGATATAGTTTTACTTATGCTTGGAATATAATAAGCACTTAAAATGCTTCTTAACTAATTGATTATAGCTATTTGTATGTTTACCTCATGTTGATGATGAAATTGAAGATAGAAGAGTAAGTGGTTACCCAATGTGTTTTGGATCACACAGCTAGAAAGTTTCTAAGGCAAGGAATTTACCCATACCTGTGTGAGTTTCAATTTTAAAGTTATTTATTTTACAAGAAGTTGTATCTCAAATGTTCTTTCAACTCTAGATTGATTCCTTTTATTCAAAATGAGTAAGTGGTTAGTCATGCATAAAACCAACAACAAACCAGCAAACCAAAAACACTAAATTGGAAAGCCCTACCTGTTTTTAAACCTGAACTCTAAACAGGAACACATGAATAGATTTTTTTTTCTTAACATATCACACAACTTTACAATCATGCAAGAGAATATACTCCAAGTCTATAGTAATATGACTATTTCTATTTGTCTTTCTATAGATAAAGACCCAGAAGGAAGAAAATACAATACAGAGATTTTCCTTTATTTCTTTTTTTCTTCTTTCCTTCCTTCTTTCCTTTCTTTTCTCATCTCATTCCCTCTGTTCTTCCTTCCTTCCTTCCTTTCTTTCTTTCTTTCTTTCTTTCTTTCTTTCTTTCTTTCTTTCTTTCTTTCTTTCTTTCTTTCTTTCTTTCTTCTTTCTTTCTTTCTTTCTTTCTTTTTTTCTTCTTTCTTTCTTTCTTTCTTTTTCTTAGCTGAGGGAGCAATAAGGACTGAGATCAAGGAGTATGTACATTAATAGAAAAAAATGTATTTTCAATGATGCTGCTGCTGCTGCTTGAAGAACTGTTTTGATAACAGAAGATGGAGATGACTGTGGAGATTTTGACAATGCTTTCTGAGCATTTTTGAGAGTTTTCCAAATTGAGGGCACTACTTCTGTGTTGTGTCTAATTTCACTTCAAAAGCAACAGCTTTGCTCTTCTCTGATGGAGGTCTATCTCTAACATTCTTTTATACTTACAAGCCATGACAAGGGCCATTCAAGAGCTAACAAATGGAACTGCTGCTTTTACTCAGAAAGAAAGTGTATGTCCTCTCACCATCTACTCTCAGCCCCATCACACATCAGTTTTCTTTCCATCTGTCTCTGATTATTGTCTCTATCTTATTCCCATGGATTTATTTTATCTCTGTCATGCTTCCCCCCCCCCCCCGAATTTCTATTTGTCTCTTTTTATTCATTATCTCTTTTTCTAGAGGAATAAATCATACATTAACCAAATGAGGTTAAAGCTCTCACCCATGACTGATCTCAAACCTAACTCATCATTTTTATATTAGGCAACAAACTCCTCTTCTTCCTGCTTCAAATGACTAACTTCTCCAATATATCCTCCCAATAGTTGCCAAATCAATAGCCCTAAAAGAAAACTGTGATGGTTTCCTCTCTGCTAAGGAATATTCAGTGACTTCCTATTTCTCTAGTTAAAAAGGAAAAAAAAAAAAGCAAACCTAAAGCTCTAATGTTAGAAATTTGACATACTTCACAATCAAGCTCTGACCTAATTTTCTAAGTTTACTGAAGACTATTATTCCAATGCCAAATTGGCTTAGTTGCTCTTCTCAATCATAGAATTGGATGAGTGACTGCATATATTCACAAGCTCTCTTCCATACCTGAAATGTATTTCTTCTACAATATCACCCCTTAAATCTCTATGTTCCTTAAAAAAAAAATCAGGTCATTTATTCCTCCCTGTGTAAGTTTTTTCTCATCTCTCAAATTCCTAATATTTTCTTCTTCCCCTCTTTTCCCTTTTACGTGTGTGTGCCCATGAATAAGTACACATATCTATACATATCATTGTCGATGGACACACGCATATACAAAATATAATCACACACACACACACACACACACACATACACATAAGCAAAATATTTACTTATATGACTTTGCGCTATTTACCCCAGATATTATATAGGTTCTTTGAAGATAAAAAAAGTTTCATTTTTGTTTTTATCACTAACACAATGCCTAGTACATAGTAGGAATTTAACAATATTTGAAGGGGTATTGAAGGAATATTAGATCAATATTGAGAATTTGCCATATACAAAGGTTTCAAACAGTTGCTACACTTGCTTCCTGAGGGAGTACATCTTTATATTTATGGATATCAGAAACACTGGTTATTTATCAAATCTTCTTTAAAGCCGCTGGCTGTGGAAAGCTCCTGCTCATGCTTATGGCATTAATTTCTAAAGATATTTTTCATCTTTAAATAGTCAGACAACTCCCAAACCTCTAGTTAGTGCATTAAACATCTTCACTTGTGACACCTAAATGTATATACTGATAGAAGCAATAAAAAGAAAAAAAAAAGTGGAGGAGAGAATGCTTTAGAAAGAAGACATTTTAGAAAAAAACATTCTAAACATAATGGCTTTGTCTAAAAGTCTAAGAATAGACAAGTGAAGAAGGTAATTTGGAGTTGAGAGGGAGGGACAAGAAGACATATATACATACATATTTAATATTATTTAAATATATAATAAACTTATCATGAAATTTTCTTTTTCCCTTTTTTTCTTCCCTTCTCTTGTTGCCATAAAGATGGTTACTGTTAGACATGAATATGTATACACACACAGATACAGACATATTACCCATATATATATATATAAATGTCTTCTTGTCCCTCCCTTTCAATTCCAAATTACAAGACATTTATATGTATATATACGTATATGTCTTGTTGTCCCTCCATCTCTCTCTCTATACACACACATATATATGTATATCTCTCTCAATATATATCGATATCAGTATCGATATAGATTATATAGATATGTATATCATGCAATTCCTCTCATGATGGGGGAGTGAACAGAAATAGAATATTCTGACTTTCAGCTTTTCCAATGAGGAAAAAAAAATAATACAACAAACTTAAGTGAAATAAATCCAAGAAAAATCTACAGTGAATGCATTTTCCACATTAATTTAAACAACATATCAGAAAGCATATTAAGGCCAACACAGAAACACACTCATAGTTGTCTTCCAACTCCAGGAACAAAGACAAAGCAAAAAAATCCTGAAACTTACCAGTTATGGACAAAAAGAAGGGCACTAGTTCAATGGTTGAGACTCACCATTATCCCATTTATTCTGCCTTTTCCATAAGTCCTGAGGCTTGCCTTGCTTCTCTGAGATCAAATTGTTCACAGTGGCTTTTGTAGGCTGATTGATTTTGTCAGAGTTGGTCAGAATGTCTTTGTTGTTATCAAAATGTTATTCATATATGTATATTGTTATTGTTATAGTTATTGATCAATACTTTCAGTTATGTCTGCCTTTTTGTGATCCCACTTGGAATTTTCTTGACAAAGAAATTTGGCAAAGATATCATTCTTTCTCTGCCTTTTTTTTTTTTCATTTTTCTTTCTTTTTAATACATATTGCTTAATGAATTATGTTGGGGAAAAACATCAGAGCAAAAGGGAAAAACCACAGGAGAGATAAAAAAAAAAGAAACAAATATAGCATGTGTTGATTTGCATTTTGTCTCCCTAATCCTTTTTCTGGCTAAATTTGGCACTTCTGTACAAAGTTTATTGGGATTGTTTTGAAATCACTGAACTACTGAGAAGAATCAAGTCTTTCATAGCTGATCACAAAGGATGAAATAGAATAGAAAGAAAAAAGATAATTGTACATGAACTTGCAAGTTTATTATGTATAATTTGCTATACTTTTTAAATATATAATAAACTTATCATGAAATTTTCTTTTTCTCCTTTTTTCTTCCCTTCTCTTCTTGCCATAAAGATGGCTACTATTAGACATGAATATGTATACACACACAGACACAGATACATTACCCACATAAAAGCATTTTTACATATCTCTATAATGTTCTCTTATGAGGAAAATGAATGATAGAAATAACTTATTACAATAAAATTAATTATATTAATTTAATTTTTGCAAAAATGTGATATATTTATATGATACTCACTAAATCCATATAAGATAGGTGCTATTATTTTCCACATTTTGCAGGTGAGGACACTTAAGCTGAAAGGTTAAAGTACTTATCCAGGATCACACCCCTATACATAGGATGAAGAAAATTTTTCTTAAATACAGGTCTTGTTCAATGATCATTATGTCACCTTGCTGGCTCTGGCTAGAAAGATTGGTTGGGGTTAATTATAGAGTATTATGGACATTTGGCTGCATGTTTTCACTACCTTGTGGAGCCTATAAAGATTTCATGAGAGGAATAGAAGATGGAAGTAACAGGATGAAGGAGTCATTTTAGAGAGGTTACTCTGGCAGGAGGGATTATGGGAGGCAAAGATGAGAGAATAGGTGACTAAGAGGTTACTAAAACAGTTCATTATCAGGAAGGGAGAGCACATTAATCAACTGTTGACACATTAGACCACATGTATCTCTCAGAATTTAAGTAGAAGTCTTGCAATTAAGTACATATAACAGAATGAGGAAATGTTTTCAGATAAAGAGGGAATTTAAAAGACTTGAATTTTTGCTAAATAAAGATCTCAAAAATTCATACTTTTTTTGTTTGTTTGTTTGTTTGTTTGTTTTTGGTCTGGAGAAGAGAGGACTTACATGGGGAATAACCATAGAATCACATTTCATCCATCATATGGAAGGCTAATCAGGCTTTTTTTTTTTACTTGCCTCCAGAGGGTAGATTGTTAAGCAAAAGGTAAAATTTATGAAAAGTTAAAGTGACATTTAGTATTATTTTGGGGGAGGGATCCTTACCATTCTATGCAAAATAATAGTAGAATTGACTAACTCTGGGTATATTCTATTCCTTTCTACAAAAAGCTGCATAGTTCAGGGAAAAGAGCACTAGCCTGCAGCTAAGAAGGCCTAAGTTTAAGTCTAACCTCAGAGTATGAGCAATTATTTCATCTTTGCCTACTTAAGTTTCCTCATTTATAAAATGGAGATAATAGTAAAATTTTTCTTGCAGGATTATTGTGAAGAACAGATGAAATAAAATTTGCAAAGTATTTAGCATATTGACAGGCATATTGTAGGTGCTATGTAAATGTTTATTCCTTTATTTTTTTCCTTTTGAGTCTTTAAGTAAAGGTGCTGCTGCTAGTGATGATAATAAAATGAAAGCTCTATTATTGACATTCAGTCCAAAAGACCAGAACTGGATAGATCCTGATGATGGTCTCTTAACTCTGTAATACTATGATGCTATGATTCTATGAGACAACAAGGTTGTGCAGTGGAGGGAGCACTTGTTCCAAGAGTCAAGTAGACCAGCATTCAAACACTCAAAACAGGCCACAGATACTTACGATGTGGCCCTGGCCAAGACATTTAACTTCACTCTGCTTCAGTTTCCAATATTTTGTAGCCCCATGAAACAGCACACCAGGCCCTTTTATCTTCCATTTCCTGAAGTCTGTCCACATTTATAACATGATCCACAAACAAAGCCTCTTTCCTACCAGAGCTAATGCAGAGCGAAATACATATATCAGATTTATACTTCTTTTAGAAATCACCAGCTCAGTTACCTACTTGTTCCCTCTTACATTTTTACTAAATATTCTCAGCTCTAAATTCACTCTTCCCAAGCTCTCACAATCACAATGCTCTCTCAGAATAAAAGGTGATTCTTAATCCAATCTCTTTCTCTTGCTAGTCCCAAAACTCATCTCTCAAAGTTACATGATCCAATCATCAACACTTAAGTAACTCCTAATGGTTTTGGCGAGAATCAGAAAATATCTAGTAGGTGATTTCTCTACCCAGCAGGCCTAAGCCACACCACTGCTCCTTTATCATTCAATTCCAAAGCAAACTCCAAATTTAGCAGAGAAGAGGCAAGCGGAGCAGCACAAGGTACTGACACTGAAGTTTGACTCAGTGGCATAAAGTAGCTCTCTGCCTACTTACAATCAACAACCTGTGAACATCTGTGCAATCCTATGACTATAGTTGTCTGCTTAGACCTGGAAGCCTTTGTCCCCACAAGCCAGGCTGATGAAATCCAGGCAAGAAGAAGTCAGCCCTCCTCCTTGAATCAATAGTCCTAACAAAACTGTTGCTTGTTTAGATCTATCTATTTGTTCTAGAGTTTATGTTATTCCTTCCAACCGATCTTCCTTGGTATTTATTAAAACATTGATCCACGCTGTGGGCACTCAACTGCTGGATGCTGAAAGTCAGCTCTATCTTTTGATCCTGAAAACTATATATTCCCTTCTTTTTGTAATAAACACTTGGATGCTGAATCAAACCTGCTTATTTGGAATCTGCTGTTGTCCAACATACCTGCCAGTACACATCCCTAGTACTACCTTCTGGACTTATTTTTACCATTGCCCATAACATCTCATCTCTTTGCCAATGCTTTCTGTTTTTAACACATGTAATGATTCTCCCAGAGCTCTGATATCTCGCCAAACTTTTCAGCTTTGCCCCTCCTGGCTCTCTCCATTTTATTGTCATCCAAAACTTTATTACACTTGGATTGGGAGCGTTTTCTTTTTTCTTAACTCATCCTTGCTCCCTTTTCCAGATATTCACTACCTCTTCCTTTAAGATTGTTTTTCAATCTAACCTGGGATTAAAGCCAAATTCAAGCTTTTAATATATGTCCATTATTCTTCTGTGGGAAATGTAGAATCTAAAGTCAGGAAAGAATCTGAGTATGAGCCTAGTCTTTGCAATTTACTAGGAAGGATAAGTCACTTACATTTTATAAATGTGTGTGTGTGTGTGTGTGTGTGTGTGTGTGTATGTGTTTATGCATGTGTACAATCTTTGGGCAGTCTTGTGAATGCTATTTCCCTCTTCTCAGAAGAATATTTTTAAATACACAAAATCAAATACACAAGATGACAAAGGAAACCAATTATAGTGAAATATAGTTATTAGTATCATTTAAAAAATAGTAATTTTCACAGCCATTCAGGTTAAGAAACTCTGCTTTAAATCTTAATGTTCTAATCGATAAAAAAGGACTAATAGAACCTACTGGCCAGCCTTCTTGTATTGTTGTAAAGTTCAACTAGATGCAATGTGCTTTATAAAAATCTGAAAATACTCTCTAAAAACTTTTTATTACATACTTGTTAAATTTTCTTTTCTTGAAGTTTTTGTGACTTTGATCTTTTATGGTTCTCCTAGCTGTGTCTGTTCTTCTCATAGTCATTTTGTTGGATTATCATCATTGAGGTGTCCCAAGAATTTTTCTTGGGCTTTCTTTATTTTTCTTAAAATATTCTGTCAATTGGTGACATCATCTTCTAATATGGTTTGATTGTTATCTCTATTTAGATTATCCCAAGGTAATTTTTATTTAGCCTCTATGTTCCTCTTGAGATTCACCCCTGTATTACCCTACATTAAACCTATTAATGTTTACCTATAATATTTATACCTATTAATAGGTTTACTATTGAAACATATTAAACTGATATTCTATAGATGTATCAAAGAGAAAATATTCAAACGGGATCTCTTTAATTTTCCCTTATTATCTACTTATTTTCAATATGTTCTTATTTCTGTTGAAGGGACCAACATTTTCTCAATCACCATGATTCTCAACTCATGTCATGACTGATTCTCATATTCTCATTCATCCTATACATTGACACAATTGAGAATTTTTTTGTTGTTGTTGTTTTTGCTTCTGCAACATCTTACATATGCCCCTTTTTCTCAAACTATATTAGCCCTTAGATTGGATTTTCATCTCCTCTCATAAGAATTATTACAATAGTTTCCTGCTTGATCTCATTGTTTTATGTCTCTCCATATTCAAATTTACTTTGTGCACAGATAGCTGCCTATGATTTTACTAAGCTGCAAGTCACTTTTTTCTTCACTATACCCCAATGGCTCCCTAATATCTCTAAAATATGTTTATGCTTTAAAGTCCATTACACCTTTCCTCTAGTCATACTTCTTGGCTTTATATATTACTTGGCTTGTACACATTTTCCCAAACCCTTTTTGTGCAGTTTGTTTTCTATTTATTCTATTTGTTTGCTTGTTGTCTCTTCTTTAGATTGTAAATTCCTTGAGGGCAAGAACCACATCTTGTTTTTTTTTTTTTTTTTTTTTTTTTTTTAAATCCATAATGCTAGTGTAGTGCCTGGAAAGGAACATGTCATTAACATATGTTTTTTGTTTGATTAATTACACATATGGTAGTTTTGTTTTTTTTTTTTTTCTATCATACTTCACAAGGACCGATGACATCACCTTGTTGGGGTCAAAGTACAGTGTATTAGAATTAAGTATTACTGTCCAGACGAAAAATATTTTCTCTTTTATGTAGGAGGTGATTCAAGCATAAAGGAAATGTTTCCAGCTGAATACAAATACATGCACCAGCTCTGCCTACCATCATGGGCCAATGAGATTTTTAAAAGTTTAATATAACACTGAACTTGGAACTAAAACACTTGGGTTCCAATCTAGATTCTGAGAATGAATAGTTTTTGAAGTAGGCAAACTACTTTACCTTGGCTACATTTAATCTTGAGCATCTCAGTGTTGGCATCTTTGAAATGTGGGTATTTTTACAATGTATTTAAGAGTTATCATATAATTAACAATTTATAATTTGTAAAGCATTAGAGAAATGTAAGCTATCAGTTATACTGATGTCATGTATTGTTCTTTATTTAATTTCATAAAAAATCTAGTTTTCAACATTTTCAGTCCAAAATAAGCTATGTGGTTGAAATTCTATTTTTCTTTTAAATCTGCCATTTTTTTAAATTTCAAACTCTGCTACTTTCCCTTCAAAACATTTTGGTGGTAATAACTAGATATAGCTAGTTAAGTAGATGGATCAATGGATTTCTTATTTATGTCTACATGTAGATTACCTGTAGAACTGTTTCATTAAAAAAAAAAGACATCTTGATGTTGCTTCTCCTTTTAACTAATTGAAAATATTCCTCTCACCCTAATTTTTCATGGATTATAGAAAAATAAAAAAAACATTAAGTATCAAAGTACTGGTTCACTGCCCAGGCAAAGGTTTCTTCCTTAAAAAAAAAAAATGCAAGTACAAAATAACTTTACCATTGGAAGGCTCACAGAGAACACCAGAAAGAACACTGTACTTTTTAAATCAGAAAGATTTGGGTTCAAATTCTCTCTCTGAGGGTTATTATGTGAATTGGGATGCATAACGTCACCTCTCTAGGCTTCAATTATTCATAGAATGAAGAAGTTTGAATCAAGGATCTCGAAGGTCCTCCTTTTAGGACTAAATTTCCAAATGCTGGATTCATGCTCTCCGCAGAGATCTGAAAGGCAAATTTATTTCCTGTTCTACTCCTTTCCCTGATTCTCAATCTTTTGGATCCTCTAGAAATTTTGATAATTCACCATTTTTAAAAAGAAATTATTATTGTAGGTGTGGTTTTTCTTTTTTATAAATTTGATCTAATTGTTTTCTGTCTCTTTAGCAGAGCTCTGAGTTTATCTAATATTTCTTTATCAGTTTTCTCTCTTTTTCTTGTTTGCTTTCTAAAGACAAGTATCCTATAATTCTGTGGACTTAGATGGTACCTTTTTGGAGTTTAAATGCAAAGCATTCCTTGAAGTTGACCTAATTTTTCAATTTAAAGGGACTAATGATGATAATGAGAACGATGACAAAAATTCATCCTGCCTTCTTGGATGAATGAAATGTCTTCAGAAAATAAAAAATTAAAATAAGTTTAAAAAAAGAAAAATGAGACATATTAAAAACAGAATAATTGCTATCTGCATATATAATTGGACATCATTTACAAAATCATGAATAGCCATGGGATTAATATCTTGCACCAGCCTGGCAGCTTCTGTGTGGTTAAAGATCATATGCTTAAAAGACAGAGCTTCTATTTTTATAGGAGTCTTCTTGAAATACTTAATATACTTCTTGTTTTTTTCCTTATCATCAGTCTCTAATAAATGAGTAACTGCATATAGCATCCTGGGAACTAAGAGAGAGGAGGGATTCACAGGAAATCCTTTCTAATTTATGCCTAAATAAGTAGAGCAAGGAGCAAGAGGAGTCACTCTATAGAGGGTGTGATTACCTGAACCAACTCATCAATTTCCACATCTCACTGCTATTTACTTGTTGCCCCATTAAATCTCTCTTCAAATTAAAAAGAAAAATTAGTTTTGGGTATGAATGAATTAATGAGTAAAAGGGGAAAAAATATTTTTAAATGTTTATGCTCCAGGAAATGTGATAATCCTCATAGATGCAAATATTGGAAGGGAGAAAACAGATCCATGCTTTTTAAGAATATTCCATTTGAGTAGAGAAAGGCAATGCATGAAGAGAAATGGGAACAAATCAGGGATTTTTGGCCTGAACATATCAACAATGATTTGAGTTGATGGCTAGATATCTAGATAAGATGTAAGGCAAAATAGGTCTTGTGTTTAGGGCCCGTCAGTAGACTAAGTGGACTGTTAGGTAGTTTAGCAATTTCAGTCATCTATTACCTGGATTGGACCACTGTACAGGGACTCCAAATATGAGTGGATTAATTTCCCCAGATACTGAATCATAAATTAAAGAAGACCTACCTATGAGTGCCTTAGTCTAATAAGGTTCAATGTGTAGGATTCATCTAGGAGTGGAAGGAGAGCTTAGTGGCACCAAGCAGATGGTGAGATGAGTATTAATAGGTCTCAGAATATTACTAAAATTGTAGAAACTTTCTCTTCAGTCAATGCATCATTCCAATCTGAGGCTGAAAAGAGGATTTTTTTTTTCCTATTTAGGAGAAGCTTTGATGTCCTCAATCTTGAATTACTCATCTGTCAGCTAGGACTAAAATCATTGCAAATGACCATGTACCTTAGAATAATTTAAAATGTCTTAGAAGTAATAATTATTCATTAAAACAAGTTAAAATAGGATGTAGTAAGCTGTGCAGAGAAGGAGGGTTTGATCTCTTCACCTTCCCTCATAGAGGAGAAATTAGGAAGAAAATAGCTAACTGGTGGGTAGCTTCCTTCAACCAGATAAATAGTGAAATTGCAGATACCATTAATTGAACTTCATTAATCTCACCAGTCTGTTGTCTGAGACTGACTTGCTCTCTGTACCACTCTACTTTCAATGGCCTATCTGATTACTTGCCTCTTTTCTCTACTGACTTTGCTTCTGCTCAGTTTTGATCAGTGCCTTGTTTACTGTGTCAGGAAGGTTGCTCCTACTGCCCTTTTCTATGCAGCTCATTTTGAAGATCAGAGTCTCAGACCCAAAATCTCATTTTCCTAATCATTTGGGCTACATGGCTCTGCTTCTTGAAGGAAGTTTCTTCCAAGTTCAAAAGTTCTGGGACATCCTGTCTAATACATATAAATGAGTATTCACACATTACAAGCTTATTACATATCAATATAACTTTCTGGAGAAAACAGAAAAACCTATCAGGCAAAAGTTTTCCCACATTTCAATAGCCTCTGAAGAGGAAGGTTAAAGCTCCTTTAAAGGCAATCCATTTGATTTTAAAAAAAAAATGTTATTCCATACTCAAAGTAAAAATTGTCTTTTGGAATCTGCTAACCATTACTCCAAATTTTGCCCCAAACCTCCTGTTCTCAAACTTTTCTGAACCCTCTGAAACATGGCCTCCAGCCTGATGATTCAATGAATGATTTTAGTCTTACCTGCATATCCCCATAATCTTCTGAAATTCAATTTCTTATTTCTCCTTCCTTGATGGTATGTTTTCCTCTGAATGAGAGTGTACCTTATTTCTATCTCAGTATTTCCCAGTGTGCAAATTTACTTTTACTGGTCTCAGTCTGTCTCCAGTTTCTTTGGCATAAGAAGCAAATATATCATATATGGCTGTATATCATATTAAAATCTAGCTTCCATGGCTGCCTCTACTCCTCATAATCAATATCTTGCCACTGTACCCAATTGAATTTAGAATAGAAAGTGAAGCTGATGACTGCACAATCTTACTACAAGTAAACGCAATTCACTTGCAAATCATGTCATCACTTCCCTGATGCAACAGTCCTGTTCAGTAATGAAGAAAAAACTTAAGTCACTGAAACTGTAAGTGGCAGTTTGAATTCTGTCTCCTTTATGTTTTCCTGACAATGATCTTTTCCTTGTTCTACAATCTATCTGACAAATCCTCAATTTTCTTTGCTATATCTGTGTCCAGATCATGTAAGCTCTAGATATTCTCAAAATATCTCTCTTGAGTAGACTTACCTTCTAATCTTTTCACTTTATACTGTTTATCGTAGCATCTTTATTTGGTCCCAGAAGTTTCACTATAATAATTTATATGATTTTCAGATTTATATATCTTACCCAAATATTGGTTAAGCACCACTCCAATATTAATAAAGTCTTTGGATATTTTGAATTATGTGCCATAGATATCACTCTACAAGTACAAAAAAGAATACATAGGCTTTTTTTCAACCTCACCCCCAATTACTCTTTTTTTAAATTAAAGATTAGTGATTCCCTTTTCATTTTTGAGACTAACAATTTGATTTTCCTCTTTGCTTTTTCTAATCAAATTAACTAAAAGTTTATCTATTTTTGTTGTTTTTTTTTATAAAACCAATTCTTAGTTTTATTTATTAATGCATTAGTTTTTTTTTTTTTTTTACATTCAATTTTATTAATTTCTTCTTTTATTTTTAGAATTTCAAGTTTGGTATTTGGGGGTTTTTAACTTGTTCTCTTCCTAGCTTTTTTTTTTATTGGAAGCCCAAGTCATTGATCTTCTTTCTCTATTTTATGCAAGTAAGCATCTAAAGATATAAAATTTCCCTTTATTGATACTTTGGCAGGATCCCACAAATTTTGGCTTTTGTTTCATCACTGTCATTCTCTGGGATAAAATTATTGTGTCTATGATTTGCTGTTTCACCAATTAAGATTATTTAGTTTCCAATTACTTTTTGCTCTATTTTCCTCAGTCTTTTTATTGAATGTAATTTTTATTCCATCATGATATGAAAAAAATTGCACTTAATTTTTTATAAGTTTATTTAACTTATAGATAAGATAAGATTATTTAGTTTCCAATTACTTTTTGCTCTATTTTCCTCAGTCTTTTTATTGAATGTAATTTTTATTCCATCATGATATGAAAAAAATTGCACTTACTATTTTTTTCTAGATCTGATAGTTCTGAAATTTAGCCATGATGTTCCTTGGGATTTTAATTTTGGGATCTCTTTCAGGAGGTGTTTGATGAATTCTTGCAATGGCTATGTTATCTTCTGATTTGATGACATCAGGGCAGTTGTCTTCGATGATTTCCTGAAAAATAGTGTCTAGGCTCTTTTGTTCATCATGCTTTTTGGTGAGTCCAATAATCCTTAGATTGTTTCGTCCAGACCTATTTCCATATCAGAATTTTCTCAATTAGGGATTTTACATTTTCTTGTAAATTTCTTTTTTCTTTCTTTCTTTTTCTTTTTCTTTTTTCTTTGTTTTTTTTTTTTTTTTTTTTTTGGTTTTGCTTGACTAATTCTTGATGTCTCATTGAGTCATTCATTTCAATTTGTTCAGTTCTGATTTTTAGTGAATTATTTACTTCATTTACTTTTTAAACTTCTTTTTGTCTTTGTCCAATTGAATTTTTATATTAGTTATTTTGTTCTATGGATTTTTTTTTCTATTTCACATATTCTGTTTTTCTGGGAGTTATTTCTTTTTTTCTATCTTGTCAAATCTAGCTTTTAATGAGTTATATGCTTTTCCATTTCACTAAGTCTATTTTGTAGTGAATTTTCTTCAGATAGTTTCTGTGTTGCTTTTTCCAAACCCTCTTGCAAAGTTATCATTTCCTTTCTCCATTATTCTTCTAACTCTCTTTTAAGATCCTTTTTAATTTCTTCTAGGATAACCTTGTGTGATGGGGACCAATTTATATCACCCTTTGGAGCTCCATATGGAGACAATCTACTTTTAGTCTCCTCAGAGTATGAAATCTATTCTTCTCTTTCACCATAAAACTACCTGTGGTCAAAAACAATCTATTTTTGCTTTTTACTCATTCTTTTAAATCTTGAGATCTGCTTTTAGAACAAGAGGGATTGCCTGAGGTTTCTCTACAAGTAGCAGCTGTGCTGGGTCAGTGAAGGCCGTGTTTAGTCAATGTTTACCATCTTCTGATATTGAATGGGCATGGCCTGTTCCTATGAAATTCTGGCATTTGGCTTGGATGTTTTATAGCTTCTCTGCTGATATACTGGCTTGCAACAAGGGAAGAGTAGCCAACAGTGCTGTAGATTCCACCCTATAGATTCTTCAATGAGCCCTCACAGGCCTTGATCTATGCTTCCTGAATTGGTATCTGTGTTCGGCCTGCTTGCACTTGCACTTGGCTCACCTTTCTCCATGCCTGATTGAAACAGACCTTTACTGGAGAGCTTCAAAATTATCTTCTGCTGGTAATTTGATACACTCCCAATATTTGTGGGTGCTACCAGTCTAGAATTATATCAGAGGCTGGATTTACTAATTAGTTTGAGGAATATGCAAAGAGGTCAGAAAGAAACATGTGCCTTCTCTTCCCCTCCCCTCCACATTACTCTTTAGGGAACTGTTGTATTCCTAGTTATTTCAGCTCAGAACCTCAGTGTCATCCTAGGCTTCTGATTCTCTCTCTCTCTTCCTTGCTTCCTTGCTCCTTCTTACTATGTCCCCTGCCTCTCTCTCTCTAATATAATAATATAATATAAGATGACATAATATAACATAACATAACATAACATAACATAACATAATATAACATAACATAATATATATTTACTTATAATGAAAGATTTAATGTTAAATATTGTCATTTCTCCATTCTTTATCTATCTATCTATCTATCTATCCATCTTATGGCTCCTCTTGTCTCATAATTACTACCCTAATTTAGAAACTCCTCCCCTCTCACCTAGTCTATTGAAACAGTCTTCCAATTATTTCTCATTGCTTATCTCTTTCTTCTTCATTTCATCTTCCACTCAGGTATCAAAGTAATTTTCCTAAAGTGAATAACCATCATATTATCCTTCTAGCCCTCAATACAGTTGATTCCTATTTCTTCCTATATTATTTTGAAACCTTCATAACTAGCCTCCTTTTTACTTTTTCAATATATTATAACTTTATTCTTCTCTTTGTGCTCTATTAATAAGATATCAGTTTTAGATTTCAGGAAAAAAACTGGAAAGATATACATAAACTGATGTAAAGTTAAGTGAGATGAACCAAGGAAATATTGTACATTGTAATAGCCACATTGTACAATGATAGACTACAATTAGCTTTTCTCAGGAATATAGTGATCCAAGATAATTCCAAAAGACTTATGAAGGAAAATGCTATCAACATTTATCCAGAGAAAGAACTAATGGATACTGAATGGAGTATACTATTTTCACTTTTTCTTTCTTTTTTTTGTTTTTTACCTTTTGCAAGTTGTAATTTTGTGAACAACTATTTTCTTTTACAACATGATTCATATAGAAATGTTTTACATAATTGCCCATATATAACTAACCTATTAAATTCCTCACTATATTAGGAAGAAATAGGGTAGGGAAGGTAAGAGGAGAGAAAATGTGGGAGAAAATTGGAACTCAGAACTAAAAAAAAAAAGGATCTTCTAAAAATATGGATAATTATGAATATAATATATACTGTTATTAAATATACTTTTTTGAAATGGAAATTAATTGCTTCATATTTTGAATCCTAGCATTGTGCTGGGCACCTGATAATGTTTTCTTTGTTTTACTTTTTGTCTTTATTTTTAATTTTTTAAATTTTGCATTTAATTTTAAATTAATATTTTAAAAATAGTGTAAAAAGTATTTTAAATGTAATTGAAAAAATAAAATGCTATGCAAAACAAAACAAAACAAAACAAAACAAAACAAACAAACAAACAAACAAAAAACTAATCTTACTGTCCTCTATTGGAAACAACACTCCATTTCCTGACTTCTTTTTCACAGTCTCACATATCTAGACTACCTTTCCTGGTTATCCCTAGACTATGTGCACATATTCTACTTTATTAATCTCCTTAATACACATTCTGATCCGTGCACTGATGTTTAGGAATTTTTTCTTCCACTATCTCCTGAATAAAGCACAAAGTCTTCAGCCCAATGTCTATGATTTCCACTAAATTTGTTGCCAATTCTCTGTAGATTTTTCTCACTGTTCTTTTTGTCATACGTACACAGATCTGTTTTGCATATATATATATATTTGTATATATATATATGTATGCATGTGTATGTATATTCATGTATATATGTGTGGGTGTATTTCATAAGCAGACTAAATCATAAAAATGTTAAGAAGGAATGACTCCTTGGTACAATTTTCATCAAAGTTAGGAATTGAACTCATTTTTCTGGTTTTGAGGAAAATGCTCTAGCATCTTCCATTAAAAATGAATATAAGATTATTAGAAATAAATCACAGCCATTATGCTATGTCACCAACCAATAATAATTAATTAATTAGCAAGTGAATGGTAGAAAGGGAGGTAAAGGATTACTGTTAAGCTACCTGTGAAGTTAAAAATTTCAGGTTGTACCTTAGCTATGAACCCAACCAGGCATTCCCTGTGGCAAATGAGTGATATGTTGTGATTTTTAAAGTAAATCAACACACAGGAAAGTGAAAGCAAAATGAGCTTCATATGGAAACAATCCAAAGAACAGAAAACTATAATGCTTTACAAAGGAGGCTTTTCCCTCTTGCAAATAAATGACTTATAGCAAAAAAAAAAAAAAATTTCTTGTACCAATGGCTTGAAATATAAAAGTTGCTTTAGACTTCTTACAGACCAATTCTGTCATTTTACAGGATAGAAATTGAATCCAAAAGAGATTGACCTTGGGAAATTGGGATTCAGTTATGCATTGCCCTGAGGCTCAGAGACTCTGAGCTCCTTGAGCTCTCTTTTTCCTCTTATGCCCTAAACATAGGTATTCCTCAAGACTATATTGTCAACCATTTCTATTTGACATTCTCCATTCTATCCCCTGGTTAATTCATTACCATCAAAATCTTAGACTTTACATATCCAGTCCAAAAAAAATGACTCATGAATGTTTGTGTGTACGTGTACTTGTGCAAAGTTGGGGGGGAAGGGGAGAAAAAGAAAGAAAAAAAATTGAAAAAAACTAAAGATATAGTCCTGAGTTCTTTCTTTCTTTCTTTCTCCCCCCCATAGAGATTGATGATGTTGATGTCTGATTTGAAAGACATTATACACAAGATTCAAAACATCAGAGATCTTATCAAATTGGGACTTCTTTCAGAAGACCCCGATTCCAAATTACACATGGTTCCTAGTTTTGTGTCATTCTTGATCACTCTGCCTTCTCATCATTCTTAGATTTCTTCTAATATTATAAGTGTACAAATGGAAAATTACAAAGGTACACATAAAACACTGTGTCTTTCTCCAAGTCAACTTTGGACTTTACCCCAAGATAAGTCCATCTTCTTCTTCTAACATGTGATTCATAGTTAATATATTAGAATTATATTTCATTTGATTTTGTAATTATATTGCAGAGAAGGTACTTCTCTTTATTAGTGTCCTTAATTCCATATCATACTGTCCTCTCTGGGATTTTACTCCATCAGTTATTCCTTTGTACTTCTCACATTCCATATGAAATGTCCCTTTGTCTACTGACTACTTCCCACTCTTTTAGAAATATCCTAATTTCTGTTACACTTTTTATAAAAATTCCCTTTTTTGGCCCTGCAATATTTTTAAGCTTTCAAGGATACTTTTAATGTTTTGTTTTGTTTTTACAGGTAAACTTCTGAAAGTTTGTTCTACAGTTATTGCCTCCATTTCCCTACTGCATACTTACTCCTCAAACTCTTGCAGTTTGATAATGTCTTACCCATTCTTCTGAAACTATTCTTTTTCTACTCACCAAAGAATTCATTTTAAATATAATTTTGTTTATGTTATTTTTTATTTAAGGAATAAAACAATCCTTTTTCATAACATTGTACAACAGAAACATCAAGAAATAAAAAGAGATGAAACTGCAAATCCATTATTTACAACAAAGTATTTCTTTAAATATAACAACGTTCTCATGTTTATTTCTTTTCTTTTTTTACTTTCCACCCCCCCCAGATGGTGATCATTTGACACCAATATGTATGTATGTTTATATACACATGTATGTAAAGAATGTGTATATGCAAATCATTCTATATATACTTCTATTTTTTTTCCTTTTCGGATGCAAGTGGCATCTTTCTTCATAGACCCATTGATAATATCTATGCATATATTATAACTCATCCTATTTATTGATAATTCAGGACATTTTATAGTAGTTCTGATACTCATCACTACCCACATTTTTTTCTAACTGATTCTTTTGTCTTTTGTTTCTTTTCTTACCTATTTCACCCAAGTCTTCTTTGTTTCTCTTTTTCCTCTTATGCCCTAAACATAGGTATTCCTCAAAACTATATTGTCAACCATTTCTATTTGACATTCTCCATTCTATCCCCTGGTTAATTTATTACCATCAAAATCTTAGACTTTACATATCCAGTCCAAAAAAAAAAATGACTCATGAATATTTGTGTGTGCGTGTGCACATTTGGGGAGGAGGGTAGAAAAAGAAAAAAATTGAAAGAACTAAAGATATAGTCCTGAGGAAAATCTATGTATGAGCTTATTTCTCTGTCTATATTTATGGCTCTGTTAATGTTTAAGTCTATAAGTGTATATCTATCTATATGTACCTGAAAATGAAAACTGGAAATGGGGAGATAGCTGTCTAATACATGGGCTAGTCAATCAAAACAGAAAAAAAAATAGAGTATTCTTAGATTTTGCCCTTCCTAATTAATGCTAAACTGAGCATGCTTTATCTGGTTTCTAAAGTAAGGAGATTTGGGAGTTGGTTTTAGGATGTTATTGACTCAAAGGTACTGGTACATGAAGAAAGTTTTTCAATTGTTTATGGAGACAGAACAGAGGAATTAGGAACTGATAAGCTGGACCTTAATTTGCTAACAAAAGGGCAAAGGTAATTGCAATGTTCTTGGTGGGTTTTCTTGGGGTCTCTGGAAGCAGCTTTCATTTCAGTTCAGCAATCACCACAAGAGTAGCCAGGGCTTAAAGTCCAAATCCTTTATTATCTCCTTCCTGGGGCTGGGCAGCTTTTTGGAGAGCCTTTCAGAGTCTTGTTTTAGTGGAGAAGCAGAGGAGATCCTGCTACCAAGGCAGTGTGAGATGAAGTGAATGAATCTGAGTCCAAAGGTTTGTGCTTCAGCCTCCAGCCGCTGCAAAGGTGATGATGGAATGAATTTGTCTCAGCCTTTGCTGATTGTTTTATACTCCATTATCATAGATGTGAATCTTGTGGAACTATATTAAGTACTAAGTACTTGTACTGAAGTAGAGTACTATTAAGCCCCACCCTAAACTAGATAATCATTGTCTTTATCAATTCCACTGACTTAACACCTGTAAGAATCCTTGTTAGAGATTTCTGGCCCATAACAGGCAATTTTGATATTTCTTTTCTCTACCTGTATTAAGTGAGGCACAACTATTTTGAGTAGTTGTTAAGGAAAGTAGAACAAGTTGACCTTTCCCACTCTGTGATCATGTGCTTATAAGCACCTGCTGCCTCATATTCACTTGTTGCTCACTAATGATAGATAATCAGGTATTCAGAGATACAATAGAACGATTTTTGATCTTATGAACTTTTAAAGTTTGGATACATCATCAAAAGTTCCATCAGAGCAATATCCACCAGAGATGGTATCAAAGACCATTGGCAGAAGGATCACTTGAAAACGGATGTAGAAAAAAATATTTATCTAAGTGTTTACAGGAATCTTTTCCATGCTAATGGAGAGAAGTCCTTTATATAGATTCTAAAAAGAAATTTGTTTTTGGAAGACAGAAGAGAGAGGTATCTCAGAAGAATTTCCTGAGGCCTCCATGAATGTAAAAAAATGACTCTCAAGAGTTTATATTCTTGAGTCACTTCCCAACTTCTGATTACTTTTTAAATGCTTACCTGATAACTAATGTAATTTACCTTAGGTCCCTGAAGGCCTTTGTGTATTACAATAGGAGTCACTCTCTATTACCTGTGGACTTTGTTTTCCCCTACCAATTATGAACAACTAGCAGCTCCCTCTACATCCTGCTGCTGTATTCCCTCATCACCACCAACTACCCTTGAGTCCTAAATCTGGTAATTCACAGCAATCCATCAGGAAGAAAATGAGATTGATAGGAAATCAACATCCCCATTGTATGTGAACTCAATTGTGATTTCATACTTCCTTAATTATCAGTCCTTCTGTCTCTTAAGGCATTTAGAAGACTTAGTAACATGATATAGTTGCAACCACTTAATCATCACAGATAATTGAATAGAGTTTTACAAAGTGCCATATGTTAGACTACAAGCAGTCAGAATATTATATGCATTCATTCTACTTGTTAACAGTAGAAGTGAATCAAAGCATACCCTAAGGATTTGTACATAGAAATGAACTGACAGAAGAGATTGACCTGGATTACATTTGGGAAATTTTTGAAAACACCTGACAAAAATCTTATGTTTTTAGCATTTACATTCTTCCATTGACTTTCTATAACTTCAGTTTCCCAATCTGAGAAAAATTGCTTTGTAGAGGTTATGTGATGATAGTGATTATATGGGCATAAGTAATCTGCATTTTATAATTTAACATAAGTAAGTGGGTTAAATGACATAGCTATAAAGTGAAAATCCAGGATATATAGAATTATAAAGAAAGGCAAGTCAGTTATAGAGCAAAAGTGAGGCATAGGATATAATCTTTTTTTTTTTTTTTTGGTAGCTAAAAATCTTAAATGACAATGAAATTAATCCACAATAAGCATTTACTTTTAAAGGGAGTGACAAGAACCTCTAGCGAATTGAGTAGAACTTATATGAAAGATTTCACATTATTTCTTTCAAATGTGGATTGTTCACCATCACTATTTAAAAACTTTCAAACTATTAAAACTTATTTAACAACTTCTTTCTGGATTTTTAAGTTTCCATGAATTAAAGAAAAAGAAAGAAAATTTTATTTTGAATATGAATAGGGTAAAATAATTGGAAAAAAAGGAAATTTTGGGCTACTGAAGATGAAATTAATAACTTTTTGATAATCAGCTCTGGGATTAATCATGACATGAGTGAACATAGAACAAAATAAGAACATAATGACATTTTTCCTAGATAAAAAGATGCCTTTTAAATAGTTGTATTCTCTATGCCTATATATGTTTCTATACATGTATTTGTCATCTATTTATCTATCTTACTCTCTGTCTCTCAATTATTTCCCAAAGTGAATCATCCACAAATAAAACCTGCCAATCAAACAATCACATCTGACAATGCATACAGTAACATATACCTATAGTACTAAACTCGTCTCCTGTAGAGAGCCAAGTATACTTGAAACAAGTAATCTTACAACAAAGTGTTAACTAGAACAGCCACCAAAAGGTCTTTGTCTTTGAGCTTGAGTGTGAGCTCCAGCCTCCAGTCCTCTATCTTCTCTATCTCCAAGTCTATCTTCCTTCCCAGATGTCTTAGCTCTTATATACTCTATTATAAGTACATCATCATAGATGTCAATCTTGTAGAATAGATATCAACTTGTAGACCTATACTAAGGACTAAGTACATGTAAACTAGAGAATCATTATCTTAATTCCACTGAGTTAACACTTTGTTGTAAGATTACTTGTTTCAAGTACACTTGGCCCTTTACAGTCTCCTGGAAAGAAGATAAGTTTACTCTTTGACCAAATATAGATTTTTTGGACAAAATTCATCTGAGTCCAGTTGTGCTTCTATGTCTTTTTTATCTACATTATTTATGGACACATCATTCTTATGGTGATTCTGCTCTTTTAAAAAATTCTTTATTGTTCCCTTTATGTCTCATCATAATTCTTTGACTTCCTCAGATTTGTCATTTGTTGCAAAATGATATTTCAATATTTCCATGTACCACATTTTGACATACTTTCTTTAATAAAGAAAACACTTGCTTCCATTTTTTCTCTTTTATAGTATTTTCATGGACCTCTTCTTGCTTTTTTTTACAAATGTCTAACTTACCCCAACGGCAGTTGACATTACCCCAGCAGTATAGACTGGGTCTAGATGCTGCATTCCCTCCTATTCAACTCATCCTATGTGTATCAACCTCACCTGCAGGTCATGAAAAGGGAATTGAATCTCTGGTGGGTTTTGTAGCCTCACATAGCTGTTTTGAGACTTTGTTCATTAGTTCCTGAAAAGGCCTTTGAAGATGAAAAGTGCTCTCATTATTATGTGGAGAAATTATTTCCATGAGAATTCCTAATGAAAAAGTTCAAAGTCAGTTGACTTGACAGCTCACTGGACTAAGAGGAAAACAGATTAAAAGTAGGCGTGGGATATCACATCAAACTGGCAATTCAGTAATGTCCCACCTAGCAAGCTCATCAATGCCTATTAGAAGTATGTGTAAAGGGGAAAAGAAATCCTATTTAATCACCTAAGTAAAATGAATTGAATTTAACCAAACAACTAAAAGAAGAGAGATTTTTATATTGATCAAAGAAAAGAAATATTGCCCTTTTCCTCTTCCTTCTGAAGATCCCTAAACTTTATTTGACCTTTCCTCCTACTGAAGGAGATTAGACTTCATTGTTCATTGACTATTAGACAATTATATAACCCCTGGTGATGATTGCATTGACCATAGAGTCAAAAAATTTTGGTTTGCAATTTTACCTCGAACTCATACTTATTGTATGAATATGCACGCATAATTTCTATAATCTATAAAATGAGGATGAAAATAGAATCTCTACTTCAGGTTTATAGTATCATAGATTCAGTTTGAAAGAGAAAGACTTAAAGATCACCTCATTTTATAGATGGGTAAGAGAATTCGAGAAAATTTAAGTTATTTACTCAAAATCAGAGTTTATGACAGAGTCCAGCTTCTGACTGGAATCATAGCTCTAGTTCCACTTTATCTGATGCCTTTCTAAGTTGGGACAATCAGATATGACAAAATATGCTAAAAATAAAAGGATTGGGGAAAAATATCTTAGGGCAGTAGGAAGGGATAGAAAAGGGAAGGAAAAGAAAAAAGAGGAAAGGAGAGCACCAGATTAGAAATATTCTTTGCTAGCAACAAGTCATTTCCTCTTTTCTGTCTTGTAGGGCTCTTTTCAGTTTGATAATTGGACAGTTCCTGGACTCTCAGAGCCATGCATTGAAATCACCATGCTATAATAAAAAGCTTTATCTAAGAAAATTAGAATACTCAAGTTCAGTTCCTATGTCTACTTCATGCAACCTATATGGCTTTAGACAAGTCACTATACCATGCAGGGCATTATTTTGCTTACTTGGAAAATGAAGGCATCTTGCACGCATAAGGCCCTTGCCCTTTTTGGTCTATAAGCTAAGGATATAGCCTAATGCTACTCTAAGTTCCTCAAAGGATGGTTCCCTTTCAAACCTACTTCTCTCTTATTCAAATCTGTAGGGTTGCTACTTCCTGTAGAATTTCCACTCTGTCATGATTTTCCAATTTATCCTGATCATTTAAAAACCTATATACAGTAAATCAGAGATTTAAAGGGTGCCTTTGAGCCAAAGGGTAATTATTTCAGGCCCTCTGAACAGAAAACTCCTAGGCAGAAGAAATGCTAGTGAAGTCAAAAAGGGTTGATTCATCTGAAAAAAATTCAATTTGCAAAGCACTTAGGCGAGAGAGACCAGCGTGGGATTCTGAAAGATGAGTCCCATCCACTTCTTCTCATTTCCCTTCATCTGAGAAATAGAGAGTCCTGGCAGATGAGTAGGAAGCATCTGGTGTCATTTACCTGAGGCTGCAATACCACAGCAGAAGTGGATGGCACCAGCTGACTCAGGCTTAGGTCTCTGCTGGCCATATGCCTAATTCTGTGAGCACTATAAAGCTGCAAGTACAAGTCCACCTTATTGGCCTAACTTGACTAGTGTGGGCTGGTGAAATTGGACTGGTAAAAATATTAAATCTTGTTTAACTCTATTTTGTGAAGGATAAAATGATGGAGACTTAATCAAAAGCGTATGGGATCCCATGATTCTCAGGTGGGTACACCTGGAGGCTACCCTTATTTGCATATATTTCCATGAAGCTGCATGCCTAATTTAGGATACCCTACCAGGCTGTAGAAATGTCAAGCACACACATTTGAAAACAGGTAAGTTAGTAATGTGTTGTGCTCACTTCAGAATCTTTCTCTCAGATTCTTAGCACAGCAGACTATTGTAGACAGTTTCTTGTATAAAAGTTTCATACCTCAAATATGTAAAGAACTTTGTCAAATCTATAAATATGCTATTGCTCTAATGACAAACAGTGAAAGAATATGAACCCTCAGCTTTCCAGTGTAGAAGTCAAAACAGTGTGTTGTCATATAAAATGCTCTAAATCATCATTGATCAGAGAAATATAAATTAAAACAATCCTGAAATATCATTTTATATTTAATAGATTGGCTAAAATGATAAAAGGGGAAGAGAAAAATGTTGGAAGGATGAGGAAAAATCAGGACACATTCATTGTTGATGAAATTAAGAACTGATCCAATCATTATAGAAAGCAATCTGTAATTATTCCCAAATAATTATAAAACTGCCTATGCACTTTGACCCATTAATACCACTGTTAGGTCTATTTCACAGTATGAAAAAAGAATGTAAATGTTTATTTATACATATATAGATATAGATATAGATATAGATAGCTCTCTTTGTAGTGTTAAAAACTGCAAATTGCAGAGATGTCTGTCAACTGGGTAATGACTGAACAAGTTGTGTATGATTGTGACGGAATATTTATATGCTATAAAAATAATGAGCTCAATGATCTTAGAAAATCATGGGGTACTTGGGGCAGCTAGGTGTCACTGAAGTCAGGAGCACCTGAGTTCAACTCTAGTTTCAGATACATAATACTTTCTACCTCTGTGACCTTGGACAAGACACTTAATCTCAATTGCCTCAGGAGAAAAAAAAGAAAAAAAAAAACATGAATAAACTTGCCTTAAAATGATACAGAATGAAATGAGCAGAACCAAAAGAATGCAACATACAGTATCAGAATTTTGTTTTAAGAATAACTTTGAGTGATCAAGTCATTTAGATGATTATACATACCCAAGTTAATTACAAAGGACATATAAAGGAAGATACTATCTAAATCCAGCAAAATAAGTGATAAATAGAAACATGTATGCAAGAATTACACACATATAACATTTTCAAGTGTATATATGCCCATACACATATATGTATATATGTGCATATATGCATAAACACATATGTATTTATATATATATGTGTGTGTGTATAGATAGAATGTATTTGTGTGTGTACTTGTATCTATTGTTAGCCATCTAGGGAAAAGAAAGAGGGAAAAATAAATGTACATGTTAACTTTATTATATATTTAAAATGAACAGCCAGTTGTACCTAATAGGTTGGCGCTTCATGTCCAATCACCTTTTAACTGTTTTGTTGTTTTTGCTGTTGTTATTATCATTATAATTAATATGATTAGACTATGTCATGGAAATTCTTGGTTTATTGCACATATTAAAAAATAAAATAAAATGAATTAAAAAAAAAAACCTTCAGACTATTGGGATTGGAAAGGATCTTCAATTTATCAAGAAAATTAAAAATTGTTTCCTCCAGAAAATTATATCATCATCATTTATTTTTTCTATCTATTAATACCATTTAATAACTCTTATTAATTAGTTTGGAGCCTTGTGTTAATAGAAACAAAACTTCAATTCTCAATTCACCTGTTAGTCAGACCTATGTGACCTGAACTCTTACTAGCTGGCTATGTGATTCTACATAAATCATTTATCCTCTCATTCTCAATTTCCTCACCTATAAAATAAAGGTAAGCACATAATCTATCTCACAGAGATTTTGTGGAGATTGTGATAAAACATAGAAATTTCCCCAAAAAATTTACAGAAATATTTAATTGAATTAAAAATAAATAAATAACAACTTTGTGACTTCAGGCAAAGTTTTCACATTTCCCAGAGCATTGATTTTCTAATCTGCATAAACATATTTGAATTTATTGAAAGGACAAACTTCCTACCCATTAACACTTTTACAAAGAAATAAACTTCTTTCCATAGGTTATAGGTTTATAGAATCCTCTACAATAAAAATCATCAAGGAAAGACAGGCTGATCATTTGGTGAATATGTTGCAAAAGAGACCCATATTCATAGAAAGGCTAGAATGTGGAGCTCATTTTGGATCTCTTCCAAACTTGAGAATCTACAGTCCTATGGGTGGGATGATGAAGTTTTTTCAAGGTTAAAAAGATGTTTATTCTAGGAAAGCATCTCTCATCCTGGAGGATGCAGAATATCCTGTGTCCTACATCAAACTGTTCTTGATGGCTAGAGTGCATCTTAGCCATGACACCATACTTCAGTACATCATGATCATGTCACCATACTTTCTTTAGTCAAAACTAAAATGTTATTAAGATCTCTGAACTAAAAAGGAAGGAGTCAATACCTTGCCATCTGGTGGGATGTGACATGTTATGGAAAACATACATTGTTCACTTTGCTTTTGTGCTGAGATAAACTGCCTGGAATAGTTTGTACCTCCTGAGATCCAACAGATAGATGGAAGTGGAAGTGGGTAGAAAGAATTTGTGTTAGGGTTCATATAATCTGTTTGATTGAACACATAGCTGCACTTTGTTGATACTCCCTTTTGGGTTTATAGTGTCCTTTATTGAGAAAGCTAAAAAAAACTTTACTTTTTATTGTAGTTATCTTGAGGCTTTGAAATTATGTAAGGGTCTTTGCATCCCACATAATATGATTATATTGTATGGTTATTATAAGGAAGAAATGATCTATTTGGCAAGAAAAAAATCTTTGACAAATAAGTATAAAATGTGCCATTTTTTTCAACCAGTTTAAATAAGTTTGGATAACTTCACTATCAGAAACTTGGGGATTGGAGAATAGTTGTTTCCAACTAATTATCCATGAAACAAATTCAGGGGTGGAGCCAAAATGGCAGAGTAAAGTCAGGAAGCTGCTTCCTTAAATGTTATTTAACTTAGGAGTAAAAACAAAGAGGAAAAATCAAAAGAAAAGGAAAGAAAATGAATATGAAACAGAAAAGAACTTTAACCACAGAAAGCTACTATGGTGACAGGACAGACCAAAACACAAATTCAGTCAAGGACAGAATGATCACAGAAGAAATCTCAGAGAGTGAGATAAATTAGTTTCAACCACAAATAGGCTTCTTGGAAATGTCCATTAAAAACAAAACAAAACAAAACAAAACAAAACAAAACAAAACAAAACAAAACAAAACAAAACAAAACAAAACAAAACAAAACAAAACAAAACTTCAAAAGGCAAATAAGAGAGATAGAAGAAAAATGAGAAAAGAAGTGAAGGGTAAGCATAAGAGAATCAACAGTTTGGAAAAGGAAGGAAACTATTTTCTGAAGAAAGCAAACCAAAAAGAAAACAAAAAACAAAAAACAAAAAGACCAAGATCATAAAATGCAACCAAGCCTATTAAGATATGGAGATGTTGTCAATTGCATTGGAACATTGGAGAGAAGGCTCATATTTATGAAATTCTTATGGAATCATCATTATCATCTTCATCATTATTATAAGTATAGTTATTAGTTGTGACTAATATGAAATGAGAATATGATATAATGTATAGTTGGTTTGCTTTCAAAGTAGAAATATATATGTTCCTCCTTCATTTTCAAAGAGGATTAATGACCCGACAGGGTAATGTCTTCACTTCTGTGTGAATTGTATTTAAGTGAGGCAGTTTCACAAAGTTGTCAGTTCCATGCTTTCTTTCAAAGCCACAGATGTCCATATGACTGTGGGTGAGACAATAATCCTTATCCAAATTAAAATTGGAGACTCTCTAAAAAAAAAATAAAAAAAAATAAAATAAAAATAAATAAAAATAAATAAAATTGGAGACTTTCAAGCCAAAAGCAAACATTACTTATTATGATCTCACTAAAAAGGGCAACTCCCAATAGACAAGATATAGTCATTAGAGGAGTGCAAAATGCATGCTGCAAAACACAGGATTGTATAGACCCTAGCAGAAACCTCCCATTTCCCACTTCCTGATCATTTTTCCCACTGGCTGGAAGGCCAGACTTATATTCTAATCTATCCAGAGTAAAAGAATACTAGTCAATGGCATATTCTTTACCATATTAGAAACTCAATGCCAATGAAAAGCTCAGGAAGGAACAAGAGGGGAATGTGTGTTTATCTAAAAAATTCAAACACCTTCAGCTTTGAGCTATAGAACTATTTGTTACTTCAAAGTCTCAATTTATAATTAGGGCATAGGTTATGAGAGGTCTTCACTTGGCTCATTTTCAATTCCTCCTCTTATTTATTAACCTTTTCAGACCTCTCACATCCTTCTTCATGCATTTCCTCAACCATCTCCTCCTCAGTCTCCAATCTTTCTGGGCCTAACAAATCCAGGGTCTTAATTATTTTGACCATGACCTGAAGTCTGATGTCTATTAAACATATAAATTGGGGATCTGTATCCCTATCTCCCATCTGGGGTCACCTATCATTTCAACCATTTGCATCCCATGTAACTAGAGTTAGTAGCCCTTCTCAATTAAAGATGCCAACAACAACAGAAATGCTTAAAAGGAACAGACACATTATATACATCTGAGAACAGATAGATGACTAGTCCAAATACTCATTTACCTACTTATTTAGGATATAATGACCATATATTTTCAGATCTAAAGCTACAGGATCTACATACTTGAATTGTGTTCATGTCTTCTACTGATCACTTGCTCTATTTATAGAAATTGTTATAACAGGAAAAAACAGGGACATGATTACAATATCATCAGAGATGGTCCAGCAGGTCTTAAAAAAAGCATCTTCAATTCAGGTTGACTTTAAATAATTGTCACAGTTTTCTATCTTATAGCCAGACTTGGGAATAATCAAGTGTGTTCTTATTCAAAGGACCACTACTGGGAAACTGATTCAGAAGGATCTGACCTTAAGCACAGGCCAAGGTTATCCTCCCAAATTTGTCCAGATATTAGCCTTCACCTGTAACAATTCAGGATCACATTCCTTTGAGAAGCTTGCAGCATATTCCTTTCAGATAGTGGGTTACTGGCTTATTGATGCATCAGACAATCATACCTGAATTCAAAACTGAATAATTTCAGCTACAGTTCCAAAAAAAGTTTATATTAAATAACAACTCTCATTAATCAAAACTTCAGGTGAATTTAACTTTTAAGAGTTACATGTCTGTAATAAGTATTGACTACAATTTTATATTGATAACAGTAAGAGAGTCATCCTGGAAAGTTCACAGCTTATCTTCATATCTCAATAGATGGTTTTAAATTCAATATTAAACAAATCATTTTACCTTAAGATGCTCAATAACCAATCTATAGCAAAACATGTTCAAGTATTAACCAACAGGACAAAAAAAAAAAAATAGATCAGTATTCTCAGATTCCCCCAAACAATGGTAACAACTTTAAGATGACTTGATACAACCAATTAAATATCACATAGAATATAAAATATATGGTCCCAATTTCACATTAAAGAACCCTATCAGAATTAATATTAATATTTTTTTCATCCTAAAAAATGTTAATTCAACTTCTTCCAATTGAGGAATACTTACAAAGTTTTCTGGAAATATAAATAACACATACAACACCTTTAAGCATAATTAATCTCTGTTCCCACCAAAATATCCCTAATTGTCCTGGTGCAAAGTTAGTTTTAGAAATTGTAAATTTTCCTTAACAGTCAATTCTTAAAGTTCCTCCACAGGCTTTTTAATCGTGGTGTAATGAGTTCATCCCTTTTCAGCCTCTAGACAGCAATCTTAGTCATCAATAATGTCTGATAAGGTGCTTCCCACTCTGCTACTTCCAGGACTCAGTAAATACCCTTTCTCCTGGAACTGCAAACTTTAAAGGTGTTGTCTGGGTCAGCAATTCTTGCTTTTTAAGGGCTAAAGGGGATGAGGTCACTGCCATTATATGCCCTTAAAAATTATCATTTGTTTCAAATGAGGGTATTTTCCGTTCTCCTCTCAAATGAAGTAAACCAAATAATATCTGATATTGTGACAGTCATAAACACATCTGGGGACAGTACTGTTTTTTATTATTTTAAAATTTTAATTTTTTAAATTATATTGTTTATTTTTAATATGTATTGCTTTGTGGATCATGTTGGGAGAGAAAAAAAAAAACTCAGAGCAAAAGGGAAAAACCATGGGAGAAAGAAAAAAAAAAGATAAAAAAGAAGTGAATATAACATGTGTTGATTTGCATTCAGTCTCCTTTCTTTGGATTGAAGATGACATTTTCTGTCCAAAGTCTACTGGGATTTGGATTGGATTGCACTGAACTACTAAGAATCAAGTCTTTTATAGTTGATCCCCACCCATTCTTACTGTTATTGTGTATAATGTATTCCTGGTTCTGCTTGTTTTCACTCAGCATTAGTTCATGTAAATCTTTCTAGGCTTTTCTATAATCAGTTTGTTCATCATTTTTTATATAACACTAATGTTCCATTACCTTCATGCACCACAACTTGCTCAGCCATTCCCAATTGATGAACATCTACTTCTTTTCCAATTCTTTGAACTACCACAAAAAGGGCTGCTACAAACATTTTTGCATATATGGGTTCTTTTGCCTCTTTTTTTGATTCCTAGGATACAGTCCCAATAATGACAGTGCTGGATCAAAGAGTATGCACAGTTTTCTAACCCTTTGAAGATAGTTTCAGATTGCTCTCCAGAATGGTTAGATCATTTCACAACTCCACAAATAATGCATGGTTGTCCCAGTTTCCCACATCCTTTATAACTTTTTCAACATTTATAATTTTTTTGCAATCTTAACCAATATGAGGGGTGTGAGGTAATACCTCATAATTATTTTAATTAGTATTTCTCTAATCAATAATTATTTAGAGCATTTTTTTCATATAACTTTAAATGGCTTTAACAGTTCTAGTTCTTTAACAAAGCAATAGGCAAACATTTGGTCAAAAGCAATCTAATTCTAGCATCAATGTAGTAATCTGTTTCTTAATGACCTAATTGATTATTTTCACTTTCCTTGATGAGGGCAGATGCACAGGTGTATGAAGTTGACACTCAATTTGCAATCCATTCCTATAATTTCATATAAAACCTTACTAGTAAGACATGTTCCATTATCTGAACCAATGGTCTCTACTAATCCATACTTAGGCACAGTTTGTTCAATGTTATTCCATTAATTCTTCTTAAGGTATCAGAACTCAAGGGAAAGCTTCTACCTATCCTAACAAGTGGTCCACTATAAACAATAAATATCTATCTCAGGTTTCTCACTGATGTCATTTTAGTAAAATGTGACTTAAATATTCTGCAGCCTGTCTCCCTCCTTCTGGAAGAACACCTCTTTGTTACATTTTTATTTGTGGCTAGCCATATTACACACCTTTTAGATACAATTTGTTTTGCAATTACATATATGTCTATATGCCAAATTTTCTTGCTTTGCTGACATCAGGCCAGGGTTAGGACTAGGGCTATGCTGGCACTATCTGCAGTAGGATTGTAGGCTGAACATCCATCCTAGTATCATAGAGCTTTTCTGCTGGCCTTATAAGTTGCCTTTAGCGAGAAAATGTGCTACTCAGTTTCTTGGATGTTCTGATGCTCTAAAATTTGTTTGGAATCATCATTTAATAGAATCTGGAGTGCTTTGGGAGAGAGACCGGGTAAGTTCTTGTCTTTCCTCTGCCACTTGGCTACATCTTCCCAAATTTTCTTAAAACAAAAACAAAAACAAAAACAACAAAAAGAATACCACAAAATTGCTTGAGCACTTCAATGACTTCCCTAATACAATATAACTAAAATCTTCCTAAGGCATGACCTTGTTTAACATTCTCCTCTCATCAGGTGATTACCAATATTTTTCAGGGCTTTATTTTGTTTTGTTTTGTTTAATGCTCTTTCAACCATTTTTCCTTCCTTTTGTGAACCAGAAAAAGGGTGAGTACCTGTCAGACTATTTACTACCAGAATTTTTAAAGTAGAGGCTAACTGCTTTTTTTTTTCCCTAATGGTTTCAAAACTGACATTTCATTCACACTGTTTACTTTCTATTTTTCTTTCTTATTTTCATTCAATAATTTTTTTTTCTGCTTTCTTCTACTTATTTTTAACATGTTCAGTATGCTGAATAGATTTTATATCCTTCTCTATCTCATTCCTTCATCTTTGCAACAAGGAGTGGGAATAGTGAGGCTTGGAGAAGGAAAGCCACTTTTCCTTCAAAATCTTCAATCTTATCAATTGTTTCCTAACCAAACTTTCTTATTATTATTTTTTTTTTTTATAAAAGGGAGAAAGCAGGATAAATTGTAAGATTCGGAATATAGGTAATATATAAATAACTTTGGAACAAATTTTACAAAATTTGTACCACACATATAGCAGGGCTGACAAAATATTAAAGCACAGCTTAGAATAATATTTAAAAATTACTCAATGCACAATTTAAAAAGCAACATGATACCTTAAATATATTTCATCTAATTAGGGTATACAAACATGTGATCTCTTTAGATAAGTTATCAGAAAACTTGTTTTAATACATTTTTATTTTTTACTGTGGCAATTGGGGTTAAATGACTTGCCTAGGGTCACACAGCCTGGAAGTACCAATTTCTACTTAAAATCAAATCAAATACAGACTAAATTTTTAGTAACAATACTTCAATATCAATGCACACATATTTCTAAACTCTTATATCAGAATGAACAAGTTCACGATTTTAGCATACACTAGTTAATAGCAATTGTCTGATACCAGAATTCTAATTTAAACACACAAAAATTTAAGATGGCAGAAACATCCCCTTTCAAGTCTATCTATCTAATTCAACCTTTTCTTCCATCCTCAGCAGGATGGCTGAGCTGATAAGCTATATCCTTCTACAGCTCCCTCTACATACAAACCCACACAAGAGAGGAGAACATGGAGAGCTCATATTTCTGGTATTTCATATTTCTCATATTTCCTTAAAAGGACTTTAAGAAATTAGCAGACGTTAGGACCCTGAGGAAGAAGATCAGAATATTTTGGACCTGGGTGTCCAGCTTGAGATCTGTGGCCCAGTAAGTAGCCCACCTGTCATGCTAGAAATTCTAAAGAGATGTCAGGATACCAGCACAAACCCCAGAAGAATTCATGGTAACTAGGGATGCAAGTCTAGCCAGGAAAAATTCCACAAGCCCCTCCAAGGAAGAAAAGCTTGGAAAATCAGAAAGCATTTTATTTGTTTTGTTTTGTTTGTTTGTTTGTTTTGCTTTTCAGTTTTTCTGCAAAACCCTTAGAAGACTTTTAGTCATGTAAATTAGGCTTATTTAAAAATACAATACACTGACTCTTTAGATTACAGAGAGACAGTGCCAAGCAATTTAATGATTAGTCTCAAAACCCCCAGAATCTGCTAAAATGTTTTAATAATTCTGTAACTTTAACTATTTTTGTAGGCCTGAATTGGACAGTTCTAGGTCTACAGAAACATATCAGTTTTTTGTTGTTGTTGTTGTTGTTGTTGTTGTTGTTGTTGTTGTTGTCGTTGTTTGTTTGTTTTGTTTTGTTTTGTTTTGTTTTTTGATGTGTGAGTTTAAAACTTTCCTTCTCAGAACTAGAACTTCCTCTCTATAGCAAAAAGCTATTTGCATAAGTCCAATTATATACAAAACAAGTGCTTTTAAATCCCAAATGGCTAGATCTTTTCCTTTGTAATTTGGCTGACTGAGAGAAACAGTGAAGACAAAACACAGGTTCTCTCTCTCTCTCTCTCTCTCTCTCTCTCTCTCTCTCTCTCACACACACAGACACACACACACACACACACACACACACACAAACTGCTTTTAAATTCTTACTTTATCTGAATTCTTAAGTCTATTTCCTAAAGAACTATTTTCTGTGATACTAGATAGGTTTATAGAGCCAGCTATCTTAGATTGTTCCTTTCCCGTTGTTCACAGTTCCTCTTTGATAGAGGACTCGCCCAAATTTTAAGAAAGAGAAATTGGAACACTCTTATGAAGTGCTTATAAACCACTTAGAGTCTCTCCCAACTCCTGTCACCTAGAAAGCTCACCAGTTCTTATCAAAGAGAAAGTGCTCTTACAGACTCTAACCCTTTAGAGTGCCTTCTGATTTACCAGATTCTTGCCCTACCTGCGCTATGTGAACAATTTATGTGACAGGTTCCAATCTTTTTCCACTGGCTTATCTCCTGAGCTGAATTAATGCTATTTTCACTAGCCCAGAGCTCCATTTACTTCCTTTCTGTTTTCTCCAAGTGTCTATCACTCTGTGGGAATTTGCCCAATCAGAGTGGGAGTTCCCAAGCCAAGTTCAAGGAAGATTGAAAAACTCTTCAGAGGGCATCAACCCAAGGATTTGGTATAGGAAAGACTCCTCATGAACAGAAAATATCCCAGACAAGCCCCCAAAGCTGTGTGAAAACAAACAAACAAAAACATACCTTTCCAACATTGAAATCAGAGAATCTCAAGGTAAAAAGCAAAAAGGATTTATTTGATCTCACAAGAAAGGACAACTCCCAATAGACAAGATATATTCACTAGAGGAGTGCAAAGTGCATGCTACAAAACAGTATTGTATAGAACCTAATGCAATTAGGAAGCACCTCCCCCTACCCCCAACCTTCCTGGCCCTTTTTTCCATTGGCTGGGAGTCTGGACTTACATTTTAATATACACAGAGAAAAATAATATTAGCTAATGACATACTCTTTACTATATTAAAAACTTAATGCTAATGAAAAAGTCAAGGGGAGACAGAAGGGAAATGTATGTTTATCTAAGATAATCAAATACCTGCAAATTTGGGCTATAGCACAACTTGTTATTGCAAAGTCCAACTTATAATTAGGACATAAGTCTAGGCCACATTCTTATGAGACATCTTCACTCAGTTTATCCTATCCAAATGTTAATAGTCCAGAATGCAGTGTGATAATGCTGGCAACTTCATTTTCTGACAAAGCTCTAATTCCACAGTGCCTCTTT
Source organism: Antechinus flavipes (assembly GCF_016432865.1). NCBI lineage: Eukaryota > Metazoa > Chordata > Mammalia > Dasyuromorphia > Dasyuridae > Antechinus > Antechinus flavipes. The sequence goes on from NC_067399.1 coordinate 27,583,379, forward strand.
CAGCCACCTTCATGAGTATTGAAACAAATTGTTTTCATTTATCCTTACTGCCCAGGAAAATCTTCACATACTTGAGAGATACATCCATCTAAGTAGCCAATGATTTTCATAAGCTACAGTTTGCCTGCTTTAGTTCAAATTTAATTTACAGATGAGTTTATAGAGGGGTATTAGTCTGCTAAATGGAAACCTTTTTCCATACTAGGATTTCTCTGAACTGTTGAAATCACAGATCATTCTTTGTCACATCATCCCTTACTCAACAACTCTGACAAAGTCCATCTTTTGTAGTTGCAGTTAACTCCAATGTATATATGCTAGAATCAGAGCTGCAAGAGCCTCTAGAGATGAACTAGTCCAACTCATTCGTTTTCCAGTTAAGGAAGTAAAAGGCTATAGAGATAAAGAGATTTGCCCCAGTTTACAAAAATAATGATTAGCACACAATAAATAAAGTTCTCTACACCCAACCTATCTCTTTCCTAGTTCCCCTTAACATATTTGCCCTTGATTACAAATAGAACTTTATTCTGAAAAATTAAATAATAAAAGCTAGTAAAGTACAGTTAGACTCAGGTATTAAAAAGTATTTAACGATGTGACAAGAATCATATGCTAAAACTTCTTATGACTCCCCTATCACCAATTCTAAATACAAATGATTAATTTATCTGAGTGAATCATTTGAGTATTGCTGCTTATGTATTAGTGTCTCTTCCTTCTTGATGAGCACACTTGATGAGTCTCCTTGTCACTTTGTCAAGGTTTCACACTTGTCATTTCACTCCTTTTCCCTAATTTTTTTTTCATTTCACAGTCATAAATGATGTCTCTCTTCTGGTCCTGAATGACAGTTAAGTCAGTCCCATCTAGTCATTTATCTTTAGGAACCATCTCTTCAGATCAGTGTTTACTTCCTTCTTAGCTGAAGCTCTATCCGTTTCTTTACTCAGGTAAGATCCTCTACTTAAATCATTTCCTTGAATGAATACTACAAAATAAAGTTCAAGGTTGACATTCTCCCTCTGCTACTACTACCATTGGCTCTGAAAGTGTCAAGCCCTGAAATAAACTGAGACCATGAGTTGAGGAATAAAGCTCCTTTGACTGAGATAACAGATGAAGCACACTGAGGGATTTACAGTGGCTTTCCCCACCAAAAATACTGATGAAAACTTCTTTAAATAGTTTTAGAAAGAGGAGGGAGAAAGCATTACAAAGTATCAAGGCCTGACCTTGATATTTTAGTGTCCTTTGGCAATCCAGGCAAGAATAGCCATAAACTTTAATGGAAAGGAGTAAGCTAAAATCCAGCTTGACCTAGGTTCTCTACTAGGAAAATTCTTGCTGGGGCATATACATGGGCAGTCATTCTTACATGAATAAAAGGTTTAACAGTATTATAATCAGTATTAAGTTTTAAGCTGTATATGTTACAATCAGTATTAACAATTTTCTATCATTCCATTAACAATAATATTGTTTTTTTTGAAATTTCAGCAAGAAAACTGATTTATTGATTTTCTACTATTTGAGAAGTTTCTTAAAATCTGTGATATATTTATAGGTTTGATAGGATGTTTTCTGTCTTATTCATTTATTCATTCACATCTGAGCCCTACCAATAAAGAAGTACTAGGTATTGGGAAAGTGGTTCAGAGTTTGAAAAATTCACAAGAGTTATTATTGTTGTCATAAGGGCCCTTTTATACTGTAAAAAGGCTCACAGGCAAAATCAAAATGATTTTACCAGCAGTCTGTGATTGAAAGATGTTTTTTAAAGGTCAGAGGATGATGGGATGTAAAGGCAGGATTCAGAGAGTTAAAAAGGAGTTAGAGAAAGTACTAGTTGAGAAGAATCTAGCATGTGTTTTGTCTACATGAGCAACTGCATGATGGGACCACTGAATATGACTTAAGTTTACTAACGAGACAATGGCCAGGAATTCAGCCTTCTTTTATGTACAATATGGTTGACAATGGTTATAGAATGGATTCGATGTTTATGTCATTCCTGACAATGGAGCCAGGGTGGAGTAGATTAGGTTTCACATCATTAAGTACCAGGTAGTACCTGCAAGTGAAATTAAAATTATGTTACTGAATGACCCATTGTTCTCAGTCCTGCTAATCAATCTGGTAGGGGGAGGCTTGGATTGAGGGGAGATTTTTGGGGAGAAGGAAACTCAACTTTTTGCACTGCCTGTTCTTTGTCAAGTACCCAATTTGCAAACTATCATATTCTCAATATCTTTGAAAGGAACTGAGAGGCAAGGGTGAATCTCTTCTGCTTAAGTAGACCTATTTCAATGATCTTAAAGTCAATTGTAAATATAGCCTTATCTGGAAAACCTTTAGTAATCAGGTGGTCTAAATATTGCCACCAGTGTATTGCTACCTAAATGTGTTCATAATAAACTTCTTTTAATTCCCTTTAATTTTCTTATTCCTGACTTTTCCTTCATTAATTAGGGTAAACGTATTTCAACAAATATAAAGGCATCCTTTCCAGTAGAATCATTAGTTTATAATAGGAAGACAATTCTATGGTCTGGTCTGACCCTTTCATTTTACAGCCTTAAGATCAACCAAGCATTAAGTGATATGTCTATCCAAGCTTTGCTTAAAGTGTGAAAACACATTTAGTTATCAAAGTGCCTTTAGACATTACATAGCCAGAAAATTACAGTTTTAGAGTCGTAGGGCAACTCACAGCTTATGTTCTTCAATCATTGCTTGACTAGGGATGACCTCTTTTTGCCAGAAGAAACTGAGCTCCAGAGGGAAATAATGGCTCGTTTTTTTTTTTTTTTTTTTTTTTTTTTTTTTGTTTTGTTTTGTTTTGTTTTGTTTTGTTTTGTTTTGTTTTTTTGTTTTTTTGGATTATACTTATGATTCCTTTGGAATAGGCACTCTTGGTAAGGAAACTCCCTGCAGAGTTCTATCAGAAGAGATCTGGAACTTCACTGCAATTTGTAAGCTGAGAGAATTGCTTAGGATATTGGGAAATTAAATTCAATACTCAGAAATTTAAGGTAACAATGGAGGTCAAAAAATGACTAAGACAAATTTAGGATTTCTTCCCAGGACTTTGAACTCCAAATCCTATATTCTTGTCATTATTCTATGACTTTAAGCTACGTTAAGAGCAAATGCATTAATAAGGTAAATAGAGGGCTATGAATGTCACTAGGTCTCCATTGCAAGCCTTTATTAAGGGTCTTCAAAAGTAAAAATTAAAATTAAAAAAATAATAATAATAATAATGGTATTTACCTGTAATGGGCTGAGGCTCGAGTTGATGCACTGAGGTCCCAAGAATGTGAGGCTAAATAGTAATTAGACCAAACTCTATTAATATATATGCTTGGAGAAAGAATGGCCCTTGCCCACTCTTTGTGCAAGTCCTGATGTGTTGTATAGAAAATGACGATTTTGGTGAGTGGAGGCAGGGTAATGGAAAGGGAAGAGGAAAGAGAGACTGCTGGCTGACATCTTGTCATGGCTGCTCACATTGCTGTCGCGACTGCCCTTCACCTCCGATCCCCTTTTCACCTGCAATCCCCCTTCACCTCTGCTAGCTGGCTTCCTTTCTCAGCTGCCCATATTGCTATTGCAATCCTTCTTCACCTCTACTGAGAATAAAGATTGAAGATTTTTCCTTTAACCTGAATTCCTGATTCTGGCTGATTTTAAATACTCGGTCATCACATTTGGTACCCAAGGTAGGGCACGAACCCACGACTCTGAGATTAAGAGCTCTACCGATTGAGCTAGCCGGGCACACATGGGGAGCGGATCGGGACCAACAAGTAACTAAACTAAGACACATATATATTAATAGAGTTTGGTCCAATTACTATTTAGCCTCACGTGCTTGGGACTTCAGTGCATCAACTCTGAGCCTCAGCCCATTACATTTACCCTCAAGGATTTTGTATTTTAATGGAAAAGACAACAAGTAAACATCAAGGTACATAGAATAGAGTAAGTAAATGATAGGCAATTTCAGAAGAGACTACATGAGGGCTAGGAATAGAAAAAACTTACTTAGATGGAATTTGAATTGTGTTTTTTTACACATGTCAGGGTAATTTTTTACAGCATTATCCCTTGCACTCACTTCTGTTATGATTTTTCCCCTCCCTCCCTCTACCCCCTCCCCGAGATGGCAAGTAGTCCTTTACATGTTGAATAGGTTACAGTATATCCTAGATACAATATATGTTTGCAGAACCAAACAGTTTTCTTGTTGTACGGGGAGAATTGGATTCAGAAGGTAGAAATAACCCGGGAAGAAAAACAAAAATGCAAGCAGTTTATATTCATTTCCCAGTGTTCTTTCTTTGAGTATAGTTGCTTCTGTCCATCCTTGATCAATTGAAACTGAGTTAGAGCTCTTTATCGAAGAGATCCACTTCCATCAGAATACATCCTCAAACAGTATCATTGTTGAAGTATATAATGATCTCCTGGTTCTGCTCATTTCACTTAGCATCAGTTCATGTAAGTCTCGCCAGTCCTCTCTGTATTCATCCTGCTGGTCATTCCTTACAGAACAATAATATTCCATAACATTCATATACCACAATTTACTCAACCATTCTCCAATTGATGGGCATCCATTCATTTTCCAGCTTCTAGCCCCTACAAACAGGGTTGCCACAAACATTTTGGCACATACAGGTCCCTTTCCTTCCTTTAGTATCTCTTGGAGATATAAGCCCAGTAGAAATACTGCTGGATCAAAGGGTATGCACAGTTTGATAACTTTTTGAGCATAGTTCCAAATTGCTCTCCAGAATGGCTGGATGTGTTCACAATTCCACCAACAATGTATCAGTGTCCCTATTTTCCCACATCCCTTTCAATATTTTGCATTATCTTTCCCTGTCACTCTAGCCAATCTGACAGGTGTTTAGTGGTATCTCAGAGCTGTCTTAATTTGCATTTCTCTGATTAATAATGATTTGGAGCATATTTTCATATGTCTATAAATAGTTTCACTTTCTTCATCTGAGAATTGTCTGTTCATATCCTTTGACCATTTATCAATTGGAGAATGATTTGATTTCTTATAAATTAGAGTCAATTCTCTATATATTTTGGAAATGAGGACTTTATCAGAACCTTTAACTCTAAAAATGTTTTCCCAGTTTATTGTTTCCCTTCTGATCTTGTCTGCATTTGTTTTGTTTGTACAAAAACTTTTCAATTTGATATAATCAAAATTTTCTATTTTGTGGTCAATAGTGATCTCTAGTTCTTCTTTGGTCATAAATTCCTCCCTCTTCCACAGGTCTGTGAGGTAAACTATCCTATGTTCTTCCAATTTATTTATAATCTCATTCTTTATGCCTAGGTCATGAACCCATTTTGATCTTATCGTGGTGTTCAATGTTAAGTGTGGTTCAATGCCTAGTTTCTGCCATACTAATTTCCAATTTTCCCAGCAATTTTTGTCAAATAATGCATTCTTATCCCCAAAACTGGGGTCTTTGAGTTTGTCAAACACTATATTATTAAAGTTATTGGCTGTTTTGTCCTTTGAACCTAACCTATTCCATTGATCAACTAGACTATTTCTTAGCCAATGCCAGATGGTTTTAGTAACTGCTGCTTTATAATATAATTTTAGATCTGGTACAGCTAGGCTACCTTCATTTGATTTTTTTTTTTCATTAATTCCCTTGAAATTCTTGACCTTTTGTTTTTCCATATGAACTTTGTTGTTATTTTTTCTAGTTCATCAAAGTAGTTTTTTGGGAGTCTGATTAGTATAGTGCTAAATAAATAGATTAGTTTAGGTAGTATTGTCATCTTTATTATATTTGCTCACCCAATCTAAGAGCATTTAATATTTTTCCAGTTGGTTAGATCAGACTTAATTTGTGTGGGAAGTGTTTTGTAGTTTTGCTTATAAAGTTTCTGATTTTCCCTTGTCAGATAGATTCCTAAATATTTTAATACAATCAGTAGTTACTTTCAATGGAATTTCTTTTTGTAACTCTAACTGTTGGGTTTTGTTAGTGATATATAAGAATGCTGATGGCTTATGTGGGTTTATTTTGTATCCTGCAACTTTGCTGAAGGTGTGGATTGTTTCTAATAACTTTTTAGTAGAGTCTCTGGGGTTCTCTAAATATACCATCATATTATCAGCAAAGAGTGATAATTTGGTTTCCTCATTGCCTGCAATAGCACTGAATTCAAAGAAGACTCATAATTGTAGTTTAAATCTGATCTCAGATACTTACCAATTCTGTGACACTGGGCAAGCCATTCAATCCTGCCTGTCTCAGTATCCTCATCTGTAAAATGAGCTGTAGAAGGAAATGACAAAGTGTTCCAGTATCCTTGCCAAGAAAAACCTGCAAATAGGTCATCATATATCTCCTACAATTATTTTTATGGAAGAGAAAATCAGTAAAAATTATTTTTGGTTGTTTGGGGTTTTGTTTGTTTCCCCCTTAAGAAGTCCCTATAGATACTGGTCATTAAAAAAAAAATTAATATGAACATGTTAAGGCACAACATACCCCAACAATATTAGGATGCTAGGATCATCAGGCTGGTGTCACAGATATGTAAAAGAATTTGCAAACTCACTTTGTCTCCAAATTATTATGCTGCTGATAGTGAACTAAGTTCCAAAGGAATTTAGCAAAAAATCAGGAGCAATAAAATAATTTTATAGGGAAAAGAAATAAATAGCAAGTTTTTAAAGTCACTAATGTGCTATTTTTATGGCTTCGACATAAAACTGAGTAGTGATCTTAGAGGTGGCGTTGAGAAGTATTGAATTCTAGGACTTAGAAGTAGAGCTACACCTGTCATTGTATTGTAGGAGTTAGAGGTAAAGCTTCACCGAACTATTGAACTCTCAGAAACTTTATTATTATTGACCAGTAGATTGTTATCTGACAGTCTGCATTGTTTGTGGAACTCCTGAGGCTGGGTAGTCTTAGGGTTATTGCTGCATCCTTTCTAGGAACTACATTACATTAGGTATAAATGTAATAATATGATTTCAGGAATATCGTAACTCTGCAAGTACTATAATTATATTTCCATAAAAAATAATGTAGGAGATAGATCACATTAACTTTTGTTTTCAACTTAAGCTAAGTGCAGAGAATGTTTTGAAAACAAAATTGAATCTGACTCTCATTGTTTGTGAAATCAACTATTCATTAAAATATATTACTGTTGACAAAGGTAAGACCAGACTATCTATTTATGGTATCACTCCTTCATTCCTGATGCTTCTCTTAAGAGGAGATCTGAGTGAATAAATAAATCTTTCATCTCTCTTTCTCTCTCTCTCTCTCTCTCTCTCTCTCTCTCTCTCTCTCTCTCTCTTTCCTCTCTCTCTCTCTCTCTCTTTCTCTCTTACTGCCTCTCTGTCTCTGTCTCTCTTTCTGTATCACTATGACTGAATCACTCTCTCTGTCTCTCTGCCTGTTAGTGTGTCTTTGTGAATGTATATGTTTATATACCAGGGAGTGAATTAAATCATTATTTTATTTTTTTGTTGTAATTTTGTTTTAATCCATAAGAAACTGACTCACATCATCCTGCACTGCAGAATCCAAGAAAAATAATATTTTTAATAAATGTTCAATATATTCCATAAAAGATTGTTTTAAGTTGATACTAAATTTTGAAGTTCATAGTATTTGAAACTTAAGACTCAGGGAGAAATTAGCATATAATATTAATAACAACTTATTAATTTGTGATCCATCCTTTCCCTCCTATTTTTGTTGAACCCATTCCTGAAAGGCAGTCAGTGTCTGAAGAACATACCTGAGGTTTATGATTACTCTGAGGTCCCTGAGGCATCTGCTCATAAACTAAGTTGATTGTCAATCTACCCAACTGAAAAACCTGATTTCTGTTTATAGTTTATAGTATAAACCATAATCCAATCTGGATGAGTTCTTAATTCCTTCACTTGATGCCCTCTTTAGAGTGTAGGATAACCCTAAATACAGAAAGCATAAAACTAGCCAGAGACTTCTAGATGAAAATAGCTTTTCCTTATGGATGCCTTGAGGTTTCTGAATCTCTTAATCAAGCTATATTTGCAAGAGAAGGAACTGGAAACTTTTAGCCCATCTTTTCATTTAATGTTCACCAATCAGGGTTGAATTTCACTTATTGGTGACTTCTTTATCAGAAAGAATACACCTGATTTAAATTATTTTATACTGTCCTTTAGAACACATTTGATTACTGAGAGAGACCACTGATCATTAATTTATTGATTATTGGATTGATTAATTAATAAATTGATTACAAATAGCTGGCAATTCTGATTCTCAGTTTAATTCACAACTCCAGAAAACATCTTCAGTTTATACCCCTTTATAGCATTAATAGCAATTATTCCTTTTCATTTAGAAATAAGGCAATTGAGGCCCAGGGAAGGAAAATGAGTTTTCTAAACAAGGAACAAACTCCCAAAGTACGTCCCTCTTAATGGAAGCTCCATAGTACCATGGAGATAAAGGAAAGACCTTTTACTTTTTCTTTTATGACATCAACAACTCCATTTTGAAACTAGCCTTTAAATTCAATATAGGATAATTATATGGGCTGATTTTAGTCTTCTCCCAGTTTACTCAGCAAAGATGAGCACAGAGAAATCATTAGTTATTCCAAACAATTCTAGAAGAGGCAGAGTGCTCCAATTACAAACTAACATTAAACTAGATACTTTCTACTTTATTGCAAGGAGAATTACAGATTGCCTTCAATATACTAAACTGTTTATTTTAAATTATTAAAAATGAGTTTGCTTTGTTTTGCTTTTTTGTTATTTTATTTTTATTTATTTATTTTTTTAAATATAGGAGTGAGGCAGGACATTGTTGGAGCACATTCCCTATTTCCCTGAACAAATACTACTGCTGACTCCTTCTAGGAACATGAATCTCTGAACAAATTTCTCACATTAAACTATTTTATTTGAGTCTTGTGTTTTTAACAAGGCAGTATAATGGAAGGACTAATAGATTTAATCAAAGGACTTTAGTTATAATACTAGTTCTTCGACTATACCACCTGTTCAACATTGGATATGTCACTTCACTTTGATGGACCTTAATGTCCTTATCTTGACTTTTGAGTTTCATTTGCCTCTAAATCTATAATTCTTATTATCAAGAAGTGAATTAAATGATGTTCATTGGTCCCGGATATTTCCATCATATGACAATTCTTTAAAGAATGAAAATATTTATATGTAAGTATAAGATATCTTCACAATTATCTGTGTTTCCCAAAATTATGAAATGTCATAACACATATAACTCTTAAACATATATATCTACATAGATAGGATAGATAGAAAGATAGATAGAAATTTATGTATCTATATACAAAGACAGAGGGAAAGTTTTGATATCTAATAATAGAATATTAGGAAGTAGGTGGAAAAGGGATTATTTAGTGGGGCTCCTTGGTTGCGTAGTGCATAGACTATTAGGCCTGGAGTCAGGTAGACTCATCTTCCTGAGTTCATATTTTTCCAAAGATGCTTACTAACTGTAAGGGAAAAGTCTGGGAAAGTCTTTTAGTTATCTTTGTCTTAATTTCTTCATCTGTAAAATTAACTGAAAAAGGAAATAGCAAACCAATCTAATAACTTTGCAAAGAAAACTTCAAATAAGATCATGAAGAATCAGATATGATTGAAAAACTATTGAATATTATATTTTGCTGAATATGTAAACTTTGTCAAGTTTCCTGAAAACATTCTCTAGTGTTACCAGATGTTTGCATTGCTTCTACATAAGCCTGGAGGTTGGAATTTGGTACATGGATTATTGAACAGACATAACCAATTTAGCATTGCAGGGGGACTCACAAGAAAACCTATTCTGAATCTCCTAAGCCAGCAAGATATTCAGTTGAATCAGTGAAGTATTGAAGGTTCAATGACATGATCAGTTGGAAGAAGAATGGGAAATCATCAGAGCAGAAAGACCAGGGAAGAACTAATAAGTAGATAGGCTTGAAGACAGAAATCTCTGTCTATACATTGCCATTTTAGACTCTACTTTGGAATTTTGACTCATTCAGTCTAGATGTGAGATATAAACTCAAGTCTGTCAGCATTCTGCTTGTGGTCCTGTTTTGTATCTCTTTTCTATACATGCTATCCAGAAATGAGCATAAAATGCCATATGTGGTCTCATCTCCACAGGTAAAATGAAGTCATCTCTTTATACCTAGATCCTTTCACTTATTTTAAGCATTGTATTCAATTTTATAGTTAAAACTATTAATTTGAATTGATTTTGAAGAACACTGAGACCTTCAGATTATTTTCAGACAGAATGCTGTCTTTTATTTCTTATGTTTCTTGGATGAAATAGATTTTCTGCACTCAATTATAAGACCATATTTTACTTTAGAAATTATGTTTAAGACAAATACAAAGACAGGAACTCATTTGCCAGATTGATCCATTGGATAAATAGCGGGAAGAAAAAAGAAGAAAAGGTAGAAAAGGAAAGAGGAAGGGAAAAGAAAGAGAGGAGAAAAAAGAAGTGGGACCAGAAGCGCTAAGTAAAAAGGGGAGCGGAGGAAAGGAAAAGGAAGTGAAGGGCGGGGTGAAAGATGACATTTTTCTGAGATATTGAAAGATTCATTTTCAGTTTTTTACATTACAAAATATCCACATATCATATTGAATCGATTTTAATATTTTATATCTTCATTTTTCCAATTTGTATCAATGATGTGTTTGAGAAATGACACAAATCCAGAAAAGTTCTCTCTCTCTCTCTCTCCCTCTCTCTCTCTCTCTCTCTGTCTCTCTGTCTCTCTGTCTCTCTTTCTCTCTCTGTCTCTCTCATTTTCAAAATATCTGTCTTTTTTTCATATTCATCTCTTTGGTTATTCCTTAGCATGCCCTGCCCATTAGTGATACCATCCCAGCTTTCTGATTTTGTACTTAATGAAATGTTGTACCAGGTTGCTACAGTTTTCCAAGGATGAGAGGCAGAGATTGATGGGCTCAATTCCACTGGAACCTTTGTTATGAACTATGAAAGTGTCATCTTTGTTAGGTGACTTTTTCTTACTCCTTTAAAGCTACAAGTCTAAACTCAAGCAATTAGCAAGGCAATTATTATGGGAAAGAGATGGGCCAAAGTAAAAGGGAAATTCCCAAGAAGAAGAAATGTGAAGATTCAAAGGAATCAAAGCTCTTTATTGTCATATATCATTGTGCCTTGTCATTCACTTACATTTTGTCAGATCATGTTTCTGTGTTTAATCAGTCTGGACATGTCATACCTTTTATTAATAATTAATTTAATAAATATAATTTGATTTGGAAGCATTATAATAACTGTCATTTATATGACACATAAAAGCTTAAAAATTGTGGTGTAAATATTATAAATATTTAATAGCTTTAATAAACTATTGTTAAAATTACACATTTTTTATCATGTCCTGTATTATTTGAACCTCATCATTATTCTAGGTATTATATACTTCAGGTATTATTACTGCCATTTTACAGATGGAGAAACTGATATTTAGGGCAGTTGTAGTCCCATTGTTAGTATATGTGGAAGAGAGAATTGAACCCAGTTCAGGTACTCTAATCATTAGACTAGTCATTATAGAAGTCAGAGAGAGATGGACCAGTCAAAGCATGCATTGTAAGAAATTTACCTCTATTCAGAGATGGAGATAATAAAAATCACATGACTAATTTTTATAGATAATGACATTTGTTATTTATTCAAATTGAATAACCCTGTATGCTATACTTTAAACTTTGAGAGAGGACTTCTATATAATTCAGCTTTGTTCTAGTCTACTTACTAAACTAGCTGGATCAACCCAGAATAAAGTTCCAGATCCTTCTGTGCCATAAGAACATTCATAGAGATAAAAAAAGGTCCAATGAATAATCCCTACCTATGAAGAAGAAAAAGAATCAGTGGCAGCTCACCCAGTTCAAATATAAGAATGGGAAGGTGGGAAGGAAGCTCATAGTACCAAGTCTGAAAGATAATGTCAGTAGACTTAACAGGTGAAGAATGAGTTGGATATAGATTTGACCTTGAGGGTCAGAGATCACCATTATCATTTTATAGATGGGGAAACTGGTCCAAAGATGTGAAATATCTTTATTGTTGTGACTGGTCATTTAAAATCACAGAATATCTACTTTCCCATTTCTAAAAGAGGAATACTAGTATTTGCCTCAAAGATTCCTTTTGGAAACCAAATTGCATTACACTTATAAATACAAAAGATATTTATTTAGTGCACTAATATACTGCTCACACAAACCCTACAAAGTAGGCTTTTCAAATATGAAAATTGAGGTTCAGAAATATTAAGAGATTTATCTCTCATCATAAAATTACATGTCACAAAGATAATTTTAATTTAATTGTGAATTCTCTTCACCACATTATGCATTAGCCTCTTTTTTTTGGCACATAAACTAATCTAAAAAAGCAAGTTCTTACCCTGCTAGTGATGATGTGCATCATGAAATAAGTAGAACTGTTTTGTTTTTTTGTTTGTTTATTTGTTTGTTTTCATTTGAAGGTGTCAATCATAATAGCTTTACCTCTGGGCAGTTTAATTTCCTGCCATCAAAAACATTAGAATTTGGAAGTTCTAGATCTTAACTAAGGATAATTCCTTGACTTGTTAAAAAAAAAAAAAAAAAAGATCTGATTCCATAGTGTTTCCTCCAACAGACTGCCCTGTTAGCCCCATACTTTGATTCATTTAAATCTTACTTTGCCTGCTGGCTCAGTGCTTATTGTTCATGTCTAATCCATTCAAAATAAATAATGATGGTGATGATGATGATGATGGTAATAAAAACCCAATGTGAGCCTTCCCTCCTTACTAAGCACTATTTTATAGATATTTTGTCCTTTGTGGCTAAACTCTTTGAAAAGGCCATATACAATAGGTGCCACCAGCTTTTTATTATTTTTATTATTATTCTTTTCTTAACCTCTTACAATACTTCTTCTGACCTTATCATTCCACCAAGAACTGTTTTCTCTAAAGTTACTAATGATCTTAGTTGCTAAATCTAATGACTTTTCTCAACCTTTTTTTTTCCCTCTGAAAAAGAAACCTCTCTTAAGCTTTGGAGGCTGTTGATCATCCTGTCTTATACTCTTTTTTTCCCCTCTTTTTTTTTTTTTTTTTTTGGACACCACTTTCTTCTGGTTCTCCTATCTATATGAATATTCCTACTCAATATACTTTATTAGAATCTCATCCAGATCATGCACTCTAACAATATGTGTCCTTCAGGGCTTTTTTCCCTTCTTCTTTTTCTTCTTCTTCCTCCTCTTCCTTTCCCCCCACCCTTTTCCTCTTCCTCTTCTTCTCCTTCTCATGCTCCTTCTTTTGCTTCTGTTTCTGCTTCTTCTTATTCTGTTTCTTTTTCCTGCTCCTACTCTTCTCCTTCCTTCTCTTTTTCATAGTACATTCTTCTTTCTCAATTCTGCCAAATGAATTCTTTGACTTCCTTTAAGTCTCAACTGAAATTCTATGGTACAGGAAACCTTTCCCAACTTTTCTTAATTTGAGTGCTTTCCCTTTTTAATTATCAGTTCCTCTCTTTACATATTTTTCTTTGTGTTCATTTGTTTATATGTTGTCTCCCCCAGTTAAATTGCAATTTCCTTGAGGGCAGTGACTATCTTTAGGTGCTTAATACTGCTATATCTAAGTCAAGGTTTGGACTTCGTTTATACAATACATTATGGTATTAGAAGTATAGCAGATCTACCTTAACATTTTAGATTCATAGTTAACTGAACCCCAAATTTTATCTAAGAGACATAAATTTTCATTCTGCAAATATATCAAGAAATTTGGGAAATATATCTCACAAGTAATTTCTAATTCTTATTAATAACTTTTCACCAGCAGAAGCTGATCTCCTTGAGAGTACATATACTTATCACTTTATAAATATGTGAGGGTTCACTGATAGGTGCTTTCCTTTAGTTTTATATTTGTAGCTATAGAACTAGATGTGTGGTCGATGTTTAATGTTTAACACAAATTCAAGTAAATTTTTCCCACTGGGGAATTATCTATTATTATTATTATTATTATTATTATTATTATTATTATTTTGCAATCCAGGGCTAGACTAAGCTATAAAATTGATGTGTAAATAACTATAATACATAAATAAGTATATGAACAAATAAATAAAAGTTTTTTTTGTTGTTGTTGTTCTCTATCTCTAATTCTTATTTCCTTTCCTTTCTCCTGATATTCCCCAAGTCCTCATGCTATGCTCTAAATTTTAGATGCTAGAGTACCTTATCTAAAAATGATCTCATCTCTAAGGATCCCAGGCCTGTGAACTTCTTTGTATACCTCACAAAATTTACCCATACTGTATTCCATTTCCTTAGGGACTTGATGGTACTGGATCTTTATCTCAATGCTAATCCTCACTAAAATATCATTGACTAAAAATATTTTGGCTCTATGGAATTATTTTCATTAATTTATTTGTCCACTTATTTTATTATTATTATTATTATTTTGCATGGCATCTAAAATCTTATTTGAAAGGAACCAATAATTGTGAAATGTTATGATGCCAAGAAAGATGTTTGAAGGAGAGATGGGGATGAGGGTTGAGTTGAGTGTTCCCAAGATTCCTACCACATAGATATAGATATCCTTGGATGTCTAGGCCTAGGAGGCACAGCTCTAAGTTCTCATCTTCCATCTTGATTCTATCAAATCCTTTCAGAAGAGACAAGTTTATATGATAGTAATGGAACATTTAGTCAGTGCCTAGGTTCCTCATGCCATTCCAAAGGAAGTGTTTTTTTTTCAAATTTTTTGGTTACTCAAATCTTCTCAGTACTTCCCTTCTCTCCTGTGCTATTTCATTCAGAATCAAAGAATATTTAATCTGGCTTGCATGAACTGCCAGAATTTGGATTTTAAAATACCTCAGACAGCCTTGAGGAATGCCACCTTCTTCCTCTCTTTTTTCCTCCTCAATTGTCTTTTAAGGTAATTGGTATAGAAAAAAAAAAGGCATGCGTTCCATCCTGCTGTGTTCTTCTTCAGGAACAGGGAACTTGGATATGATCCTTTCAATCTGCCCCACCCATAAAATTCCTTTGTTGATAAAATATGTCTGATCTCTTATAAAGACATGCTGCCTTTGACATTTAAAAGATGCATTTATAATCAGCATCTTCAATTACAATTCTTCTGTTTATAAGTGAAACTTTTCCTGTTTCTTGATCATTTCTTTTCTGGGATGTCTTCTTTTTAACTCTCTAAAATTGGGTTAACAAAATTCACTTAAAAAAAAACCCTAAACAAATCCAGATTATATATATATATATACATGTATATATATATATATATATATATATATATATAATATATATATAAACTGAAAAAAAAATAAGAGATTATCATACCCAATCATTTCTTTTTGCTCATGAGGAAAGTGAACCTCTAAGATCTCTAAGTTAGTGTGTTCAAAGTGAAATTAAACATGATCCTCCTAAATTTAAATCTGAGTCTGGCTAATTACTATGCAACATTTATATATCATGTTATATGAGTGGTGATTAAGAAAATCTGACAACTTGAAGAGTGCCTTCCATTGCAGGCAAATTTACCATTTTTGATTTTTTTTTCCCCTTTAACTTAAATCTATAAGCTGCAAACACTTCAGAATGGTCACATATTAAAAGACTCAAATAAACAAATTTGAGATCTTGCTGCATTTGTAGTTCTCTTCAATTATGTTAGCAATCCATTCTATGTTTCTTTCTCTCCCCTTTCTCCTAGTCTCTCTTAATTCTAATGTATTTCTTTTGTCTTATTGTTTAACTATTATTTATTGGGTATATAGTTATATTGACAGGATAATTGTTTGCAGGCTGTCTCTTCCATTAGATTACAAACTCCTTGAGGGTAAAATTCTTTTTGTTTATTGTATATATTCAGCACTTAGAACACTCCCTGCCATAGATTGGACCTTAATGGTTCTCTCTATATATAGAGAGTGATAGAGATATATAGATACACAAATATACACATACACACACACACACACACACACACACATATATATATGTATGTGTGTACATACAGACATATATACCTATACACACATATACATGCATGTTTTTGTTTACAAATATTATGTGTATATATGTAAACAACATGGAATATAAGCAGTATTTGAATCCAAATTTTAATATATTTAGCATTTTCATTTTTTGATAGGTAAGATATCTAGCAGTCACATTATTTGCATCTTACAGGGTTATTATTATCCCTATTTTACATAATAGAAGTAGACAAACAATTTTGTACAGTGGGCATGTTTCAAAATAAATTCCAAGTCTATCTTTATTTATATAGTTAAGATTATTATACTACTCTTAGAGTAGAATCTGGGTAGTAGAAGGTAAAAGAAAATACAGGAACAGAGTAGAAGGTAGTACGTAGTCATAAAATAATTCTGAAATTAAGTCGAAAGTGAGTTCTTATTTCTGATAATAAACTTGTCTATTCTAAAAAAAAAACAATAAGTAATTTCATTTCAATTTAACTCAATAAATATTAAGCTCCTGTTATATGTCAGGTACTGGGCTAAGTGCTGGAGACACAAATAAGAAAATAAATAAAGACAGCCCCTGCCCTCAAGGAGCTTATAATAGAGTCAGGAAAATCAATTAGAAAACTAAGAGGGGAAAACCAGAGGATACCCGGGATGGAGAAATGAGCTCCTTTTTTAATAGTGGAGTTAAAGCAGATCTGCTGATGGAAAACGGAAAATTACTTGGAATGTTTTGTTGTTCCTCCTTCATTTGTCAGGAGGACCAATGATTGGGAAGGTGATGTCTTGACTTGCAAGTGAATTGCATTTAAGTGAGGCGAGCTGTGCAAAGTCAGCAGTCTCACTCTCTTTCCCACTGAGACAATCAGTAAGACATGACAGTAAGATTTCATTTGAACAGCTTTATCCTGGGGAAGGCAGGATGTTCCTTGGTGTTAAAAACCAGCAGAGCTACTGATTAGAAATGGAAAGTTAATTGGTAAATTGAGAGTCCTCTATAAAGAAAAGCTAGCTCCTCTCAAAGAATTTCTTTTAAAGTAGAGTTTAATATTCTACTTCAGATTAGTTTGGTATGAACAATATGTCCTTCTAACTTCTAAGAAACAGAAACACAAATCAATTCTAATCCAGATAGAATTTGAAGCTTCAATTCAGGAACATATAGCCTTAAAGCTGATCTCTGACACTTACCTATATGACTTGGATAAATCAATGAATTGGTAGTATTTGATGAATTCTATTATACTGGGAAACAGAAGCCTCCAATCTGAGTATACTCTGCTATAACTGTGTATTGAGAAAATTTAATTCTTATTCTACCAATTAAACTCTTTAAAGTCTGGGTTCTCTTTGAATACAATGATAGTGGGTTCAGAAAACCTTTATTTACTATATTTAAATTTTTTGGGGGGAATTTGTTCCTCTGCCTTTGCCCCTTCAGGAAAGTTTCAATGGGACAAGAATGAAATAATGTCTTGCACCTTGGGCAATAGACAACTGATGCAATAGCAATACATTAGTTGATACACTTAATTATCTTTGGCACACATAATTATTAGGGAAGAGTAAACTTACCTCCCTCTGCATCCTTCCTTAATTCAGCTTACTTTGATGCTGAGAACAAGTTTAACCTTAAGGGAAATTGAGCAGGAGATAGTATTTGCCTTTGACATTCTCTTCTCCTTTCACTCTACACTCACAATAATTAATAATTGTTAATTTAATTTCCTGAAACTGGGTTCTTGGATATTATCCAAGGAAAATATGTAGGTTCTCCTCTCTTATGAGTTAGCTGTGTCGTATAGTGAATAGAATTGTACTTAGAACCTGGAAGACCTGCCTTTGAATCTGATTTCAGTAATGTGGTGGTTGTGTGACCTTTAACAAAAATCAGACCATCTTTAGCCATCAGTTTCCATATCTGTTAGATTGAAATGATGATAATATCTAATTGATAGGATTGTTGGCAGGATCAACTGAAATTATATGAAAGACTTATGTGAATGATATTAATTATTCATGGCTAGTTTGGAAAATCTGTACATGGCTCCCTTGTGTCAATTAGTGAAAAAAAAAATACATGGGCCTGGCATCAAATAATCTGAATATTGGATTTAGAAAAATCTAGTTTATTTATTTACACTTAATATTTGTTATATCACTTACAATCCTGTTTGTGTAATTTAGCTTCATTATTCTTCAGTAAACACCTTAGTATTTCTATCTACTAAGTCAAAGAGAGTCACAATGATCTTGGAAAAAGATCTCACTTTGGTCTTCTCATGTTTAGACACATGAAGGTATATATATATATATATATATATATATATATATATATATATATATATATATGAACAAGGACTAAATTATCTAATACAAAGTATATATACTATAACACTAGAGAAAGGGTTTAGGGGAAATGGAAAGAGAACTGAATTAGAGTCAAAAGAATTCAAAGAATGGAAAGCCAAAGGACTTAATTTCAAATTACATCTTTGCAACTTATTACTTGGGCGATCATAGCAAGTCACCTGAAT
Organism: Antechinus flavipes; assembly: GCF_016432865.1. NCBI lineage: Eukaryota > Metazoa > Chordata > Mammalia > Dasyuromorphia > Dasyuridae > Antechinus > Antechinus flavipes. Next base: position 27,602,042 of record NC_067399.1, read on the forward strand.
GATCTAGAATTTCTTTGCTTATAAAATGAAACTGAAGGCTATCTGAACTCATAGCATCCTACTATCCTCTGATCTGAATTCAAATTCAAAATCTATAGATGTTGTTCTAAAAATCAGGGGAAAGTTGTCTAATTAATCTTATAGGAGATGAGAAAGTTACAGACAGCTTAAATGATTTAACCAGGGTCACAAATGTCTACATCCAATTTCCAACTACATGTTCAATAGAAACTGCTGAGTGCAAAGATAGATCCAATGAGAGGAAAGGAAGTTTAGTCATTGCTTCTGCAAAGTGGTTTAGCATAAAAATTAGAGATGTTGGAAAAAAGCTAATGGGTCATTTGGATCACATGTTTATATGTCTATTGAGCTGATGAAGGAATGGATGAATACACTTGGAATCTGGAGATGGTGGGAAATCATTCTCTATGAAGACTGAAAATTAAGTAAGCTAGCATCAATTAATTAATCAGGCAACCTATGAATAAGCATTTATGAAGTATCTGCTTTGTACCAGCCAATGAGATAAGACTAAACATGTATAAATGAAATGATCGTTGGTTTCAAAGAGCTTGTAGTTTTGGAATTCATGAAAATAAAGAAAGCATGGTAAGGAGACCTAGGGACATTGGCCAAAATCAAAATAAAGTATCATTAAACAAGTAGCTTACCATTATGGATTTTTTTAAAAAAGCTACTCTTAAAACCTGAGAGAATGGAGTTTTGTCACACATAAATAATTTCTGGCTTCTCATGGGCAACTCAGTTACACACACACACACACACACACACACACACACACATACACACGATGTCATTGCATCTTAATAAATAATTTCCTCATCATAAATGTTATAAAGTTCTGACATCAGAAGTCCAGTCTCTGTCTTTGATGGAGAATATGTGTTGAGATAGATACATTGTTATCCAAGGCTCTTGAAAGTCAATCTATATTGTTTGGAGTTTATTTTGAAGACAATAGGGAGCTACAGGTAAATGTTGAGAAGTGATGAATAAAAACTGAAAAGACTTCCAAGACTTGCTTCCCGAGACTGCAATGTCTTAAAGGAGTCCCATTTTCTGGTTAAGGTAGACAACTACACTATTAGGCTGAGAAGAGAAATGCAGAAGTATTATTTGACTATTCTTTGTTCATAAAAGAATATTAGCCATGCTTCACCCCCACACACATTTCCAAGCATGTATTACTATTCCCTTGTAAATTTGAAAAGACACAACTTTTTTGTTAAAGCTCTTCTGCTTTTTAAGTGAGCCATTTGAATATACCCTGCTTAGATGTGTCATGATTATAGGTTCATTTCTGTCACCCAGGGAGCTCCAATTAATTGTGTTCTTCCTTGCCTTTGACCAACTTTCTTTTTCATCAAGTTATTTGTTTTCTGCAAGATTTATCTTTGCCCAATTATTCGTTAATTACCCTGACATGTTGCTTTTAAAAAATAACCACCTCTAAACCACAAACTTTCTGAAGTATTTACAATCTGACTGGCAAAAAAGGGAGACAGTTGAGAAGACCGGAGAAACTTTATTCCCCATTAGGGGTGACAGCATTATTATATCCTTAAAATGTGCTGATTAAGTCAGCTTTACATCCATGAGGAGAAGGGGTTTGACTGCTCTGATTCCAGCATTATAAAATGCCTGTGCTGGAAGAGATCTTAAAAATCTACTAGGTTATTATTTTGTAGTTGCAGGAAAGTCTCAGTCTTATCTGTAGTTGGGGAGGAGGGCAGGGAACTGAGATTTTCTGTCAGTGCTTTCTAATCTATTTGTGTGTGTCATGAATGCCTTCTTTGTCAATCAGTCCTGTCAATCAATGAATCCTATGGACCTCTTCTCCGAATCATGTTTTTAATCATTAAAGAAAATGCTCTATTTAATTTAGATGGCTAAAATAAGACTTTTTCCCCATACAAATTCACACCTATAAAATACTACATGTATCTCTTAGGGTAGACCTCAAGTTTATGACCCTAAATTATGTCAACTCCTTGATTGTATATATTAGGAAATTAATGGCCTTAGAGAGAAAATTATTATTCTAATATCAAACAGATAGGAAATGCCAGAAGTAAAGACATTTCTATAAGCTATAAATCCTAATCTCTTTCATCTAACATATTCTCTCCTAAGGAAGTGAAATAATTTTTAGAATGGTTAAAAAAATTACTTCCTTTATCATAGCTTTTATACAAGAATACAGAACACAATAGCATATCCTATCTTTCTTTATCCCTTCCTGTGTTTCCTTTGCTTAACTCCAACCTGAATATACATCTCAAATTCAGTTCACAAAGGTGGCAGATGCAACCTTTCTTGGGTATAGTGCTAAGGACATGAGTTACAAAGGAATCTCCAATGCATGCTCTCACTGATGAGATGAGGTGGTATGGAGAACAAGCAAATTACAGACAGAAAATTAAATTATATTTATGCATACATTATATACACAAATGTGTATCATATATGCTTACATATAATCGCATGTAGTGATATAAATACATAAAGACTGATATATAGCCATATTTGTATTGACTTGTCTTCTCCTCCCTGCACTTCCCTCCACATTTTTTCTTTTCTTTGTTCCATTTTATCATGCTCACTAGCCATACTACAGAGTCCCAAAGGCAATGGCAAATATGTGATAGCCTGAGATTCCTTGTTGAAGCAGAAACCATGGCAATGGTGAGGGCAGGTCTTGCTTCTCCTTGGATGTCATCATCTTGCCAGTACATGGCATATTCAGCAGCAGAGTTCTTTCATGAAAGGTATAACATGTTGCTGCTTGCTCCATTGTCTTAATTATACTTCCTGTTTTTGCATGATTCATTTTGCATTTTTTCCTAAAATTCTGCTGAAGAGAAGCAATAAAACACAGTGTATAGAAGTCAGTGTTAGCATTAGGATGTCATAAGTTAGAGTACCATTTCCAACACGTAAGAATTGGACAATCCTGGAATATCATTTAGTCTCTTAATACTCCAAACAAGTTTGTATAATTACAAAGAAGCAAGCTAAATGTGATGACACACAATGTCTCTGATAAGCACATTTTTATTTTTTAATTATTGTTTTTTTCCTGAATTATATAAAAACACATTTTGTTATTGTTATTGTTGTACTTATACATGTACATTCATTTTTTGCAGTAACTTTTTCTTTTTCCAAATACAAACAAAAATATTTTAAATAGATTTCAGCATTTACTTTTACAAAAATTTATGTTCCAAATTTTCATCCCTCCTTTTTCCTTTCTCCTGGATATCAAATAATCTACTATAGGTTAGACATTTGCAATTCTTCTAAACATATTTCTGTATCCATCATGCTGTGCAAGAAAAATGAGATCCAAAGGGGAAAAAAATATATATATAAGCAAGGAACAATAGCAAAATGGTGAAAATATGCAGTCTCCATACTTCTCTCTCTGGATGTACACCATAAGTCTATTGCAATTGACTTGAATCACCAATTATTGAAAAGAGTCAAATCCATCACAGTTGATCATCACACAACTTTGTTGTGGGTGTGTAAAACGTTCTTTTGGTTTGACTCACTTTGCTTATCATCAGTTGATGTAAATCTTTCCAGGTTTTCTGAAATCAGCCTGCTTCATCATTTCTTATACAGTAATGGTATACTATTATATTCACATTCTATAACTTATTCAGCCATTCCCCAAATGATGGGCATCCACTCAATTTCCAGTTCCTTGTCATTACAAAGAGTCCTGCTAGTAACATCTTTCACATATGGGTCCTTTTCCTATATATATATATATATATATATATATATATATATATATATTATATATATATATATATATATATATATATATAATATATATATATATATATATATATAATTTTTTTTTATCACTTTAATATACAGACTAAATAGTGACATGGCTGGATCAAAGGATACTGTGTTTCCCCGATAATAAGACACTCTCTTATTATTTTTTTGGACAGAAAAACACCAGAGGGCTTATTTTCAGGGAAGGCTTATTTTAATGAACATTGACAGCTTTTAATAAACAGGTAAATGTGAACCAAAAAAAGTACCTTTATTCAATAATGATCATGTCATCTTTTTCAACAACATCGTCATAAGTGTCCATACCCTGAAATCTGTCCTGGATGTCTTGCCCCTCTATTTCCTTCAGAAGATGTGGACCCAATCTATCATGTCCAGCAATATAGCTCTCTTTAAATGAACATGTCTTGTCCAGGTAACCTGCTCATAGTGCCTTGGCGACACAGCTGTCAGTAATTTTATCCCATGACTTCTTCACCCAAGTCACAACTTCTTGCAGACAGGGCTTCACAAAGTTTCCACGCTGATTTCTTTCCATTCTATTTTCAATGTAGTCATTGACTTCTATCCGCAAATGGCCCTTGAATGGCTTGTTTATTGCAATATCAAGGGTCTGGAGATAGGCATTCATTCCTGCAGGAATCATTACTTGATCTATTCTTCTCTCTGCAAGGAAGTTCTTCATTTCTTTAGCATGGTGAGTGCTGGCTGAATCCCAGATTATCAGACCTCTTTGGTTACCTCACATAACAAGTGGCAGCATTAAATCAACTTTCTTATAACGGCTTGTGTACACCAGGCTTTTTCGGTTTCAAGAACGTAAATGCCTGATACACGATCAATCTTATCTTTCTTGCCCTTACTGATGATTAGAGGTGTGGCTTTCTTTCCATCAAAACGAATTGCCAAAACACAGGTGACTCGTGCAGACAGAATAATAAAATTATGACCATCAGTACTTCTTTTCACTCCATCATGCCCCTCAATAATGTTTTAACCCCATCATGCTCCCTGAGTGCTCCTTCTATCCTCCATGATGCCCCCTGAGTTATTCTTTTATCCTCCATCATGCCCCCTCACTCCCACTTACATACCGGATTTTTATGTTGTCCTGCCTCAGCTCTCCTCTGCGGCACTGCTCTCAATGGCGCCAGCAAGCAAATCACTGGGGAAGAACAGGATGACAAGCTCACTGCTGCAGCTCTGATTGGATGCAGCTGGGAGTGTGGCTTGCATTTCACCCAGGGGGGAAGGGGAGGGGACGGTGCATACAGAAGGTACCATAATGTAGCATGTAGCGCAATCTCAATAGGGCTTATTTTCGGGGGAGGGCTTATTTTAGAGGAATCTTACACAGTAAGGAGAGGGCTTATTTTGGGATAGGTATTATCGGGGAAACACGGGTAACTATTGGGGCACAGTTCTAAATTGTTCTACAGAGAAGTTGGACTAGTTTATAACTTCACCAACAAATAAGTGTGCAGGTTTTCCCATATCCCTCCAACTTTTATTGTTATATTTTCCTGTCATCTTAGCCAATTTTATAGGTTGTGAAGTGGTAATTTAGAATTATCTTAATTTGCATTTCTCTAAACAATAGTGATTGGAAACATTTTTATATGCCTGAAAATGGCATTAAATTTTTCATCTATATTTCATCTATAATCCACAATTAGTATCTATATCTATATAAATTCATCTATAATTAATATCCTTTGGCCATTTATCAATTGGAGAATGGTTTATATTCTTAATAAATTTGTCAATTCTCTAAATATTTTAGAAATAAGGCCTTTATCAGAAACACTAGATATAAGTTTCCCCCTGCCCTGATTTCTGTTTCCCTTCTAATCTTCACTGCATAGGGTTTGTTTCTACAAACCCTTTTTAATTTAACATAATAAAATCATCCTTTTTACATTTTAGAATGTTCTTTAGTTCTTCTTTGGCCAATTGCCTCCCTTTTCCAGAGATCTGAGAGACAAACTATTTGTTGTTCTCTAATTTGCTTATATTATCACCCTTTATATCTAAGTCCTGACCCCATTTTGATCTTATTTTTTATAGGGTGTTAGGTGTTGATTAATTCTTAGTTTCTACCATATTATTTTCCAGTTTTCCAAACATATTTTCTCAAATAGTAGTTCTTATTCCAGAAACTAGTGTTTTGGGGTTTATCAAACATTAGACTAGTATTATCATTAACTATTGTGTCTTGTAAATTTAACCTATTCCCCTGATCCACTACTTTTTTTTTTTTTTTTTTTAGCCAGTACCAAATGGTTTTATGATGTTGCTTTATAATATAGTTTTAGGTCTAGCACATGTAGGCCACCATTTTTTTTTTTTTTTTTTCATTAATCCTCTTCATATTCTTTACATGTTTTCTTCCAGAATTTTTTTTTTAGTTCTATAAATTAATTTCTTGGCAATTTTATTGATATGGCACTGAGTAAGTAGATTCATTTAGTAGAATTGTTCTTTTTATTACATTAGCTCAGCCTTCCCAAGAGCTCTTGATATTCTTTCAATTATTTGTATCTAACTTTATTTGTGTAATATATTGTGTGTTATATTGTATGAAAAGGATTTTGTAATTCTGAAAATATAGTTCCTAACTTGTCTTTGGAGTATTTTACATTATTTATAGTTATTTTAAAAGAAACTTCTCTTTCTATGTCTAGCTGCTATATTTTGCTGGTCCATGATCGATATGGACTTATTTTGTATCCTGAAACTTTGCTAAAGTTGTTAATTGTTTCTATTATTTTTTTTAACTTGATCCTCTAGGATTTTCTAAGCATAACATCATATCATGTGCAACATGTGATAATTTCTTTCCTTGTTACCTACTCTAATTCCTTCAATTTCTCTTCTCTTATTGCTTGCTAAAGGTAATATTTCTAAGTGACAATGGGCATCCTTGTTTCACTCCTGATTTTATAAGGAATGCTTCTAGTTTATCCCCATTACATATAATGCTTGATTATGGTTTTAGATAGATGCTACTTAACATTTTAAGAAAAAAAACTATTTATTCCTATGGTTTTCAGGGTTTTCCTAGGGAATGGATGTTATATTTTGCTTTTTCTGAATCTATTGATATAATCTTATGATTTCTGTTAGTTTGGTATTGATATTGTCAAATATCCAGATTTTTTCACTGATATTGAACTAGCCCCACAATCCTGTTATAAAACATATTTTGCCATAGCATATTATACCAGTAATAAATTGCTGCAGTCTTTTTGATATTATTTTATTGAAGATTTTTGTGTCAATATTACTTAGGAAAATTGCTTTATAATTTGCTCTATTTTGGCCCATTCTGGTTTAAGTATCAACACCATATCTGTGCCACAAAAATAATTTGTTAGGTCTCCTCTCCCTATTTTTCTATATAGTTTATATAGTATTGGAATTGATTGTTCTTTATGTGCTTAGTAGAATTCACCTATAAATTCATTTGATTTTTGAGACTATTTTCAAAGGAAGTTCACAATGATTTGTACAATTTTCTTTTCTAAAATGGGACTATTTAAGTAATGCATTTCCTCAATTGTTAATGTGGGCAATCTATATGTTAATAAGTATTCATCCATTTCACTTAGATTATTAGATTTATTGGTATGCAATTGGACCAAATAGTTCCTAATTGTCTTAATTTGCTCTTAATTGGTTGTAAATTTATCCTTTTCATTTTTGATACTGGTAATTTGGTTTCTTTCTAGCTTTTTCTAATCAAATTAACATTCCTAACTTTTTTCTTATTTATTTGTGGTACTTATCTAGATCTGATAAAGAGAAGGTAAGATTCTCACTAGTATAATTTTGCTGTCTGTTCCTTTAAGTCACTTAACTTCTCTAAGAGTTTTGTTACTAAACTACTTGTTGCATATATGTTTAATATTGATATCACTTCATTAGATATGGTACCCTTTATCTATTTTTTCTCCATAAAACTGATTCTTAGTTTTATTAGTCAGCTCAGTAGTTGTCTTACTTTCTCCCTTGATTTTCAGAATTTCTATTTTTGTATTTAATTTTTTTTAATTTGTTCTTTTTCTAGCTTTTATACTTTCATTTCTAATTCATTGATTTTCTCTTTTTCTATTTTATTTATGTAAGCATATAGAGCTATAAAATTTCCCCTTTGCCTACATCTCAAATGTTTTGATATATTGTATCATTATGATCTTTATCTTGGATGAAATTATCCATTGTTTTTATGATTTGTCATTTTACCTACTTATTCTTATAGAATTAGATTATTCAATATCCTATTATAATCTCTTTTTTCCTGGCCCTTTATTGAATCTAATTATGAATTCATCATTAACCAAAAAAGATATATTTACTATATCTTTCTTTTTTGCATTTGACTGGATTCTGGATTTTATAGCTTAATATACGGTCATTTGTGTGTGTGTGTGTGTAGGTGTAGGTGAAGGAATATTCCTTCTATCCCCATTCAATTTTCTCCAAAGGTCTATCATAACATTTTTTTTTTGTCTAAAATTCTATTTACCTCTTTAACTTCTTTCTTGTTTATGTTGTGGTTAGATTTATCTAGTTCTGATAAAGGGAAATTAAGATTCCCACTTGTACAGTTTTGCTATCTCTTTCTTCTTGTAAATCACTTAATTACTCTAAGAATTTGGATGCTATACCATTTGTTGCATATATGTTTAGTATTGCTATTTCTTCATTAGCTATGATACCCTTTAGCAAAATATAGTTTCCTAACTTCCTTATTTCCTTTAGTTCCTTTTAATTAGATCTATTTTTGCTTTTGTGGATTGCTACTCCTGCTTTTTTTTGTTTCAGCTTAAACAGAATAAATTCTACTCCAATCTTTTGCCTTTGTTCTGAATGCATCTCTCTACTTCAAATGTGTTTCTTATAAACTATACATTGAAGAATTCTGACTTTTAATCCATTGGCTATTTTAATTCATTTTATGGGAGAGTTCATCCTACTCTCATTTATTGATAAAATTACTAACTTTTTCCTCTACAAGCCAATTTTTGCCAAGTTACATTTTTCTCTCTTCTTCTCCTCTCTCTGCTGCATATATTGTGGGTGTTATGAGTTCAAATGTTGGAGTTCTTGTTCTTCTCAAGGCAAAGCCGGTTTAGAGGCTTGGAGCCCTTCGGATGTCTCCAAATCCAAAAGTTCTGTCCTTCAGCCTCTGCCTCTGCTTTCTTCTGCCTCCAACCAAGACAGAGATGGAAGGTCTCTCTTATCTCCTTCTGGGGAGCCCAGCCACCAACTTGCCGCGGAGAGAGGGCTTCTGGCGTAGCTCCACTGAAATCCGTCAAAGTGTTCTCTGCAGCAGAGTCGCTCCTCTCGAGTCCAGCGCGATCAGCCAGTCAAGAGGAAAAAATGTATTCTGCCATAGATGCCTCATCACTGGCCTTTTATCTGATTCTTCTGAGAGAATGGGATTATGGGTTTTCTCCCATAGTGCTCTCTGGCCCAATGAGCTTTAAGGGAGGTGTGGACTCCCTTGAAGTTAGAAAGTGTACTTTGTGAAGCTAGCATACTTGTGGACTCCAATGAGTAAAGGTGGGAACACAAGCCTTGTATTGATTAGTTCTACTTAGTACCTTGTTTCAGGTTCTGGTCAAAACATCTTCTTGTAAGATTAGATCAACTCTAATTAGTTAGCAGTTAGTAAGGATTCCAACATCGGGCCTATTCTTCCCTGCCTTGTGATACAGATTTTTCCTAAAGTCCTTACAAAATATCTTAAGCTGTAAATTAAACATTGAATATTTGTGGGTTCCACCCAAAATCTGTTTAGAGGCTAGCGCTAGTATTAATTCTGAGGTTAGTTAGGGAGAGCTCGGGTAATGTTTTGTCTACTCTCCACTATTTTGCCTCTGCTATGTACATTCATTTCTATGTATTTCCATATGTGTAATTTTGAGAGAGAGAATTAATAACAAAAGGTCAAACAACAGGGGCAAGTGAAACTATTATGTGTTGATCTATATTCAGTCTCCATAGTTTTCTCTTTGGATATGAATGATATTTTCTATCTGAAGTTTATTGAGATTTTCTTGAATCACTGAACAGCTGAGTAGAATGAAATCTGTCATAGTTGGTCATTGCACAATTTTGCTACTGATCAGTACAATGTTTTTCTGGTTCTGCTTTCTTCACTCAGCATCAGTTCATGTAAATCTTTCTAGAACTTTCTAAAATCACCCTGTTTGTCATTTTTTAGAGTAATAATAACATTCCAGTACATTCACATACTATAACTTATTCACCTATTCCCTAATTGATGAGCATCTCCTCATTTTCTATTTCCTTGACACTACAAAAATAGGTACTACAAACATTTTTGTATATGTGTATCATTTTTCCTGTTTTATGATCTCCAAGATAAAGACCCAACAGTGACACTGATAAGTCAAATGATATGGACAGGTTTATAGTCCTTTGGTCATAGTTCCAAATTGCTCTTTAGAAGGGCTGGATCATTTCACAACTCCCCCAATGAAGCATTAGTCTTAGTTTTCCCACATCACCTTCAACATTTATCATTATTTTTTCCTCTCTTCTTAATCAATCTGATATGTATGCGGTGTTGCCTCAGAATTGTTTTTAATTTGCCCATCTACTCAATAATGATTTAGAGCATTTTTTCATATGACTATAGATAGTTTAAATTTCTTAATTTGTTCTCTGTTAATATCCTTTGAACATTGGAGTTAATTCTCTGTATATTTTAGAAATGAGGCTTTTATTAGAAATACTGGTTGGAAAAAAAAATCCCGAGCTGCATGATCACCTTCTAATTTTGGCTCATTTGTTTTGTCTGTGTAAAACCTTTTTAATTTAATGCCATCAAAATTATTTATTTTGCATTTAATAATATTTTTAGTTTTTCTCTGACCATACATTTCTTTCTTCTCCAAATCTCTTGGAGGTGAACTATCTTTTCATTAACTAATTTGCTTATAATATCATTCTTTGTGCCTCAATCATGTACCCATTTTAATCTTATTGCAGAATGAGGTATGAGATATATGTCTATACCAACTTTCTGGCATTATTTTCTAGTTTTCCAAAGAAAAATTTGTTAGTGAATTCTTATCCTAGAAGCTTAAGTCTTTGGGTTTATCAAAAAGTAAGTTAATTATTGTGTCAAGTCTTTCTAACATATTCTACTCATTTACCACTCTATTTCTTATTTGTAGCTATATGGTTTTGATGATTACTACTTTATAAAATAATTTTAGGTCTGGTACTGCTAGGCCACTATCCTTTGAAATGTTTTTCTTTGAGTCCTTTGATAATCTTAATCTTTCCTTTTTCCAGATGAATTTTGTTATTATTTTTTCTAGGTTTGTAAAATATTTTTTGGCAGTTTGATTGGTATAGCATGAAACAAGTAGGCTAATTTAGGTAGAATTATCTTTGTATATTAGCTCAGCCAACTATGAGCAATTAACAGTTTTTCCAATTATTTTTATCTCACTTTATTTGTATGAAAAGTATTTTGTAATTGTGTTCATATAGTTCTTTGCTTTGCCTTGGCAAATATTCAAATACATCATTCTGTCTATAGTTATTTTAAATGGAATTTCTCTTTCTGTCTCTTGCTACTGGGTTTTGTTGTAAAACCCTAGAAATGTGTATGACTGGTGTGGATTTATTTTATAACTAGCAATTTTGCTAAAGTTGTTGTTTAGAGTAGTTTTTTTAATTGATTTTTTAGAATTCTCTAAGTATACTATCATATCATATGCAAAGAATTATCATTTTATTTCCTCATTGCCTTCTCTAACTCTATTTTTTTTTTCCTTTTCTTATTGCTGGAGCCAATATTTCTACTATAATACTGAAAAATAGTAATAATGGGCATTATTGTTTCACCCTTATTATTATTGGGAATTATTTACAGCTTCTCTCCATTATATATAATATTTGCTGATGGTTTTAGATGGACACTAAATATCATTTTTTAGGAAAAATCCATTTATTCCTATTTTCTCTAAAGTTTATAATAGGAATTGATGCTGTATTTTATTCAGAGTTTTTTTCTGCATCTATTGAGGTTATATATCTTTTACTTTTGTTATTGACAAGCTCAATTATATCAATAAGTTTCCTTTAATTGAAATAGCCCTGCATTGTTACTGTAAATACCATTTAGTTATAGTGTACTATCCTGCTAATATACTATTATAATCTCTTTACTAATTTTTTATTGAAAAATTTTGCATTGATATTCATTAGAGTTATTGTTTTATAAATGTTGTTGGTTTTGGATCTTCCTAGTTTGTGTCATAGAACAAACTTTTGCACCACTTCTTCTTTGCCTATTTTTCTATTTATTTGAATTAATTGTTCTTTAAATGTTTAATAGAATTAACTTGCAAATTTATCTGGTCCTAGAGATTTTTTTTTAAAGAGTTCATTGATGGCTTGTTCAATTTCGAAATGGGGTTACATATTTTATTTCCTCTACTGTTAATCTGGGCAATTTATATTTCTTCAAATGTTCATAAAATTCAATTAGATTGCCAGATTTGTTAGCATACAGTTGGGCAAATAATTTCTAATTATTGCTTTAATTTCTTCTTTATTGGTGGCAAATTCATTGTCTTCATTCTTGATACTGGTAATTTTATTTTCTTTCCTTTTTCTAATCAAATTAACCAAAAGTTTATTTATTTTGTTGTTGAATTTTGTTAATGAAACCAATTCTTAATTTTGCTAATAAGCTGGGTTGTTTTATTACTTTCAATTTTATAAATTTCTCCTTTGATTTTCAGAACTTCTAATGTGGTATTTAACATGAGGGTTTAATTTTTTTTTTTCCTAGCTTTTTTATTAGCATACAAGATTCATTGATGTTTTCTTTATTTTATTCATGTAAGTATTTAGAGATATAAAATTTCCTCTAAAAACAGCTTTGGCTGACACCATAAATTTTGTTGTGTTGCCTCATTATAGTCATTCTCTTACAGACCCATATGTTTTGTGGTTTGCTCACAGCAGGGGTTAACCCAATGTAATCCTGCCTGTTCTTTCCTGATTTCCCCAGCTGGCGCTTTGCCTTCTGCTCTGGGACTGGAGGCTACATCACTGGTCTCTAGTCTGTTTGCTACTGTTTTACTGAGGTAGGACAGTGCTGATCCACTGTGATTAAAACTTTCCCTCACACCTTCTAAGCTGGGCTGAGCACCCCTTTCACCCCAGTGAGAGTGACCTTTTTTGACATCCTTCAGACCTAGCTTGAGCTGGAAAATTGTTCCCTTACATCTCTTTGTACACTCTTCAGAGGTTTGGTTTTATGTGGTTTTCCAGTGAAACTTGGAAAGCTGAAACAGCTTCCTGTCTTCACTTCACCACCTTAACTCTGACCCCGGAATGCTCTGTCATTCTTTTATGACACACTCATCTCTGTACAAAGCACAGAACACAGAGTGAAAACAGATTACTTATAGTTAGAACACATAATCTTTTTGAATACCTACTAAGTAGACTGAAGAATGCTCAGACATAAAAGGAAGAGGACCAACAAAACCTAGAGAGGAAATGATGTGCAGGAGAACTTCAGCAAATGAATAAAATAATGTATGAAAGTTAAGGATAAAAATTGAGAAAAATCCTTTAGACTTGGTGATGGTAACTTTGAAGGCGATATCTTCAATTGAATGACTAGATCAGAAGCCAAAAATGAACTTGACAAGGGTCTAATAAAGAAGGAAGAAGTATTATAAATTGTAGATGATATTTCTTTTCTTTCTGAGGTTATTGGGATTAAGTGACTTATATAGAGTCAGAAATCTATGAAATATTATGTGTCTAAGGCAGATTTGAAGTTGGGTCCTACTGATTTCAGGGCTGGTGCCCTATCCGTTGCACCATCTAGTTGCCCCCTGGTATTTACAAAGATCTGTAACAAGAAGTAAAGAGAAAAACAAACCAATATTAAATCTGACAATTTAGAGGCACTCTAAAGACACTCTATGGTTCTAAGTGAGAACAGTACTAATCTAACTCTTAATTTGGATTCAAATCCCACCTCAGATTTTATTAGCTGTTTGACTGAATATTCCTTAATTTCTTTGGGACATTGTTTCTTTATATTTAAAAAGGAATGGACAAGATAACCCTGAAATTCTTTCAACTCCAACTTTTTTGATAGTGGGAAGCTTCTAAAGGTCATTTCAGCTCTCAGAGACATGGAGCTGGGGTGAGAAATTATCCAAGTGATCATCTATAAAGAAATAAATTGAACCAGGTAAAATTTTACCTAACAAGAAATTTTATATGAAAACTACAGGTTATTGAAGGGAGTTGAGGGACATCAATACTTCATGTTTCCCTAAATGCTTCTCTTCTAACATCTCTATTATGTAAGGAGTACAAAAAAAAAAATCTGATCTCTATTTTGCAGACAAAGAAAATGAGACCAGAGAGGAAGTTATTTGCTTATAGATATACTACTAGTTAATGACAATAGCTGTGAATAGAGTCCTATTCAATGTTGGCCCCTTGAGAATTCATTTTCAAAAGGCACCAGAACAACAAAAGCCTGAGACATAATTTGCGGAGTGTCATTTTATATAGAATTTTCTGATCTATCATTTATGTACTTCTCCCTTTTTAAAGAAAACCAATATCCTTCTATCTATATTCAGAGAAGATATATAAAATTATTTAATAAACAAAATTTAAATTTTATTGAGGAATTATTAGGTACTCAGCACCCTGTCAGGAACCATGGGAAGGGGGTAAAGAAAAATAATAAATATGTTCCTTTCACACATATAAGTTTATTATGTTATTTCAGTTTGACTTTAAAGGAGAGAATGAAATTCCAGTGAGTTGATACTTCTTAAAGCTGAAATTCTGGTTCTAACCCCCTTATTGTACTCTTGGGGACTACTTAAGCTAATAGGAAAGGCAGAATGTACTGTGAAATAGAGTGATAAACTTCAAATCAGAAAGACCTTAATTCAAATTGTACATTAGAGATCCACTAGCTCTTTAACCCTGGTCAAAATGCATTTTTTTTATTGTTTCTTTTTGTCCTCATCTGTTAGAAAGATTGGACTCCAACATAATTTCAAGATTTAGATATCTAGTCTTATGAACTAATATTTATCTACTTAAAAAATTAAAAGTGAAATTTCCTAGGATGATTTCCTTGGATTATTTATGCTCCAGGGGATAATTCAAAATTCTTCAAGACATGCAATAAAAATAATCTAAGATAATGACTAAATGGGGTAGGGGATAGAAGGACCCTAGATACTTAAATGTTACTTATATATAGATGAAAACACTAATAGTGTTGGGTGTGAAGGCCTTCTTTGCTTTGTTGAAACTCAACTTATTGATTAGGTCCTTTATTGATTAAAGGACAGTTTCAGCAAAAGGTGGAAGAATCATAGTTCCAAGAAGACTGTTACTTAGAGTTGCCTAATGGGTCACTTTGTTCTCTGTGAAATAAATAAAGGTTGGAGGACTTTTTCCAACAGAAAAAAAGTATAGGAACTAATGTTTTTGACATAAAAAATTGGGTTAAACCAGTTTAGATGATATCCTCATTCCATTCTAGTTCTAATAGTCTTGGAAAACAATGTTATTCAAAGAAGAGTTGATTGGAAATATCAGGTTTTTACAAAGTATTTATTTACATTTGTGTAAATATTTAAGTGTTGTGATGCTTTTGTATCATATATATTATTTACATAATCTCTAGAAAATTACCTGGTACTTGTTCAAAAGAGGGAGGGATTAAATTTGAGTGAAGATATTCTGGAATTTCAAACCTTGTATCTTATTAATGATAATTTTATAGATATGAATCAGCAAATTTATTAGTGCTGGAGTGACATGATCATAATAATCACTCTCTGATAGTTTGATAAAAACAGAGCATCTACATTAAAGGGATTAATTATCCTAATTTGAACAAATTTGATCTTTTGTGTGAAGTTTGAAATCCCATTTGTAAATGGGATATTGACAAAAATGGAAACAAGAATGTATCCAAAATGCTAATAGGTCTATAAACCAGGTAAAAATAGTAAAGGAATTGGAGATAACCAGATCATTGATTTAAACCTGAGCTTTAGAAGTCAAGTACACCCAATTTGCTTCCTTTAAAAATACAAGGAGCCACAATAAGGATTACCCCAAACCTAGCAGCTTCTACCTTAAAGGATTGAAGGGTCTTGGATGTAATATATGTTTCTACCATGTTTAACATATATTGGACTATTAGCAATCTAGGGGAGGCATAGGGGAAGGGAGGAAAAAATGAAACACAAGGTTTTTCAAGGGCTAATGTTGAGCAATTGTCCACACATATGTTTTGAAAAATAAAAATCTTTAATAAAGAAAAAAAAAGTAATGTTAACTTTAGAAATGAGAAGAAAAATAGTGAAAGGAATTATAATAAGTAATGAATAAAAAATTATTACTCCTTGCAGATGATATGATTGTATACTTAGAGAAGCCAAGAGAATCAACTAAAATAACTACTTAAAACAATTGACAACTTTAGCAATGTTGCAGGCTACAAAATAAATCCATAAAAATCATAATTTCTTTATGTTACCAAGAAAGTCCAACAATAAGAGATGCAAAGACAAATTCCATTTAAACTATAAATAATGTAAAATATTTGGGGGTCTACTTGCCAAGACAAAGTCAGGAATTATATGAGCACAAATACAAAATACTTCTCATGCATATAAAATCAGATCTAAACAAGTGGAAGAATATCAATTGCTCATGGTTAGGTATAATATAATAGAAATGACAATTCTACTGAAATGAGTCTAATTATTCAGTGCCATCCTGTAATGGGCTCAGGTTTGAGTTGATGCACTGAGGTCCCAAGCACGTGAGGCTAAATAGTAATTGGACCATATTCTATTAATATATATGCTTGGAGAAAGAATGCCCCCCCCACCCACTCTTTGTGCAAGTCCTGATGTGTTGTATGGGAAATGACGTTTTTGGTGGGTGGAAGCAAGGGAGTGGGAAGGGAAGCGGAAGGAGAGACTGCTGGCTGTCATCTTGACACAGCTGCTCGCATTGCCATTGCGACAGCTCTTCAGCTCAGATCTCCCTCTGCTAGCTGGCTTCCTGTTGCAGCTGCCCATATTGCTATCACAATCTTTCTTGCCCATATTGCTATCACAACCATTTTTCACCTCTTCATTTCAATAAAGATTGAAGATTTTTCCCTTAACCTGAATTCCTGACTCTGGCTGATTTTAAATACGCGGTCATCACACCATCCAATCAAATTGCCAAGAACTGCTACAAACAGTTTTGTACGTGTGGGTCCTTTGTCCTCCCTTATGATTTCTTTGGGATACAGACCCAATAAAAGCACCTCTGGGTCAAAGGATATGCACAGTTTGTAGCCCTTTGGACATATTTCCAGATTGCTTTCCAGAATAGTTGGATCAATTCACAACTCTACCAACAATGCATTAGTGTCCTAGTTTTCCCACATCCCCTTCAAAATTGATAATTGCCCTTTTCTATCATCTTAGTCAATCTGAGAGGTATGAGATGGTACCCAAGAGTTATTTTAATTTGCATTTATCTAATCAATAGCAATTTAGAGCATATTTCATATAACTATAAATGACTTACTTTCATCATCTGAAAATTGTCAGTTCATATCCTTCAATCCTTTATCAATTGGAAAATGAATTGTATTCTTAGAAATTTACACAGTTCTTTATGTGTTTTTAGAAATGAGACCTTTAACAGAAACACTAGCTATAGACATTATTCCCAGCTTTGTATTTCCTTTTGAATTTTGTTTCTGTTGATTTTGTTTGTGCAAAAACATTTTATTATTATTATTATTATTTATTGTAAGCAAAGTTTTCCATTTTCATACTCTTCTCTAGTTCTTTTTTGGTCATAAATTCCTCTCTACTCCAAAGATCTTATAGGTAAATTATCCCTTATTCTCCTAAGTTGTTTATGGTATCATTCTTTATGATTGAATATTGCATCTATTTTGAGTGTATTTTGGTGTGGGGTATGAGATGTAGGCCTTTGCCAAATTTTTGCATACCATTTTCCAGTTTTCCCAGGAATTTTTGTCAAATAATGAGTTTTTATTCCAGAAGCTGGAGTTTGGGGATTTATCAAATCTTCAATTACTATAGGCCTTGATTATTATGTCATGTATATGTGAGTGATTCCACTGACCCACCACCCTATTTCTTAGTCATACCAAATAGTTTTGATAACTGCTGCCTTATAATATAGTTTTAAATATGGAACTGCTAAAACTCCATTCCTTATATTTTTCATTAATTCCCTTGATATTCTTGCTCTTGTGTTCTTCCAGATGGATTTTAAAATTATTTTTCTAGTTCTATAAAATATTTTTTAGCAGTTTGATTGGTATGACAATGAACAAATAGACAATTTAAGCAGGATGGTTAATTTTAGTATATTTGCTTGGCCTTGTAATGAACAATTGATATTTTTCGAATTTTTTAGAGCTAATTTTATTTGTGTGAGAAGTATTTTGTAATTGGGTTCATATAGTTCTTAGATTTGTCTTGGCAGCTAGACCCCCAAATATTTTATTTTGTCCAAAGTAATTTTAAATGAATCTTCTCTTTCAATCTCTTGCTGATGGGTTTTGTCAATAATATATGGAAATGCCCATGATTTGTGTGTGTGTGTGTGTGTGGTTTTTTTTTTTTTTTTTAATATCCTGCAACTTTACTAAAGCTGTCTGTTGGAATCCTTACTAACTGCTAAGTAATTAGAGTTGATCTAATCTTACAAGAAGTTGTTTTGGCCAGAACCTGAAACAAGGTACTAAGTAGAACTAATCAAGACAAGGCTTGTGTTCCCACCTTTACTCAAAGTCCACACCTTAAAGCTCTTTGGGCCAGAGAGCACTATGGGAGAAAACCTATAATCCCATTCTCTCAGAAGGTTCAGAGATAAGGCGAGACAGCCATTCCAGAATACATTTTTTCCTCTTGGCTGGCTGATCGCGCTAGACTCGAGAGAAACGACTCTGCTGCAGAGAACACTTTTGACGGACTTCAGTGGAGCTACGCCAGAAGCCCTCTCTCCGCGGCAAAAGTGTGGCTGGGCTCCCCAGAAGGAGATAAGAGAGATCTTCCATCTCTGTTGGAGGCAGAAGAAGGCAGAGGCAGAGGCTGAAGGCAGAACCTTTGGATTTGGAGACATCCGAAGGGCTCTAAGCCTCTAAACCGGCTGTCCTCTGAGAACAAACTCCAACATTTGAACTCTAACATTTGGCGCCCAAGCGTGGGAACCAAGGACCCTACTTTCACTGAAGAAGTCTCCAGTGACCAGGAACTGAGTGAGTACAACCTTTTTTGGCTGAAATGGGACAGATCCTAGGTAAAGATTCTCCATCCCCCACCCCAACCCCAGACCCACCCAAGAGTGGTGCTATAGAAAGCCTGCTTAAGCTGATAGAAGATCAAGGGCTACTTGTAACTTGGGGACAGACAGCTAGACTTCTGGCTACATTAAAACGCACCTCCCCTGGTTCTTAGAGGAAAAGCAAATCTCTCTAAAAAACTGGGCATTGGTTGGTCAACAGATGTCTGCATATAACAATGAAAACGGTCCTCGTTCAGTTTCCATTGCAGTGTTCTATTTATACAATACAATACAGATGGCCTTAAAATACCAGGATATCCAAAGGGGGAAGCCTGAGATAAAGGAGGAAGACAAAGAACAGATTAATGGCCATATCCCCACAGGGCAGGGAGACTTAAGTGAGACTCAAGGGTGGGGTGAATCTGAGGCAGCCTCAGCCCCACCTGAAGAGCAGGTAATTGACTTTCCTTCATCAACTCCACCCTCCGGGATGGAGGGAGGAGGGGTAGTGGGGGGGGCAGTGACAGCACCAGCACCTCCCCCCCAGCATCCAGCACCTCCCCCCCAGCATCCAGCACCTCCCCCCCAGCATCCAGCACCTCCCCCCCAGCATCCAGCACCTCCCCCCCAGCATCCAACTGCTCCTTTGAGTAGATTGCAAAAGGGACTAATTAAGGCCAGAGAAGAAGGGAAAAATGTATTAGAATTTCAACACCACATTTTTCCTGTAATTCAACAGTTTAATTCTTCAGGTCAAGAAAGTAGAAGATACTCACCTTTTGATATAGAAATCCTCAAAGACCTGAAAAAAGCTTGCACTCTTTATGGGGCTACATCAGCTTATGTTAAGATGCTATTGCAAAATTTGTCTTTTGAAATCTTGACCCCTAATGACTGGAAATCGATAGCAAAAATATGCCTAGAACCTGGACAGAACTACTTGTGGCTTTCTGAATATAGTGAGCTCTGTAGGATACAAGCCCAACAAAATATTCAAAGTGGAGTTCATACTGCAATCACCTGTGACCTACTAACAGGTACAGGTCCTTATGCAGATGTCGCAGCACAAATTGGTTATTCTGTAGCAGCATATCAGCAAATTGCTGATAATGCTATCAAAGCATGGGCTTCTCTTCACAATAAAGACGACAAAGGGGGGGCCTTCACAAAAATAACACAAGGGCCAAATGAACCCTTCGCTGACTTTGTGGGACGCTTGCAGACAGCTATCATAAGAACAAATGGAGAAAATGCAATAACAGACATCTTGATAAGGCAACTTGCTAAGGAAAATGCTAATGAGGTTTGCAGAAGAATTATACTAGGACTGCGCAAGGATGCTCCTTTAGAGGAACTCATAAGACGCTGTGCCACAGTGGGCACAGGTGCCTTTTATAGCCAGGCTATGATGCAGACTTCCCAAAATCCAAACATGAGAAGACAGAATCCCTCTTGGCAAGGGACTTCCAGAGAGACTCGTAGATGCTTTCAGTGTGGAAAAGTAGGACATCTGAAAGCTCAATGTTGGTATAGAGATAGAATGGGAAGACAAGGTGGGAGAACAAGACCCCAAACCCCATGTCCAAAATGCAACAGAGGCTTCCATTGGGCCTCAGAATGCAGACAGATTCAGGGAAACGGGATGAGGGGCCCAGCCCCAGGGCCCAAGGCAAAAAACACTTGGGGCATGATGGCAGCCAATGGTGCACCCAGAGAGTGCCTAGAAGTCCAGTACCCAGACATGACCAATCAACCAGAAAGCCATATGATGGGAGAAGGGGATTACACAGTCAAACAGCCAGGAAGCAACCTGATGGCAGAAGGGAATTACAATTGGGGAGAATAGAGCTGTATGCAGCTGGGACAACTGAGATACCCCCTGGAGAGGTGAAATCTGTTCCTCTCCAGCCTATGGATCCCTTACCTCCAGGCACAGTAGGCTTGACCATTTCACCTTCTTGTATGTACAAAACAGTGTCCATCCACACACTGATGTGGGAAACTGGGGAATGTGTAGATAATATCCCAGTCACTAATACAGGTAGTCAATGTGTGACTTATCACCCAGGAGACGTAGTAGCATCAGGGTTACTCATACAGAATCCTAATAAGCAGCCTCGTGATAGTCACCCAGGTTCTGACTCCAGACCACAAAAATCAGAAATATACTGGACAGCAGCAGTAACGGCTGACCGACTTATGCTCACTATCTGTATAAATGGCCTACCATTGGAAGGATTGGTAGACACAGGTGCGGATCGTACAGTTATTAGAGGTGCCAGTTGGCCCAGTCACTGGCCAAAGATTAAAGCAGATACCTATATGTCTGGAGTAGGAGGATCAATAGCAGCTGAAGTTAGTGCTGCCCCTATGAGATGGACTTTTGAAGGCAAAACAGGAGTTTTTACGCCTTTTATAGTTGAAAAAATCCCCATCAATCTGTGGGGAAGAGACGTTTTACAACAATTGGGTTTAAAAATGAGTACTTCGGTTTTTTAAGCAGGGCTGCTGTTGAAGGCCTGCCAACACTTTCACCTATTCCTATCCAATGGAAAACTGATACACCAGTGTGGATAGAACAGTGGCCCTTAAGTAGCGATAAAATTCAGGCCTTATTAGATATAGTACAGGAGCAGCTTGAACAAGGGCATTTACAACCTTCTCTAAGTCCTTGGAATTCACCAGTGTTCATTGTAAAAAAGAAATCGGGAAAATGGAGGATGCTCACTGATTTAAGAAAAGTGAACGAACAGATGGAAACTATGGGAACTCTTCAGCCTGGACTTCCCTCTCCTACTCAGCTTCCTAGAGAATGGCTTCTTTGGGTTATAGACATCAAGGATTGTTTCTATTCCATTCCTCTGGATAAGGAGGATATGAAGAGATTTGCCTTTTCGGTGCCCAGTGTCAATTTAGCTGAGCCTTATAAAAGATATGAATGGACGGTTTTGCCACAGGGAATGAAGAACAGCCCCACTATGTGTCAAATGTATGTTGCTGTTGCTCTTGCTCCAATAAGAAAAGCATTTCCAAAAGTTATGCTATTACATTATATGGATGATATATTGGGATGTGCACCTGAGGAACAAATTCTAGAAGCATGTCTACAAAAAACCATAGAAACCCTAAGATACTACAAACTTCATATCGCTACAGAAAAAATTCAAAGGCATGCTCCTTTTCAATATTTAGGATATGAAATATATCCTAAGGCACTTACACTACAAAAACTGTCTTTAAGAACAGAGAGGTTGAACACCTTAAATGATTTCCAAAAATTAATAGGAGATATCCAATGGATGCGTCCAGTATTAGGTTTAACTACCAATCAATTGCAACCCCTATATGACATTTTAAGGGGAGACACTGCTTTAAATTCACCACGCCGGCTTACAAAAGAAGCTCAAGAGACCTTGAGAGAAGTTGAACTGGCTTTATCTAATGTAGTTGAGAGAGTAACTCAAAAACCCTTGGAAATATCAGTTTTTGCTACAAAAGAAGCACCCACAGCAGTCCTTCATCAAGGAGACAGTGTGATAGAGTGGGTGAACCTCCCAGCACAACCAGAACAAAGCCTTACGCCTTACCCAGTGCTTGTGGCTAGGATTCTCCTAAAGGCCATTAAGCAAGCAGTACAATTATCTGGGACAAGACCTGACAAGATAGACACCTTCTATACAAATGCACAAATTAATGTATGCTGTGAAACCATCCCAGAGTGGCAGATTTTATTGGCCATGGCTCCAAATTTTGCACATGGATCTCCATTAAAGATAACCAGACTA
The DNA here is from genome assembly GCF_016432865.1 of Antechinus flavipes. Classification (NCBI taxonomy): domain Eukaryota; kingdom Metazoa; phylum Chordata; class Mammalia; order Dasyuromorphia; family Dasyuridae; genus Antechinus; species Antechinus flavipes. The sequence goes on from NC_067399.1 coordinate 27,625,048, forward strand.
CTGCATAATTGGCAATGGATTTTTGAGGAGAAGGTTTCTAAGGTTCCTCTTGAAGGACCAACCATTTTTACAGACGCAGCCAAACAAAATATTTGTGCTGTATACTCTCATGATCTAACTGTAAAAAGAGTAGTCAGAACTCCTTTTCAGTCCACTCAGCAGAACGAATTATATGCGATCATGCTAGCTCTCACTTATTACCCAGGCGACATAAATATAATATCTGATTCAGCCTATTCAGTAGGTGTGGTACAAAGAATTGCCACAGCCCAAATAAAATTTGCAGCTTCTAATATATATCAGCTCTTTAAGGAACTTCAAGAGCAAGTGAGAAAGCATCCAGGAAAGATTTATATCCTGCATGTCCATTCACATAGTGGACTTCCAGGTCCTATTTTTGATGGAAATTCAAAGGCAGATAGCCTTTTAACTATGTTGGCCAGTACGCCTTTATTTCAGGAGGCCCAGGAATCCCATTCTAAATACCATCAGGCTGCTCGAGCTTTGCATTTACAGTTTGGGATTACAAAAGAAGAAGCTAGGAGCATAGTAAAAAGCTGTACAGTTTGCCTTCCCTTCCACGCTCCTACACTGCCTCCAGGGAAGATGAATGAAATCTGGCAAATGGATGTGACCCATTATAAATCTTTTGGTCATCTGTCTTTTATCCACGTTGTGGTAGACACCTTTTCAGGATTCACTTTTGCCATACCAGCAGCAAAAGAGACAGCCCGAGTGGTCACTGAATTCCTCATTCAAGCATTCGCAATTATGGGTGTGCCACAAGAAATAAAAACAGATAATGGACCAGCATATACCTCCAAACATTTTGAACACTTTTGTGCACAGTATAAGATTTTACACACTACTGGCATACCCTTCAATCCTCAAGGTCAAGCAATAGTAGAAAGAAGAAACAGAGACATTAAGACACTCCTCCAAAAACAAAAGAAAGGGGGAGCCACGGGTAACCCTAGAGAACTTCTAAATTTCGTTCTCTACACCATTAATTTTTTAATCTTTGATAAAGATGCACTGGCTCCAGCAGACAGGTTTTATAACCCACCAGAAGAGCAGTGTCCAGTGCAAGCAGCTCCACTATCTTTAGATAATCGCCAGGTGATGTGGAGAGACCCAGAAAGTGGTGAATGGAAGGGACCAGATAGGCTAACTGCTTGGGGGAGAAGATTTGCTTGCATCTCTACAGGTGGAGAAGGAATCAGATGGGTGCCTACGAGCCGCATTCTCCTTGTCCATCGCAGAAAGATGGAGCAGACCCTTGAAACAAAGGAGAAGACCCAAGAAATATTGAGTGGTTCTGTTGCTGATTGTGATCACCATTGAAAGAGCATAGCTGACAAGGAGACTGTTAAAAAGACTTTTAAATCTTCAGGAATCATTGGATTTCCTAAAACAAGATGAAACTGCTTTAGTTCTTGAAAAACCAGCAAGAATCATTGGGTTCCCTGAGATGAAAAATTGTTGATGAGACTTTTTGCAGTACTTCAGAGCTTACAGGAATTATTAGATTCCTGGCACATGAACTAATGGACAATGGATTGCTTATGGACTATTTCTAGGACTTATGGACATGTGTAAATTTTCACATTGATTCTTGTTATTTGTTACATTACTACTAGCCTGTGTTATATTGCTATGTGCTCATGTAAATTATGTATAATGCCTCCCATATTGATGGATTTATGTATACCATGTATATCTGTTACAAAGTTCTGGCCCACATTGATGGATTTATGTGTACCCCCTCAGAAATCCCCTATGTTTTAAAACAAAAGAAAGGGGGAGATGTTGGAATCCTTACTAACTGCTAACTAATTAGAGTTGATCTAATCTTACAAGAAGATGTTTTGGCCAGAACCTGAAACAAGGTACTAAGTAGAACTAATCAAGACTAGGCTTGTGTTCCCACCTTTACTCATTGGAGTCCACAAGTATGCTAGCTTCACAAAGTAGACTTTCTAACTTCAAGGGAGTCCACACCTCCCTTAAAGCTCATTGGGCCAGAGAGCACTATGGGAGAAAACCATAATCCCATTCTCTCAGAAGAGGCAGATAAAAGGCCAGCGATGAGGGATCTATGGCAGAATACATTTTTTCCTCTTGGCTGGCTGATCGCGTAGCTCCACTGAAATCCGTCAAAGTGTTCTCTGCACCAGAGTCGTTCCTCTCGAGTCCAGCGCGATCAGCCAGCCAAGAGGAAAAAATGTATTCTGCCATAGATCCCTCATCGCTGGCCTTTTATCTGCCTCTTCTGAGAGAATGGGATTATGGGTTTTCTCCCATAGTGCTCTTTGGCCCAATGAGCTTTAAGGGAGGTGTGGACTCCCTGAAAGTAGAAAGTCTACTTTGTGAAGCTAGCATACTTGTGGACTCCAATGAGTAAAGGTGGGAACACAAGCCTTGTCTTGATTAGTTCTACCTAGTACCTTGTTTCAGGTTCTGGCCAAAACATCTTCTTGTAAGATTAGATCAACTCTAATTAGTTAGCAATTAGTAAGGATTCCAACAGTTCTAATAGCTTTTTAGTAGAATCTCTGGGGTTCTCGAGGTATACCATTATATCATCTGCAAAGAGTGATAGTTTAGTTTCCTCATTACCTACTCTAATTCCTTTAATCTCTTTCTTGACTCTTATTGTAGAGGCTAGTGTTTCTAATACGATATTGAATAATAATGGTGATAATGGGCAACCTTGCTTCACTCCAGATCTTACTGGGAAAGTTTCCAGTTTTTCCCCATTGCATTTGATGCTTACTGACGGTTTTAAATATATGTTCCTGACTATTTTAAGGAAAAGTCTATTTATTCCTGTGCTCACATAACTATTTTTATTAGGAATGGATGGTGTATTTTATCAAATGCTTTTTCTGCATCTATTAAGATGATCATATGGTTTTTGTTTGTTTGGTTATTGATATAGTCAATTATGCTAATAGTTTTCCTAATATTGAACCAGCCCTGCATTCCTGGTATAAATCCTACTTGTTCATAGTGTATTATCCTGGGGATGATTTTCTGTAATCTTTTTGCTAATATTTTATTTAAAATTTTTGCATCAATATTTATTAGAGAGATTGGTATGTAACTTTCTTTCTTTGTTTTGGCTCCCCTTGTTTAGGTTTCAGTGCCATATTTGTGTCATAGAAGGACTCCTTCCTTATCTATTTTTACAAATAGTTTATGTTGTATTAGAATCCATCTGGTCCTAGAGAGTTTTTCTTAGGGAGTTCATTAATTACTCGTTCAATTTCTTTCTTTCTTTTTTTTTTTTTTTTTTCTAAAAGGGGACTATTTACGTATGTTATTTCCTCTTCTGTTAACTTGGGAAATTTATATTTTGTAAATATTCATCCATTTCAATTGATTAGTCTAAGTTGCTGTCATAGATTTGGGAAAAATAGCTCTTAATTATTACCTTATTTTTTTTTTCCTTGGTGTTAAGTTTACCTTTTTCATTTTTGATGCTGATCATTTTTTTTCCTTTTTCTGATTAAACTAACCAAAGATTTATCTGTTTTGTTAGTTTTATAATTAAACCAACTCTTAGTTTTATTTATTTGTTCAATAGTTTTCTTAATTTCTATTTTGTTAATCTCTTCTTTGAGTTTTAAATTTTCTAATTTGTTATTTAATTGGGAAGTTTTAATTTCTTCTTTTACTAGGTTTTTTAGTGCCATGCTTAATTCATTGATCTTCTTTTTCTCTATTTTATTTATTTAGTTTTTTAGTGGCATAAAGTTTCCCCTAAGAATTGTTTTGGCTGCATTCCCATAGGTTTTGTTACATTGTCTCATTATTGTCATTTTCTTAAATGAAATTATGGATTATTTTGTTGATATGTTATTTGACCCACTCATTCTTTAGTATTAAATTTCATTTCCATTTTTTAGTCTATCTTTTCCTGACCCTTTATTGAGCATAATTTTATTGCACTGTGAGCTTAAAAGAAAGCATTTACTATTTCTGCCCTTTTGCATTTAATTGTGAGATTTTTCTGTCCTAATACACAGTAAATTTTGTGTAGGTTCCATGTATTGTCAAGAAAAAAAATGTTTATTCCTTTATGTCCATATTTAATTTCTATAGAGGTTTATCATATCTAGGTTTTTTTAGGATCCTTTTAACCTCCTTAATTTCTTTCTTCTTTATTTTTTGGTTAGATTTGTCTGATTCTGAGAAGGGAAGGTTGAGATCCCTCACTAGAATAGTTGTGCTGTCCATTTCTCCCTATAATTGGCTTAAAATCTTCTCTAGGAATTTGCCTGCATTATCATTTAATGCATAGACATTTATTATCAGTACTACTTCACTGTTAATGGTATTTTATCAAAAATCATTTTTCTCCTTATCTTTTTAATGAGATCTATTTTTCCTTTTGTTTTATCTGAAATCAGAATTTCCATCCTTTTTTTTTTTTTTTTACTTCAGTTGAAGCATACTAAATTCTGTAAATTCTGTTCCAAACTTTTACTTTTACTTTTCATATGTCTCTCTGTTTCAAATGTGTTTCTCATAAAAAAACACATTGTAAGAGTTTTTTTTTTTTTTTTTTTTTTTAATGCACTTTGCTGTTTGATACTGTTTTATGGGATAATTCATCCTATTCACATTAAGAGTTATTATTACCAGCTCTGCATTTTCCTCCATCCTATTTTCTCCCCTCTATATAGTTTTGTTATCTTTTTCCACCCTGCCCTCAGTCCCGTGATTTTTTTTTACCCATCCCATCCACTACCTTATCTCCTATCATCCCTCCTCTTCTCTTAGTAGTGAGTTTTTTTTTTTAATCCCATTCCACCCACTACTTTATCTTCTATCAAACCTTACCCCCTTCTCTTATCTTTTCCCCTAGTATTTCTATCTTTTCTGTCCCTCTCTTTTCTTTTCCTCTTTGTCCTTCTACATCTTTATAGGGTTAGATAAATTTCTATATCCAATTGAATGATTTAGTTATTCCCTCTTGGAGACAAAACTGATGAAATCAAGCTTCAGGCAGTGCTCATACCCTTCCCTTATTTTCCATGATTGTAATATTTTTTTTTTTTAGAACCTCTTATTGTGAACTAATTGTCCCATCGTATCTTATCTTTAATCCTTTTTTCTATAGACATTTTCCCACCCATTGATGTCTTTCTCTTTGATGTTATCACATCAGGACCATTCACAACATCCTCAGTCCATGTGATGCCCTGCCCTCTCTCTTCCCCAACAAGAGGTACATACATTGTTTTGCTATCTAGGGATGTATGGAGTTTAATCTTTATAAATATATATATATGTATGTGTGTGTGCTTTCTCTCTCTCTCTTTCTTTCTCTCTCTCTCTTTGCCATTTTATGCTTTTCTTGTATCCCGTGTTTGTAAATTAAATTTTCAATTTTGTTCTGGTCTTTTTTTTTTTTTTAATAGAAATGATTGAAAATTTCTTGCTTCATTGAATTTCTATCTCCTCCCCTGAAAAATGATACTGAGTTTCACTGGATAGTTAATTCTTATTTGTAACCCCAGGTTCTTTGCCTTCTGAAACATGATATTCCAAGCTCTCAGATCATTTATTGTAGAAACTGCCAGATCCTGGATAATCCTATTTTCTTTCCTTTTTGACATGAATTTGCTTGTTCAGGATAATAATGTAGAAACATATATATATATATATACAATTTATATATGTGTGTGTGTGTGTGTGTGTGTGTGTGTGTGTATAAATTGTACATGTCTAACATAAATGTCAAATATGTTGGGATGTCTGGGAGATAGGATAGGGAGAAGGGAGGGAGAAAAATTTGGAACACAAGGTTTTTCAGGGGGAGATGTTGAAAACTATCTTTGCATATATTTTGAAAATATAAAGCTATTATTAAAAAAAAGAAAGAAACACAAAGATAGGTAAAGATAGAAATAGAAAGAGACAAAGTAATAGAGATAGAGACAGAAAGACAAAAATAGACTCAGCTCTCAGAAATCAGGACTGTGTTTAGTTTTGATTTGATTATTTCTGTCTAGTTGAGTTATCATACAAACATTTTTAAATTAGAGAATTAAAAGATACTGTACAATTGGGTAAGGAAAAATATTTACCTGATTTTTATGAAAAGTAAAAGAATAATAACGTAACTTTAAAGTTTGACTCCAGCTTTCAGATGTTGTTTATTTTTTTTTTTTAATGTAAAATTGAAAGATTGTTAGAACAAACTGAGAAAACAAATCAGCAATCCAAAGAGGCAACAAGATTTCACCAATTACAGTATGTGATAAATAATAGTGACTACATCTCCTGTTTTCAATAGAGTTACTATACAGGAAGCTCAAAAGTGTGCTTTAAAAATATGCTGGGTTTTTTTATTTTTGTTTGTTTGTTTTTGAGGAGTGAGTATTTTCAAACCATGAACTAGATCTGTAAAATACCACTAGGATTCTACTTTGTCCATTAGACTATCTATTAAGGGGAAAAAAAAGATACAGGTATTTGAAAGATATTTTTCACACTACTATGTGTAAACTCACTCAAAATATTCTATGCCTATGTAGAGAAGGGCTTGCAACCCTGTGAGTGAGTTTGGGCCTGTGGTTTACTTAAAGACCCTTTCCTCTGGCTGCCAAGTACCTCATCCGCCAGTGACCTTACTCTAGGACTAATGAGCACATCCTTCAGAATTCCTGGCTCTCTTCCTCATGCAGAATATGGCAAGAATTTTGTACATAAAACCTACAAATAAATTTTCTGAAGCAAATAATAATAATAATAAAACCTAGGGCTACAAATCCACAAAGCAGAAAAACAACAAATAGAAATAGAAAATCAGGACAACTATTAATCTATACTTTGACAGAGTTTTGGACCTTAGTTGTTAATAATGCTTTTTGATTAATTAATATGAAGTTAATTGGACAACCCATAAAATTAATTCATCAGGGTTTTTTATATAGGCACTTACATCATATCCTTTCTGATATTTTTGTACTTTGAAGACTTTTGGTACTTTGAAGATAGATATATTCTCCAGAGCCTTCCCTTTTCTAGGTTGCACCATATGTGCATTGTTCTTAAGGTCTTTTTATAATTTGTTACCCTTCTATTGATGATTTACAATTTATCAATATCATCCCTAAAATGTGGTATTTGTAATTGAACAAAATAGTTTAGATATGATATGACTAGACATATTATAGCATAACAATCTTGTCATTATTACATTATTACATATTACAATATGCTGTTCTTAAGATGATCATTAGCTTCCTTATAATCCATATTACTCTTGCAGCTCACATTAAGCTTTATTGTAATAATGTTTTCTTAGACTGGTATTTGTAATATCCATTTATTGAACCTAATTTTATATTATTTTATATTTCCCTCTTTAAATTTTGTGTTATCTTTGGGCAGTTGTCTTTTTTTTTTTCAGCTTTGGAAAAGTTACCCATTATATAAAGATGTGACATTAGTCTTCATTTGTACAAATGACACCAACATTATACAGTGTGGGTGTAGAATGACCTCCTGGTCACTCCATGGGACCTTTCCATGGAGACTTCCTTTTGTGTTTGTGTTGTACTATTATCAAGGAATAATTTAATCAAATCAATCACGTTGTTCAGGAGATATAACTATGCTGACATCACTTGTATGTTAGTCAATGAGATTTATGGAAATTGTTCTAATGATGATAGAAATTATAATTAAAATAGCTAGCATTTATATGATATTTTAAGGTTTGCAGAGAAATTTATATAACCTATTTCATTTTGTTATCTATCATAACAAGCCAGGAAGATAGGTAATATTATTATTCCCATTTTATAGGTGAGAAAACTGGCTGGCAAAGATTATCGGAATTGTGCAAGGTCATATATCTAATACAGAATCAAATTAAATCAAAAATATCTGAATGCAGAATCAAATTAAAGTCATGGAGACTCCAAGTCTCACAATAGCCATTGTATCACTTAATGACCCAAATATAGAGAGTTAAGGATAGGATCTATGGTTTCACTTTAATGTGAACTATCTGATGAGGTACCTCTTTTGCCAGTGTCAGATAAATATTCTCTATTACATGTACATACACATATAATACAAACCTGTGTGTGTGTGTGTGTGTGTGTGTGTGTGTATCTTCTTGTAGGTATACATATATGCACACATGCATGCATTTATGTAGACAGTTCTATAGCTAACTAGGGTATTAACCAGTATATATAAATGATATCTTTTGAAGCTGTATATGTTCTATGTACTGGAGCTTTAATTACTATCAGTCACAAAATGTTTCAGCAATGGGTTTATGCTCTAAACAACAAAATTTACAAAGACATTTCCTAATCCCTTATAATCATGTATGAGAGAAAGAAGGCAGTACATGACTAGTTATAAAATTCCAGAATCAACAATCTGCTACTATGTGAATAATGTTCTATCAGTCAGAGCTAGATAAAGCCAGTTTATAAAAAAGAAAACCAGGCTTACTGATGCACTCATCAACATCCCTGGCCCAGATGGTAGCAGCAGCTGGAAGGTTACATAGAGTAGCCCATTATTACAGGATAGAGGGCCATGGACTAGTCAAGTTGAAAATTTTCCATTACCATCATCTAGGGATGAGCACTTTTGGGAAAGAAAAAGCCAGCAGCCAAATCAGTATTTTTCCTGCTTCCTTGTGATGGCCACCAACCTCCTGAGGTAAATCCAAAGAGCCCATTTCTTTCACTATGTAGCTCCAGGCATGGCCAGTGGGCAGCTCTTTTTAAGCAAGTCCTGCCCTGAGGCTTGTTTAACAATTGAGCAATTACCATGTCCTTTATTTCAGAGAAATTGCAACTGGCTACACTTTAATTTCCAGGGCTTAATCTCCTGGCTGATTCATTTCTTTTGGAGTTGGAGAAAGAACCTATTTCTGGTAAAGTATTTGATAACACAAAAGATTTTAAGAACTAAAATAGGGAAAATCTAGCACTGATCATTCAGAATGTTTACTTCCTTCAGCCCAAATGAAAAAAATAACACCATTTACCAGTGAATGAATGAGTTTATTATATGTAAAGAATTATACTACATTCTTGGGAGTCAAATAGAAAATTAAGACAAGGAAGCTGGCTCCTCCTCTAAAGGAGTACATCAGTTGATGAGGGAGACAATACTAAGAAACATTTTAATTGTAGATCAGATGGAAAGATCCCATGATGCTTAGGGTAAAATAACAAAGAAGATGGTAATGCTTGCTCTTATCAGGTGCCTTTCTGTTAGTTTATTTGTATATACTTTTCATTGATGACCTCATTTCGACACATTTTATATGAATGAGCAGGTAACATATTGCAAAGTAGGGATCATGATGAAGCAAAGTAAGGAAGATCCAAGGAGAATGGGGGGGAAGGGGTGAGAAAGACAAAGAGAGAGAGGAAAAAAAAAAGAGAGACCTAGATTCAGAGAGAGACAAAGAAAGAGACAGGAACAGAAAGACACACAGAGAGAAAGACAGAGAGACAGAGATAGAGAGACACACAGAGAGAAATAGAGAGTGAGAGACATGAAGAAGAAGGAGAAAGAGGAGGAGAAGGAGGAGGAGAAGAGGGAGGAAGGGAAGGGGAGAGAAACAGAGCAAAAGGGAAGAAGAGAGGAAGGAAGGAAGGAGGAAGGCAGGGAAACAAAAGAATGCCTAGACAACTATTGAGAGAAGAGATTCTTTTTGGACAGCCTCCATACTACATTTTTGAACCTTCAGCACTAAAAAAAATAATAAAGGCTTTGGAACATTAGTTACACAACTCTTTAACAACACCATCACAACTTCCCAGGACTGAACAAGAGATATAGATGAGGTGTGAGAATTGAGGGTAAGAGATCCCCTTTATTTACACTAAGAAGACAACTTTCTTAGTAGGCAAAGAATCCTGGCAGGATACTTTTGCATCAGTGGGCCATCCTGATTACCAATTTGTCAAAGATTCTGGATTATTAGCTCTCTGAAGCTTGGTGCTTCAAATCAATTCAAAATAGAATGAGATTATTTAACTGGGAATTTGAGCCATTCAAAAGGATGTGGACTATGCCCTAGGCTGAGATTTCCAATTCAATGGGATTACTTATAATCAATTCCTGTGAACCCCTCCCAGAGGCTGGAAGAATTTGAGACTCAGGAACATGCCGGAAGGCATACATCAGGGCCCCCCAAAGATTAAAGGGGACACAATTTACATCAATATCAACAAAAGTACTGTTGGATTATTATCTGAATCTTTGAAGAGGTAGCCCATATTGAGGAGATCACAAATTTATTGGGATTTCACAGTATTTCAATATATAACGAGGTATACTTCATTTAGTTGAATGTAACTTCCATGAATATAGGGAATGTTTATCATTTCTCTTTATATCCTCAGTACCAAGGAAGTGTTCTGAAATTAGCAGATGTTCAAATACTGCTTATTTAATTTAATTATGATCTTCATTTTTGCATTTTTAAATTAAATTAAATTTTGTTATTCTGCCTAGAGAGATCTTCTCATTATTTCACCTTACCCATGAAATCATAATGCTGTGCCATAGTTCTCTTTTAATGTCCTGACCCAGTTTCCCTAATTGTCCTATTCAGTTATTCTGCCTCAGGTTATAACCGTTCCCTCTTAATGTTTGATAGGATAAAGATTTTATATCTTAGACCTTAGGCTATACTTATTCCCTCTTAATGTTTGATGGGATAAAAGTCTTTATCCATTTTAGACATCATTAGAATATCAGGAGCCTGTCCAGTACCTCCCTTTATGTCATCCTAGGTGCATGCCCCCATTAGGTCACCTCCATCCAAGTACCTCCTCCATTATGTCATTGTTCTTGTTACCCTATAAAAGAATCTTGTATCTGACATTCATGGCTGGATTCTTTGAGATGATAGTCTCATTCAGCCCTGGGACCAAACCATGGATTCATTTGATCCCAGTAAATCTCTCCATTAAATAAATTATTATTTTTTCTCTAATCTCTATCTTACTCAGTTTCTCCAACATTACAATAATACCTGAGGACAACACCAGGAAGATGTAATTAGTTATTGGTTCAATATCTGTACTGATTCATTAAATTAAAAAAATTTTGTTAAATAGGAAAAAAAATGGTGTGTATTATTCTTGCTCTATTTTTCAGTAATCTACATATGGAGAAAACTTAGTTTTTTGAGGAATATATTGATTTGAATTCTGGTTTTGAAGGCATGAGTTTAAATCTCTTCTCTGACTTTTTCTAGTTGTTGATTCTAGGTATGTTGAAGGGTGAGAGACCCTGGGGGTCTCCAGGCCATTGTCCCAGGTTTTGCAAAAGAATTCACAGTCCCAGTTTCCAATCAAGGTTTGGCAAAAATGGGTTTATTTTCACTGAGAAGCTCTTTCTCTCAGGGGGCTCCTTCTTGATTAGGAAGATAGCAAAGATTGGAGTACATGGTTTTGATTTTGTTTACCTTTCTATAGCTCACTAGGGAGTGATTTGAGGGAATAATTTCCAAATCGATAAGGGTAGTGATTGTTTTTCAAGCCAAACTGATTTCCAGATCAATTGAAGGTTGGAGTTTCCCTTGGGAATTCAGTAGAAGGGTAGGGATCATTTTAGAAATTTTCCGAGAAGCCAAGAGGGATTGAGATTTAGGGTTTTTCTAACCCAGGCCTACCTTCATCCCCCAAAGATCAGGGAGACACAGAGTCCTATTATATCAGGGAGATTACTCATCTTCTCTGAACCTATATTTTCTCATCTGTAAAATGAGGGCAATAACACATGAAGTGTCTACATCATAAGATGACCATGAGATTTAAATACAAACATGGATAATACTTTGCAGGCTTTAAGGACTATTTACATTTATGCTAATAATTATTTTAATGGGATTTTATTTTTAATTATAGATTATATGTATTTTGCTCCTTCCTGATCTTTCTTACATCTTTATGGTGGACGGGGTGGTATAGAGAAATCCATGGGAAAAATATTTCTAGTAAAGACATATGTGTGTTATATATCTATATATTTCATATTGTTTATGTTCAAAAAGGTTTGTGACATTTTGTATCCTGAGTTTCTAACCTCCTATTAAGAGTTGGCAACATGCTTCTTTATGGGAGATCCTTTAAAATCATGGTTTGTAATGACCGCGCATTTAAAATCAGCCGGAGTCAGGAATTCAGGTTAAGGGAAAAATCTTCAATCTTTATTGAAGTGAAGAGATGAATAAGGATTGCGATAGCAATATGGGCAAGAAAGATTGTAATAGCAATATGGGCAGCTGCGACAGGAAGCCAGCTAACAGAGGGGGATCTGAGCTGAAAGGGCCATCACAATGGCAAACGCAAGCAGTCTCTCCTTCCCCTTCCTTTTCCACTCCCTTGCCTCCACCCACCAAAATCGTCATTTCCTATACAACACATCAGGACTTGCACAAAGAGTGGGTGGGGGCCATTCTTTCTCCAAGCTTATATATTAATAGAGTATGGTCCAATTACTATTTAACCTCATGTGCTTGGGACCTCAGTGCATCAAGTCAAGCCTCAGCCCATTACATCGGTTGTTCATTTAAGCTATTATTGAATACTTTAAGTCAATTTTCTAAGAATATAAATTTTAACAATGATGTCAATCTGTATTGGTGGAGGGATTTCCTCACTTGTGAGTTACTTGTATCATTAAAATCATTGGTCCAGTCTCTATTCTAATTGCAACATAGCTCCCTATATATGACAAATAAATGCTTATTAAATTTAATTAATCTTCTAGTAAAAGGAAGGACATAGCATGAATTAATGCCATATGCTAAAAAATTTATGAATATCATCTTATTTAATCCTCGGAATTCTGAAAGTTGGTTGTTATTATTACTCCTGTTTTACCATTGAGGAAATGGGGCTGATAAACATTAAATGAATTCCCAAGGGTCATATACCTAGTAAGTGTCTGAAGTCAAATTTGAATTCAGATTTTCCTGACTCCAGGCCAGGCAATCTAGCTTACTGTATTATTTAGCTATGACTAATTAGATGGAACAATACCCCTTTGACACGATGGCAGATCTTCTGTTTATTTTGTTTTTCTATTCTATTTTTTAGCTTTGAGAATAATCTTGTTTTCATATAAGCTTTCACTAAATAATTGTCTGTTGAATGATTATAGGAAAAATAATTTAAAAAATGGTCATCTTGAAATAATGTTCTTTGATTGAAAAGAGCTCGAATATTGTTCATCATTGTCCATTTCATTAGCATTGAAAAGTTTCTCATGGACAAATGTAGTGTTCCAGTTGATTTTCTGGTGGTCTCTGAAACAGCTTTCATGTCAGTAGATTAATCACCATGAGAATAGCCAAGGATAAAATCAAAATTCTTTATTGTCTCCTTGCCTAGGGCTTGGCTACCTTTCTGGAAGTCCTTCAAACCAGTTTTGGTCTCAATGGGGGAAGCAGAAGGACAGGGCAGCCACCAAGGTGGTGTGAGATGGAATGAATATCTCTTCTTGGCTCTGAGAGCTTGAACTCCCTCCTCCAGTCTTCTGTCTTGTCTGAGCCTGATCCTGGCTGAGTTTGTCCCGGCTTATATGCGCTATTATAATTAGATCACTTATAAAATACTGAGTACAAATCAATCATTATATCACTAGGGAACCATTATTTGTTGTAAGATTAAATCAACCATACTGAACTAGAGAACTATTAATCACCATGCTAAACTAGATAACCCTTGTCTTCATCAATGCCACTGAGTTAGCACCTTATAAGAATCCTTGTTTCAAATACAGAGCTCTGGCCCATAACAGACAAGGATTTTTTTTTTTTTAAATCTGTGTTTAGCATGGAGCTCTGTACATACTAAGATTTTAAAGAAATACTTTTAAAAGATCTTATCACTAAATATATTTCTCATGTATTCATTTAAAAGAAAATACATTCCTCACAAAAATGTCTAATGTTACTTTTTTAGAAGTAAATGAAATGAACCAAGAAAAAGAAACCCAATGATTTTCATTAACTAAATGAAAAATAAGACAGATCATGCAGGACTAGCATTATGGAATCTTATTGCACTATTAGAAACAATGTATAAGAAAAGATTAGAGAAGCATAAGATGACTTATATAAACTGAGAATATTATGATCAGAACTTAGAAAACAATGTAGATATTGCTTACAATGATTCAAATGTTAGAAAAGTAAAAAAAAAAAAAACATTAATTATGTTTAAATATGGTACAGAAGAGATGAGAAAACATACTTCCTTATCATCCTCAAAGAGATGGATAGAAGGCTATTGGTGAAATTATACACACACACACACACACACACACACACACACTCACACACACATATATAAATGCACATACACATATTTTTATCTATCTATCTATGTATATGTGCATATACATATGTTTTTTATATATTGATCAATATAGATATATAAATCTAACATTAGAATGTTTATATGTTTTGTGTTTTGTTTTGTTTTTTGTTCAACTGATCATCTTAAAAAATTTTTATTACAAAGGATAGCTCTCTTTGCAGGAGAATGGGAGAATACAAACACCTTAAAAGGAATGTATATGTATATTATACATATATATATTATATATCTATGTATATGAAGATATATGCAATTTCACCTATATATTTATAGGTATGTGTGTACAATTATATATACATATATATGGATATATATAATTGTGGGTACTTATAACTTCACATACACACATACAAAATACATTATAATTATAGTCCAAAGTATAACTGTTCATCCAAGGGGAGCTGCATAAATTATAATCATAAGTAAAAAAAAAAAAAAAAAAAAAGAAATGGATAATTTAAAATGCAAAGCTAAAATTAATAATAAATGTCATAGTCAATATGCTAATAATTCTTGGTTAAGGAAATGCCTCAAGAAATTTGATGTATTAAAAAAAGTAACAATATCCACAGGACACATTGGAAAGGTAAAAAGAAAATATTATGAAAAATTATGATATGATAAGGGTCCAAATATATCTTTAAAAAATCATACCTGAAACTAAATAAAACAAGAGTTTTTATTTATCTTTTTTCAGAGCTATTCCATTATTTATTTTGATTTTTTCCATTATTTCTTTCTCTCTCTCTCTTTCTTTCTTTCTCTTTTCCTTCCTTCCTTCTTTGTTTTCTTTTTCTTTTAAAAAAAGGTACAATAATAACAAGAGGAAAATATGTCGTTAAAAATGCTTAGATCCACAATAATCATCAGAAATGGCTATATTCAAATAAGAAATATGTACCTAATCTGCTTCTGTGATTGACAGGGTTACAATTTATTAAACATTTTTAAGACTTATGTCATGGAAATTGCTGTGCTGGACACTGGGTGAAATATAAAATGTATAAACCTAATCTCTAATGAAAAAATAAACTCATTGAGGGTTATTTTTATCCTCACAGCTTTGTAAAATGCCCCAAAATAGTAGGTGGCTAATAGATACTCTTTGTTTGATTACTTATATGAGACATGGAAATAATAGCAATGCAAAATAGAGTTGGGTGTTAAAAGAGATAAAGGGTTTATTGCTAGAGTTTCCTGGGGAAATTATCCACAAGTAAGAACAGCAGGTAATATTTCCCTGAAAGAGGTGATATTTGATCTGAATTTAAAAATAGGTAGAAAATAATAAAAGTGAGAGGGGAAATTCAGAATAGATGACTAGCCTGAACAAAGCATAAAGGCAGTAAAGTTTCCAAAATTGGAAAGAAAGAGATCACAACGAATTAAACTGATTTAATTGTGCATATAAAGATAGTGGACTAGAGTAAAATCAATGCTAAGTAAGGTGTAAAGTCTTGGATAAGATGATGCTTAGTAAGTGACACAAATAAAGGCAATATAAACTCAATCATTACAATGAATACAATAAAACAAATCCCAAAATAGCAGATGACTTACAATGACTAATTTTGTTTATAGAGAACAGATAGCGAAATACACTGCTCTCTTGAAAGACAGGTATGTGGTGAAATGGCATTGAATGTTCCATATGTTGTTAGATATTGTTGCTTTCTCAGTAATTTTTCCTTATCTGTTTTTCTCTCTAATAAATATTCAAAGGGAAGGAAAGAAGGAGATAACCATTATAATTAATATGGAAAAAAATGCTCAATAAGATTTAAATAAAAGAGGGTAGGTGCTCATTTTATCTCTAAACCTTCCCTCCTCAGAGCATGTAAGCCTACATATACATATTCACACAGAGAGACACACAGACACACACTACACACTCATACACACTTGAAAAATAAAACAAATTGAAAGCATATATAAACATTAGTGAGTGATTCAGTTTGGATAGAGTATTAAACATGAGAAAAAGAATAACAAGGCAAAGAGCCAAGATGGCAGGACTTTGAGCTTTTCCTGACTTCCCTCAAAATCAATACTAGATCAAGCCTCAGAATCAAACACTAGATCAAGACAGGACCTATAAATATTTGGAGTGTAACAAATTTCAAGTAGAAAATATCTTTTAAGGATTTCAAGAAAGGTCTGTCTTAATTTGGGAAGAAGGGACATGCAGGGAGGCCAAGGAAAAGAAACCCCATATCAGGAATCTAGTGAAAGGCTATTATGCAAAATACAGCAGTTTGGGCCACTCTATTTTGGTTTAGGAGGCCAGTGGATCAGCAAACTATCTGTGAGATCTCCAGTGCAACTACAGAAATCAAATAGGGAGGCCTATACACCAGTAAAACACCTGGTATATGGCCAGGCCTATCTAGCCCAGGGAGGAAGCTTGCAGTATGAAGACATTGTTACTGTTGCCTTGTAGAAGAAGCTTGGAAAAATCACCCTGTGCCTTAGGAATAGACCTAAACTTTGAAAAATGAACAAAAATTTAAAAAGAGTTCTGACTTTAGATAGCTATTATGGAGAGACGGAAGAACAGAAGTCAAACCCTAAGGACATGCAAAGCAAAATGCCTTCATATGAAATCTCAAAGGAGGATATGAACTGCTCTCCAACTCAAAAGGCTTTCATGGAAGAATTCAAAAATGTTCTTAAAAGAAAGAAAAATGGGAAAAGAAAATGAGAACTTTGCAGGAGAAGTTGGAAAAGGAAACACAGAAATTAACTGAAGAAAACAATTCCTTAAAAAACATTTAGAGAAATGGAAAACATATAAACTGAAGAAAACCACTTCTTTAAAAAACAGATTTGGTGAAATGTTAAAAAAAAAAAAAAGAACTCCCTGAAAATAGGATTGGTGAAATGGAAAAAAAAAAAAATCCAATGAACAAAAAAAAATTCCTTTAAAAATTAAACTGGCCAAAAACAAAAGGAGTCAAAATAAAAACTAAGTGAAGAAAATAAGTCTCTAAAAGTTAAAATTGAACAAATGGAAGCAAATGAGATCAAATAGATGTCAATGAGATATCAAAAATAAGTCAAACAAAAGAAAAAAAATGAAAAAAAAAACTAAGAAAATGTAAAATACTTTATTAGGAAAACAACCAATCTGCAAGATAGATGCAGGAGAGGAAATCTAATAATTATTGGCTGACCTGAAAACCATAATATTCTCTTTAAAATATAATGTTCTTTATTGAGGTTTTCTTGGGGTCTCTGGAGGCAGCCTTTGTTTCAGTTCAGTAATCACCACACGAGTAACCAGGGGTTAAAGTCCAAATCTTTTTTGTCTCTTTCAAAGTCTTATCTCCTTCACTTGGGGCTCAGCTAGTTTTCTGGAGATCTTCCAGATCTTGGTTTCATTGGAGAAGCAAAGTAGGAGAGCCTGCCACCACTTCTCTGTCCTCCATAGTTCTGATGCTGGCTGAGTTTGTCTGAGCTTATATGCTCTCTTAACATAAGTGTGAATCTTGTGGAACTATATTAAGTACTAAGTACATAAACTGAAATAGAGAACTGTTAAGCACCATGCTAAATAACTGTTGTCTCTATCAATTCCATGAGTTTGCACCTTGTAAGAATCCTTGTTTCAAATCCAGAGTTCTGGCCCATAAAACCACAATGAATAAGAGACTAGACAACATCTTTCAACAAATCATCAAGGAAAATTGCTCTGATGTCCTAGAACCAGAAGATAAATTAGCCATTGCAAGAATGCACCCCCTGAAAGACATCATCCTAAAATGAACACTCCAAGGAATATCATACCTAAATTCCAGAATTCTAAGATCAAGAAGAAAATACTGCAAGCAGCAATAAAGAAACAATTCAAATATGGAAAAGCCACAGTCAAGATTACCCAGGACCTAGTAGCTTCCACTTTAAAGGATCAAAGGGCCTGAAATGTGATATTCCAGAAGGCAAAAAAGTTTAGACTACAACTGAGAATCCACTACCCAAGAAAACTAAACATTATTTTTGATGGGGAAATTTGAACATTCAGTGAAATAGGTTTTTTCATTTATTTTTGATAAAAGACCAGAGCTGAATAGAAAATTTGATCTTCAAATACAGAACTTGAGAGAAGCATAAGAATATAAAAAGGGAAGAAAAAACTTTGTTTTTAAAAGTTAAAACTTTTACATTCTTACATGGGAAGATGACATGTGTTAGTCTTAGAGGGTGTAGGTATAAGTAGACTTTAGGGTGTAGATATAAAAAAGAAATTAGGAGTGGAAAATAAATTGTACTGGAAGAAAAAGAAAAGGCATTTAACATGGGGTAAGTTACATCACATAAAGTAGCAAAAACGACCTATTACAGGCTCAAAGAGAGAATATCTGATATATTTAGTTTGATTTAGAAAAAAAAAATCTTACACTATAGGTAAGTTGGAGAGGAAAAAAATGGGGAGGCTAATAAAAAGATGGGCAGAAGTAGAAGGGGGAAAGGGGGAGGGATTGAAAAAAGGAAAAGCAGATTGAGGGAGGTGGTGATCAGAGGCAAAAGACTACTTTAAATGCTATTAAAAAATGACCATGTATTAGAGCATAAAAAACTCAAAATCAAATGCAGAAAGGCAAAAATAGTAAATGCATCCTTTTCAAATCATGATGCAATAATAATTTCATATAATGAAGAGCCAAGGGAAAATGGAGCAAAAATTTATTGGAAACTAAATAATCTAATAAAAAAGAATTAGGAGATAAACGGACAAACCATAGAAATAATTGATAATTTTATCCAAGAGAATGATAATAATGAGACAGTATACTAAAATTTATGGGATGCAATGAAAGTAGTTCTTAAGAGAAATTGTATATTTCTAGATGCTTTCATAATAAAAAATAGAGAAAGAGAAATTTGATGAATTGGGCATGAAACTAAAAAAAAACTAGAAAAAGAACAAATTAAAAAACAAACAAACAAAAAACAAATTAAATATCAAATTTGAAATTATGAAAATAAGAGGATAGATTAGAAAAAATGAAAATAATAAACAAGATGACATTAGAAAGGTCTGGAAAGATTTACATGAACTGATGCTGAGAATAACAGGGAGAAACAAGAATACATTAGGCACAGTAACATCAGATTGTGAAATGATCAAATATAAATATCTTGGTTAATTTCAGTGATTCAGTGATTAAAGACAATCGCAATAAATAATTTCATCTGCATCCAAAAAGAGGAGTTTGGAGATTAAATGTAAATCAACACATGCTAATTTTACTTCCTTTTCCCTTTTTATTTTACTTCTTTCCTTTTGTTCTGATTTTTTTCCCCATGATGCATAAAGGAATTTGTACTTTAAAAGTTAATATACATGTATAACCAGACAAAAAATTTTCATTTTTTCTGGCATTGTCATCATCTGTAATACATATAGTTTTATCAATAGAATTCACATTAAAGAGAATACATTTTCATCTGCTTTTTTGATATACCATAGGGACTCCTGTTCTGTCTATCTCAATTGTAACTAATATCACCCATATGTATTATCTTTTTGTAATAGAATATGAGATTTTTGATAGCAGGTACCAGTTTACTTTTTCTTTTATATTTCTAAAGCACAGAATAGTACTTTATATATAATATGTGCTTAATAAATGCATTTTCTTTTTAAACCATATTTAATATTTTCCCCAGTTACATTGAAAGCAATTTGTTTCAAATTGTTTTTAAGATTTTTGAATTCTAGGTTCTCTCTTTTATCCCACCCACAAAGAAATCACATGTGTAATTATGCAAAACATTTTGAACGAGATGAGGCAAAATCTTTCAAGACAGTTGTGAAAATCAAGTAAGGTTTTATCTACTTCAGAGTTTGAATAGGCCTGAAGGACTTTGAAGATTGAGTCAAGGGCATACTTAAGTCCCTTTCCTGCTATACTTTGATGGCATAATTTTCTCCCTATTTCAGTCAAATATGGGCAACCATGTACTTATTGGTCAAGTTCAATTTCTTGGGCAGCTCCCACGTTTAGGATGTAAGACCCTCAGCCAATGAGTAGGATGGTCAATGGTGGGAGGGGGTATTGCATTAGGGATTTAAAGTGTTAACTCTGCCCCCATGGTGCTTCCTCCCTTCCACTTTCTGCTCAATGGGTGGGATGCCCTTCTCTCCACAATGTGTAATAAACTTTGCTTTGCTTCTAGAGATCTCTCCAGCTTTTTTTATTAAATGGTGACTCCTCACCATTTCTGAACTACACATCTCCTTTCATTCTACCCCTCCTCAAAAGTGTTTTGTTACTGACCCCTTTCCCCACAATATTCAATCTCCTTTATTACCCTCTCTCTTTCCCACATCTCGTTCTTCTCCAATTTCTTGCAGGGCAAGATAGATAATTGTAAACCTATTCAATATGTATGCTATTTCCTATTTGAGCCAATTTCAATGAGAGTAAGTTTCACTTATTCACCCTCTCCTGCTGCTCTTCTCATCCATTATAAAAACTTTTACTTGCCTCTTTTTTTATGGCTGATAATTTGCACCATTCCATTTCTTCCTTTCCCTTTCTCCCAATGCATTCCTCTCTTATTTCTTAATTTCATTATTTAAAAACAAGGGAAAAAAATTACTCTTCATATTCAACTCACACTAGTGCCCTCTGTCTATATATACCCCTTCTAACTTTCATAATAAGAAGAATATTCTAATGAGTTACAACTATCAGCCTTCCATTTAGGAATATTAACAGATAAACCTTATTAAGTTCCTTGTGATATCAATGTTCTGATTACCTTCTTATCTTCTCCAGAATCCTGTATTAAATTTTTTCTGTATAAAAAAATTCCATACATTCCATTCAATGGTAGTCTTTTCATCACAAATGATTTAATATCCTGTTTCATTAAATGATCACCTTATACTCTAAAGGATTTTATTTTGTTTTGATGAGTAGGTGATTCTTGGTTGCAATCCCAGTTCCATTGCCCTCTAGAGTATCATATCCCAAGCCCTCTCGTTCTTTAATGTAGAAGTTGTTAACATCTTATGGTATCGTGATAGTGGCTCCTTTACACTTAATTGTTTATTTATGGATGCTTGCAATATTTTCTCCTTGACCTGGGAATTACAGAATTTGGTGATAATATTCTTGGGAGTTGATGGATTCTTTCAATTTCTATTTTACTCTCTGGTTCTACAATATAAGGACAGTTTTCCTTTTTAATCACTTGAAAGATGATGTCCACACTCTTTTGTTTTTTATCATGACTTTCAGGTAGACCAATCATTTTTGAATTCTCTTTCCTGGATCTATTTTCCAGGTCAGTTGTTTTTCCAATGAAATATTTCAACTTTATTTTTCTTTTATATCGAGACTTTGCTTTATTGTGTCTTCATTTCTCATGATGCCATTAGCTTCCATTTGCTCAACTATTTTTTTATGTAATTATTTTCCTCAGTTAGCTTTTGTAACTCCTTTCCCAATAAGTCAATTTTGCTTTTTAAGGCATTCTTCTCCTTGTTAGTTTTTACTCTTTCCTTTTGCAACTCTCTCAATTCTTTCCCTCATTTTTTCTCTAGCTCTCTTATTTCACTTTCAATGTTCCTTTTGAGCTCTTTCAAGGCCTGAGGCCATTTTTTTTTCTTGGAGACTTTGGATATAGAAGCTTGGGTTTGGTTATCATATTCAAAGTGTGAATCATGATTCACCTTGTCACCATAATAACTTTCAATGGTGAGGAACTTATGTTGTTTTCTATTAATTTTCCTAGCCTATTCCTCTGCTTTTAACTGTTCCTCAAAATAAGGCTCTTTCCAGAGTGGAGAATACATTATCCCAAGCATCAGGTGTTTCATGCAGTTCTTTTCAGAAATCTTTCTAGGAATATGATTACAAACACTCTTTTCTGTCCTGGAGCTATTAGGTGTGTCCCTACCCTACTGTAGCTGTATATCTAGTGTACTGTCCTGCGCTGGGGCTTCCTTGACCAAGGCTGCTCTGGGACTATACACAATCCCTCCCTCTCCTCCATCCATTGCCACAAACCCTCTCTGCTGACCTTCTGACTCCTCCCTGATGTCCCAAGGTTGAGAGGTCTAGAAACCTCCAGCACTGCTACTTTTTTAGAGGTCCTGCTTTGCTGACACTGGTGTTGGGGGAGGTCTACATTGAGAGTGCATTTCAGAATCCTGCTCTGGTTCTGATGTAATATGATTCTGTGGTTCCCTGACCTCATGAGGCAATAAGTCCTAAATTTTCTACTTCTGAAATCTGCCTCATAAAACTCCCATATCCAAGTTGTCTAATTCTAACCATTCCCTAGTCAGATAGCTTCTGCCCTCCGAAAACTCCCACAGATCAAACTCCTGAGACAATAGTGTATGAGACTACTCCTCAATTCATTTCTGACTGATAATCTTGTCAGTAATAATCTGGTCAATAGAGAACCACTCTTTCTGGAGACTACTCCTTCCTACATATGAGCCATAGAATTAACATATCTGTGATGGAAATTTGTATTAAAAATATCTCCTTTGCTTCTTTTTCTCTGCTGAATTCATTTACAATTCAGTTTGCTTTGTAATGGCATTACCCTTACTCTCAATAAATTTTGCCTCTTGACTAGAAGATGGGTTCAAACCTCCAAATTCTTTTGAGACACCTCTCAACACTGGTCTGTGATTACAAACTTTTAGAGTCCCCCCTTTTCAACCATAACAGTACCTCAGACCATTTCTTCTGACCTTCCATGTTCACCCTAGAGTCTCTGGGCTAAGAATTCTGAAAGCCATCAATAATGCTGCTGATTCAGAGGTCAGGACAGGACCTGGCTGCATCCGCATTCCCACAGTGGTATAACAGATTTTTTCTTTTGAACTCCTAAGTTGCCATATGCTAGAAAATATTCCACAACATATTTTTGATTGTTCTGATCCTCTAAAATTTGTTTAGAGTCATTATTTAAAGGAATTTGGAGCAGTTTGGGAAACAGATTAGACAAGTTCTGATCTTTATCCCATCATCATGGCTTAACATCCTTCCTGTAAATGAATTTTCAAACAAAAAAAGAATGAAAGTAAAATACTGAATTGATAAACAAAACTCAGATTCTGTAAAACAAACAAATGAAAAAAAAAAAACAAAATAGATACTCCTTTAGTTAATTTAATTAGAAAAAAAAGAAATCAAATTGTTAGTCTTAAAAATGAAAAGGGAGAACCACCAATGAAGAGGAAATTGGAGCAATAATTTGGAGTCATTTTGCCCAACTGAATTCCAATAAATCTGATAATCTAAGTGAAATGGATGATAAAAATAGCTAGCTACATAGATAAATAGCCCAGATTAATAGGAGGAGAAAAAAATTTAAATTCCCATTTTAGAAAAGAAATTGAACAAGTCATTATTGAACTCCCTAAAAAAAAAAGAAAGAAAATTACGGGGACAGATGGATTTACAAGTGAATTCTACCAAACACTTAAAGAACAATTAATTTCAATAGTAAAAACTATTAGAAAAAGTAGTAAAAGAAGGAGTCTTATCAAATTATTTTTATGCCACAGATATGGTGTTGATGCCTATAGACCAATTTCCCTAATGAATATTGATACAAAAATCTATAATGATATATTAGCAAAGAGATTGCATAAAGCTGTCACCAGGATAATACACTATGACTAAATAGAATTTATACCAGAAATACAAGACTGGATAAATATTAGGAAAATTATTAACATAATTCATTATATCAATAATCAAACTAAAGGAAATCATATGATCAACTGAATAGATACAGAAAAATCATTTCACAAAATCTAATACCCATTACTATTAAAAACATTACAGAATATAGGAATAAATGGAGTTTTCCTTAAAATAATCAGTAGCATCTACTTAGAAGTATCAGCAAGCATTATTTATAATGGGGATATACTAGAATCATTTCCAATAAGATCAGGTATAAAACAAGATTGCCCAATGTTATCATTACTATTCAATATTGTATTAGAAATGTTAGCTTTAACAAGAATAGAAGAAAAAGAGATTAAAGGAATTAGAGAAGGTAAGGAGGAAACCAAATTATCACTCTTTGCAGATGATATGATAGTATACTTAGAAAATTCTAGAGAATCAACTAAAAACTACTGAAATGGACAAAAGACTCCCCCTCATCCCTGGGTCTAGGGTGCCTCAGACTTATAGGAAAATGTTGCTTAAACTAAATTAAAGGAAGTGTTGTTTTTACAAAGTGCTTGCTCAACTATGTTCTGACAGAATGCTTGCCTAACAATGTCAGACATCTATAAACTCCCCAACATCCCCCTTCTTGAGGGAAAAGTCAATTCATTGTTGAAACCACAAGGCAGAGCAAGAATTGATTACAAGCCTGTCTCTACTTGGGTTGGGCATGGGACTCGATCCAGAGATCTATCCAGGCCGGTGAATAAACTGCTCTCTAAATTGCAAAACACTTTGGATGTCCTGAATTTTATTGCCTGGGCTATTTCATTATGAGAAATAATTCACAACTTCAGCAAAGTTGCAGGATGCAAAATAAATCCACACAAATCATCAGCATTTCTATATGTTACCAACAAAATCTGGCAGCAAGACATACAAAGAGAAATTACATTTAAAATTACTGTGGAGAATATAAAATATTTAAGAGTCTTTCTGACAAAAGTAAGTCAGGAACTATATGAACACAATGACAAACTCTATACACAAATAAAAAATAAAAATCAATTGCAAGACTACCAAATGCTCTTGGTTAGATCAAGCAAATATAATAACAATTTCAATTCCACCAAAATTAATCTACTTATTCCGTGCCATACCAATCAAACTCCCAAAAAATTATTTTGCAGAGTTAGAAAAAAAAATAACAAGGTTCATCTGGAAGACTCAAATGTGAAGAACTTCAAGCAAATGAAAATGGCTTAGCTGTTCCAGACATAAAATTATATTACAAAACAGCAGTTATCCAAACCTTTTGGTACATGCTAAAAAAATAAGAGTAGTCCATTAGTGGAATAGGTTAGGTTCATGACACAAAGTCAATGACTGTAGTGATCTAGTTTTGGTATATCCAAAGATCCCAACTTCTGGGATAAGAACTCATTATTTGACAAAAATTGCTGGGGAAACTGGAAATTAGGATGGCAGAAACTGACCTACACCTAACACTTTATACCAAGATAAGGTCGAAATCCATTCATGATTTAGATATAAAGATTTATACTATAAACAAATTAGAAAAACAAAAGGATAATCAGTATAATCTACTTATCAAATCTGTGGAGAAAGAAGTAATTTGTGACCAAAGAAGATATATTATGGAATTTAAATCGTATAATTTTGATTATATTAATTTTTAAAAAGTTATTTGTACAAATAAAATGAATGCAGATAAGATTAGGAGAGAAACAACAAAGTGGGTGGGGAATTACATCCAAAAGCCTAATTTTTAAAAAATATATAGAGAATTAACTAATTTTGTCATAATATAAGCCATTCTTCAATTGATAAATGATCAAAGAATATTAAGATAATTTTCAGAGGAAGAAAGTAAAACCATTTATAGTCATATGAAAAAAATGTGCTAAATCACTATTGATCAGAGAAATTCAAATTAAGACAATTTTAGGTTCTACTACATACCTTTCAGGATGGCTAAGATGAAAAGAAAAAAAATGATGAATGTTGGAGGGGAGGACAGAAAATTGGGACTCTAGTACAGTATTAGTGGTATTGTGAACTGATCTAACCTTTCTGGAGAGCAATATGGAATTATGCCTAGAGGGCTATCAAACTGTGAATACCATTTGATTCAGCATTGTCTCCAGTAAATTTGGGATCCCATAAAGATCCCATAAAGATCATAAAAAAGGGAAAATGACCTATGCATGGAAAAATGTTTGTAGCAGCCAGTTTTATAATGGAAAGGAATTGTGAACTGTGTGGATACTCATTAGTTGGTTAATGGCTGAATAAGTTATTGTATTTGAATGTTATGGAAAACTATTGTTCTATAAGAAATCATCATAAGGATGATTTCATTGGGACTTAGAAAGACTTACATGAAGTAATGCTAAGTGAAGTGAGTAGAACAAGTACACTATACACAGCAACAACAAGATTATAAGATGATCCATTCTGATGAATGTGACTCTTTTCAATAGAGAGGTGATTCAAGCCAGTTGCAATGGTCTTATGATGGAGAAAGCCATCTGCACCCAGAGAACATTCTATGGGAACTGAGTGTGGATCACAACATAGTATTTTCACATTTTTGTTGCTACTTGCTTACATTTTGTTTTCTTTCTCATTTTTTTTCTTTTTTTGATCTGATTTTTCTTGTGCAGCATAATGTGGAAATATGTATAGAAGAATTTCATATGTTTAACACATATTGGATTACTTGCCATTTAGGGGAAGAAAGAGGGAAAAGGAGGGTGGGAAAATTAGAACATAAGGTTTTGCTAGGGTGAATGTTGAAAATTATCTATGTTTTATAAATGAAAAGCTTTGAAAAAAGGAATCAGTAAAAAAAATGAAAGTAAATGTATTAATAATGACAATAGAAACACATTTGATAGAGGGGTATGGATGCTTTCTGTTTAACATAATTAATAAAAACTGATGAAATCAACTAGATTGTCTCTCCAATGCAATCCTTTATTAATAATTTGCCAGAAGGGGGAAAATGGTCTTTACCCTCAAAGAGTTTGCATTCTAATGGAAAAGCCAAGAAATATTAAGGCATAAAGAATAAAGAGTAAGTGATAAGTGATTTTAGAAGAGATCAGAGGAGGGCTGGGAAGAATTTGAATTGAGTTTTGAGGGAACGTGAAAAGAGTAAGAAGGCAGAGAATTCTAGCCATGAGGAATGACCAGAACAAAGAAAACTTAAATGAATTATATGATACAGATAGAAAGTGTTCCAATGTGACAACTGTGAGTGGTCCAGTAGGAGGTTAGGAAGATAGAACAATATGATTGGAGTAAAGAATATTATTATTTTGGGTTTAAAACTGGCTTCAGATACTTACCAGGTCTGTGACCCTGGGCAAATTATTCCACCCTGCTTGTCTCAATTTCCTCATCTGTAAAATGAGCTGGAGAAGAAAACGACAAAGCATTCCAGTATCCTTGTCAAGAAAACCCTCAAACAGGTCATAAAGTATACCCTATATTTATTGCTATGGAAGAAAAAATCAATTAAAACTATTTTTTGTTTATGTTTTTGTTTATTTATTTTCCCCTTAAGAAGTCCCAATGAATATTTGTCATTTTTAAAGAACTGAATATTTGCATGTTAAGGTGAAAGAAACCCCAATAATATTAGAGTCTTTAGCTTGGTATGGTAAAATAATTCATAAACTG
Organism: Antechinus flavipes; assembly: GCF_016432865.1. Classification (NCBI taxonomy): domain Eukaryota; kingdom Metazoa; phylum Chordata; class Mammalia; order Dasyuromorphia; family Dasyuridae; genus Antechinus; species Antechinus flavipes. The sequence goes on from NC_067399.1 coordinate 27,652,799, forward strand.
TTTGTTGCCAAATCCTTATACAGCAGGCTAAGTTCCAAGGAAATTTAGTAAAGAATCAGGAGCAAGAAAATAATTTCAAAAGAAAACATCAGCTTGTTCAAGTCATTGCTTTGCTAAATTTTAGAGGTAAAATTGAGGAGTGGTCTTAGAGGTGGAGTAAAGGAGTATTGATTTCTAGCATTTAAAAGTAGAACTGCATCATTCAACTTTATGACTTAGAGGTGGAGTTTTACCTCACTATTGAACTCTCAGAAACTTTGTTATTACTGACCAACAGATTGCTATATAATAGCCAATATTGCTTGTGGCACTTCCAAGAATGGGTAGCCTTAGGGTCATTACTACCTCCTCTAGGAGCTACACCACAATCATGTATAAATTATTAATGGTATTCCAAGAATATTCTAACTCCACAACCATTATTTTTATATTTCCATAAAAAAAATACTAGAAACATTGGAAAATACTATGATAGAAAATAGGCATTGACCAACATCTAACACCTATACCAAAGTAAGGTCCAAATATGCTCATGATTTAAACATAAAGAGTGATACAATAAGCAAATTTGGAGATAGTTGTGGAGAAGGAAGGGATTTATGGCCAAATAAGAACTAGTGAACATCATGAAATGCCGAAGTGGATGAATTTGATTTTATTATTTTTTTTAACAAACAAAACTAATGCAGTCAAGATTAGAAGGAAAGCAGAAAATTGTGGAAAAAATTACATTCAAGGGTTCAAAGACTTTATTTCTAAAATATATAGAAAATGTATTTAAATCTATAAGAATATATGTTGTTCTCCAATTGTTAAATAGTTAAAAGATATCAATAGCTAATTTTCAGTTGAAGAAATTAAAACCATTGCTAGTCATATAAAAAATGTTCTAAATCATTATTGATTAGAGAAATGCAAATTAAGCCATATTTTTGGTCATATGAAAAAATACTCTAAATTACTTGTGACAGTCCAGTAGATATCAATTCCAAATTGCTCTCCAGAATGGCTGGATCAGTTCATAACATCACCAAAAATCTATTAGTGTCCCAATTTTCAAACATCCCTTACAAGATTTGTTATTATCTTTTCCCGCCATCTTAGCCAATCAGAGAGGTATGAAGTAGTCCCTCAGTACAATTTAGAACTATGCCCAAAGGGCAATCAAATTTTGCATACCATATGGATTATGTATCCATAAACATAATTAAAAAGGGAAAAGGACCCACATGTACCAAAAAAAAAAAATTGTAGCAGCCATTTTTTAAAGTGGAAATTTAATGAAAACTGAGTGAATGCCCATAAGTTGGGGAATGGCTGAATAAGTTAAATGTAATGAAATTATATAATATATAAATATATAATAATGGAATACTGTATAATTAATGTAATAATGTATATGAAACAATCAGCAGTATAATTTCAGAAAAACCTGGAGAGACTTATATGAACTGATGCTAATTAAAGTGGGTAGAAAAAAAAATTGTATACAGGAACAAGAAGATTATATAATGATGAAATGTGATGAACATGGCTCTTCAATAATGAGATGATTCAGGCCAATTCCAGCAGACTTGTAATGAAGAGAGACATCTGCAACCAGAAAGAGGGATATGAGGAATGGATGTGGATCACAACATAGAATTTTCATCTTTTTTGTTGATGCTGCTTGCTTGCTTTTTTTTTTTTTCTGTTTTTTTTTTTTTATTCTTTTTTGCTCTGAGTTTCCTTGTGCAGCATGAAAACTTTCTTTGTATTTATTTTGAAAAATAAATGTTATTATTTAAAAAAAGAAAATGAATAGAAACAGTAAGAATTGAAAGATGGAGATGTTTCAAATAATGAAAACCACTAAAGCTTAATTTACTAACTGATCAGATTTCACATGATAGTTTTGAAAACAAAAAAGTGATAGAATTAATTGAATTAATGTGGCTGAAATTGGAAATGATACATATTATGGAAAGGAGAAAAGAAAAAAAATATATATGTATATGTTTGGGAAGTACTATCATTTTTTTATAATATGATGAGGAATGTTTTTATAAGGACCTTTTTAAATAAATCATAGTGGGAATAGAAAAGAAACAGTCGATATATTAAAACCAACAAGCAAAAAATAGTAATAATTCAAAATAAAACCAAAGCATCTTAGAAGTAAAGCTAAGAAACATGTTTAGAAGTCAGGGAGTGTTATGGGCCAGAACTCTGAAACAAGGATTTTTACAAGGTGTTAAGTCAGTGGAATTGATAAAGACTATGGTTACCTAGTTTAGCATAGTACTTAATAGTTCTCTAAAATCAATCTGATTGATTTAATCTTACAATAAATAATGGTTTTCTAGTGATATAATGATTGCTTTATATTCAAAATAGAGCATATAGAGCTGCCATGAACTCAGCCACAGGGAGAGCCAGAGACAAACTCAGAACGGCTGGGAGAGAGAGTAGGAAGGGCCAAACACAGACTTCAGAAGAGACTCAGAGCCAGATTCACTCACTCCATCTCTCACCACTGTGGTGGCAGGCATGTCCTACTTAGCTTCTCCACTGAAATCAAGACTCTGGAAGGCCTCTAAGAAGGATAGTCCCGGCCCCAGGCAAGGAAATAAAATAGTAAAGGAGATAATAAAGGATTTGGACTTTAACACTTGACTATTCTTGTGGTTGATTACTGAACTGAAGGAAGGCTGCTCCAAGACCTCCAGAAACCCAATGAAGTACATTACAAGGGAGGCAAAGAAATGGTATTTAAAAATAATACAAAGATTTTGTTCTTGGGCTAAATGGAGATTCCCTAGCAAATGCTAGTCATTTTGTAAATAGGAACTGGTTCAATAGAAGATAATGAGCTCATTCATTAGCAAAACATTTTTAGGAAAGGCACAATCATTCATTGGTAATGGAACTGCAAACTTGTATAATCTTTTTGAAGAATAATCTGGTATGACATAGCAAAAATTACAAATATAAACCAATCCTTTGCCATAAAAATTCCATTGTATAATGATAATATGCTCTGAAAGTATTATTTTAAAGATATATTGGTTCTAAAAATTATAGCATCATTATATACAATTGCAATAAATGGGAAACAATCTAACTATTGAGATATAAGGATATAGTTAAATAGATTTTTAGCAAATTATTATAATGGAATACAAAAAGGTACATAAAGCTAAAAAATAATGAGAACTGCAAAGAAAGCTAAAAGGCTTTAATAAACCTATACAAAATAGAAAGAAACATAGGCCTAAATACAATTACTAAGACAATATGAGAAAGATGAAAATAAAAATAACTTTTAAAAGATTGTGGATGTATCTTAAAGACAAACTAAAATATTTTATACATTCATATGTTATAGTTAATGCATAATAATATATAAACTTATCAAGATTAATTGAGCCAACTTTTGTGGCAATGTTTGCTTAGCAATGGAAATATACTATTGTGACATACAATTTCTGCCTTAAAGGGAATGTCAGCAGGTACATTTAGAAGCAGAAAAGCAATTGATGCAGAACTGAAAAGAAAATCTCAGAGACCAACATCATTCAAGGATGAGATAAAAAAAAAAATCTTCAATGAAGGTGGATAACCTCCTAGACAAACTCTAGAGTCATAAGAAATATCTCTGTAGTCTCCAGGTTAGCAAAGAAATGGAAAATCCTCATTTGAAGAAATAATAGTAGGTATAGAATGCAAAACCAAAAAATTTCCACATACTTCTCAAATCACATAATGATTATCTTCCTCTGATGATTCATACGCATGGTGCATGTGGCCTTTCTTAAAGAAAGTCCAGCAGTATTACTAGAAATTTTGAATTGTTAACAAAGAAACTGAAGACCTAATAGATGGATCTCTTCCCAATCCATTTTTCTTTTGGAACGTTAGGGCTGCCAAAGAGAGAAGAGGATTTGAAAAGTGAATGGCTGATTAAAAAGATGGCATCTAAGCACTGAATTTAAATTTCTAGTCTCACGCTAAAAATAAAGGAATGACAACACATATGGCTTCAGATATGTGCAAAGAATGGATATTGAAAATGGCCAGTGTGAGTTACTATCATGAAGCGGCAAATGTTATTCTGCTATTATCAGTGAGATTTGTGATTAGTCCTATGATTGTAATAGGACTCAGAAAACCTTTTATGTAAAAGGGAAAGGTGAATACAAAGTTGGAATGGGATTGGTCCAAGCAGGGTTGCCAAATCTTCTCTACTATAGATCTACCTTTATGGTAACTAGATTTTCTTATATTTATGAATTTTATTAATATTTAATATATAGAAAACAGTGGTTAGTCTTTGAAGTCTTTTGGTGTTTATGTCTACCAGTAGTAGCTCTGAATCAAAGGTGGCAACAGACAGCATTTTCTCAGTACTCCCATTGCTTGGCCCTATCAGCTTTGTTTGTGTTGATTATTCCTGCTTCTTTTATACTAAATTTTGTGAGATTACTTTCCTTTTATTTTCAGATTAGAATATATGTTTTCTATTTTTTTCTTCTAGATTATTATCCAGTTCCTTCCACCAAATCATGGGTTTCCTCAAAAATCAATTAGCCAATAAATATTTTTAAAGCTTCTCTTATGTATTGTACTAAGAACTGGGGATATAAAGAGGAGCAACAAGTGACTGGAACTATAATTTAATGGGAGAAACATGAAAAGATATACAAACATACTATATACTGGAAAAATAGGAAATAATTAAAAAGAGAAATTTACCTATAATTGTGTTTTGGAAAAGCCTTTTTGTAAAAACCAAGATATTAGTTGGTATTTGACAGAAGTCAGGGAAACCAGGAAATAGAAATGAAAGAGGGAAAACAAATTCAGATGTGGGAGAAACCCTGAGAAAATGTCTCGATAACAGAGATACAAGTCTTTTTCAAGAAAAATCAAGGGCCGGTGTCACTGGTTTTAAGAATATTGAGGAATAAAACTGTAAAAAATATGGGAAAAATAGCCAGTTTCTATCTTGATCCATTTCTTTTTTTTTTTTAAACTCTGTTTATGATCTCTTATAAAAGTACTTTCTTCAGTTAAATTATAAGTTCTTTGTGATAAATAGAAATAAACAATGAAACAAATGTAAAAATAATTTGTCTATACTAAATTCCTTTTCTATATTTCAGACAAGGATCCATTATTGGCATCTAAATTATAGTTTTTACAATATAAAACTGTTGTTCGTTGCTCTGCTCTACCCCTGAACTTCCTCATTTCATAGTAAGTTGAACTTATTCTTATCTTTCTCATCACCTAGCCTCATGAGATTAGATTTCTCAGTGTTGATTCCTTCTGCTTCTCAACTCCCAGCATATTAAATCATTTCTTAGTTATAAATTTCATTTAAGAAAAAATCTCTTAACATATTCTCCCTTATACAGCTCGTTATCAACCTAGTTGAAGCCCTCATTACTACTTACCTGTACTTTTACAATAGCTTCTTAATTGTTTGTCCAAGTTCCAGTCAAGCCACACACCACCATCACCACCATCATCATCATTTTAAAATACATTCTGGCCTTCCCTTTTTCTTGCTTGATATCTTCAGTGACTCTAAGAGAATTATACTGTTACATCATCTATATCATGCTTGTTTTTTCAGCCTTTACTTCTCCCATTCCCTTTCATAAGTTAGCCTAGTTGGATAGAATATACAATGTAGATGTTGGATTTCTTGAATTTCCTGTTTGAACTGTTTTAAATCATACTTTACATTACCATTGCATCTAAACTCTTTTCAAGATGCTTTATCATTTTTTGTTGACCTTGAAACATTCATGAAATTATAAAACTATACAGATCAAATGAATCACAAGATGCAAAAATTACAGTGGAAGAAACTTCAAAAGTTTTCCAACTTCTAAACTCTATACATGGATCCAAAAATATATGCTTAATATAAATCATAAATGATCATCTAAAGGGAGGAGACAACTTCAGGTATAAGTCAATTCAGAAATGAATTCTATTTAAAAATCAGAAATATTTAATGCCAAAATTACATACACTTTTTGGGAAAAAAATCACAAAAGAATAGATGCACCAAATTCTTTCTATGACACAAATATGATCATAATATGTAAACTAGAGGTAGTCAAAGCAGAAAAAGAAAGCTGACAACTTAAATTGCAAATGAACATAGAAAAATAGTTTAAGTAAAATGTTAGCAAAAATGTAAAAATATCATATAAGAAAGATAATATGATAGGATTAGATTAGAGTTGTACCAGGAACAAAAGGGTGATTTAACATTAAATAAACTAAAATTTATCAACTTTAATTCAAAAAGTCATGTGAATATTTCAATAGATGCAGAAAAAAAAAGATTTTGAAAAATACAACTCTCATTTCTGTTAGAACACTAAAAAGATGAGGGTATTTTGAAAACTAAGAGCTACCATAATATGTAACAGAGAGGAACTAGAAAGCAATAAAATAAAAGGAAGAATAAAATAGATATTATTATTACTTCTATTTGACATATAATCAGAAATGCAGAATATAGCAATTAAAAAGAAAAACGAAGAGAAGTAATAAGTATAGGTGAAGAAAGAATCAAATTATCACTTTTTTTGTTTTGTTTTTACTCGTGATATGGTGGTACAAAGAACCTTAAGCAATCAGCTAAGATATAATTGAAATTACTTTAGCCAACTTGTATGATAGCATATAAATTCACATAAATCATCATAATTTCTATATAAAATCAATAAAAAACAATATAAAGATGTTAATAAAGAAATCACATTTAAAATTGCTGTAGAATATAAAAAAATACTTGGAAATCTACCTTCTAAGATATTTACTAAAATTATTATATAAATCCAATTATAAACCACTTGGTACAGGAACACAGATATAAATAATTGGAAATCTGTTTGAGTTTATGTCTGTGTCTATCTATATCTGTCTAAATTGTTCATTTCTCCTTTGAGTCAACATAATACAGAGCAGTTTGTTGGCACAGTGCATAGATAACTAGGTATAAAGTCAGAAAGAGATGGATTCAAACCCAGCTTCAAACAGTTAATCTGTGTAACCTTAGGCAAGTCACTTCACTTTTCTTTATCTCACTTCATTAGATTATTATTATTATTGCTAAAATAATTGTTTTATTTAATTGATTATTCATGACTTTACAATAAAACTAAAATAAGATTAATATTTAGATTAAAAAATAAAATTGAGTTTACAAAGTGAAGCTGTTTTTTTAGAACAATAAGGAAACGATTTGGAATAAGGGCTCAAGTAATGCTAGATCACAAACTATACCACAAAAAATTTTTGAAAACAAAAAATTGCTCAAAAGTAAAAAGAAAACACAGAGACTGATCAGAGCATATTGATAATACAAAAATTGTTGATGGTATCATAGTAAGATTAAAAAAAAACTGAGCTACTAGGCTAAGACTGTGCTATTTGAAAAAAAAAAAAACTAATGAAAAAAAAATCTAACCATTTATCTATTATCTTTCTAATTACCTCTATGTTTCTCTATCTACAATATAAAAACACATGTATGTATACATTCATAGTTATAGATCCATATATCTTTATGTACAAAAACAATCATTTTATGGTGGCAACAAATTGGAAATGTATGGGATGACCATCAGTTGGGGAATGGCTGATTGATTTGAAGTATGTGAATGTCCTATGAGAAATTGTGACATAAGAAATATGTAATTTCAAAGTCATGGAAAGATGTATATGAAGCAATGAAAGTAAGTAGAAATAGAAAAAGAAACAGTAACATCAACATTACAAAAATGAACAGATAGTATGTCTTTAATATACATTTAAAGAATGAAATTAGTAGAACTGGTATTAAGGACAATGCCTATGTGAAGGAGCAAGTCAATTCTCCAAGAACCTCCACAGCTGTGAATCATAAACTTGAAGGAGTTGCAAAGCAGTCTTGACTTAATGCAGATATTCCTTGTGGACTGGAAATGAAATAAATTGGAGGCAAGAGGGAAGAGGAGAGAGGTCAGATAACTCAACTGCCTCTCAGTGGAGAGGTCAGAGAACACAACAGCCTCTTAATCTCCTTGTATCACACAGGTCTGAGTTAGACCTCCAGCAGCCACTGGCAGGTGGCTCCCATATCTCAACAAACCAGGAAAAATTTTAAACAATAATAATACTCTAATGTTGCAGTTTTATTATTGAAATCTGTAAGAATTGTGGTAATTACAAGTGACTAAGATTTTTAGATGAACAGTGATGGCTCATACTATTGATCTCTTTGGAAGGAATTGAAGAGGGTTAGGTAATTAAGAAAAAATAATAATGCCAATTAAAAAAAGAAATGAATTTTTTTATTAAACTAGAAATGTAGTATTATACTAGAAAAGTATATTTTCTAATATATTATTTCCTCACATCATGCCCAGACTCTCACTTATCTTCAATCTCTCCTTCTCTAGTATTTATTTCCTTACTATCTATCAGCATACCCATATGTCCCCAATTCACAATAGCTGTAACTTGACCCATTCATCCTCACAAGTTATCATATTTTGTGTGTCATTGATAGACTCCTTGAGAAGGATATTTGCTTCTATTCTCTTCCCCCTCACTCATACTATAGATTATATCATCATTAATTCTGAAAATTCTCTCTCCAAAATCACTGATGATCTTTCAGGTTACGATTACAATGATGGTTGTTCAATAGTAATTTTTTTGACCTCTCTGATGCTTTTGCCACTTATGATCCCTCCGCTTTCCTTCAACTCATGTTACTATCACTTTGAAAATCAAATCAAAGTAAATAATAAAGCTAGTGCCTTCCCTGTATTGATTATATTTTTCACTCACAGATCTTCAATGTACATAGTTCTTTTTATTTTCTCTTCCTATTAAACTTCAATCTCTTTGAAGGCAGGAATTAATTTTCGCTATACACACACACACACACACACACACACACACACATATATATATATATACATATATATATATTTTTTAATTAAAGCTTTTTATTTACAAAACATGCATGGATATGTTTTCAACACTGACCCTAGCAAAGGCTTCTGTTCCAAATTATCCCCTCCTTCCCCCCTCACTCCCCTAGATGGCAGGTAGTCCAATACATGTTAAATATGTTAAAATATATGTTAAATCCAATATACATATACATATTTACATAGTTATCTTGCTACACAAGAAAAATCAGATCAAGAATGAAGAAAAAAAAGAAAGTTGGAAAGAAAACAAAATGTAAGCAAACAGCAACAGAAAAAGTGAGAATGCTATATTGTGATTCATTCTCAGCTCCCACAGTCCTCTCTCTGGATGTAGATAGATCTTTTCATAACTGAACAATTGGAATTTGTTTGAATCATCTCATTTTTGAAGAGAGTCACATCAATAAGAATTGATCATCACAAAGTTATGTTATTGCTGTGTATAATGGTTCTCCTGGTTTTGCTCATGTTACTTATCATCAGTTCATGTAAATCTCTTCAGGCCTCTCTGAAATCATCCTGTTGGTTATTTATTAGAGAACAGTAGTATTCCATAACATTCATATACCATAATTTATTTAGCCATTCTCCAATTGATGGACATCCATTCAGTTTCAAGTTTCTTGCCACTACAAAAAGGGCTGCCACAAACATTTTTTGCACATGTGGATCCCTTTCCCTCCTTTAAGATCTCTTTGGGAGATAAGCCCAGTAGAAACATTGCTGGATTAAAGGGTAGTATGCTCAGTTTGATAATTTTTTGAGAAAAGTTCCAAATTTCTCTCTAGAATGGTCGGATCCATTCACAGTTCCACCAACAATGTATCAGCTTTTCTTACATCCAGTTTTCTTACATCCTCTTCAACATTTGTCATTATCTTTTACTATCCTTTTAGTCAATCTGACAAATGTGTAGTGGTATTTCAAAACTGTCTTAATTTGCATTTCTCTGATCAGTAGTGATTTAGAGCACCTTTTCATATGACTAGAAAGTTTCAATTTCTTTGTCTGAAAATCATCTGTTCACATCTTTTTATCATTTATCAATTGGAAAATGGCTCAAATTTTTTTAATTTAATATACTCAAAATTATCCATTTTGTGATCAATAATAACCTCTAGTTCTTCTTTGGTCACAAATTCTTTCCTCTTCCACAGATCTGAGAGGTAAACTATTCTAATATTCTCCTAATTTGTTCATAATAGCATTATTAATGCATAGATTATGAACCCATTTAGACTTTATCTTGGTGTAGAATGTTAGATGTTAGTTAATGCCTAGTTTCTGCTGTAGTAGTTTCCAATTTTCCAAGCAGTTTTTATCAAATAGTGAATTATCTCAAAAGGTGGGAAATTTGAGTTTGTTGACTATTTTGTTTTGTGAACCAAACCTTTCCCATTGATCAACTATTCCATGTCTTAACCAATACAAAGTAGTTTTGATGACCACTGCTTTATAATATAGTTCTAGATTTGGTATAGCTAGGCCACCTTCATTTGCTTCTCTCCCCTCTCCCCCCCCCCCCATTAACTGCCTTGAAATTCTTTACGAATTGTTCTTCCAGATGAATTTTGTTGTTATTACTTCTAGGTCAGTAAAATAGTTTCCTGGGACTTTGATTGGAACAGCACTAAATAAACAGATTAGTTTAGGTAGTATAATATTCACTCAACCTATTCAAGAGCACTTGATATATTTTCCCAGTTGTTTAGATCTCACGTTATTTGTGTGAAAAGTATTTTGTAGTTTTTTTTCATATAGTTCCTGACTTTTCCTTGGCAGATAGACTCCCAAATATTTTATACTATGAACAGTTATTTTAAATGGAATTTTTCTTTGTATCTCTTGCTGTTGGATTTTGTTAGTGATGTATAAAAATGCTGACGATTTATATGGAATTATTTTGTATCCTGCAACTTAGCTAAAGTTGTAGATTATTTCTAATAATTTGTTTTTCTGTAGGGTTCTCTTAGTATACCATCATATCATCTGCAAAGATTGATAATTTGGTTTTCTCATTGTCTACTCTAATTCCTTTAATCTCTGTTTCTTCTTTTATTGCCAAAGCAAAGGAGACTGAGAGGCAGTTTTTCTTTGACCTCTCTGACTGAGAGGCCTCTGTGTTGTCTGATCTCCCTCCTCTTCCTTCTGCCTCCAATTTATCTCATTCCCAATCGTAAAATCTGTGTCAGTGAAGGCTGCCTTGCAGCTTTGTCAGATGTTCTCCTCCACAGCTGTGGAGGCTCTCAGAGAATTGATCTTCCCTTTAACATGTTTGCTAATATTTTATTAAGATTTTTGCATCAATATTCATTAGGGAGATTGGTCTATAATTTCCTTTCTCTTTTTTTGTCCTACCTGGTTTAGTTATCAGTTCCATGTCTCTGTCATAATAGGAATTAGATAGGAATCCTTCATTTCCTACTTTTTCAAATAGTTTATATAGTATTGGAGTCAGTTGTTCTTTAAATTTTTGGTAGAAATCACATGCAAATCTACCTGGTCCTGGGGATTGTTTCTTAGGGAGTTAATTAATAATTTGTTTTATTTCTTTTTCTAAAATGAGACTAGTTAAGTAATTTATTTTCTCTTTTGTTAATCTGGGCAATCTATATTTTTGTAGTTATCCCTCCATTTTGTTTAGGTTATCAAATTTGTTGGCATAAAGCTGGGTAAAATAACTCTAAATTATTGTGCTAACTTCCTTTTTATTGGTGGAAAATTCTTTATTTTCATTTTTGAGACTAATAATTTGATTTTTTTCTTTCTTTTTTCTAATCAAATTAACTAAAGGTTTATCTGTTTTGTTGTTTTTTTAATAAAACTAAATATGTTTTATTTTTTAATTCAATAGTTTTTTTTTTGGTTTACTTTCAATTTTATTAATCTCTCCTTTTATTTTTAGAATTTTAAGTTTGGTATTTGATTAGGGGGTTTTAATTTGTACTTTTTCTAGCTTTTTTAGTTGCAAGCCCAATTCCTTGATCTTTTTTTTCTCTATTTTTTGCAAGTAAGCATCTAGAGAGATAAAATTTCTTTTTATTACTGCTTTGGCTGCATCCATCAAATTTTGTTGTTGTCTCATTATTGTCATTCTCTTGGGCGAAATTATTGATTGTATCTATGATTTGCTGTTTTACCCTTTCATTCTTTAGGATGAGATTATTTAGTTTCCAATTACTTTTGAGTCTATTTTCCCCTGGCCTTTTATTGAAAATAATTTTTATTGCATTGTGATCTGAAAAAAAATGCATTTGCTATTTCTGCCTTTCTGCATTTGATTTTGAGGTCTTTATGTCCGAATATATGGTTAATTTTTGGATAGGTTCCATGAACTGCCAAGGAAAAAAGTGTACTCCTTTCTGTTTCCATTAAATTTTCTCCAAAGAGCTATCATACCTAACTTTTTCTAATGTTCTATTTACGTCTTTAATTTCTTTCTTATTTATTTTGTGGTTTGATTTAGCTAGTTCTGAGAGAGCAAGTTTGAGATCTCCCTCTATTATAGTCTTGCTGTTGATTTCTTTCCCCTTTAGGAATGTAGATGATATACCACTTGGTGCATAGATGTTTAGTATAGATATCGTATCATTATTTATTTTACCCTTTATTAAGATATAGTTGCCTTCCTTATCTCTTTTAAGTAGATCAATTTTTACTTTTGCTTGATATGAAATAAAGATGGCTACCTGTGCTTTTTTCATTGCACACGAAACATAATAGTTTCTGCTCCAGCCTTTTACTCTGTATGTATCACTGTGCTTTAAATATATTTCTTGTAAACAACATATTGTAGGATACTGGCTTTTAATACAGTCTCCTATCAGCTTATGCTGTATGGGACAGTTCATCCCATTCACATATACAGTTAAATGTGCTAATTCTGTATTTCCTCACATCTTATTTACCCTAAATTATACTTTCTTTCCTTTTCCCCTTTCTCTCCTCTCCAGTATTTTATTTATAAGCACTATTTGCCTCAAACATTACTCCTCCTTTTGAGACTCTCCCCTTTCTTATATCTTTCCCCAACTATTTCTGTTTTCTATTCTATTTAGCCTATCCCTTTTCTTTCCCCTTTCCCCTCCCACTTTTCTATAAGGTGAATAGAGTTCTCTGTGAAGCCAAATATATCTAATATTCTTTCTTTGAGCCAAATCTAATGAGAGTAAGATTCACACAACATTCATCACCCTCCCTTCTTTCCCTATATTATAATACATTTTCTTTGCCTCTTCCTGAGATGTAACTTCCCTCATTTTACCTCCACTTCACCCTTTTTAGGTACAATTCCCTTTCTACCTTTAGGTTCTTTCTTTATATTATAAAAGGAAAATCAGATTATCTATGTACTCTGTGTATAAACATAATAGACATACAGTTTGCAAGAGTTCTTTTCTTTTTACCTTTTTATGCTTCTCTTGAGTTTTATATTTGGAGGTCAAATTTTTTTGTTTAGCTCTGGTTTTTTCATCAGAAATAAATGAAATTTACCTGTTTCATTGAATTCCCATCTATTTCCCTAAAATAAAATGTTCAGTTTAGTAGGACAATTTATTCTTGGCTGTATTCCATGTTCATTTGCTTTTCAGAATATCAGATTCCAGGCCTTTTGATTCTTTAAGGTAGAAGCAGCTAGATCCGGAGTAAACTTTATTGTGGTTTCTCGGTATTTGAATGTATTTATTTTATCTTGGTCCAATAATTTTTTTTTTTTTTTATGAAGCCACAATATCTCTTGCAGTTTTATTTTTAAGGTCTTTTTCAGGAGGTTCTCTGTGACTTCTTTCAATAGCTCTTTAACTTCTGATTCTATGATATTTGGGCAGTTCTCTTTGATGATTTCCTGAAAAATAGTGTCTAGGCTCTTTTTTGTTTCATCATGTTTTCAGACAGTTCAATAATTCTTAGATTTTCTCTCCTAGATAATTTTACAGATCAATCATTTTCCTAATTAGGCATTTTACCTCCCCACCCCCTTTTTCTTTTTTTGTTATTGTTGTTGTTTTGCTTACCTGATTCTTGTTTTCTCATTGAGTCATTCATTTCTATTTGTTCAGTTTTGAATTTTAGTGAATTATTTTCTTAATTTTATTTTTTAAAATTCATTTTGTATTTGTACAATTGAATTTTTAAATGACTTGTTTTATTTTTATGGAATTTTCTTTTCAATTTCACAAATTCTGTTTTTAAGGAGTTATTTTAATTTTTCATTTCACAAATTCTGGTTTTCTAGGAGGTGTTTTCTTTTTTCTTTGAATAAATCTCTCTTTTAATGAGTTATATGCATTTTACAAACCTTCTTGCAAAGTTTTCAATTTTTTTCCCATTTTTCTTCTAGCTCTCTTTTACAATCCTTTGTAATTTCTTCTAGGAGAGTCTGGTGTGATGGGGAACAGGTTATATCATTTTTGGGGGCTTCAGCTGGAGATGATCTGTTTTTAGTCTCTTTACTGTTTGAAATCTGTTTTCTCTTTCACCATAAAAACTATCTATGATATGAACTCTTTTTTGCCTTTTTACTCTTGCTTTTTTTTTTTTTTTAAGTGAAGTTGAGCTTTTAGGGCAAGGGAGGTTTTACAAGCTTCATGAACAACTAGATGTATCTGTGCTGAGTCCTTGGTGATTCACTCCTGGTGCTGGGTGGGCATAGCCAGTTCCCATGAGATTCTGGTGTTCTGGGGTTCAATATTTACCTTTTGTGTTTGTGTTGGATGTTTTATAACTTCTCTGCTGATCTACTTGCTTGCAGCCAGGGCAGAGTAGCTAAAACTCTTGTAGATCTTGTAGAGTCCTCCCAGTAGATTCTCCACTAAGAGGAACTCAGACCATACCCTCTCTAAATTTCTTTTTTAAACATAAATCCTCCATGCTTACCACAGTAACACAAATATAATAATTGTTTAATAAATAATTTTGATTAATTATCTAGACTGATAAATATATATATATATATATATATCTTCAGGTGAGGTAATTGCTTGATTATTTTTAAATAATAATTTTTCTTTGTTACAGTGATTTCTCATATAGAGGAACAATCTGTAAATGCTTATATTATAAACCAAAATTTTTCTCTGTTACAGCTAACATGTAACATTTGAAAATCTTTTATATTAGAAAACTCAGCACCTCCTGACATACTCCATTTCACTGTAATAGAAATATAATATTTGGTAATTTTATTTTTAATTTTCCTTATGTAGATCACATGCAAATATGTGTATATATGTAAATATATGAAATATATGCAGATATGTACATATGATTATAATTTTAAATAATGTATATTACTACTTTATTGTGAATACTTTGAGTCAAATTTAAACAATTATCTCTTTTCATTGTGACAAACCTTCAAATATTTTAAGAAAGATATTACTCCTTCTATAGTACAATCTTTCCCTTTAAAAAATAATCTGCCCTTGGGAAAGCATTTTACTTTCCTTTTTCAAATTCATTTATACAATTGCTATGTAATCCTCACTGCACTAGTTGTTCATCACCAGAAACATTACTGGGTATGTATATCTTTTTGAAATTGTAGTATTTTGAACCAAATACAGTATGGCAAATGTATTCTGGCTCATCTTCAAATAAATGACAATTGGATTACAGCCTCTCTCATTCTGGACATTGGTTTTTCCACACATCCTGTCAATAAATTGATTCTGTGGTCAATATTGATGGTATCAGTTGTAGCAAGATTTAACACCAGCTCATTTGATTTTATAGCCAGGTTTCTTTCTTTAACATATGACATATCTCAAAAGGGGAGAAAAATCAGTATAAAAGAAGATAAAAATTATTTCATTATATGCTCCTTGTCTCTGTGGGGCAGCTCAATGCTTTGGTAGGCTTACATCATAATGGAAAGGATTTGAGGAGGACTAGAATGTGTCTACGGACCAGAACTGACCTCTCATCTGTGGTGGGGGTATCAGATTCAAACAAAACATGCTAAAGACAAGATAATCAGGACAATAACAGAAAATTAATTAATTTCAGAATGAGGAAAATAACATTTGCAAGTGGAAGCCTCCCATGCCCTCAAGAAGAAGGGTTTAACATGCTGGACCAAAAGCATATCTTATATACCAAAAGTGGGTTGGACTAGGTCTTTAGTTACTGTTGCCACAGGGCCTGTGATAAGAAACAGTAATTATGAATGTATAATAGATGGTCCTGGAAAATAGGGGAGCTAAATTTATCACTGAACACCTGGTGCTGCTCCAAGTAATAAAATTTCTCAGATGGTGATATTATTCTGAGTGCAAAGGATTATTGTTATGTCAAGCTCAGGACACAGTTTGCATGCTGGGCTTTAACTTTGGGAAACAAGGCATCTTTAAAACATTTAAAGAAGTGATGAAATTTCTTAAGAAGTTGAACCTGATGTTGGATGCCATGTGAGCCACAGGTTGTATCTAGGGAGAGAGAAGAAATAGGAGTATATTAAAATGGGAAGCTATTTATAGATGAAGCACCAAATCATAGGACTCAGTGTAAGGAGGTAAAGTAAAGTAAAAAGTAAGTAAAGGAAAACTTTTTTGCCTTTGGGAAAAGAGGGAATAAGGGATCTAAGACATTTCATAATCAATCACAGTCATTGTACTAGGAAGTAGGTGATCTTGGAATTAATACCAAATCCTGTAATCCATACCCAGGGCTCTTTCCAAGATGATGGACATGACATCATCTCAGAGAGACCTAAGTAAAGCGGAAAACCAAATAGGTAAGGTTAGAACAGACTGTTAAGTACCTTGAAAATTGAGCAAAAACCTTGACTTGTGAATCAAAGTGCTTGAAGTGGAAAATTTTTCATTCCATTTTCAGAAAGAAAATCTTTGGATACAAGTGGCAAAGTGATTCAAAATATAAATTAAAATGCTTACCAGGTCCACCTTTTATCAGATCCACAAGTTAAAAGGTATTTTTCCCTTAACTGAACTGATAATGGCTTAAATTGTTCAAAGCATCACTTTTATGTTTACAGGCATTTGAGTCATTAGATAATTGCTAAATTCTCTCTTCCAGCTGTATTTTAACAGAAAAGGTAAGCCTTCTTTTAACAATTACATATTCTGACTCTGTAGCCTATTGAACTGTATTGAAACAAGGACAAGAAAACACAACAAAACATGTAAAGGTTTCATGTCTGTCTTCAATCGCATTTCTTCCTCGGGATTATAGAATTTCCTTTAGTAACATTTAAGTGAGGACAAGAATATCCTCATTTAAGTATGACTTAAGACTTTTTTTTCCAGGCAGAAAAGATTAGATTAGGAAGACAGTACTCTTTCAGAAACAGAAATGACCGGGTGGGGGGAGAGTATTTGGAAATTGTGCTTCTTGCCTTCCACAAGTGAATTAGTATTAAATGGAATAATGAGAGACGATATGTTGTAGTGTCCAAAGTGCTGGCATAGAAGTCAAGAAAACCTAGGCTCTATTCTAGTATGTGGTCCATATTGCCTACATAACTCTTGAGAAAATCATTTAATTTCACAGTGCTACAATCAATTTTTTTTTCAAAAGTATAAATTAGATAACAAGTATCTATAGGGAATTATTCCAAAAAAAATTCCTATTTCAATCAGCAAGCTTGTGTGTGTATTCAGGTGTGTGTGTAAAGGACCTATTATGTGTTGAAAGGGTGCCACACACTGGAAATATAACTATAAAGCATGAAACAAAACAAAACCTATCAACAGGGGATAACATTTTAATCAGCAAAAGTTACAAAAATATTAACTGAAGATTTGCCTACAAACACACACACACACACACACACACACACACACACTCATATATACTGAAGTAAATAGATGTTAAACGATTTTCCCAGAACATAGTATGCTCTAAAATCTTCATGACTCCAGATCAGTGTTCTATTAGTTGTGCCACTTATATATAATCTACATTAATTTTCAGGAAAGTCTTAGTAGTTTGATAAAATTGTCTCTGAATTTGATAGGTAGAGGTAGCATTATAATGCTGATTAAATTTTCACAGGTAAATATTATTATATTTTAATTAGTCTTCCTTTATATAGTTTTTGTAGTTATATTAATATGATTATAAATGATATTTTACTAGGTGGACAACTAGGCATTATGTATAGTTTGTACTTGTCTTGAATGAAATTTCATTTATTTTTCCTGAAATGAGTTTTGATGAAATAATTTTCAACAATTTTCATTATGTTATCTTAACTGGGCCTTCAATGTAGCAAGAGAATAGGTTCGTTCTACCCTAACTGATGTATTAGAGGCAGCTAGATGATTCAGTGGACAGAAGCACCAGACCTAGAATCAAGAAAACTTGAGTTCACATCTGGTCTCAGATACTAGTTGTGTGACTTTGGTCAAGTCACTGATCATATATTTGCTTTAATAGATTAGAGAAGAAAATGGCAAATCAATCCAAATTATTGTTTAGAAAATCCCATAGAGATTGTGGTCCTTAGGGGTCACAAAGTGTTAGCAAGATTGAGTAATTGTACCTTTTTGGTCACCATAACAACTTTTCCAAATTTTTTTCACCACATTTCAAAAATTCAATGAGTTCCCCTCTCCCCACTCTTTCTGCTGGGAATCCTGCTTTATATTTCAGATATAATGGACAAGAGGTTTCTCTTCTCTTTTTACATTTTTTTTCATTTTTACATTCTTTTAATACCTTCAGTTTCTATCTCTTCTTTCACTCCTGTCTCACATAATGGACAAGTGATTTAATTCTGTCTGTAGTCTACACTCTCATTATCTTTGACTAAATTTTCCCTGTTTCCTGGCTACTTCACGACTTCCTGAAAGCACATTTATGTCTCACCCACTCTCCAATATTTTTACTTGAAACATCCTGCTTACCATCAGATTGCTCATCTTCAAAATAAAACAGAAAACTCTCACTATCCATCTAAGCCCATACCTTTCCTTCCTTTTTGTTGTTAAATCCTTATGGCAATCTACTTAGAGCTCCCATATCCCTTTCATTTATTTTCTTTTCAACTCTCTAATCTTGATTCTTACCTTGGAAGTTAACAATGATCTTCTATTTGATAAATATTATGGCTATTTATCAGTCTTCATCATTTTGACTTCTGTTCAACCTTTGCTAGTATTGGGCTATTTAATCTTCTTGATATTTTCTTCTCTTTAGAAACTTGTGACACAATTTTGTCCTAGTTTTCATTCTATTTCCTCCAGCTGCCTCAACTATCTATCTCTTTATCTAACTCTACATATATAAATAACTGTCTATCTGATATTTGTATATATATACAGAGAGAGAGAGAGAGAGAGAGAGACAGATAGACATATGGATATGTTCATATATGTATTACATGAATATTACACTGTTTATTCACAAATATAATGTAAAATAGAAAGCATGCTAACTAATACATGATTTTTTTATTAGAACTATGATTCATCAATCTAAAAAGTTACACCCAAATATTTTGAAATTTACAATGTATCATTTCTCTATATCAGGTTTTTGACAGTATTGTGTTTGTGAATATAAGGCATCTATGCTTAACCTTTCAATTTAAATCTCTTTTTAATTTATGATATTAACAAATAAAATACATAGGTAGCATGTTCATAGAATTTTCTGATAAGAAGAAGATGAGATGAGGCATAAACATATTGGATGACATTTTCAATATTTGAAGGAGATAGTCTACAACAGGGCTCTTCAAACTATATGACCTGTGGGCCAGATGTGGCCCACTGAGGACATTTATGTGGCCTGCTGAGTTATGGCAAAATCATATTGGAAGTGATGTTAGACCTAAACTCACGTTAGCAATGCACACTTCTGACACTGGGCTGAGGCGGCAGAGACAGAGTGTGAGGCGATACGGAGGTGAGGTGAGTTCTTAGGTGTGGGAAAGGGAGAGAAATGTAGAAGATGGAGAATTGATGGCCTGCGGCCTTGTATAGTAATGGCAGCCACCATAACAGATAGGCACGGGGGATGTACAGTACATGCTGTGCATGTTACAGCCACTGCAGGGAGAATTCACTGCAGCAGTGAAGGTCGGAAGCAGGAGCGTGAAGAACAAGAGAGAGTGTGAGAAACGGAGGCATCACAGCACAGAGGCAGCTTGGAGGAAGTTGGGCATTGAAGTCTGTATGTCTCTGTGTGGGCAAAATTATTGCTGGTATATTGCTTTTGTAGCACTGTATATCTATATTGGTATTTTACTAATAGCAACTTGGAATCCCAAGGAAATAATGATGTCAAGAAAAAGAAAAAAAAATTGATTCGGAGTGTAGGATATTCAAAGAACAGTGGATTTATAATTACTTTTTTATGCAGTACAAGGAAAGAGTTGTATGTCCAATATACCATAATATAGTGTCTGTGTTCAAAGAATATAATTTGCGTGGACACTATGAAATTCAACATAAAGATAAATATGATTGTTTGGTTGGAGAAGTGAAAAAAGATAAAATGTTAAAACTGAAAAATACATTGACAACTCAGCAAAATACTTTTGTGAAGCAGAAGCAGCTAAATATTTCATCACTGCAAGCAAGTTTTTAAGTTGCCAAGCTAATAGCACACACTGGCAGATCATTCGTGGAGGGAGAATTTGTTTAAGAATGCCTTCTTTCTGTTGCCAAAGAGATGTGTCTAGAGAAGGCCAATTTACTTAGTACAGTGAGTCTTTCAGGACCTACAATTACACAGAGGAGTGAAGAAATGGGAGACAATCTGCATTAGCATTTGCAAAACTCCATTAAAAAAATTCATATTTTTCCTTGTGACTCGATGAAAGCAATGATGTTTGTGATTCTGCATGACTTCTAATTTTTATTCATGGGGAATGATTATTTTGAAGTCATAGAAGAGCTTGCTGCACTGCAAAGCATCAAAGGAACAACTACAGGAGAGGATATCTATGAAAAGATTTGCCAAACTATGAATGGTTTGGAGCTGGACTGGGCTAAACTAGCCAGCGTGACAAACTGATGGTGCTTCTAGCATGGTGGAGTCTAAGAAAGGAGTAATTGCTCTCATTAATGGACAAACATAACCATTTTCATTCGATAGCCATACACTGACTCATCCATCAACAAGCACTGTGTAGTAAATCACTGAAGTGGGACTATGTTATGAAAATGTGGTATCTTGTGTTAACTTCATTAGAGCTAATGTACTAAATCACAGACAATTTCAGGAATTTCTGTCTGAGCTAAATGTTGAGTATGAAGATGTTCTATATCACACAGAAGTCCATTGGCTGAGTCAAGGAAGAGTTTTGAAACATTTCTATGACTTACTTCCACAGATTACAACTTTTCTGCTTTCAAAAAACAAAGAAGTATCAGAGCTCAATGATGCAGAATGGAAATGGCACCTTGCCTTTCTGACAGATGTAACAGAGCTACTCAACAATTTCAATATGCAACTTCAAGGAAAGGGGAAGCTCATTTGTGATATGCAATCATATGTCAAAGCATTTGAAATAAAATTAGGCCTCCTCATCAAACAAGTGAAGGAGGAAAACTTCTACCATTTCCCTACAACTCAAAATCTGTTAGTGGAAAACCTGCTGATTGCATTCCCAAACAAAACATATGTGGATTCACTGGAAAAATAGCAAATGGAGTTCCAATTTAGATTTAAAGAGCTTCATCTCCATGAACAGGACATAGAGCTTTTCTGTAGCCCATTTTCTATTGACATTGAAAAGTGGATACAATTCACCAAATGGAACTGGCTGAACTGCAGAATTGTGACTCTCTGAAAGATGCATTCAAGTCAAGCAGCCTTCATAATTTCTATGCATCTCTCCCCTCTGAGACATATCCTCATCTCAGGAACTATGCACTCAAAATAGCAACCATGTTTGGCAGCACTTATATCTGTGAACAGACTTTTTCTGGAATGAACATTTGAAATCTCCAACCAGATCAAGACTAATGGATGCACACTTGCATCACTTGTTACAGTGACAAACATGGAACCAGACATTGACCATCTCATTAGCCAAAAGCAGGCCCATAGTTCCCATTGAAATACTGTTAAGTTTGTTGATTTAACTTTTCTTCATTTTAAATATTGTATTTGTTCCTGTTTTGTTTCTTCACTTCAAAATAAGATATATGCATGGTGCATAGGAATTTGTTCATAGTTTTTGTTTTTACTATAGTTTGGCCCTCCAACAGTCTGAGGGACAGTGAACCGGCCCCCTATTTAAAAAGTTTGAGGACCCCTGGGCTACAACTTTCTATAAATATAATAAGAAATTCAACAGGATAACTATAAAATTTTTTAGTTGAATTAAAAAAAAGCTTCATGATGTTCATGATGGAAAAATAATTGTAAGAAGGCAAAGGATGATGACCAGTGGATCTAAGTATGTTGCAGTTTGACCTGGATGATCCTTTATAGCATTTTCACCCCTGAGATTCTGTGATTCTGTGATATTACAAAGGGGTTGATTTGGGAATGAAGAGAGGAAGATGAATAGGAAGAAAAAAGGGGAAGAAGGGAGGGAAGGAAGGAAGGAAGGAAGATGCAAAAAAGGGAGGGAAAGAGGAAGGGAAAGAGGGAAGAAGAAAAAAGGAATAAAACAGGGAAGAGAAGTAAAGGAAGGGAAGGAAAAAGGGAAAGAAGAATGGAGGGAGGAAGGAAGAAGACCAAAATTTTCATGCCTTGGCTTTTTAACAGTGGAATAAGTTTTCACTTTAGGTATTGAATTTCCTTTTCCTGGGATATATAGTTGCAGAGTAAGTGATAACAAAAGTCCCTTCTAGATCTAAATCTATGAACCTGTAACCATTCTCTGGGAATGCTAGAAGTATTTGCTGCATTTAAAGGGATCTGGGCATAAATACTGTATAAAATTCCTTTTGGCATTAAAAATCATTCATTCTCTATTTTACTGAATTAAGTTTTTCATGTATGATCTCTGTTGTAGTTGCCACATTAGTCATGAAAAGCAATTTTTCACACAAAGGTTATTTGTTTTCAAATTTTAGAAGATGATTTCTATGTTTTTAAATGGAAAAAATCATGTGATGTTCTCCCACTTAAGAAGCACAACATCATCATCTATGTTTCAGATAGTGGCATGTGACTACAAGTCTGTGTATTCTTTATAGTGTTTTGAAATATATTACCATGGGTGATGTTTTTGCTGTATCACTATGTAAATAGATAATAAAATATCAGTGCATCCAAAGAATACAGTCCCTTTGTAATGGTTTGGAAAATACATTCCTATAAAACTGAACAAATAAACCTGTTAGAAAAAATGAGTTATATAACAACTTGCTGGGTATACTTACAGCTGAAAGGAGATGGATAGAACTTCTTTCATGAAAACTAACATGATATTCCTTGATCTCTTTTTCTTCTAAAATGCTATATCATTTAAACTCTCTGCTAAGAACTATTTTTTTAGTTTTTTTCTTATGTAAAATTTTATTTTTTATTATGAGTGAATAAATTTTCAACAGTTATCAACATAATTTCACATTAAAGGAGCCAAAAATTATTGTACATAAAACAATGAACTTTGTGGTTTTTCAGTAATTTCAGTAATGTCTGACTTTTCATGATCCCATCATGAATTTTCTTGGCAAAAGTAATGAAATATTTTGCCATTTTCCCCGAACTCATTTTACAAATGAAGATAAACAGGATTAAGTGATTTTCACAGAATAAAAGAGGTAGTAAGATTTGAACTAATTAGGATGAGTCTTTCTGACTGCAGGCCTAACATTCTATTCCCTGAACTACCTTGTAGCCCTAAATTTTGAACTAATTACAGATAATTTCATTTTTAAGCATGCATTAAATTTAACATGCTAGAATAAACATTACCTTGAATGTTATTGTCCTTTTCAAAACTGTATTATTTTTAAATTCCCATCACATTTTGTTGTTATTTCTTTTTATCACTGTGATCAAATGCTTTTTCCCCCACATTTTTATCTCTCATGAATAAAAATCTTCCTGTATAACAAATCAAGCATAACCAACTTTTATTGGTTAAAGCTGCTCTTTTAAATGCATGCAAGGTTCATCTACATAGCTTCTAAAGACCAACACATAAGATTCTGGTTAGAAGTAGCAATTAAATGCACCAGATACATTACAAAGGAATTTAAAAGCAATTCCATTTTGAAAAAAAAAAAAAAGCATAAAAAAAATCATCACTCATGTCTCCCTTCTTACTAAAGAAAAAAAAAATTAATTTACACATTAGACAAAAATACAATATAACTTTAATGGACTTTTGAGTCTTTTTAGAACATTTTAGCTAATTTGGTTCACAGTCCAGTCTAATGGAATGAATAATGAACTGTCCATTAGGAAGTCCCCATCATTCACTAGGTGGATAATTGTGGTGAAGTGACTTAACCTTTCTAGATCTCAGTTTCTTCATTAGTAAAAAAAAAAAAAAAATGACAAGTTTTTTTCTAGATCAGATTATTGAATGTATACTATAAGTAGTTTTTTTTTTAATTTTATAGAAAGAATTACTTTAGTATTTCTAACCTCCATTGGTGGCTCCTAAACATTTTTTTTCTTGTTGCAATTTACTTTATTTATTTTATTTATTTTGATTTATTATAGCTTTTTAGTTACGAGATATATGCATGGTAATTTTCAGCATTGACTCTTTTTTTTTTAATTTTTTATTTAATAATTACTTTATATTGACACTCGTTTCTGTTCCGATTTTTTTTTCCCCTCCCTCCCTCCACCCCCTCCCCTAGATGGCAAGCAGTCCTTTATATGTTGGATATAATGCAGTATATCCTAGATACAATATATGTTTGCAGAACCGAACAGTTCTCTTGTTGCACAGGGAGAATTGGATTCAGAAGGTGTAAATAACCCGGGAAGAAAAACAAAAATGCAGATAGTTCACATTCGTTTCCCAGTGTTCTTTCTTTGGGTGTAGCTGCTTTTGTCCGTCATTTATCAATTGAAACTCAGGTCTCTTTGTCAAAGAAATCCACTTCCATCAAAATATGTCCTCATACAATATCGTTGTCGAAGTGTATAATGATCTCCAGGTTCTGCTGATCTCATTTAGCATCAGTTCATGTAAGTCTCGCCAGTCCTCTCTGTATTCATCCTGCTGGTCATTTCTTACAGAACAATAATATTCCATAACATTCATATACCACAACTTATTCAGCAATTCTCCAATTGATGGGCATCCATTCCTTTTCCAGTTTCTGGCCACTACAAACAGGGCTGCTACAAATGTTGGAATCCTTACTAACTGCTAAGTAATTAGAGTTGATCTAATCTTACAAGAAGTTGTTTTGGCCAGAACCTGAAAACAAGGTACTAAGTAGAACTAATCAAGACAAGGCTTGTGTTCCCACCTTTACTCAAAGTCCACACCTTAAAGCTCTTTGGGCCAGAGAGCACTATGGGAGAAAACCCATAATCCCATTCTCTCAGAAGGTTCAGATATAAGGCGAGACAGCCATTCCAGAATACATTTTTTCCTCTTGGCTGGCTGATCGCGCTAGACTCGAGAGAAACGACTCTACTGCAGAGAACACTTTTGGGATTTCAGTGGAGCTACGCCAGAAGCCCTTTCTCCGCGGCAAGTTGGTGCTGGGCTCCCCAGAAGGAGGTAAGAGAGATCTTCCATCTCTGTTGGAGGCAGAAGAAAGCAGAGGCAGAGGCTGAAGGACAGAACCTTTGGATTTGGAGACATCCGAAGGGCTCTAAGCCTCTAAACCGGCTGTGCCCTGAGAAGAACAAACTCCAACATTTGAACTCTAACATCTGGCGCCCAACGTGGGGCTGTTCTTCATACCCTGTGGCAAAACCGTCCATTCATATCTTTTATAAGGCTCAGCTAAATTGACACTGGGCACCGAAAAGGCAAATCTCTTCATATCCTCCTTATCCAGAGGAATGGAATAGAAACAATCCTTGATGTCTATAACCCAAAGAGGCCATTCTCTAGGAAGGCAAAGGATGATGACCAGTGGATCTAAGTATGTTGCAGTTTGACCTGGATGATCCTTTATAGCATTTTCACCCCTGAGATTCTGTGATTCTGTGATATTACAAAGGGGTTGATTTGGGAATGAAGAGAGGAAGATGAATAGGAAGAAAAAAGGGGAAGAAGGGAGGGAAGGAAGGAAGGAAGGAAGGAAGGAAGGAAGGAAGAAGGAAGGAAGGAAGGAAGGAAGGAAGATGCAAAAAAAGGAGGGAAAGAGGAAGGGAAAGAGGGAAGAAGAAAAAAGGAATAAAACAGGGAAGAGAAGTAAAGGAAGGGAAGGAAAAAGGGAAAGAAGAATGGAGGGAGGAAGGAAGAAGACCAAAATTTTCATGCCTTGGATTTTTAACAGTGGAATAAGTTCACTTTAGGTATTGAATTTCCTTTTCCTGGGATATATAGTTGCAGAGTAAGTGATCACAAAAGTCCCTTCTAGATCTAAATCTATGAACCTGTAACCATTCTCTGGGAATGCTAGAAGTATTTGCTGCATTTAAAGGGATCTGGGCATAAATACCGTATAAAATTCCTTTGGGCATTAAAAATCATTCATTCTCTATTTTACTGAATTAAGTTTTTCATGTATGATCTCTGTTGTAGTTGCCACATTAGTCATGAAAAGCAATTTTTCACACAAAGGTTATTTGTTTTCAAATTTTAGAAGATGATTTCTATGTTTTTAAATGGAAAAAATCATGTGATGTTCTCCCACTTAAGAAGCACAACATCATCATCTATTTTTCAGATAGTGGCATGTGACTACAAGTCTGTGTATTCTTTATAGTGTTTTGAAATATATTACCATGGGTGATGTTTTTGCTGTATCACTATGTAAATAGATAATAAAATATCAGTGCATCCAAAGAATACAGTCCCTTTGTAATGGCTTGGAAAATACATTCCTATAAAACTGAACAAATAAACCTGTTAGAAAAAATGAGTTATATATCAACTTGCTGGGTATACTTACAGCTGAAAGGAGATGGATAGAACTTTTTTCATGAAAACTAACATGATATTCCTTGATCTCTTTTTCTTCTAAAATGCTATATCATTTAAACTCTCTGCTAAGAACTATTTTTTTAGTTTTTTTCTTATGTAAAATTTTATTTTTTATTATGAGTGAATAAATTTTCAACAGTTATCAACATAATTTCACATTAAAGGGGCCAAAAATTATTGTACATAAAACAATGAACTTTGTGGTTTTTCAGTAATTTCAGTAATGTCTGACTTTTCATGATCCCATCATGAATTTTCTTGGCAAAAGTAATGAAATATTTTGCCATTTTCCCCGAACTCATTTTACAAATGAAGATAAACAGGATTAAGTGATTTTCACAGAATAATAGAGGTAGTAAGATTTGAACTAATTAGGATGAGTCTTTCTGACTGCAGGCCTAACATTCTATTCCCTGAACTACCTTGTGGCCCTAAATTTTGAACTAATTACAGATAATTTCATTTTTAAGCATGCATTAAATTTAACATGCTAGAATAAACATTACCTTGAATGTTATTGTCCTTTTCAAAACTGTATTATTTTTTAAATTCCCATCACATTTTGTTGTTATTTCTTTTTATCACTGTGATCAAATGCTTTTTTCCCCCACATTTTTATCTCTCATGAATAAAAATCTTCCTGTATAACAAATCAAGCATAACCAACTTTTATTGGTTAAAGCTGCTCTTTTAAATGCATGCAAGGTTCATCTACATAGCTTCTAAAGACCAACACATAAGATTCTGGTTAGAAGTAGCAATTAAATGCACCAGATACATTACAAAGGAATTTAAAAGCAATTCCATTTTGAAAAAAAAAAAAGCATAAAAAAAATCATCACTCATGTCTCCCTTCTTACTAAAGAAAAAAAAAAGTTTAATTTACACATTAGACAAAAATACAATATAACTTTAATGGACTTTTGAGTCTTTTTAGAACATTTTAGCTAATTTGGTTCACAGTCCAGTCTAATGGAATGAATAATGAACTGTCCATTAGGAAGTCCCCATCATTCACTAGGTGGATAATTGTGGTGAAGTGATTTAACCTTTCTAGATCTCAGTTTCTTCATTAGTAAAAAAAAAAAAATGACAAGTTTTTTCTAGATCAGATTATTGAATGTATACTATAAGTAGTTTTTTTTTTTTAATTTTATAGAAAGAATTACTTTAGTATTTCTTTGGGATATAAGCCCAATAGAAACACCAGCATTGACTCTTGAAAAATCTTCCATTCCAACTTTTCCCCTTCTTCCCACCACCCCTTCCCCTAGATGGCAGGTAGACCAATACATATTAAATACGTTAAAGTATATGTTAAACACTATATACATATATATCCATACAATTATTTTGCTGCACAAGGAAAATCAGACTTAGAAATAAGGTAAATATAACCTGAGAAGGAAATCAAAAATGCAAGTGGACAAAAACAGGAGTGGAAATGCTATGTTGTGGTTCAAACTCATTTCCCATAGTTCTTTCACTGGGTGTAGTTGGTTCTCTTCATTCTTGAACAAATGGAACTGATTTGGTTCATCTCATTGTTGAGAGAGCCACATCCATCAGAATGGATCATCACATAGTATTGTTGTTGAAGTTTATAATGATCTCCAGGTTCTGCTGATTTCATTTAGCATCAGTTCATGTAAGTCTCCCCAGGCTTCTCTGAAATCATCCAAAATCATACAGAACAATAATATTCCATAACATTCATATACCACAACTTATTCAGCATTCTCCAATTAATGGGCATCCATTAAATTTCCAGTTTGTAGCCACTACAAAAAGGGCTTCCACAAATATTTTTGTACATGCAGGTCCTTTTACCTTCTTTAAGATCTCTTGGGAAATAAGCTCAGTATTAACACTGCTGGATCAAAGAAGATGCATAGTTTGATATCTTTTTGAGCATAGTTCCAAATTGCTCTCCAGAATGTTTGGATGCATTCAAATTCCACTAACAATGTATCAGTGTCCCAGTGTTCCCACATCCCCTCCAACATTCAGTATTATCTTTTCTTGTCATCCTAGCCAATCTAAGAGGAGTGTAGTGGTATCTCAGAGTTGCCTTAATTTGCATTTCTCTGATTAATACTGACTTGGAGCAACTTTTCATATGGCTAGAAATAGTTTCAATTTCTTCATCTGAGAATTATCTGTATCTTATCTTTGACCATTTATCAATTGGAGGATGACTTGATTTCTTATAAATTAGAGTCAATTCTCTTTATATTTTGGAAATGAGGTCTTATCAGAACCTTTGACTGTAAAAATGTTTTCCCACTTTATTGCTTCCCTTCTAATTTTGTCTGCATTAGTTTTGCTTGTACAAAAGCTTTTTAGCTTTATACCACCAAAATTTTCTATTTTGTGATCAATAATGATTTCTAGTTCTTTGGTCACAAATTCTTTCTCCTCCATAGGTCTGAGAGATAAACTATCCTATGTTCTTCTAATTTATTTATAATCTCAGTCTTTATGCCTAGATCATGAACCCATTTTGACCTTATCTTGGTGTATGGTGTTAAGTGTGGGTCAATGCCTAGTTTCTATCATACTAATTTCCAATTTTCCCAGCAGTTTTTGTCAAACAGTGAATTCTTATGCCAAAAGCTGGGGTCTTTAAGTTTGTCAAACACTAGATTATTTTAGTTATTGACTATTTTGTTCTGTGAATCTAACCTATTCCACTGATCAACTAGTCTATTTCTTAGCCAATACCAAATAGTTTTGGTGACTACTGCTTTAAAATATAGTTTTAGATTTGGTACAGCTAGGCCACCTTCATTTGATTTTTTTTTCATTAGTTCCCTTGAAAGTCTTGACCTTGTGTTCTTCCAGATGAATTTTGTTGTTATTTTTTTCTTGGTCTTTTAAATAGTTTTTTTGGGAGTCTGATTGGAATAGCACTGAATAAGTAGATTAGTTTAGGTAGTATTTCCATCTTTATTATATTTGCTCAACCTATCCAAGAGCACTTAATATTTTTTCCAATTGGTTAGATCTGACTTTATTTATGTGGAAAGTGTTTTGTGATTTTGCTCATGTAGTTCCTAACTTTCCCTTGGCAGATAGACTCCCAAATATTTTATACTATCCACAGTAACTTTAAATGGAATTTCTCTTTGTATCTCTAGCTGTTGGATTTTGTTAGTGACATAGGCTCCTAAACATTTAATGAGATCATGTCAATCCAGGAGGTAGAAAGAACAAGGTAAAACAACTTCTTCAACTTTGTGTATTTCAGAATAGTGTCCTTTTTCTGACAATCAGGATCCTGTACTTTAATCCTGAGTCTCTCATTAACAATCTCCAAAATCAAGAAAATGAATTTCATTAGTGTCATTCTTCTCTGTAATATCAATACCTTACAGTTTTGTGACATTTACTACTTCACCAATCTATTTTAGGAGCTCATATGATTTTCTGTATACATGAGGAAAACGAAAATTAAAACAAGGATGAATGTTAAGCTATTAATCAACCTGGTAAAAACAAGGAAAATATGTACATATAGAAAGACATATATTTTATATACACATGCACACTAAATATATATATATATATATATATATATATATATATATATAGAGAGAGAGAGAGAGAGAGAGAGAGAGAGAGAGAGAGAGAGAAAGCCAGAGAGATAGAGAAAGATAATGAAACAAAGAGTCGGAGACAGAGATGGAAAGAGAGTGAGAGAGAGAGTGTTGGAAGCAAGATTAAAAATCCAGACCTCTCTCTGTTTAATGAGAGCTCATCATTAACTACTACTTGCTGCTTGTCTATATTTATAGGGCACAATGAAATTGACATGATTACTTCCTTAACTCTATGACATAGAGAATATGAACATTTTACTAGTAATTGTAGGATCAAAATACTAAAAATCTGTGGGTTTAAGTGAATTTTCTATTGTCACAAAGCTTGTACATTTAAGTTTGAATCTGAAGCATCAAGTGTACCAAATTCAACATTGTTTTTTTTTTTTCCCTCTGCAGTCTTCTGACCCAGTGCTCCATTTTAATCTGTCCTGGTAAATATTACTTTGTAATTTTATTACATGGTTCTAATCTTTAAAGTATTCTTTACAAATTCTAGCTTAAATGCAAAATTAATTCATTATCAACCAAAGGCCACCCATTCTAGTTACATTCTTCCTGAGATGATTTGAAAATGAATGCCTTTTTCCTCTGATTCAGAATTAAAAATTTTCAATTCAGAAGGGCTTCTGAAGACATTTCATAAAATAGTAGTGAAAAAAAAATAAACCTCTCCAACAAGTGTCACATATTCTTTTCTAGTCTTTTCTTTTTAAAGACCTTCAGGGACTTTAAAGTCAGTGTTTCTGATAAAGGTCTCATTTCTAAAATATATAAAAACTTGGTCAAATTTATAAGAACACAAGGCACTGTGCAGTTGATAAATGGTGAAAGGATATGAAAAGATAATTTTCAGATTATCACATTAAAGTCATCTATTGTTATATGAAAAAATTCTCTAAATTACGATTGATTAGGAAAATGCAAATTAAAACAACTCTGAGATATCTCCTCATCCCTCTCAGATTGGCTAAGATGATAGGGAAATATAGTGATAAATCTTGGAGGGGATATTGGAAAACTGGGCCACTAATGCATTTTTGGTGGAATTATGAAATAATTTAATTGTTTTGAAGAGTTATTTCCAACTATGCCCAAAGGGGTATCAAGCTGTGCATACCATTTGACTCAGCAGTGCCATTACTGGGTATGTATGCCAAGGAAATTTAAAGAAGGGAAAAGGACTTACCTAGGTAACAAAGAATTAGAAATTAATATATGCCCATCGATTGGGAAATATCTGAACAAGTTATGGTATATAAAGATAATTGGATATTATTGCTCTATAAAAATGATGAACAAGCTGATTTTAGAAAGACATGGAAAGATTTACATGAACTGATATATGAACTGAAACAAGCAGAACCAGGAATATATGGCACACAATAACAGCAAGAATGTGTGATGATCAAATATGAAAGATTTGGCTCTTCTCAGTAGTTCAGTGATCCAAAGCAATCCCAACAGACTTTGGCCAGAAAATGCTTACCACTTCCAAAAATGTAAATGAATGTAAATAAACACATTCTATGCTTACTTCTTTTTTTCTGTTATTTTTTTAAAATTTCTCCCATGGTTTTTGCCTTTTGCTGTGATTTTTCTCTCCCAAAATGATTTATAATGTAATGTGTATAAAAAACAAATAAATTTACTAGAAAAAAAATACATTTACCTTTTACAAATACCTTCATGAAAGAAATACTCATATTTTAAAACAATGTATATGTGTGTGTTTATATACATAGCTAGTTTACTAAAAGATATAAAAATGTTTATGTTTGTTTGTTTTTCACCTAATATCAATTCTAAATTAAATCTATAGCTCCCATCAGTTTCTCCTAATACATTTTCCCCCATGAAGACAATGTCTAATGATGTTTCTATATTCCAGGGCTTTGAGCATAGGACAACTTTCCTGCTGTTATGGTATGAACTGAACACCCTTCATTATTCCCACCTTGGGACTCTATATTATCAAAATCCTTCACAAATTTTGCTACACAGAACTGAATACAATGGTCCAGAAGTGTTCTGACGAAGGCAGAGTACAGTAGGACTGTCATTTTCTTGATTTTGGACCCATGATATTTTAATATATTTTAAAATCATATTGGATTATTAGTTTCCATGCTACACTGTTGACTCTTGTTGCTCTTGTCATTGAATAAAATCACTTTTGTTCTTTTTGCTATTGTTATATGGATGGTTCCCTAAACTCATGCTATATTCACTTTGTACTTATGATTTGTTTTTGTTTTTTCCAAATGTAACTATTGGGAGATAAACACACAGACACATAAAGCTATATCTCTCTATCTATTGATTTCTCTCTTTTTGTCTCTCTCTCTCTCTGTATATATACATATATACATGCATATATATACATATACAAATACATATGCAAAAAACAATAATTATAAAATAAGACTATATAATCTTCATAACACTTGAAATTCCTCTAATTATTTTTCTAGAGATCTATCTATACATCAACATTTACATAAACACATATGTAACAATTGCAAATCCCTAAAATTCACTTAATCTCTTTAATTATTGGTTGCCAGCTCCTGGAAAATAATCATGGATATAAATATCCATGTACAGATATATATTCAGAGACATATCCCATAACCTTTGCTTTCCAAAAAAATGTAATTTATGTACACTGAAGTTTAAAAAATTCACCTTGACAAATACAATATCCACTCTTTTAGTCATTCAGCATCATTTAGCATCTACTATTTGCCAGAAATTAAGGATATAAAGCAAGGCCAAAATACCATAGCTATCCTAAAGAAACCACTGTTCTAATTTGGGAAACATACTAATTCTTGAAACCCTTAACCAAAAGGATAAAGCTGTGCTAGCTAAGTTTCAAGAATTAACACAGCAGATGAGGGAGTTATTTGAGAAAAAAGGGTGTACTTCCTAAAACCCCAGAGCCAATATTGCATAGGAAGCTGTCTACTTAGAATTCTGATAGAAAATTCCAAATGTAAAGGACTCATAGGGGAGGGAAATTATGTTAACTAAGGGTTTTTGTACTCATCACACTCTTTGTCTTATTCTCAAGGTTATTATTGTTCAATAGTGCTTTCTTCTGCTGTTTTGAAAAGTGACGTCTCTAAGTGGCCATTCAGGAACTTTTTACTTTGAAGTGACCTGAGAGACAAGAATGGGGATTTGAGAAATGTATGTTGCATTGTTATATCCCTGAACATTTGCTGCTATAAATAAAACATAGCCCAGTGTTCCACGTTGACTCTAAATTATTAAGTAAAGCTTGGCACACTGTATTTTAAATAGAGTTGCTAATGAGTTTCACTTGTGAGGGTGTATATGTACATAAAGAGCCATCATACCAACTAGTGTCTCTAGTAGGAAAGAATAATCAGTAAGTGAATGGGGCAAGATCCATTTACATCAATTCACCAAGAACTAGTGACTTGGAACAAAAGAACAGAAATGAATAGTTTTAAAGTGTTGCTCAATTTTCATGGAAATTAAGTTTCTAGCTTATGATGCCACAACTGTTAAGTGTTAAATGCAAGAGTTCAATTATTATTATTTTTTTAATTTCCAACTCTAAATCAAAAGGTCTCTTCACTATGCTATCTCTCTACAGTAGAACACAAAGGATAATTGTTAGTGTAAGTTTTTGTTTTTATGGACCACTCTATTGAA
This sequence comes from Antechinus flavipes, assembly GCF_016432865.1. Lineage (NCBI taxonomy): Eukaryota > Metazoa > Chordata > Mammalia > Dasyuromorphia > Dasyuridae > Antechinus > Antechinus flavipes. The sequence continues at coordinate 27,687,079 of NC_067399.1, forward strand.
ATATAAAGCAGTTTAATACTGAAAGAGATTTATATTTTATGTAAAGGGGAAATATCTATCTATGTATCTAATCTTCCCCTCGATCTGTGTGTGTGTGTGCGTGTGTGTGTGTGTATACATATATGTATATATATGTTTCTGATATATATAATGTGTATATGCATATCAGCTGCTAATGAAACCTATTGCTACTCTAATAAATGCATATTTGTATTCCTAAAAAGTAGAAAAATATTTATTAACAACAATTATTTTTATTTTCCTCCTTTTTAAGTAATTTAAATATTTTGCTGATTCATGTGACTCACAAAATAGCTCTTAGTAGAGATCTGGGTGGTTTTAGAAAGAAAATGTTCTGTGATAAAAATATAATGAAATAAACCACATTATGAATGATGTAAAATGACACTATTAAATATGAACAAATTGGTGGCTTATTAATGATATACCTTTTTCTTTATTAAAAATAGGAAACAAGAGTAATTGAAACAAAGGTCAAAATGAATAATTGGTTGGATACACTCGATTATTGAAGGTTGAATGTTCTTGAAAGCTATAGAACTCTTCAATACTAGAGCACTTTAGGTGATTACAATATGTTTTATGATTAAGTAGAGTAACATTTCAAAAATAAGGAAATCATACATGTGAAACTAAAGAACAATTAAATAAAACTTTTCATAGGTTGAAGCTACTAAGTAGTTACCTTTTAAGGGGAAAAAAAGTAGATATTTCAATTTAAGTTATTGACTAAAAAGGAACCTGCAATAGCAACCTGATATATTATTCTGGGGATAAGGAGAATATGTGCTGAATATTGAAGACTTTTCATCATATGGAAATTTGTATTGTGAGAATAATTTCAGTTAGAAACAAGCTGAGAGGATTCACTTTATTCATGGTTGATGAGAGTGATTATTTTATTGTACAGGATAGTCAGGAATAGCAGATACTAATTATGTGATGGTTGGTAAATTACTTCTGTGAGGTTCAGAGTGTTCATCTGAAAATGGGATAACAATAATATCTTTATCACAGGGATATTTCTAAGATTTTGCAAGGTGCACTGCATTCCTTAGAAAGTTGTTATGCAGTTGTAGTTACAGCTCTTTTGTACTACGTAGAATTACGGATAGGTGAAGTTCCTCTCAAGTTCTGCAATCTACTAAGCCTTATTTCTGGAGAAGGAAAATCATTAATTTGTTTTAAATTGTATAACTTGGAAATAACCTGAACTATTTTCTTTTTTTTTCTATTCTCAGTGGAAGATATAGTATTCAGATTAGTGAATGACCAGCTTATCTTTTTTCTTCCAGAGAGGGATATCCTGGTGATATCTATAAGTCTTTCCCTCAAAAGAAACTCTTATTCCCAGTAAAAGGAAACAATTTCTAAATGTGTCTTGAAGAGGAATTGTAACCTAACACAATTAGCTAGAGCTATGCATAAGCACAATAAAGAAGATAATTTTCCAAGTTGGAAACTGATAAGGACCAACAAAGAAGCAGTTATCAGAGAATCAGTTTAATTTAATGTAATTCCTAAATGGTATTATTAAATCAAAAAATTTGCTCTAGATTTGTGAGTTAACTTAAAAACATAGCTCTTTATTTTTCATATGCTTCCATTCCATATTTCTCTGGACTTATTCTCTACAAAAAATAGTGAATTTCTTGGTGGAAAATTATACCTCAGGTTATATATGAATTCTGTAATATTTTATCATTTAAGCATATGATTTGCTATATGAGCTTATATCTTATTATGTTAGTATTTTTTACATTATATTATTTGTAGGCTATTTTAACATCTAAAAGTGATATTAGTGTGAAAGCTGTTTTGCACAAATAGCATGCTTGGTGTATGAATTATTTGTGCCCCTCTTAAACTCGCATATTGATGTATCTCTTCTTTAGTTGTATCAAAGTTAAATTCACCTGTCAAGACTCAAAAACTGAAATGATGAAAAAGAAGAGTATATTTATTGACAAAGGGGTCACCCTTTTGACATTGAGAAAATGTGTTACTATGAAATAGTTGTTGATCACTGGGAACGCAGTTAATTTATTATTGGAGCATATTAATGATGAAACTAATCTATAGAGTACCGATGTGCCTCTATGTCCAATGTAAATTATGATATTTTTGAGTATGTCAAGAATTATTATATTAGTTTGAAGTACCACTTGATTTTATTGTAAATAGTGCCCTAATTTAGCACATAATAAGAGGTAGGGCTCTGAATAAGTTCTATATAGCGCATTGGACTCTACAATGAAAGAGAAGAAGGAGAAACCAAGTATGTCTTATCCTGGTTTAAGTCTAGATCATTATGTAAATGAGTAAAAAAGAAAATTTGACAGATAAGTAAAAGAATTGGCTAAACAGAGGAAGGAGGCATTGTCTGAGGTAAAAATAAAGACAAAAGAAAAGAATCATAAAAGCATCTAAGAATGTTCGGAATATAGTGACGTCTATTGCTCTGAAAACATGGATATGCTATTAGGAAAGAAGCCAGAGTTTGAAAGTAACAAATGAATGATATTAAATTATTTTATTCACCAAAATCATTGAATATTGTCATTTGGAGTCTGTAAGACTGAATGGTGTTACATAGAATTGTATAGTATAGGGAAATGGGTATTCTTCTGGAGAGTATCCATATGTATGATTGTTCATGCTAACTCTCATATAATCTTTAGAGAAATTGATTATTTAAGTAAAACCACCCAAAATATGACCATCCTTTCTCTCTCTTGGATACTTAAACTTTTTTGTAGGATGTAGGATAATAAAATAATCCATGTAGAATGTGATCCTTGAAGTACATCTTGAAAGAAGAAAGTAATTCTACAAATAAGGAGAGAATGTGTTGTAAGCACAGAATCTCAAAATTAAAAATCTATCAAGTGCTATTTAACCATCTTCTTTATGATCAGCACTGTGATAAATTTTGAAGATACACTACAATGAGTAAAACAACCTATTTTAAAAGGAGTTTATCTTTTAATGAGGGAATTGCAAGTCCATATATAAATTCAAATAAAAGACATTGACTGTCAAATTAACATGATACAAACAAATTTTATCATATTTTCTCTCAAAAACGTTGCCCTTTCTAAATATTTATATTTGACTTCATTATTAAAGTACTTTAACATGTTGTTAAGGACAAAGTTATGTGGGAGGACACCAGCAGTTGGAAGAAGAGATCACAAATGATTTCCTTGTTGAAAACACTTTGAACTGGACTTCCGGTTAAGATGGCGGAGAGGAGGCACATAGCTGTGTAAGCTCCACGCTTTCTCTCACTATCCATTTCATTACAAGCCTCTGAATCAATGTTTGACTGAAAAAAAACCCACAAATAGTTACCAAGAGAAGCCATCCTTGAGATTCACCAAGAAAGGTCTGTCTTTACTGGAGGACTGGGACGGTTTTAGATCGGGCGCAGGCAGCGGGCAGAGGCAGTGAGAGCACGGGAGCAGACTGAAGAGGGGGTGGGGAGTGATCGCAGCCGTCTCTGCGGGGAGAGCTTCGCTACAGGTTTGGATACTTTGCTCCGGCAGCAAGTCAGCAGCCCAGCAGAGAAGCTAAAAACACTGGGGCTGAAGAATACAACCCCAAACAGCTGGAGTCTCTTGGGACCTGGCCACCCCCCCTTCCCCCCCCCACAGTGACTCAGCACGCTCTGGGACCTCAGAGCACAGGCGCACACAGTCCTGCTAGGGCCTCACTGCTGCCCCCTGCAGTCTGGAGAGGAAGCTCGGTAACACACCCAGCCCCTCCCTCAAAGAAAGACTCCAGTTTTTTCTGTTTTTCTTTGGTAGTTTGTCTGTGATTATTAGACAGAATGAGCAAGAAGCTGAAGAGGACTTTAACCCTTGACAGCTTCTACACAGATAGAGAGCAGACTCTAAATCCTGAGGAGACTAAAAACAGACAGTCTCCAGGTGAATCCCCAAAGGAGGAGATCATCTGTTCCTCAGCACAGATGAACCTCATAGAAGTAATTAAAAAGGCTCTCACAAGAGAGCTAGAAGAAAAATGGGAAAAGCAGAGTTAGGCTTGGGAAAAGGAGAGGGAGGCTTGGGAAAAGGAGAGGGAGGCTTGGCAAAAGAGTCTGGAGAAGTCAGTTAAAGAGAGAGTGGACAAAGAAGTGAAATCCTTGAAAAATAGGATTGGTGAACTGGAAAACAATATTGGCGAAATGGAAAAAAATTCCACAAAAAAAAGAACTCAATGGGACAATTAGAAAAAGATTTTTAAAAAGTGAGTGAAGAAAATACTTCACTGAAAATCAGAATTGAAAAATTGGAATTGAATGACTCGAGGAGACAAGAAGAAGCAGTCAAGCAAATCCAAAAAAATCAAACAATGGAAAAGAATGTGAGATACCTTCTGGGGAAGACAACAGACCTGGAAAACAGATCCAGGAGAGACAATCTGAGAATCATTGGACTTCCAGAAAAACATGATGAAAAAAAGAGCCTGGACACTATTTTCCAGGAAATTATCAAAGAGAACTGCCCAGAAGTCATAGGAACAGAGGAAAAAATAAACATTCATCGATCACCCACTGAAAGGGATCCTAAAATCAAAACACCAAGGAATATAGTGGCCAAATGCCAGAACCCTCAGACGAAGGAAAAAATATTGCAAGCGGCTAGAAAAACTTAATTCAAGTATCAAGGAGCCACAATAAGGATCACCCAGGATCTGGCAGCATCCACATTAAAAGATCGAAAGGCCTGGAATATGATATTCTGAAAGGCTAAGGAACTTGGTATGCAACCAAAAATAACTTATCCAGTGAGAATGAGCATCTTTTTCAAGGGAAGAAGATGGACATTCAACGAAGTAAGCGAATTTCATCTATTTCTGATGAAAAAGCCAGAACTTAACAAAAAGTTTGATCTACAAATATAGAACTCAAGAGAAATCTAAAAAGGTAAAGATTAATCTTGGGAACTATATTTTGACTATAAAGATGTATAAAGAATACATGTATACCTTGTTCTAGAAATTGATGTGGAAAGGACATTGTACCAGAAAAAGGGTAAAGTGGGGGTAGTACATCTCATGAAGAGGCATAGGAAACCTATTATATCTGAGAGAAAGAATGGAGGGGGATGAATATAGTGGGTATCTTACTGCCTTCAGAATTGGCTTTAAGTGAAAAATCTTAAGACATATTCAATCTATGGTGAAACTTCTCCCACCTCATTGAAAAGTGAGAAGGGAAAAGTGAAAAGGGAAGGAATAAGCTAAGAGGAAAGGAATACGGAAACTGGGAGGGAAAGGGGTAAGATAGGGGGAGGAACTCTAAGGCAGGGAGAGGGATACTAAAAAGGGAGAGCAATGAGAAGCAAGTGGTGCTCACAAGCTTAATACTGGGAAGGGGGGAAAGGGGAAAGAAGGGATAAAAGCATAAACCGGGGTTAACAAGATGGCAAGTAATACAGAATTGGTCATTCTAACCATAAATGTGAAAGGGGTAAACTCCCCCATAAAGAGGAAGAGGTTAGCAGAATGGATTAAAAGCCAGAATCCTACAATATGTTGTTTACAGGAAACACACCTGAAGCAGGGAGATACATGCAGGTTAAAGGTAAAAGGTTGGAGCAAAATCTACTATGCTTCAGGTGAAGTCAAAAAAGCAGGGGTAGCCATCCTGATCTCAGATCAAGCTAAAGCAAAAATTGATCTAATTAAAAGAGATAAGGAAGGGCACTATATCTTGCTAAAGGATAGCATGGATAATGAAGCACTATCTATATTAAACATATATGCACCAAGTGGGGTAGCATCTAAATTCTTAAAAGAGAAATTAAGAGACCTGCAAGAAGAAATAGACAGTAAAACTATAATAGTGGGAGATCTTAACCTTGCACTCTCAGAATTAGATAAATCAAACCACAAAATAAATAAGAAAGAAGTCAAAGAGATAAATAGAATACTAGAAAAATTAGATATGATAGATCTCTGGAGAAAATGTAATGGAGACAGAAAGGAATACACTTTCTTTTCAGCAGTTCATGGAACCTATACAAAAATTGCCCATATATTAGGACATAAAAACCTCAAACTCAAATGCAGTAAGGCAGAAATAGTAAATGCATCCTTTTCAGACCACGATGCAATGAAAATTACATTCAACAAAAAACCAGTAGACCAAAAAATAATTGGAAACTAAATATCTCATACTAAAGAATGATTGGGTGAAACAGCAAATCATAGACATAATTAATAACTTCACCCAAGAAAACTATAATAATGAGACATCATACCAAAATGTATGGGATGCAGCCAAAGCAGTAATAAGGGGAAATTTCATATCTCTAGAGGCCTATTTGTATAAAATAGAGAAAGAGAAGGTCAATGAATTGGGTTTGCAAATAAAAATGCTAGAAAAGGAACAAATTAAAAATCCCCAGTCAAACACTAAACTTGGAATTCTAAAAATAAAAGGAGAGAGCAATAAAATTGAAAGTAAAAAAACTATTGAATTAATTAATAAAACTAAGAGTTGGTTCTATGAAAAAACCAACAAAATAGACAAACCCTTAGTAAATCTGATTAAAAAAAGGAAAGAGGAAAATCAAATTGTTAGTCTTAAAAATGAAAAGGGAGAACTCACCACTAACGAAGAGGAAATTAGAGCAATAATTAAGAGTTACTTTGCGCAACTTTATGCCAATAAATTCGACAACTTAAATGAAATAGAAAAATACCTCCAAAAATATAGCTTGCCCAAACTAACAGAGGAAGAAGTAAATATCCTAAACAGTCCCATCTCAGAAAAAGAAATAGAACAAACTATCAATCAACTCCCTAAGAAAAAATCCCCAGGACCAGATGGATTCACATGTGAATTCTACCAAACATTTAAAGAACAATTAACTACAATGCTAAATAAACTATTTGAAAAAATAGGGATTGAAGGAGAAAGATATTAAAGGAATTAGAGTAGGCAATGAGGAAACCAAACTATCACTCTTTGCAGATGATATGATGGTATACCTAGAGAACCCAGGAGATTCTACTAAAAAGCTATTAGAAATAATTAATAATTTTAGCAAAGTAGCTGGCTACAAAATAAATCCCCATAAATCCTCAGCATTTTTATACATCACAAACAAACCCCAACAGCAAGAGATACAAAGAGAAATTCCATTCAGAATAACTGTAGATACCATAAAATATTTGGGAATCTATCTACCAAAGGAAAGTCAGGAATGATATGAGCAAAATTATAAAAAAGTCTCCACACAAATAAAGTCAGATTTAATAATTGGAAAAATATTAAGTGCTCTTGGATCGGCCGAGCGAACATAATAAAGATGACAATACTCCCTAAACTAATCTATTTATTTAGTGCTATACCAATCAGACTTCCAAGAAAATATTTTAATGATCTAGAAAAAATAACAACAAAATTCATATGGAACAATAAAAAGTCAAGAATCTCAAGGGAATTAATGAAAAAAAAATCAAATGAAGGTGGCCTAGCTGTACCTGATCTAAAATTATATTATAAAGCAGCAGTCACCAAAACCATTTGGTATTGGCTAAGAAATAGATTAGTGGATCAGTGGAAAAGGTTAGGTTAACAAGACAGAATAGTCAACTATAGCAATCTAGTGTTTGACAAAACCAAAGACCCTAACTTCTGGGAAAAGAATTCATTATTTGATAAAAACTGCTGGGATAATTGGAAATTAGTATGGCAGAAATTAGGCATGGACCCACACTTAACAACATATACCAAGATAAGATCAAAATGGGTCCATGACCAAGGCATAAAGAACGAGATTATAAATAAATTAGAGGAACATAGAATAGTTTATCTCTCAGACTTATGGAGGAGAAAGAAATTTGTGACCAAAGATGAACTAGAGACCATTACTGATCACAAAATAGAAAATTTTGATTACATCAAAAAAGCTTTGTACAAACAAAACTAATGCAAACAAGGTTAGAAGGGAAGCAACAAAATGAGAAAACATTTTCACACTATCTTGAAAAGAAAGAAATATGGAAAAGAAAATTTTTTTTCTTGAAAAGAGAGAGAGAAATATGGAAAAGAAAATTATTTTTTTTAAGATAGTGGTGGACAAAACAATTATTTTTACTTTGAAGGCCTGATATTTAGCTCACTGAGACTTTTATCTTCTGGTTTAAAAAAAACAATAAGTCTCTTGCAACTCTTCCAACTGAATAATACGATATCAAAGATTAAGATCTGGAAGAGATCATACACATAAACAAAATAATTGTTTTGTCCCCCACTATCTTGAAAAGAGAGAGAGAAATATGGAAAAGAAAATTATTTTTTT